>NW_024070191.1:26568947-27768947 GCF_014754425.2 Oryx dammah | reverse complement strand
GAATGAATATTCACTGATGATTTCCTTTAGGATTGACTGGTTTGATCTTGCAGCCCAAGGGACTCAAGAGTCTTCTCCAACACCACAGTTCAAAAACATCAATTCTTTGCTGCTCAGCTTTCTTTATGGTCCAACTCTCACATCCATACATGAAATCTGTTATAGTGAGTGCTACAAATCAGGACTCCCCTACTGTGAGAACCAGTTGATAAACCATAACACCATTGGAGTTTTGCCATATGACATATTCTATAACACCAGTTACTAGGACTATCTGAACAGATTAAGATATCTTTTAAATGTTATCTCCCATTGTTTAACTCAAGCTTAGACTTAAGATCAAGTTCCATTTTTCTTTTACCTTCTGGAACGTACCCCTGATCTTACAATAAGCACTTTAAACTTAAATTGTCTAAAATTCAATATCTTCTTTCCCAGACTACTTGTTCTTCAGGTGTTCTTTACTGTAATTCTTGACAACATAAGCTAGGGACCCAGATCAGAAACGTAGATGCCTCTCTGGTTACCGTTCTCTGATGATCACTGGATCTTCACAGACCAACCTAATTAGCATATACTAATCTTATTTATTTTCCCATTTCCTCTATTAATCCTATTGTCTTGGTTCAGGTCGTCAGACTGTTGCCTCCCCCAGTTTCTTCAAACACTTAAATCACTAGAATATTTCAGTCAATATCCATGCTTCTTTTCTAGAGATTTGGGTTCAATTCTGAGGAGAGTTCTGAGGTCAATATTTTTTTTTTTCTTTTTAAATCTAATTTTGTTTTTTGTTTATTTTTTGGCTGTGCCACATAGCATATGGGATCCTCGTCCTAGACCAAGGACCGGACCCCTGCCCCCTGCATGGGAAGGGCAGTCTTCCTCTGGACTATTGCCAAAGTCCCTGGCATCTGTATTTTTAACAGGTGATCCGAATTTCAGACAAATCTAACTATCAGCTAAGGTTGGAAAATAGATACCCAATAGAGATAAAAATTTTAGTCTTGAAATCCAAATCCAACCATAATCTGTTCTCTGCCTGTTTTTCTAGCTTTATCTTCTGTTACTTTCCAGCACATCTTCACTTCTTATATGATTTCACCAACCATTTATTATGCTCCAACTGTGTACCAGAACCTGTCTTAAGTTCAGTTCAGTTGCTCAGTCATGTCCGACTCTTTGCGACCCCATGAATCGAAGCACACCAGGCCTCCCTGTCCATCACCAACTCCTGGAGTTCACCCAGACTCACGTCCATCGAGTCCGTGATGCCATCCAGCCATCTCATCCTCTGTCGTCCCCTTCTCCTCCTGCTCCCAATCCCTCCCAGCATCAGAGTCTTTTCCAATGAGCCAGCTCTTCGCATGAGGTGGCCAAAGTACTGGAGCTTCAGCTTTAGCATCAGTCCTTCCAATGAACACCCAGGACTGGTCTCCTTTAGGGGGGACTGGTTGGATCTCCTTGCAGTCCAATGGACTCTCAAGAGTCTTCTCCAACACCACAGTTCAAAAGCATCAATTCTACGGCGCTCAGCCTTCTTCACAGTCCAACTCTCACATCCATACATGACCACAGGAAAAACCATAGCCTTGACTAGATGGACCTTAGTCAGCAAAGTAATGTCTCTGCTTTTGAATATGCTTACTCCTTGGAAGAACCTGTCTTAGGTGCCTACAATTACAGTGGTGGAAACAGACAAGTTATTTGTACATATGAGCCAAGCGCCCTGGGGGGTCACCAGCCACACCATTCCCAGACATGCCTTTGCAATTTGGCCCTTCATATCCTTCTTGTCTGGGTGCCCTGTCACTCATCAGTCTTCTCTGATCATCTTCTTCTCCCAGTTCATTCCTCTGTTTTATCTACAAGGTTGATTTCCTGGTCTTTTTCTCTTCCTAGACTTCTGACATCTTCCTGAAAGAATTTTCAACCCCTGGTGTCTAGACTGTTCTTGCCTGGAGAATTCCATGGACAGAAGAGCCTGGCAGGCTACAGTCCACGGGGTCGCAAAGAGTCGGACACAACTGAGCGACTAACACAGACACACACACACACAGTGTCTAGACCAATAATTGACGTATAATAGTTCTCAACCACATTGAGAAATATTGAATGAATATTGCTCAACTAGGAAGTAACACAGAAGGGATTTGAATTGAGGAGTATCTGACCCCAAAGTCATGTCCTTTTAACTAACCTGCACTCTTTCAATAATGTGTGGTTTACCTTGTCAGAAGAGCCATTCTTTAATCATTCAAGGAGAATCAAATGATACTCACAGACAGAACTACTACCCGTCCAAAGGGAGATGTGCCAATTTACCACTTTAGTTGATCAATATCTAATCCAGATAGGAAAGTTCATGCCAAAGATTTGAGATTTATTAAACTAACAAAAGAAGAAGACAAATTTCTCCCTTTATTCTTGGTCTGAATAGACATAGCTTTACCATGCAGATATATTCCCCCTAACTAGCAAAGGGGGCAAGCCAAGGCTAGATAGTGATATTTCCTAATACAGTTTTCATCTAACCAACTAAACTTATTTCTAGGTGTAGGTCAAGTGCAGAACCTGGCACACAAAATTCCTCAGAAGCATTTCAGAAATATTGAATTAGAAGAGGAGGCTGATATTGTTTGGCAGAAAATGAATATCACTCTTAATCAATTTAAACATTCACTTTATTGAGGAAATTAATGCAACTCCTGTGATTTTTATTCTTTAGCATAGAAAAATTGGTCCAGCAAAAGCTAACGACTAAAAATTTAGAGTCTGTTCTGTCATCTGATTTGGGAAATGGGTGCTGACTCTGCTAGTTCTATTAAAAATGCTGTCCATAAAATATTCGTAGGCTAGTTTGGCACAAGTTGTTTTAGAATGGCGAGAAGGACCATTATTAATAAAAGCTTCTCTTTCCCTTCTAATTAATTCATGGCATTGCTACCAGAGTGTTCTTCCTGTGTTATAAATTTGATTATGTCACCTCCCCCTCCGCTGAAAAACTTGAATGACTCCACACCTCCTATAACAAAATGTGTAAATTCCTTAGCTTTGAATTTGTTTCCTACAACCTGATCAACACCCATCTTTCTAATTCACAATTCTCAGTTCTAATTGCAAATACGCATTGCATTCTTTAATTACTGGAATGCTCACCCTTAAATGCCTCTTGACTTCCCCCTGCTGTGTCCTTGACCAGCTATTTTATCTGCCTTCAAGCTTTTACTTCTTGTTTCCTGACAGCTCCTACCATCACTCTCGTTTTTCCCATTCTTAACAATCCCTCAAGGATGATTCATTGTTTTCTCATCTATGTTCACGCATAATTTATACAGAAGTGTATGAATCAAACTTTAAGACACATGGTCTGACAAGAACAAGTTTAATTAAGAGAATAGAATAATCAAAATGGTTCCAGAAAATTTGGGGTGTGTAGTTGCCATAATTATGACATTTATCACTAGTACCTTGGGTCAAGCATTCTATTGTATGGATGTATGAATAATTCCTAGCTTATTTCTCAATTTCTTATTTATTTATTTCTTCACTAAATATATTTGAAGGCCTATCTTGTGTTATGCACCATCACAGACAAGGGAGATATAAAGAGAAAAGGAGATGTTTGTGCTTTCATGGAATTATATTCTGTTCAAAGAGACAGTGAAGAAACAACTAAGGAAATACCTTCAAATAGTGGTAATTACACTAGGAATGGAAGGAAAGGTTATCAAGACACAGGACTTGGCAGCTCTTCTTTTTGCGATTGCCAGAAATCCAGAGGGGCAGCAACTAGCCTGGAACTTTGTAAAAGAAAATTGGACCCATCTCCTTAAAAAAATTGATTTGGGCTCATTCCCCATAAGAATGATCGTCTCTGGTACAACATCTCATTTTTCTTCCAAGGATGAGTTGCAGGAGGTGGAACTGTTCTTTAAATCTCTTAAGGCCCAAGGATCACATCTAGATATATTTCAAATTATTCTGGAAACCATATCCAAAAATATTAAGTGGCTGGAGAAGAACCTTCCCACCCTGAGGAAATGGCTACTGATTACTACTTAAATGGTCAATAGAAATAGCACATCAGATGTTGTGTCTGTGGGAAGTGGGCAGAGCTCAAGCCAATGGAAAAGTTGACGGCACCCCACTCCAGTACTCTTGCCTGGAAAATCCCATGGATGGAGGAGCCTGGGTAGGCTTCGGTCCCTGGGCTCGCAAAGAGTCGGACATGACTGAGTGACTTCACTTTCACTTTTCACTTTCATGCATTGGAGAAGGAAATGGCAACCCACTCCAGTATTCTTGCCTGGAGAATCCCAGGGACGGGGGAGCCTGGTGGGCTGCCGTCTGTGGGGTCACACAGAGTCGGACACGACTGAAGTAACTTAGCAGCAGCAGCAACAGTGGTAATTACTATGGAGAAAATAAAAAATTATAATAGAGAATGACCTGAGAGGTGGGAACGGGCAATATCAGATACAGGGCAATTTCTATAATAACAGATTTCTTTTTCTAGACCCCTAGTGCAATAGAAAAGTGTAGGGAAGTTTTGAACAAAAATTAAAAAAAAAAAATCACAGAATCTCCCAGAGCCCTATATTATTGAGATTTTGTGGAGGTTTCCCCAAGTAGGCATGATCCATTATTAATTCCATTTCCTGCCCCTCTCTCCTCTGGAGGATTAGGGGTAAGGCTGAAAACTGCAAGCTTCTAATCATGCTTTGGTTTTTCTGGAGCCATCCAAGAGTTCACCCAGGGTCACCTCAGGAAAACAAGAGATGCTCTGACTGGTCTTATCACTTAGACACTTACAGGGGGTTTAGAAGCCCTGTGTCCGGGATGGGGACCAAAGACAAATGTTAGAAGGAGGTGCTCCTAGTATTAGCAAGAGTTTTAGGAGCTCTGTGCCAGAAACCAGGAGCAGAGACCAATACATTTATTCTCTTTTATCTCACAGTGGCCAATGCTATTTTCTCTCTAACCTTACCAGTGTGTTTTTATGAAGCGAACATCAAACATTGCATAATTCTACCCATAAACATATCAGTATGGATCTTTAAAGGATAAGAATGCTTTTTTTAAAAAAATTCTTTATGTTTATTTCAGGCATTAGCATTAACAGAACATTATGGCCATTCCTGTGAAATGCATGCTTTGCATTTTAACTTATTATTATTATTATTTGTAATATTTTGACTGTACTGCATTTCATTGCTGCATGAGCAGTTTGCTGCTCTAGTTGCAGCAAATGGGGGCTACTCTAGTTGCACCGTGTGGGCTTCTCATTGAGGTGGCGTGGACTTCAGTAGTTGTTGTATAAGGACTCAGTAGTTGCAGCGTCCAGGCTCTAAAGCACAGGCTTAATAGTTGTGGTGCACAGGCCTAGTTGCTCCGTGACTTGTGTGATCTTCCTGGATCAGGCATGGAACCTGTGTCTCCTGCATCGGCAGGTGAATTCTTTACCATTGAGTCACCAGGGAAGGCCCTTCAAATATTAGTATTTTGTTAATATTATCAAGTAGGAAGCAGTATTCAAATTTCTGATTCTCTCACATTTTTTTTCCCCAGTGTGTGTTTGAATTGGGATATCAATAAAGTCTATATCTTGCAATTAGTTTGTATATTTTCACTTACACATACTCTGATTTCATCAATGGTACTTTTAAAAAACAACCAATGCTCTAGGTTTACCTCAATCTCTTTCTTTTTTTTTCTTGCTATTTTTGTTGTTTTCAGGAAAACTAGTCTTTTGTCCTGCAAAGGACTCCACATGTGGATTTCGCTGATCACATTTCTGTAGTTTTCCTTTAACATGTTCTCCAGTCCCCTGTATTTTATTCATCTAGAAAGTGGATATAGAGACTTAATCAGATTCAGATTTGATTCATTATTTTATGTCTGGACCAGATTTAGTTGTTTTTTAAAAGCAGCATTGATGAAATCAGAGTATGTGTAAGTGAAGAGTTGAGTGGAGAGGGAAAGGGCAGTTTTATTATCATTTTTTAATCCATTTTCTTCAAAATCATGGCCTTAGAATTGGTCCTATGTATGGACTGTGAAGAAAGCTGAGCACCGAAGAACTGATGCTTTTGAACTGTGGTGTTGGAGAAGACTCTTGAGAGTCCCTTGGACTGCAAGGAGATCCAACCAGTCCATCCTAAAGGAGATCAGTCCTGGGTGTTCATTGGAAGGACTGATGCTGAAGCTGAAACTCCAATACTTTGGCCACCTCATGCGAAGAGTTGACTCATTGGAAAAGACTCTGATGCTGGGAGGGATTGGGGGCAGGAGGAGAAGGGGACGACAGAGGATGAGATGGCTGGATGGCATCACCAACTCAATGGACGTGAGTTTGGGTAGACTCTGGGAGTTGGTGATGGACAAGGAGGCCTGGAGTGCTGTGATTTATGGAATTGCAAACAGTCAGGCACGACTGAGCGACTGAACTGAACTGAACTGAACATCTTTCAAATTGATTGGACTTTTAAAAAATGAATGTGCATTTAAAACAAACAAAAGCTTTATTTACTTATTCTTGGCTGTGCTGGGCCTTCATGGCTGTGCGCAGGCTTTCTCTAGTTGCAGAGAGCAGTGGCTACTCTCTAGTTGTGGCGCCCAGGCTTAGTTGCTCTGTAGCACCTGGGATCTTCCCTGGAGCAGGAATTGAACCTGTGTCCCCTCCATTGGCAGGCAGATTCTCAACCCCTGGACCACCCTGATGTGATATTTTGAAGTGGTCAAAGTGGAATCAGAACACAGGTCTTCTCACTGCTAGTCTGATATTCTGGATTTTGCTATTTCACTTGGTTTGGCTATTTCATGACAAAATCCTCACTCCATTTCGTGTTCTGATCTCTCTTAAGCACTCCTTTCATAGAGGGTTACACTGAAGAAATATTAGAAGTTTAGAAAATCTGATTCAGACTGCGGCTCTGGGATGGCTGCCAAGTTTTTGCAAAGTGCTTTTCAATAATTCATAATTCCTTAAACATGGAAACCCACTGCCTAAATATAGCCTGAGAAAATGTGCTCCAGTGCTTAGGAAAACCAAAAGCTGTGTATTCAAATACATTAAACTTCTCCATCTCCTCAGACAAACACATCCAGTGGCACCCATTTGTTTGTACAGAAGGCTTTAAAATAACCCCTATTGAAATACATGGGCACTGGTGATGCCATTCTGTGGCTTGTCATATTTGTGTTGTTTTGGGGTTTTTTGCAAGTTCAGCACTTAGGAGCTTCTTTTCCTTTTGTTTGGCAAGACAATCAAGTACCCTGATGTCAGGATTCCCACACAGGATGCTGGAGGGCCAAAGGAGAGGTTAATGGTGGGCTCCAATGGAAGCCAATGGAAAAGAGTCCACAGAACTGAAAGGCCGGCTCTTCCCAGCCAACTGGGAACTTGAATGCCCAGCTGAGTTCCAGATCTGCAGAGGAGACGTGATGCTCTTGGCCACCTTGTGCTCTGAGGGCCTCTGTGTGGATGAGGGCAAGGCTTTAGATGAGGGTATCAGAGTCTTCACAGATTTGGTCTCTTTAAGGTCCAGGATGGTTTCTTTGGAGGAAGATTTGTCACTGAAATTTCTGATCAGGCTCACTGAGTCTGTAACTGGAGCTGGTCTTCCCTTCTGCCTCAGAGCTTTGGTGGCTTGTTTCTGAAGATAACCAAGCCCTGAATTGGCCTGGGCTCCTAATCCCTATCTTAATCTCTGTTGATAATAAATCTTAAGACATCTTTCTCTGTTCATCCTGCAGGAACATAGTGACTGGCCACATTCTAACTGCCCCCTTCTCACACACACACACCCCAAAGTAGTCATTCTTGCCTTCTCAGCATCTCTCCACACACTCCATTTTTTCCTGTGTTCTGTTTAAGTGGTTCCTCTGTTGAGCAGATTTTCCTGAACTGGTTGCCTCTGTTAGTTTGCACAGTCTTGTGTTTTCCCCTCATTGCTATTGCCGCAGCTTGCATTTATTGGTTTCTTTGTGGTTTTACTTAATTTCTGTCTTTCACTCCCCAACACTCCCACTAAGTGTAAACTCCATTCAAATGGGGATCACACCTATCTTATCCACGGCTGTATTCCTATTAATACAATGTGTGGACCATGACAGGTCTCAGTACGTATTTGGTGAATCAGTGATTGACTGAATTAATTCTTGAACTGTGTCCCACCTAAGTCTAGTCTGTCTGCCAATCTTCTATTGAATCCAATATAAAAAAACTGATGATAAAATGTAGTAACTACTCATTTGAATGGATGTATGCTGGCTGGAAGGACATGCCGATGGTGAATTCTCAACGAATATTGAGTACTTCAGTGAGTAGACTGAATTTTAGTTGGTTGCAATAGCATAGTTCTGTTCTACACGCACAATGTCTTTTATTAAAGCACTTGAATTTAACAGCAGTAACCAGGTAAGCAGGTCTTTCTTTTTATGAACACACTTAGTTTTATTTGACAGAACATCAATACAACTTAAAAAATGACTGAGGCAGCCTTGGAAAACATTTGAACCTAGAGTAATTTCTCTGTTAACTTTCATTTACGTCATGTAGCCACCTTCCTGAAGCAGATGATTTTTTTAGAGGCATTTTTAATAATGTAACTTTTCCCTTATAAATTAATTATGAATCATAGACTGGAATTAAAATCTCTTCCTTCGTAAGCTTTGGGTTTGCATAAAATCAAACAATGCCTCGTCTGAACTTAATGTTTTCCTCTTCTGATAACATGGTATGTGTTTACCTTTATGAGCTGAGCTATTTAAAGAGAAGGATTTTTCTTGATTTTCTGGACCTCTCAATGAGAAAGGCGTGTGTCCTTTCCTTTGTGCCTCTGATTGAAGGATTTCATATCTCTTATTTGATAAATATCACAGGAGAAAGAGTACTTTACACTGCATACAAAAGCTCTGTGAGTGATACACACACAAATAAATCTCACTTATTCAACAAAGAGTTTTTTCAGTTTTGTATTGGAGTATAGTTGCTTTACAATGTGTGTTAGTTTCTACTGTACTGCAAAATGAATCAGCTATATGTATATGTATATATATATATCATCTTTTAAAATTCCCTTCCCATTTAGGTCACCCCAGAGCACTGAGGAGAGTTCCCTGTGTTACACAGTAGGTTCTCATTAGTTATCAATTTTTTACATAGTGTCAGTAGTGTTTATATGTCAATCCGAATCTCCTAATTCTTCGCACACCTGCTTTCCCCCTTGGTATTCAAACGTTTGTTTTCTACGTCTGTGTCTCTATTTCTGCTTTGCAAAAAAGATCACCTATGCCATTTTTCTAAATTCCACATATTTGTGTTTTTCTTTTTCTGACTTACTTCACTCTGTATGACAGTCTCTAGGTCCATCCATGTCTCTGCAAATGACTCAGTTTTGTCCCTTTTTATGGCTAATATCCCATTGTATGTATGTACCACATCTTCTCTGTTGAGAATGCTTTGTAATGTCTATTGTAAATAATGGTGCAATAAAAACTGGAGTGCACGTGTCTTTTTGAATTATGGTTTTCTCTGGGTTTATGCCCACTAGTGGGATTGCTGGGTCATGGGATAGTTCTATATTTAGTTTTTAAATTGGCATTCTTACCGACTGTATAGGTACAGGAAGATTGCCTTTTCTTCACCAACAAAGATTTCTTAAGCTCGGAAGTAGGCAAAGATATGAAAAAATAAAGATCATAGCCTCCGATTCGAGACAGAAACTTTTACTCTAGCAGCAAAGACAAGCGCGTAAATAATCAGTGTCCGCTCTGATGGGTCTCAGCTCAGATGAGTAAAGATGAAATGCATCGAGAAAATACAGCAAGGCGGGTACCAAGTGCCTGGTGGTGTCCTTTCTGGTATGTGCTTTGACGCCCCCAAGGGCTTCCCGGGTGGCTCAGAGGTTAAAGCGTCTGCCTGCATTGCAGGAGACCTGGGTTCGATCCCTGGGTTGGGAAGATCCCCTGGAGAAGGAAATGGCAACCCACTCCAGTATTCTTGCCTGGAGAATCCCATGGACAGAGGAGCCTGGTGGACTACAGTCCACGGGGTCTCAAAGAGTTGGACACAACTGAGCGACTTCACTTTCACTCATGACCACTGTCTACATAGACGGTACATGGAAATGCACGGCATCTTGGGAAATTCTCCAGACTGCATCACTTCTGTCCACTCTACAACATCTCCTACAGGGTTTATTCTACTCGGCATCCACTTTGGAACAGGCACCTTGAATTCACCACTGAACATAGGCTTTGCTTTCTGGTTTTGACCTTCACCTCTCCTCCAAGTCATGAAGCCCTGCCCCACAGCTTCATACGCTTAATGAAAAGGCAGTGATCGTCAAACTTGGTTGCACAGTAGAATTACCCTAAGGAGTTTTAAAATATACTGATGGTTGATTCCCTACAGAGATTCTATTTTAATTGTGCTTGGCTGTTGGAATTTTTTAAAGCTCCCCAGTTGATTCTAATATGCAGCCAAGATAGAAAGTCACTTGGATAAGGGATGCACTGTCTGTGTGTCCTACATGGGAATCACCCTTTCTTCCACCCCCAAATCTGTCCTTCCTCTGGGAAATTGGACACAATTTTGTAGATGGTCTCTTAGATTTCCACTGATGCCTGGCTTCTGATGTAGGTATATAAGCAATCCCATAGAATCTTTATTCTGGTTGTCAGCAAAGGCGCAGATGATAGAAGTGAGTGCTGGGTCAAAACCTCTCAAACTGATGAGCTGTCACAACTATGAGCTTTTTCTCGTCATCCTGAAAATTGGAAAATCGTTTCTAGGGGCTCTTCAAGCTCTTATCTCACGCTTCTCACTCTGCTGTTTTTTCCCTTGGGTTTACAAGGTTTCTATACCATCTGAAGAATTGATGCTTTCAAACTGTGGTGCTGGAGAAGACTCTTGAGAGTCCTTTGGACTGCATGAAGATCAAAGCAGTTAATCACCAAGGAAATCAACCCTGAATATTCATTGGAAGGACTGATGCTGAAGCTGAAACTCCGACACTTTGGCCACCTGAGCTGAATCATTAGAGAAGACCCTGATACTGGGAAAGATTGAAGACAGGAAGAGAGGAGGGTGACAGAGATGAGATGGTTGGCTGGCATCACTGACTCAGTGGATGTGAGTTTGAGCCATCTCTGGCAGCTGGTGATGGACAGGGAAGCCTGGTGTGCTGCAGTCCATGGGGTCTCAAAGAGTTGGACACGACTTAGCGATTGAACAACAATAACAATAACATCCAGTTGATCTCTGTTTCTTGGTTCCTCCTTTAGTCTGCTTCTCTGTAACGATTACCCCATTTTCCACTTACATATTTTGGTTTTGACCTTTGTATTTACCTCTGGGACATGACCTCTTGTCCTCACTGACTCTTGTCTAAAAGTGTTTTGGAGTGATTCCCCCTGTGTTGAATAAGGAGAAATGTGTACCACCGAATGACTTCAGAATAATCTCATTTCCTCACGTAAGACATATATTTAATTATTTTAAAGTGAATATGAAGTAATCATAATCTGGTTGTAAGCATTTTGAGAAATACACTACTGACTGAAATAATTAGAAATGTCCCTGAATGACAAGGAAGCCAAGGGTAAGAGTCTTTGTTAATGGCATGTGTCTGAATTAACCTGTAGTGGAAGACTGGATATAAGATATATATTTTTTAATTTCTTTTTTTGCTCTCTCAAATTTTAAATGGGAAAACCAGGCTCAGAATTATACCAGCTCATTTAGGATTCTCTCCTAGTACTTCCTTCAGCCCTCAGCTTCTGTTCCTTGTCAGTAAATGAGCGCCCCGCACCCCTGCCACCACGTTCCAATAACCCTTGAGAAGGAGTCGAATGTGCTTCTCTTTGCAGCACAAATTTCCACTTCTGTAGGAAGACAAGTGGAGCAAATTGGGTTATGACTGAGAATGACATTAAGGTGTCAGTGGAATAAGTTCTTACTTCGTTTTATTAGCTTCCGGGGAAAGTGCAAACTTCAATACCCATATATGTTCTCCTGGGCAATACCAAGTCTCTCTTGTGTTTTATTTTTAGCCTTGACAAGAAAGCTGTCTTTGCCAATTTGCCTCAAAACAGGTGATGGATGTAATATTTATTCTCAAAGAAAGGAGTAGCAAGAATAGCAATAGCCTACATTTATATTGTGCTTATACATATTTTATATCATTTGATCCCTGTAGCCACCAATGCAAGACAAATTAGCATTATCTCTCCTAAATGGGAACTTGAGGGTCATGGGAGTTGCTTTGTTTTTTGTTTGTTTGTCTCGTTTTTGTCTGTGGCCCCACCGTGTGGCATGTGGGATCTTACTTCCCCTACTAGGGATTGAACCTCTGCCCCTACAATGGGAGTGTGGAGTCTTAAGCACTGGACCACCAGGGAGGTCCTGAGTTGCCTTGTTTAAGGTCACTCAGTGAATCAGTAGAGAAGCCAGGACCTGAATCCCCTTCTGGCTGTCACCGATACTCATGATTTTCCTATCCAAAATGCTGCCTTTATCTCTGTTATTATTTACTCCAGGAGTAAGAAGGATTCCCCAGCACAGCACACAGATTAGTTGCCCAACATACACAATGCCCCATCCTAGCATTGGACTGAAATGAACGAAAAAAGTGGTGCTACCTGAAAAATCATGTTATTTTTAGGAGATGCTGACAGAGGGACAAATAAAGCCATTAACTCAGCTTTTAAAGAGAGGCGATAAGCAATACTGGCAAAGGCAGAATCGAGGCAAAATCATTGAAGGGGTAATGTTTATTTAGCAAATTTCAATGACCCTTATGAAAATTAGTCAAGCTCAATAGCTTAGCAATACAAATACAGAAAAATGAGTGACAAATTCATCCCATCAATATGGCAAAGATTCTTAAAAAGTCCTAAGATGCGATTTTGTGACGGATGAAAAGGGAAATGAATTTCATGTACTTGCTTATGGGTTTTAAAGTTGGTACAACTGCCACGGGGCGATTTGGCATATTTATTAAAAAAACTTAGATGTAGGCATTATGTCTATCTTCCTGTGCTGGGTATTATGCTCGGAAGTAGGAAACCGATGGATGGTAAGCAAGATATTTTTCCTGCCTCCTTAGTAGGAGAGACAACTAAATACGCAATCACAACAATGTCATCATTTGATGAGGAGTATGCAATGGATTTTCCTATTTTTGCAATAATGAGATCTGTGTATGTGTGCATGTAGAATATTAAATATATTAAAAGAATAAATACCAGAGTTTAATGGTGTTGGTTTCATTTCTGAATTGCAGAATTATGAGGTATTTTCTTTGTATGTTTTTGTGTAGTTTTCAAATGCTCTGATAATATGAATTACTAAATAATAAAACTATGTCGTGAATCCCTGCCTTTTTTTACTAGCAATGAAAATCAGTCAGTTCATGAGTCAATAAGAACCAGGCCTGGTGGCATATACAAATCTAGAATTTTATGCCTGGGATCCTTTGGGGCAAGCCTCCAGGTATCCTTCTGAGATCCAATTGGTCTCTTCATCACTCCTGCTTTCTTTCACTGCACTTGGTGTCTGAGCTGCTGTGTTGTTCAGTCACTCAGTTGTGTCTGACTCTTTGCAGCCACGTGGACTGCAGCACACCAGGCTTTCCTTCCCCATCTTCCAGAGCTTGCTCAGAATCATGTCCGTTGAGTCAGTGATGCCATCCAACCATCTCATCCTCTGTCATCTCCTTCTCCTCCTGACTTTGATCTTTCCCAGCATCAGGGAGTCGCTGGTATTTGGACCCAATTATCATTATTGGTTTTCTTTTTTTTTTATTTTTAGAACTTATTTATTTCAAACATTTGCAGTTTTCACCTTCAATACAAAATAGCTGATAGAAAAAACACTAAAAAACATCATGTTGACCCTTTGCCCCATATACAAGTGTTATGCCCAGAGTCCGAGTCCCCAAAACTGAGAGAATAAGACGTCCACAGCAATGCAAAAGCATGAAGGGGTTTTATTTCTAGCTTGAGCTAGGGCTTCCGCCACATCCAATGCAGTGGAGTGGAGCAAGGAGCCCCGAGCCCAGATTTACAGCAGTATTTATAGGTTTTAGAGCAGAGAGTTGGCAAGGGCTGATTGGCTGCAGGAGTTTCCTGGTATTTACTAATTGGCTATTGGCTGCAGGGGGATGTCTTTTACGTCCTGATAAACTCAAACCAGGTTACGGGGAGTATGCTGATTAGACAAGTCCTGGCATCCGCCGGGATGACCTCACTGGGCAATGACTCAGCTTTTCCCGTGAGTCCTACCTTAGTCCCTGAAGCCGATCATGGCGTTTGTTAGGTCCCAACACAAGCATCATCAGCCTTTGGTATTTGCTTTCAGATAATTAGATTAAAAAATAAGAACAGAAAAAAATAATGTAAAATTGAGGCATTCTATTTAACAGATGTGTGATCTCCATTCAAATATGATTTCTCTATTAATTAACAGCCTTGCTATTGGTTTTCAGTACAGTTTCTCACTGAGACCGGAGTTCAACCTTCAATCTAAGTTCTGTTGGCTAAGATGCTTGCCCTCTGTCTTCTGCTCAGAAGGGAACTTGGTCCCTAAGACCTCAAGCTTCTGGTTAAATATTTCTAGATACATCTCTAGGAATATCTGAGAAACTCTCCAAGGCTTAGGATCTAGAGATTTTTTTAAAGCATCCTGTTGTCAAGTTCCTTCTCCTTCCACATTAGAATCAGGTGAGTTCTTGCTTCTAGTCTTGAAGATTAGGACTTTTCGGTACACACCTGCTCTCCAGGGAAAGCAGCTTACTCACTGAATTATTAATAGTTCTTTAATTCCATCACCCAACACTTTGGGTCCTTCCTTCTCTTCTCCTGCCTAGCTGGGAGACCCAGGATGCCTTGTGAGTGGTTTATCACAAACTGCCATTCCAGTTTCTTTCACAGGCCGTCCACCTGTCCTATATTTAGCCATGAGCTTTTCCTCAGCAACACCTCAAGCTTCCCGTTTAAACCTCCTGATTTTGCATTCAGGCTGCACAGAAACCTGATATTTATGGCAATTGGCAAGCATTTCCCCCCAAAAAGTTAAATAATTTTAAGTTTGTGTAACTTAAATATTCTTTTTAGGAAGTAATGAAATATCCTCATTTAGGCTATTAAATGAAAAGTAATCAAAACACCTTGCAAATCCAATGATTTATGTGCTGCCTAAAAAGTTCTGTAATTTAAATAGTGGTTTATTTCTCCTTGGGATCCACTAACAATAACAGAACTTAATTTTAAAAGAAATTGAAGAGTCAAATACCTATGGCAAATATTCTTGGAAAATTCTAAAAGACAAAGTATATCTGCTGCTGCTAAGTCACTTCAGTCATGTCCGACTCTGTGCGACCCCATAGATGGCAGCCCAGCAGGCTCTCCCGTCCCTGGGATTCTCCAGGCAAGAACACTGGAGTGGGTTGCCATTTCCTTCTCCAATGCATGAAAGTGAAACGTGAAAGTGAAATCGCTCAGTCGTGTCCGACTCTTAGCGACCCCATGGACTGCAGCCCACCAGGTTCCTCCGTCCATGGGATTTTCCAGGCAAGAGTACTGGAGTGGGGTGCCATTGCCCTCTCCGAAAGTATATCTAGATAGCACTATAACAGTAAATGAATTTGAAAGTTGGCTTGTGTATTATTTAAATACATTCTCGATAGAAACACTCAGTGTCAAAATTCCCCTTAGGTAGTTTCTCAGTGGGGTACTATCTTTAGTCCGAGAAGGAAAAGACAAATTGAGACATAATATTTATTTTTAAATATTAATTATTTGATAATGCATGGCAGTAATGATTTATCACCATTTTGGTAAAATTAACTCATTTGCCTAAAATAATTAAGACCATTAATAATCATAATCATTTTGCCTAAAATAATTAAGAAAGATCAATGATAGTATATTCATTGCTGAATACTCCAGTATTACAGGATTTGCACTAAGTGAGGTCATATTTGTATTAGGGACCGAGGGTGTTTCTATGACATTAAGCATGACTAACTTTCATAGAGGTCAATTGTATTTGCAAAACAAACACTATTCCTTCAATTTTGCCTCACAGTTCCACCATTACGGATATTATGCATTGCCCCTTTAAGTCTTGGTCTCTTAGGTAAGCTGTTTCTTCTTTTTGTCTCTTGTTTCTTACCATTTCGTGAGTATACTTGTTACTAATTATCCAAGCAGCAAAAGATAAATGTTGAATTAAGTCTGACCTTCTGAGCTAGAGATCTGAAAATTGTATTATCTGTGCTGTGCTCAGTCGCTCATGCATGAATGCATGCTCAGTTGCTTAGTTGTGTCCGACTCTGTGCGACCTCATGGACTATAGTCCGTCATGCTCCTCTGCCCATGGAACTTTCTAGGCAAGAATACTGGAGCTGATTGCCATCCCTCCTCCAGGGGATCTTCCCGACCCAGGGACTGAACCCCTGTCTCCTGCATCCCCTGCATTGCCAGGCAGATTTTTTACCACTGCACCACCTGGGAAGCCCGGGTATTTATTTAAGGGTGAGAAAATAACTTTTCCTATTTAGCACATTAGACACATATTCATTATACACACAAATAACCCCTGTGTCCCTCTTAAGAATCAGCTGCCTCCTCAAATATATTTAGGAAAGAAAAGAGATTTGTTTCACATCCAACCCTTAGCTGAGAGACCTTTGCCTGTTGTTATTTCCTAGGCTCCTGGCATCATCGGTTACCCTGAACATCTTTGGTTACTTCTCAGTAGGGCTAAGAATTTGGATCAGCTGGTCTTAGCAGAATGATGTGAGAAAGGCCATGCTTCCATTTATTATTTGTAACAGACCTTTGTCATTTTTTTGACGACTGAGTCTTGGAATCGCCTTTCTATGTTTGAAGAATCACCCACGCTTGGAGATAGAACCTGCTTCTCGCCATGGAAGTATGCTAGATAATCACACTCCCATCATCCTTTGCAGTTAGGGCTATGTGACATGCCCTTGGCTTCATCCATCACATACACCGACTGAGTCAGGAGTTGCTTCTGTGAGAAGTGCTATTCAGAAGCTCTTCTGGGGAGCTGCAGAGGCAGTTACAGGTCTGTGGAGGCAGACCCCAAAGGAGACTGTGGCAGTGGTGGGTGTTCAGCGTTTGTGGTGCCCATCTTGGAAGTGTCAAGAGTCGTGTACAGTGACGGTAACAGTGATGTTTTAGACCATCAGTGGCATTATTTGGGCTTTATGTCTGGCTGCCTGTCTGAAAGCCTGATTCTCTAGAGATTATAAGCAAGCCAACATCCTTTATGTTAACTTTCACATTTTGATATAATTTAGAACTGACAGAAAATTTGCAAGAATCTACAAGGAATTCCTATATATTTTCGGTTTAGACTCTTTTACTCTTTCTTAAAAAAAATCTTAGACTCACATAGAATTTGCAAAAGCAGAAAATAGAGTTCCCATATATCCTTCACCCAGCTTCTCCTAATGATAATAACTTACAAAATCATAGCATAACTATCAAACGCAGGAGACTGATAAAATTACTGATTCAACTACAGACTTTATTTGGACTTCACCCTGGTGGCTCAGATGGTAAAGAATCTGCCTACAGTGCAGGAGACCTGGGTTCCATCCCTGGATCGAGAAGATCCCCTGGAGAATGGACTGGCAACCCACTCCAGTATCCTTGCTTGGAGAACCCCATGGACAGAGGAGCCTGTTGGGTTACAATCCATGGGGTCGTGCAAAGAATTGGACATGACTGAGCAACGAACACGTTCACTTTCAGTTCTTATATGCATTTTTTTAAGTGTATATAGGTCTACAAAATTTGATCTTATGTGTGGATTTGTGCCACCACCACCACAATCAGGACACAAACATTTCAGCATGCCAAAGCAGCTCACTTTGCTTCCACTTTGCAGTCGCACTTTCCAAGATATATTATCCTTAGCAACTCTGGATTGATTCCCCATCACGATTTTGTTCTTTTGAGAGTATTGTGTAAATGGAATCATGCAGTATGCAAGCATACTCATCTCTTAAAGACAAATAATAATTCTTAGAAACAATTCAGCCTTACTCCAAAATAAGAGAAAGATTTTCTTTCCCTTCTTTTATTTGGAAGGGAGGAGGAGAAACATTTTCTAAACACACCAGATTCTGTATAGATTCTTTTATCCATTGTCTCCATTTTGGAAACAATGTTTTCTATTATCATGCAAAAAAATCTCTGACATCCATCTTCTGTTTGCAGATGATGGCTAGGTTTTGGAGTCTCAGAGCCCCCCCTTCACGGGTCTGCCAGACACATATGCATGTATTCCTGTTGACACCTTTAGTTAGCTAAATGTCTAAGAGAAGCTTTGAAATAAACCTAATTTTTTTTTTTTTTTTACTTTGGGCCATATTAAATTCCTTGGCATCCTTCTCAAATTTTCATTAATAAAAGGGTGGGAGAAAAGGTAATGTCAAGGTTCATTACCTTCCTTGTCAATAGCAGACCTCAAAGAATATGAATAGGTCTGTGTGCGTTCCATCAGTTACATAAATTAAACACAGTGAACACTTTGTTAATATTCCTTTACAACCTAAAGAACTTCCTCTCTTTCCATTTTGGTACCAACACATGTCCTCTTTGATAAGGGACTGTTCTCAGCATAGGTGACTCAATTTAGTAGAAACAACACTTTCACATAATTCTCTTTGTGCTGACCCAGACACATGCATTTACCATGACTGGATCTTCTATAGTCTTCATGGTTTTTCTTTTTCTCATTTGGCCCTTTGCTGTCTATTGACTTCTACCTGGCACTCAGTACAAAGTCTTAGTACTTTGTAAAGTTGCCAATTCAATGCAGGCGAATTCAGAAAGATAAGAGGCATATGAAAGCTGTTTTATTTTTTATCTGTATGTGAGTACTGAAATTATTTTTATTTAAAAAATTAGTTATACTAGGTATATGGTAATTTTATTACATATGGGGTTATCCATGTACAAAATGAATTCCCTGCAAGCTAGTACAGAACTTTTATAAGTATACTAACAAAATGCTCCAGAGAAAAACTGATAATCTAGGAATGATGGAAGGATTAGAATTTACTAGAGTAGTATAGTGAGAAACTTCATGGTAGACTTCAGCTAAAGTAAACTTCAATTCTTAATGGAGATATGAGTTTTTCTTTCCAGAGAGGCATATAAGAATTACTTGAATGAATTTTTGACAATATACAACAGCTTATAAAGATTTTGGTAATCTCACTCCTTTGGGATGAGAATTGTTTTTGCAAAGATTCTGTTTTTACCAAAGAACGTACTTTTCCTTGGTTGGGCTAAAGCTGAAACAGGATTATGAATTACTAGGTTAGAATTCTAACCACCTCAATTGATAAGATTCAGGTAAAACTGTGAGGCTGTGTACTACAGACAGATAAGTTGAAACTGGCCTTTTTGCCAGTTGCCTGTGATAATTGAGGAAAAATGAAAAGGCCATAAGAAATGAACTTTTTGATGCTTATGTAAGGGTCAGGAAAAAATTTTTGGTATACGTTAGCTCAGAGGGGCCCAGGAAGAGGGAACTCACTCTTCAGGGTAGGAAAGGAACCCAGGATCTCTGAAGTTGTACCAACTTTTTCTTTAACTTGAAATATCAAAAACCTTTACTTTAAAGGTGATCCTCTTATTCTTTGTTATGGTCTGCAGTAAGTTCTCTTTCTTTTTCCTTTAGTATTGAATGAACCTCTTTGACATCATTTTCTGGTCTCCACTTAATAAAGTCTTTTTGTCCATGTTTAGGCAATTGGTGAGCTTGAAAAAGTTCATAATCAGGCAAGAATTCTAGAGCAGGGCTGTCTGAATGAGACTTTCTCTGGTGATTGAGAGGTTCTATACCTGTGTTGTCCAATATGGTAGCCACTGACCACTGACTAACCATGGAGTTTTTGAAATGTGACTAGCATCACTGAGAAACTAAATTCTAAATTTTATTTGGCTTTAATTTAAATGGCTACAAGTGTCTAGTGGGTATACTATGGAACAGCTTAGCTTACAGAGGGAAACAAACACGTGAGATAGTCAGGTCTTACTTAATTATAATTCCTTTTGTCTAGAGATCTTTCTAGAGCTGTCCACTTTTAAAACCTCAAAGGCTTTATAACTTGTTTCATTGAAGGAAGCCTGTTAACAGGCTGTCTCTAATTTTGCTCAAACGTGCAAGTCTCCTTTACAGAGTGTTCTTTCTTTCAGGAATGCTTACTCATTCCTTTCTTGACCTGACCACAGCTTCCTTCCCCATATTCATGAGACATACAAGGGCAAGCACATAGGGATTGTGTAAGGAGGACTGTGTATATAGACACAGAGCATCCTCAGCTGGCAAGAGGCTGGCTTACAAAGGTTCATTGTGAATTACAGTTTTGAAACATTGGGCAGGGTTTCCCACTGACTCAGGTTACAGGAGCAATCTACTCAATTCACTTAACTCAAAATGTAAGTGAAGTTATATTTGCTTTATGAAATCTTCAAAAATGATAATGCTGCAATTCTGATACAAATTGTTGCTCTTTAGTTGCTCAGTCGTTTCTGACTCTTTGAGATCTCATGGACTGTAGCCTGCCAGACTCCTCTGTCCATAATTTCCCAGGCAGGAATATTGGAGTGGGTTGCCATTTCCTTCTCTTCGGGATCTTCCCAACCCAGGGATCGAAACCACGTCTCCTGCATCAGGCAGATTCTTTACTGCTGAGCCACCAGGGAAGCTCAATAAAATAAAGGTGATAGTTTTCTATTTAGGGTGAGAGAGATAAGAAATGGAGGGACTCAGGATGTGCAGCTTCCTTGAGAGTGGGGGAAAAGTAAGGATGTTGGTGAAGAAGATGGAGACGAGAGAGTCCAGGAGACCACTTGTGAAGCAGTGCCCTTATCACTGGGCAGTTCAGTTCAGTTCACTCGCTCAGTCGTGTCCAACTCTTTGGGACTCCATGAACTGCAGCACACCAGGTCTCCCTGTCCATCACCAACTCCTGGAGTTTACCCAAACTCTTTTCCATTGATTCAGTGATGCCATCCAACCATCTCATCCTCTGTCATCCCCTTCTCCTCCCACCCTCAATCTTTCCCAGCATCAGGGTCTTTTCAAATGAGTCAGCTCTTTGCATCAGGTGGCCAAAGTATTGGAGTTTCAGCTTCAACATCAGTCCTTCCAGTGAATACTGTGTGGGTGAATTATGGGAGAGGGCAGCTGTCCAAGGAGAGGTGCTGAACGTTTCTAAGTTGATAGCTCAAAATTGACTGGGGAGAGAGTAGAGCAATACCTCTGCTCTCAATAGCTTTTTATTATTTTTAAACAAGACTTTCAAAAGAACATCTGACTAGCACGGGACTTAACTTCTCAATAAGCTCTAGGAATTAGTCTTATCAGGCAGGCTTGGCAGGCTATCTTTCCCATGGGTTTGGGAAAAAGAGAAAAATACTCGAGGAAGGTCTTGGTTGTAATTGTATCTCCAGCGTGTAGTACAGGGTCTGATGAGGCCATTGTTGAACACGTGATCACAATAACAATGGCAGAGTGGATGCTACAACTCTTGTGCAGAGCTCTTTGTCCAGGAAGGAGACAAAGAAGCAGCTCTGACCTGTGGACACTTGTTTATATTTTTCCTGGGTTTACAGATCACTAGTATTTTGCCTCTAGAAACCAAATGTCAGTAGAATTTCCTGTGGCTCTTTTGCAGAGATGGAGATACTCTAGATTTGTGTCTTAATTACAGTTAAACTTTACAGAAGCTTTTACTTGTATGGAACTCAGTCATTTCATTTCTTTGGTACACTTTCCTTTTTGCATTGTGGTCTATTTGACACATTTGACAGATGGAAGATTCTGGGGGACTTGCCATCAGATTGGCACCTGCAATTCATTTAGATCTCTTGGGCCCACTGTGAGAGAGACCTGGAAGAATGCAGCATTCAGTCAACCATGGGATGAGCTGCTATTTTTTTATGGTCTGACTGACGTTCCTGTTAGCCCTTGACTGTTTCCTGGGATGCTGCTATCATTTTCAGATAGAAAAAAATGATAGCTTAAATGAAAACTTAGAAACAGATGGTTTTGCCCTAAACCAATTGATTTAACACCAATTTATCTAAGATTTAATCTCCATTGAGAATTTCTACATCAACTCGGCATCCTTTTTTTCCCCTCATACTTTTGAGATTTTTATTTTTTTAGAACATTTTGATCCAATAGACTGGGCTGACTTTTTTTGGACAGCACGGAGTAACAGGAACAGATTTATCCTCTTGACTAAAACAGCCCCCCTGCCACCTAAAAAAAAAAAAAAGGCAAAATATATGAAAACAATGATACTTAGAAACTGGACTTCAGGCAGCACAAGGCAGTTGTCCCTAAGAGAGGACAAACGGAACATTATGAGTGCCCCAGCTAACTTACTGAGAGTTTTAGGACGCTGTGCAGGAAGAAGCAGCTCAGAGGAACTAATTATGGGCACTTCTATATACTGTGTAATTGCATTTGTAAATTTTCCAGCTGGACCTTTGTACTAGAGATATTTCCATGAAGGTTTATGTTCTGGTTGTGTCCACAGTCTTCTTCTGGGGAAAATAACACTCCCCCCGCCCAACCTTTTAAAAAAGTAATTTTATTTATTTAATTATTTTATTTTTGGCTTCCCTGATAGCTCAGTTGGTAAAGAATTCGCCTGCAATGCAGGAGACCCCGGTTTGATTCCTGGGTTGGGAAAATCTGCTGAAAAGGGATAGGCTACCCACGCCAGTATTCTTGGGCTTCCCTCATGGCTCAGCTGGTAAAGAATCCGCCTCCAATGTGGGAGACCAGGGTTCGATCCCTGGGTTAGGAAGATCCCCTGGAGAGGGAAAAGGCTACCCACTCCAGTGTTCTGGCCTGGAGAATTCCATGGACTGTACCGTCCATGGGGTCATTCTCCCTGCCGCTCTGATTTTTTTTTTTCATAATTTTAAAAATTGATTTATCTAATTTGCGGCTGTGCTGGGTCTTCGTCGCTGAACGTGGGCTTTCTCTAGTTGCGGCGTGTGGGGGTGCCGCTCTCTAAGTTCCGGTACCGGGCTTCTCATTCTGGTGGCCTCTCTGATGTGGAACACTGGCTCCAGGGCGATGGGCTTCTGTAATTGCAGCACGTGGGCTCAGTAGTTGCAGCTCCTGGCTCTAGAGCACAAGCTCAGTAGTTGTGGCGCACGGGCTTAGTTGCCCCGAGACATGAAGGATCTCCCCAGACCAGGGATCCCACTGTGTCGGCAGGCAGAGTCTCTACCATTGTCTCCTGTACTGGCAGGCGGATTCTCTACCATTGAGCCACCAGGGAGAGAAGCCCCCTTCCTCTTCTTTCTGATTAAAGTTGCCATGGCATAGCCTGTGCAATGATTAATCAGTGGTTATATTCCTCACCCTCTGGTTTTCACTGAGGGGGTCAGGGACCAGTGTTCATATTTAGGTGGAAAATCAAGGTGCTGTTGGGTAAGAACTTTGACCCAGTATCTTGTTTCCTATTGGATAGTAACTAACTGAGCTGCTTGGATCTTCTCTCTTGGAAAGCATAAATGCCAACAAAAAAAGAGGGCGCCTAGAGCTCAGGCTGTGTCTCAAAAGATTGAGCAATTATTTTGGTTTAATACAAGGTCTGATATCTATCCCAGTCTTAATAGTCCACAGTGCAAGTTGACTACATGGTTGCTGAGATGATTTTTCTGTTTTCTCTCACAATAAATTACTGTTACCAAAGGTTATATGTGTTTTTTCTTACAAACAAAAATAGGTTCTTTATTCTTATTAATATATGGCTATGGTTGAGTCCTTATTGTGAACTAAGTCCACATATTATAGCACCTTCCCAAAAGTCTTATAGAAAAAATATATTGTTATTACTAATACAATTTAATAGATTATAGCCCAAGGTCAAATTATTAGTATATATCAGAGTTGGGAATCAAATCCAAGTTCAAATTCATCTGACTATCAGTTTACACCACTTTTCTTTCTCTGGTTATCTGTCATTGATCAATATTTTTTCTACCTAAGTTAATTAGGACACCTTAAAAAAAGATGAAACTCTGGGTCTGTATTGGACTCAAAACCTGTTTTCAATTTTTTTTTTTATTCTTGGATAATTATTACTAAAATTGGATCTGTTTTTCTTGGGTGAGTTGTCAGTTAACTGCTATTAAAATTCCAATTAGAATGTTTTCTGCATAACCATTTTTTCCCCAAGTAATTAAATAAGAGATTATCTTCTTTTTGAGAAAATGTTAGCTGCCAGAAAACATGTTTTCAGCTAATAGGTTTTAAATTAAATGCATTGTAAGTGCTATTTTACTGCTAGGTAGGAGAACTGAATTCTTCTCAGAAAGATTAATATTTCTAATCAAAGAAACACATATACAATTCTCACTTTCAAGTAGAAGCACTTTAGATGGAATTGTAAGTTAAGAAAAGAAAATGCTGCAACCTATGAATATAGTGTGGTTTAAAAAGGTGATTTCAAAAAATGCAATAAGAAAAGTTCAATGCAGAAAATGTAATTTGCTTTAAGAATTATCATATATATAATCACAGCTTAGATTAGTAAATTTGTTTCTTTGGGCCTATTAATTAGATAAAAATCTGGCATGGTTTAGAATACAAGGAAATCTGGAAGATAAACTGTTGGACTACACAACAGGAGTGACTTGAATTTACTGGTATTTTTGGCAAATGACTAATAATTGCTGTCAGTTTTCCAAAAAGCTACAGAAGGAGATAGGAAAAAAATACTGTAAGAATTCTTAAACCTTGTCACTTTATAGTATCCATAGACTTTCAGACAGTATCCCATATTATACTTTTTCTAAGATTAAAAGAGAAAAACCTATTATGTTAGGATTTCACCACTTTCAGGCTGCTGAGCAGAGAATCTTTTTGAGCAGTCATTGTTTTATAAAACAAAATAGCAGGGCGGTCCTAAGATGGCGGAGGAATAGGAAGGGAAGACCACTTTCTCCCTCACAAATTCCTCAAAAGATCATTTCAACGCAGAGCAAACTCCACAAAACAACCCCTGAATGCAGGCAGAGGACATCAGGCAACCAGAAAAGCAGATCATTGCCTTCAAAAACAGGTAGGAAAAAATATAAAAGACGAGAAAAGAGACAAAGGAGGTGGGGAGGGAGCTCCGTCCCGGGAAGGGAAGCCCGTCCCGGGAAGGGAATTCTAAGAAGAGAGGTTTCCAAACACAAGGAAACACTCTACCTGCCGAGTCTAAGGCGAGCCTTGGAAACACAGAGGGCAACATAACAGGAAGGAAAAACGAATAAATAATTAAAACCAACAGATTACGAGCCCAACAGTAACTCCCCCAGCGGAAAAGCGCAGACGCCTGCAGCCGCCGCTAGCAAGTGGGGGCAGGGCAGGGAAGCGCGGGAGACGCGGGCTGCCGCGCTCGGTAAGAAGCGGGCAGAAACGCCCCACGCGTAACCAGAGCGATCGAACCTGGGCGAGCAAACCAGGCTGGGGGATAGCTACCACGCGAAAAGCTGGAACATAAAACGCCGCCAGGACCGCGCACAGAACAAAGGACTGAACGGAAATAGCCGGCTGCAGACCATCCCCCGCCGGGGACAGGCAGCCAGAGCCGTAAGGGCTGGAAAGGGGCAATCGCAGCCCCGGAGAGACTTTACCTACCAAACTGCAGGCAGGCTTCTTTGCTGAGACTTCAAGGGGAGCAGGACAGTCACCATCCGCCTCATAGGGAGCGCCAGCAGTACACCCAGAAAACTGAGCAGTAGAGACAGAAGGGAACAAGTCGCGGCGACCGCACTCGTCAAGCTCCCGAGCTGCTCGGACCCGGGAGGGGCGCAGAGCGCAGTCCCAAACAAGTCTGTGCCTCTGAGGGCTACCTGGGCGCCAAACCTGAGCAGCTTGGACCGGGGAGGTGCGCGCAGCCTGGGGCCGGCCTCGGACATTTCCTGGCTGAGCACCGTGGAGCCGGAGCGGTTTGTTCGCCGTGGCGGGGGACAGGTCCAGCGGGACTGAGACGCTGTGTGCCCACGACAGTGCTATTTGTTTGCAGCATCCCCCCCTCCCCACAGCGCGTCTGAACTAGTGAGCCTGAAAAAAAAAAAAAGTGTCCACCACCGCCCCCCTGTGTCAGGACAGAACTCAGACCCTGAAGAGACCAGCAAACAGAAGTCAAACAGAGGGAACCGCCTTGGAAGTGACCCCACATGGCCCGTAACATCAGAGAAGGGCCAGATATATCTTCACTATTTTTACAATCATTCCTTTTTTTTTTTCTAACTTTTTTTTTAAGTGTTAAGTCTTCTATTTCTCCTCTAATTTTTAATTTCTATAAGCTACTATTACTTTAAAAAAAAAAAAAGAAAAGACTACTTTTTTAAGGCAAACACCATATATAGTCTTTGTGTGGTTGTTGTTGGTATTTCTTTTTTAATCTTGTGGTTTTTTTTTCTTTTTTTTTCTTATTATTTTTTTCTTTTTTCTTTTTTTCTTTCTTCCTTCTGCTTCTTCTCTTTAATATTGTATTTTTGAAAATCCAACCTCTACTCTAGGTTTTTTAATCTTTGCTTTTCAGTTTTTGTTATCAATTTTGTACATTTCAAAACCCAATTTTACCTGACAGCGAGATTACTGGCTTGACCACTCTCTCCTCCTTTTGGACTCTCCTTTTTCTCCACCAGGGGGCCTCTGTCACTCCCCCCCCCCCCCCATCTCTTCTATATCCAACTCTGTGATTCTCTGTGTGTTCTAGATGGTGGAGAACACCTAAGGAACTGATTACTGGCTGGACTTGTCTCTCTCCTTTTCATTACTCTCTCTTACCCTCCTGGCCACCTCTGTCTACTTCCTCCCTCTCCTCTTCCCTGTATAACTCCATGAATACCTCTGAGCGGTCCAGACTATGGAGCGCACATAAGGAAGTGACTATTGACTAGCTTGCTCTCTCCTCTTTTGATCTCACCGCATCTCATTCCAGTCACCTCTAACTACCCCCTCCCTCTTCTCTTCTCCATGTAACCCAGTGAACCTCTCTGGGTGTCCCTCAATGTGGAGAAACCTTTCATCTTTAACCTAGATGTTTTATCATTGGTGCTGTATAGATGGAGAAGTCTAGAGACCACTGTAAAAATAAAACCGAAAACCAGAAGCAGGAGGCTTAAGTCCAAAGCTTGAGAACATCAGAGAACTCCTGAATTCAGGGAACATTAAGCAATAGGAGCTCATCAAATGCCTCCATACCTACACTGAAACAAAGCTCCACCCAAGGGCCAACAAGTTCCAGAACAAGACATATCACACAAATTCTCCAGCAACACAGGAACACACCCCTGAGCTTCAATATACAGGGAGCTCAAAGTTACTCCAAAACTTTAGACGTCTCATAACCCATTACTGGTCACTCCACGGCACTCCAGAGAGAAGAAACCCAGCTCCACCCACTGGACCTCCAACACAAGCCTCCCTAACCAGGAAACCTTGATAAGCCACTGATACAACCCCACCCACAGTGAGGAAGCTCCACAATAAAGAAAACTACACAAATTCCCAGAATATAAAAAGGCCATCCCAAATGCAGCAATATAACCAAGATGAAGAGACAGAGGAATACTCAGCAGGTAAAGGAACAGGAGAAATGCCCACCAAACCAAACAAAAGAGGAAGAGATAGGGAATCTACCTGAGAAAGAATTCCAAATATTGATAGTGAAAATGATCCAAAATCTTGAAATCAAAATGGAATCACAGATAAATAGCCTAGAGACAAGGATTGAGAAGATGCAAGAAAGGTTTAACAAGGACCTAGAAGAAATAAAAAAGAGTCAATATACAATGAATAATGCAATAAATGAGATCAGAAACACTCTGGAGGCAACAAATAGTAGAATAACGGAGGCAGAAGATAGGATTAGTGAAATAGAAGATAGAATGGTAGAAATAAATGAATCAGAGAGAAAAAAAGAAAAACGAATTAAAAGAAATGAGGACAATCTCAGAGACCTCCAGGACAATATGAAACGCTCCAACATTCGAATTATAGGAGTCCCAGAAGAAGAAGACAAAAAGAAAGACCATGAGAAAATCCTTGAGGAGATAATAGTTGAAAACTTCCCTAAAATGGGGAAGGAAATAATCACCCAAGTCCAAGAAACCCAGAGAGTTCCAAATAGGATAAACCCAAGACGAAACACCCCAAGACACATATTAATCAAATTAACAAAGACCAAACACAAAGAACAACTATTAAAAGCAGCAAGGGAAAAACAACAAATAACACACAAGGGGATTCCCATAAGGATAACAGCTGATCTCTCAATAGAAACTCTTCAGGCCAGGAGGGAGACAAGACATACTTAAAGTGATGAAAGAAAATAACCTACAGCCCAGATTACTATACCCAGCAAGGATCTCATTCAAATACGAAGGAGAAATCAAAAGCTTTACAGACAAGCAAAAGCTGAGAGAATACAGCACCACCAAACCAACTCTCCAACAAATTCTAAAGGATATTCTCTAGAAAGGAAACACAAAAAGGGAGTATAAACCCGAACCCAAAATAATAAAGTAAATGGCAACGGGATCATACTTATTAATAATTACCTTAAACGTAAATGGATTGAATGCCCCAACCAAAAGGCAAAGACTGGCCGAATGGATACAAAAACAAGAACCCTCTATATGCTGCTTACAAGAGACCCACCTCAAAACAAGGGACACATACAGACTGAAAGTGAAGGGTTGGAAAAAGATATTCCATGCAAATAGAGACCAAAAGAAAGCAGGAGTGGCAATACTCATATCCGATAAAATAGACTTTAAAACAAAGGCTGTGAAAAGAGACAAAGAAGGCCACTACATAATGATCAAAGGATCAATCCAAGAAGAAGATATAACAATTATAAATATATATGCACCCAATATAGGAGCACCGCAATATGTAGGACAAATGCTAACAAGTATGAAAGGGGAAATTAACAATAACACAATAATAGTGGGAGACTTTAATACCCCACTCACACCTATGGACAGATCAACTAAACAGAAAATTAACAAAGAAACACAAACTTTAAATGATACATTAGACCAGTTAGACCTAATTGATATCTATAGGACATTTCACCCCAAAACAATGAATTTCACCTTTTTCTCAAGTGCTCATGGAACCTTCTCCAGGATAGGTCACATCCTGGGCCATAAATATAACCTTGATAAATTCAAAAAAATCGAAATCATTCCAAGCATCTTTTCTGACCATAATGCACTAAGATTAGATCTCAATTACAGGAGGAAAACTATTAAAAATTCCAACATATGGAGGCTGAACAACACGCTTCTGAATAACCAACAAATCACAGAAGAAATCAAAAAAGAAATCAAAATATGCATAGAAACTAATGAAAATGAAAACACAACAACCCAAAACCTGTGGGACACTATAAAAGCAGTGCTAAGAGGAAAGTTCATAGCAATACAGGCATACCTCAAGAAACAAGAAAAAAGTCAAATAAATAACCTAACTCTACACCTAAAGCAACTAGAAAAGGAAGAATTGGGGAACCCCAGAGTTAGCAGAAGGAAAGAAATCTTAAAAATTAGGGCAGAAATAAATGCAAAAGAAACAAAAGAGACCATAGCAAAAATCAACAAAGCCAAAAGCTGGTTCTTTGAAAGGATAAATAAAATTGACAGACCATTAGCCAGACTCATCAAGAAGCAAAGAGAGAAAAATCAAATCAATAAAATTAGAAATGAAAATGGAGAGATCACAACAGATAACACAGAAATACAAAGGATCATAAGAGACTACTATCAGCAATTATATGCCAATAAAATGGACAACATGGAAGAAATGGACAAATTCTTAGAAAAGTACAATTTTCCAAAACTGAACCAGGAAGAAATAGATAATCTTAACAGACCCATCACAAGCACGGAAATTGAAACTGTAATCAGAAACCTTCCAGCAAACAAAAGCCCAGGTCCAGACGGCTTCACAGCTGAAATCTACCAAAAATTTCAAGAAGAGTTAACACCTATCCTACTCAAACTCTTCCAGAAAATTGCAGAAGAAGGGAAACTTCCAAACTCATTCTATGAGGCCACCATCACCCTAGTACCAAAACCTGACAAAGATACTACAAAAAAAGAAAACTACAGGCCAATATCACTGATGAACATAGGTGCAAAAATCCTCAACAAAATTCTAGCAATCAGAATCCAACAACACATTAAAAAGATTGTACACCATGACCAAGTGGGCTTTATCCCAGGGATGCAAGTATTCTTCAACATCCGCAAATCAATCAATGTAATTCACCACATTAACAAATTGAAAAATAAAAGCCATATGATTATCTCAATAGATGCAGAGAAGGCCTTTGACAAAATTCAACATCCATTTATGATAAAAACTCTCCAGAAAGCAGGAATAGAAGGAACATAGCTCAACATAATAAAAGCTATATATGACAAACCCACCGCAAACATTATCCTCAATGGTGAAAAATTGAAAGCATTTCCCCTAAAGTCAGGAACAAGACAAGGATGCCCACTTTCACCACTACTATTCAACATAGTTCTGGAAGTTTTAGCCACAGCAGTCAGAGCAGAAAAAGAAATAAACGGAATCCAAATTGGAAAAGAAGAAGTAAAACGCTCACTGTTTGCAGATGACATGATCCTCTACATAGAAAACCCTAAAGACTCTACCAGAAAATTACTAGAGCTAATTAATGAATATAGTAACGTTGCAGGATATAAAATCAACACACAGAAATCCCTTGCATTCCTATACACTAATAATGAGAAAGTAGAAAAAGAAATTAAGGAAACAATTCCATTCACCATTGCAACAAAAAGAATAAAATACTTAGGAATATATCTACCTAAAGAAACTAAAGACCTATATACAGAAAACTATAAAACACTGATGAAAGAAATCAAAGAGGACACTAATAGATGGAGAAATATACCTTGCTCATGGATCGGAAGAATCAATATAGTGAAAATGAGTATACTACCCAAAGCATTTTACAAATTCAATGCAATCCCTATCAAGCTTCCAGCGATATTTTTCACAGAACTAGAACAAATAATTTCAAGATTTGTATGGAAATACAAAAAACCACGAATAGCCAAAGCAATCTTGAGAAAGAAGAATGGAACTGGAGGAATCAACCTGCCTGACTTCAGGCTCTACTACAAAGCCACAGTCATCAAGACAGTATGGTATTGGCACAAAGACAGAAATATAGATCAATGGAACAAAATAGAAAGCCCAGAGATAAATCCACACACATATGGACACCTTATCTTTGACAAAGGAGGCAAGAATATACAATGGAGTAAAGACAATCTCTTTAACAAGTGGTGCTGGGAAAACTGGTCAACCACTTGTAAAAGAATGAAACTAGATCACTTTCTAACACCACACACAAAGATAAACTCAAAATGGATTAAAGATCTAAATGTAAGACCAGAAACTATAAAACTCCTAGAGGAGAACATAGGCAAAACACTCTCCGACATAAACCACAGCAGGATCCTCTATGATCCACCTCCCAGAATTCTGGAAATAAAAGCAAAAATAAACCAATGGGACCTAATTAAAATTAAAAGCTTCTGCACAACAAAGGAAAATATAAGCAAAGTGAAAAGACAGTCTTCCGAATGGGAGAAAATAATAGCAAATGAAGCAACTGACAAACAACTAATCTCAAAAATATACAAGCAACTTATGCAGCTCAATTCCAGAAAAATAAATGACCCAATCAAAAAATGGGCCAAAGAACTAAATAGACATTTCTCCAAAGAAGACATACGGATGGCTAACAAACACATGAAAAGATGCTCAACATCACTCATTATTAGAGAAATGCAAATCAAAACCACAATGAGGTACCACTTCACACCAGTCAGAATGTCTGCGATCCAAAAATCTGCAAGCAATAAATGCTGGAGAGGGTGTGGAGAGAAGGGAACCCTCCTACACTGTTGGTGGGAATGCAAACTAGTACAGCCACTATGGAGAACAGTGTGGAGATTCCTTAAAAAATTGCAAATAGAACTACCTTATGACCCAGCAGTCCCACTACTGGGCATACACACTGAGGAAACCAGAATTGAAAGAGACACATGTACCCCAATGTTCATCGCAGCATTGTTTATAATAGCCAGGACATGGAAACAACCTAGATGTCCATCAGCAGATGAATGGATAAGAAAGCGGTGGTACATATACACAATGGAGTATTACTCAGCCGTTAAAAAGAATACATTTGAATCAGTTCTGATGAGATGGATGAAACTGGAGCCAATTATACAGAGTGAAGTAAGCCAGAAAGAAAAACACCAATACAGTATACTAACACATATATATGGAATTTAGAAAGATGACAATGATGACCCTGTATGCAGGACAGCAAAAAAGACACAGATGTGTATAACGGACTTTTGGACTCAGTGGGAGAGGGAGAGGGTGAGATGACTTGGGAGAATGGTATTGAAACATGTATAATATCATGTAAGAATCGAATTGCCAGTCTATGTCCGATGCAGGATATGGCACACTTGGGGCTGGTACGCAGGGATGACCCAGAGAGATGTTGTGGGGAGGGGGGGTGGGAGGGGGGTTCAGGTTTGGGAACGCATGTACACCCGTGGTGGATTCATGTCAATGTATGGCAAAACCAATACAGAATTGTAAAGTAAAATAAAAAATAAATAAATAAATAAAAATAAAGTAAATGGCTATCAAATTAAAAAACAAACAAACAAACAAAATAGCATAAAACACGATCAGTTTCCTTGAATTGGATCCTCTTTTTTTGAGAGCTATATGTGTGAATGTAAGTGTCCTGCCATCTTTTTTGGTTGTTCTAAGGATATAAAAAATTGTTATTAGTGAAGGTAACTTATTAATATCTTTGCATGCTGTGTTTAGTTGCTCAGTCGTGTCTGACTCTGCGGCCCCATGGACTGTAGCCCATCACGCTCCCCTGTCTATGGAATTCTCCAGCTACTGGAGTGGGTTGCCATGCCCTCCTCCAGGGGATCTTCCCAACCCAGAGATTGAACCCAGGTCTCCCACACTGCAGGCAGATTCTTTACTGTCTCAGCTACCAGGGAAAGCATTAATATCATTAGTATCATTATTATTAAAATACTGCAGCACATGATGAAAGTAAAACAGTACTAAAAAGTATGAGTCTCCCTTTCGACCTAGACTTAGGAAAGAGATTGATTGTCATCAACAATTCCTCTGTATCTTTTGTAAAAGTTTCCATTGTTGACATATATGCATACACATTTAGATAATGAGAGTAACAGAAATCAGTTCAGTTCAGTTCAATCGCTTAGTCTTGTCCGATTCTTTGCTACTCCATGAACCGCAGCATGGCAGGCCTCCCTGCCCATCACCAACTCCCAGAGTCCACCCAAACCCATGTCCATTGAGTTGGTGATGCCATCCAGCCATCCCATCCTCTGTCGTCCCCTTCTCCTCCTGCTCTCAATCTTTCCTAGCATCAGGGTCTTTTCCAATGAGTCAGCTCTTCACATCAGATGGCCAAAATATTGGAGAAATGGGATGGACCTAACAGAAGCAGAAGATATTAAGAAGAGGTGGCAAGAATACACAGAAGAACTATACAAAAAAGATCTTCATGACCCAGATAACCACGATGGTGTGATCACTCACCTAGAGCCAGACATTCTGGAATGTGAAGTCAAGTAGGCCTTAGGAAACATCACTACAAACAAAGCTAGTGGAGATGATGGAATTCCAGTTGAACTCTTTCAAATCCTAAAAGATGATGCTGTGAAAGTGCTACACTCAACATGCCAGCAATTTAGAAAACTCAGCAGTGGCCACAGGACTGGAAAAGGTCAGTTTTCATTCTAATCCCAAAGAAAGGCAATGCCAAAGAATGCTCAGACTACCGCACAATTGCACTCATCTCACATGCTAGTAAAGTAATGCTCAAAATTCTCCAAGCCAGGCTTCAGCAGTACATGAACTGAGAACTTTCAGATGTTCAAGCTGGATTTAGAAAAGGCAGAGGAACAAGAGATCAAATTGCCAACATCTGTTGGATCATCAAAAAAGCAAGAGAGTTCCAGAAAAACATCTATTTCTGCTTTATTGACTATGCCAAAGCCTTTCAGTGTGTGGATCACAATAAACTGTGGAAAATTCTGAAAGAGATGGGAATTCCAGACCACCTGACTGGCCTCCTGAGAAATCTGTATGCAGGTCAAGAAGCAACAGTTAGAACTGGACATGGAACAACAGACTGGTTCCGAATTGGGAATGGAGTATGTCAAGGCTGTACCTTGTCACCCTTCTTATTTAACTGATATGCAGAGTAGATCATGCGATATGCTGGGCTGGATGAAGCACAAGCCAGAATCAAGATTGCTGGGAGAAATATCAATAACAAATATGCAGATGACACCACCCTTATGGCTGAAAGTGAAAAGGAACTAAAGAGTCTGTTGATGGAAGTGAAAGAGAGTGAAAAAGTTGGCTTAAAACTCAACATTCAGAAGACTAACATCATGTCATCCAGTCCAGTCACTTCATGGGAAATAGATGGGGAAACAATGGAAACAGTGACAGACTTCATTTTCTTGGTCTCCAAAATCATTGCAGATGGTGACTGCAGCCATGAAATTAAAAGATGCTTGCTCCTTGGAAGAAAAGCTATGATAAAACTAGACAGCATATTAAAAAGCAGAGACATTATTTTGCCAACAAAGGTCCATCTAGTCAAAGCTATGGTTTTTCCAGTAGTCATGTATGGATGTGAGAACTGGGCTATAAAGAAAGCTGAGCTGAAGAATTGATGCTTTTGAATTGTGGTGTTGGAGAAGACTCTTGAGAGTGCCTTGGACTGCAAGGAGATGCAACCAGTCTATCCTAAAGGAAATCAGTCCTGAATATTCATTGGAAGGACTAATGCTGAAGCTGAAACTCCTGATGTGAAGAACTGACTCCCTAGAAAAGACCCTGATGCTGGGAAAGACTGAAGGCAGGAGAAGAAGGGGATGAGAGAGGAGGGGATGGTTAGATGGTATTACTGGTTCAATGGAAATGAGTTTGAGTAAACTCCAGGAGTTGGTGATGGACAGGGAGGCCCTGTGTGCTGCAGTCCATGGGGTGGCAAAGAGCTGGACACGACTGACCGACTGAACTGAACTAGTCTATTATATATGTTCTGTAATATATATATTACTAAATAGATTGTATATATAAGCAGAATATCTTAGTGATACCCTCATATCAACATGTACATATCTGTAATCTTTCTAACTGCTCTATACTATTCTTTTATATAGGTGTAATGGTTTCCCCGTGGTGTGGTGGTAAAGAATCCTCCTGCCAGTGCAGGAGATCTAAGAGACACCAGTTTGATCCCTCGGTCAGGAAGATCCCCTGGAATAGGAAATGGCAACCCACTCCAGTATTCTTGCCAGAGAATTTCATGGACAGAGGAGCCTGGTGGGCTATAGTCCATGTGGTCACAAAGAGTCGGACACAACTGAGCGACTAACCAACACCACCGCCGTGATATATAAGTACTAGGGATTATCCTGCTGCATTAAAATGGCTCTTTCCTTGCACTCAAGTATTTTCCTCATGGCTTGTGCTAATGCATGTTCCTCTGAGGACTTGAGGAAAGCCTCAGTCTGTTCAGAAACTTTCTAACAGAAAGTCAACTCTCTGTTTCCGAAATGCTCTCCTTTCTGGTACTTGGCCACGTACCAGAGGCCCTGTATGTCAGGAGTTACATACTCTCCTCAGACTCCCAGTTCCATCCCCTCAACTCGCGGAGACTCTTACTTGATTCAGACTTATTTGAAACATTTCCACAAAACAGCCAGTGAATTCTTTTCCTTAAGCCAGATTGCATAAGGAGTTTTGGTACTTGCCTTAAAAGGTTCCCACCTGTTTGTTGAACTCCATGGAGCTATTTTTCATAACGTGTTTTGATACATATGGTAAGAATTCCAGCAAAGCACAGAGGACCTCTGCAGGGGTCCATTAAAATAAAATATAGTTAAGGGGCTTTTTGGCTGTCTAATGCAAGGATAATTATCAGGCTACTAAAGGGAGGAATAGACTAAATCACTTGATATCAGTTCAGTTCATGTGCTCAATCGTGTCCGACTCTTTGCGACCCCAAGGACTGCAGCCCACCAGGCCTCTCTGTCAATTACCAACTCCTGGAGTTTACTCAAACTCATGTCCATAGAGTTGGTGATGCCTTGGAACCATCTCATCCTCTGTCATCCCCTTCTCCCACCTTCAATCTTTCCCAGCATCCGGGTCTTTTCTAGGGAGTCAGTTTTTCACATCAGGTGCCCAAAGTACTGGGGTTTCAGCTTCAGCATCAGTCCTTCCAATGAACAGGACTGATTTCCTTTAGGATGGACTGGTTGGATCTTCTTGCTGTCCAAGGGACTCTCAAGAGTCTTCTCCAACACCACAGTTGAAAAGCATCAGTTCTTCGGTGCTCAGCTTTCTTTATAGTTTTCCCCAAATATTATTCTCTCAAACTTTAAAATATTACACAAATGAGTTATTTAATCTTATTTTGAATATGATACATACTCAATATAAAACACATACATGTGCATGTACACATATGAATCATAATCACCATTATTAAAAATTATGTATTAGAAATAAAGATCATTCAACATATTATGATCCAGTGATAGTACCCATCTCTGTTCCACCAGACAATTCTTAATTTGCAGATAACCATGCTGTGCTTAGTTGCTTAGTTGCTCAGTCGTGTCCGACTCTTTGCGACCCCATGGACTGTAGTCCACCAGGCTGCTGTGTCTATGGGGATTCTCCAGGCAAGAATACTGGAGTGGGTTGCCATGTCCTCCTCCAGGGATCTTCCCAACCCAGGGATTGAACCCAGGTCTCCCACATTGCAGGCAGATTCTTTACCAACTGAACCACCAGGATCAAAGCAGAGTGGACAGTCTCAAAAGCAGACAGTGTGACAGGGTAGAAAATGGGATGAGGAAGGAGACACTTGAACCAAACGGGAAAACACAATATTTTGGAGCAATTTCTCATAGTGCCAAGCAGCTTTACACTTATCCATATCCCATAAACATATATTCTAATTTCATCATATTATAATTTTTGTTTCAAAATGATATCATCAAAAATAGCTAACATATTCTTAGTAATGAAGGAATTGTGTTATAAATTTTATAGTGTGCCAAAAACTATTAAACTGAAAAGCAAATGTTAGTGTTATGGTTTGGATTAAGCTATCTAGAATATTCAATAAATCAGAATCGCTTATTGCCTGGTGATAGTATGTAAAGGGACTTTTATTATAGCTTAGTGGTAAATTTATTTGGGTTGTTAGGGCCCCTCTGAAGCATAACTGGGGCTGGATGGATGACAAACTTGGAAAGATTATGAAGTTAAAAAGAAGAGGAGATAAAGCAGAAGAAATAAATCCTTAATCCTTTGTTCAGGAAATGTTTAGTCTTATTGTGTCCAATAAATCAGGGAAACACAATCAAAATGTCAAGATTCAATAAGCATCATCCTCTCTGTAATTCATTCTTATTTTTTTTCCCATTTTCTTTCTTAACAACAGTTTTCTTTTTTGTATTTCTAATTTTAACCAGACCAAGCCTCTTTGCAACTCTATGCATTTGAAGTCTCATTTATATTAGGGGATGACAGTAGGCAAAAAAGAAGGGACAGAATGAAGATGGGAACTAAGAAAGGAGGATAAAAAACAAGGAAGGAAAGAAAAAAAGAAGAGAAGGAACAAAGGGTCAACTGAAAACAACAGCGGAAGTGCAGTAGAATAAACGGACATCACCAATTCCCAAAGTTTGATTCACCCTTTAAAGCAATTGTTTTTGAACCCAATACACTGTGGAAAATTCTGAAAGAGATGGGAATACCAGACCACCTGACCTGCCTCTTGAGAAACCTGTATGCAGGTCAGGAAGCAACAGTTAAAGCTGGACATGGAACAACAGACTGGTACCAAATAGGAAAAGGAGTACATCAAGGCTGTATATTGTCACCCTGCTTATTTAACTTATATGCAGAGTACATCATGAGAAACGCTGGGCTGGAAGAAGCAAAGCTGGAATCCACATCATGAGAAACGCTGGGCTGGAAGAAGCACAAGCTGGAATCCAGATTGCCGGGAGAAATATCAATCACCTCAGATATGCAGATGACACCACCCTTATGGCAGAAAGTGAAGAGGAACTAAAAAGCCTCTTGATGAAAGTGAAAGTGGAGAGTGAAAAAGTTGGCTTAAAGCTCAGCATTCAGAAAACGAAGATCATGGCATCCGGTCCCATCACTTCATGGGAAATAGATGGGGAAACAGTGGAAACAGTGTCAGACTTTATTTTTCTGGGCTCCAAAATCACTGCAGATGGTGACTGCAGCCATGAAATTAAAAGACGCTTACTCCTTGGAAGAAAAGTTATGACCAACCTAGATAGTATATTGAAAATCAGAGACATTACTTTGCCAACAAAGGTCCGTGTATTCAAGGCTATGGTTTTTCCAGTGGTCATGTATGGATGTGAGAGTTGGACTGTGAAGAAAGCTGAGCACCAAAGAATTGATGCTTTTGAACTGTGGTGTTGGAGAAGACTCTTGAGAGTCCGTTGGACTGCAAGGAGATCCAACCAGTCCATTCTGAAGGAGATCAGCCCTGGGATTTCTTTGGAAGGAATGATGCTGAAGCTGAAACTCCAGGGCTTTGGCCACCTCATGTGAAGAGTTGACTCATTGGAAAAGACTGTGATGCTGGGAGGGATTGGGGGCAGGAGGAGAAGGGGACAACAGAGGATGAGATGGCTGGATGGCATCACCGACTCGATGGACATGAGTCTGAGTGAACTCCGGGAGTTGGTGATGGACAGGGAGGCCTGGCGTGCTGCGATTCATGGGGTCGAAAAGAGTGGGACACGACTGAGCGACTGAACTGGACTGAACTGAACTGAACTGAACTGAAGAGCACATGTTGCTCTCTTATAGATTCACAATGCACATTGGCAAATCAAGGACTCGGAGAAGGAATCAATTTAACTTTGTTTCACTTAGCATTTCCCAAATATATGTTCATAATATGCACATGATTCCTTGTGAAACAACTATTCATGCGATAGTAAGTTAAATCCCATGGAGCACACTTTAGGAAAAATTGAAGCTTACAATTTCAATTGCATGTATTACTGAATTTCATTATCTTCCTCTTAAGCACAACTTCTCTTTTTTTACCAGCCTTATTGAGACATTGTTGACATGTAATATTGCATAAGTTAAAGGTGTACAGTGTGTTGATTTGATATACTTATACATTGTGAATCACCACCACAGTGTTAGCTAACACTTCCATCATACCACATAATTACTGTTTCAATTTTGTGGTTACAACCTTTAAGATCTACTCTTTTATAACATTGTATAATTAACTGTAATTACGATGCTGAATGTTAGCTCCTCAGAACTTATTCATCTTGTAATAGGAAGTTTGTATTTTTTGACAAATTTTCTTAACTTTGGCTGACTTATCATTGCTATATTGATTGTATGTCATTATATAATGCTTGATATCCTCTATTCCAGGTAATGCTATACATTAGATATATATATATCACAAACTTTCTGAGCCATAGTTCTTTGGTCTCTGAAGTCACATTTTGAATAAACAGAAGACATGAAATGGGCTGAGAGGTCCCCAGTCTTCTATTTTAGAAAGATAGGTAAAAGAATCATGGCTTCCAAAAGAGTTCCAAGCCCTAATCCTTAGAATCTGTTACTGTTACTTTATATGGCAAAAGGGACTTTACAGATATGTTTACGTGAAGGAGCTAAAGATGGAGAAATTATTTTGGATTATCCAAGTGGCCTTAAACTGATCACTTGAGTTCTTAAAAGTAGAGAAATTTCCCTGGGGCAAGACAAGGGAGAGATGGTAGCATCAGAAGGACCACTGTTAACTGAGAAGATGGGGGAAGGGACCATGAGCCTTGCAAAGTGGCAGCCTCTAGAAGTGAGAAAAGGCCTCTGGAAACAAATACAGCTCTTTGATATTTCAGTTTTATCCCAGTAAGATCTGTGTCGGACTTCTGACTTGTAGAATTGTAAGATAATATATTTGTAAAGTGTAAGTCCCCTGCAAAGGCATACTTGAGGTAGAAGCAACAGGAGAGTCTTTTACAACTTTATCCCAATCAGAATTAGAACGCATGTAGAATAATATATGTTGTGTTAACATTGAATCATAGTAATTAAAAAATATTTGGGTAGATGATAAGACCTGGCTTAGATGGTAGAGAATCTGCATGCAGTGCAGGAGTTGGGAAGATCCCCTGGAGAAGGGAATAGCTAGTACCCACTCCAGTATTCTCACCTGGAGAATCCCATGGGCAGAGGAGCCTGGCGGGCTACAATCCATGGTGTCGCAAAGAATCGGACACAGCTGAGCAACTTTCACTCACTCACTCATTCACAAAACCTAAAACACAGTTGACTTTTATCACACATGAATTTAAAACAATTTGTATATAACAGAATGAAGAACTCTTCCATTTAAGAGTTTTAAAGGAAAGCAATTCCTTGTTCATCTAAATGTGTCTGCTATGGCAACAGGAATTTTAAATCTGTGAAGGACTAATATTAAGTGACAGGTTCTCTGGGTCAACCTCTGTAAATGTAAGACATTATTTGATGGAAATATAAGATTCTCATCACTCAGTCGTGTAATTCATTGAGATATCTTTATTCTAACCTGAACTCCTTTTTAGAAAACTTGAATCATGAATAAAAATATTGGCAAGAGATTGTGATTTGTTAAACTTATGAGACAATTGTTTTGGAGATTAACATCGTATATATTAAATCTATCGATTGGAGATCTGATAGCAAGTGTATTTTGATTAAAAAATGAGAAAAAATCTTTCTCTATGCTTTCTTTTGGCATACACTAAAATTTTTTTCTTTTAGAGATGCTATATAAAAAGCTTTATCACTATAGAAAATAAGAGTTACTAGTTATCCAGAATTTGTTCAGTGTCTTTTGAGTCAAAAGTATGTTCCCCCTGTACCTTGAAGGAGAAAAATCATTTTCCAGTTTGGGTCACTGTTACTAATGTGATTCTTAGAGACCTAAATGGAAGAATTCTTTCGCATAGATGAATAGCAATCTATTCAGAAAACATAAAAGCAGTAAAGAATATATACCCCACATTTAAACTTAGGGAAGTCCAATGACGTCTAAAAGTTGCTTTGGCTATATGTGTACTGAGAAGGTGGAGAAGGCAATGGCACCCCACTCCAGTACTCTTGCCTGAAAAATCCCATGGATGGAGGAGCCTGGAAGGCTGCAGTCCATGGGGTCGCTGAGGGTTGGACACAACTGAGCGACTTCACTTCCACTTTTCACTTTCATGCATTGGAGAAGGAAATGGCAACCCACTCCAGTGTTCTTGCCTGGAGAATCCCAGGGACAGGGGAGCCTGGTGGGCTGCCATCTGTGGGGTTGCACAGAGTTGGACATGACTGAAGTGACTTAGCAGTAGCAGTACTGAGAAGGGGGGCTTCTCTGGTCGGTCAGACGGTAAAGAATCTGCCTGCAATGCAGAAGACACAGGTTTCATTCCTAAGTCAGAAGATCTCCTGGAGAAGGGAATGGCAACCCACTCCAGTATTCTTGCCTGGAGAATTCCATGGGTAGAGGAGCCCATGGCGGGCTATAGTCCATGGGGTCTCAAAGAATACTGAGAAGGATAGATGGATGCCCAAGGGTGGGGACAGGTATCATTGTCAATGTCCTCCCTGCAGTTGTGGGCAGAACATGTCTGGGAGTAATAATACTAAGCTATATTTAGAATAATCTGGAATCTTCCAATTGGATGAATTTTTGTTCAAATAAACCAGATTTGGATGTTATTAGTTATGATACCAATTGAATTTCTGGTTTGCCTCAATCTTCATGGATGTTACTAATTGCATTTCACTGCTGTCGCTGTGTGCCCATGTGTGTGATGTTTGAGTAACATCAGATGGTAGGGTTTGTGGAGTAACCAGACAGCCACACCAGAAGCAGAAAATTGTCCTCCTGCTCTTTCTCCTGCGCTTAGCTTTAATTTTTTAGGAGTTTGCTCCTGCCAAAGAGCCAGATCTCTAATAACTGGTATGAAGAATGACACTCGAATTAGTAAAACATGTAAGAGCTTAGACAATAAGAAAGGAAAGGCCTAAACTCTCAGTTGTTGAATTCATTATAAAACAAATTCCTAGGAATTTAATGAATACAATTTCTGTGGGCCTCACATTTGGAAACAATGAGGTGGAAAATATGAAATAACGTGGAACAGTATTGCGACACAGAGAATCAGATCTAGAAGAGTTTATTTTGGGCAGGGAATATGTTCCCATCTTAGGTTCCTGTTTAGACTTATGACCACTAGCTGGCATGCGAATTCTAGGTAACTTGGAAACTGTTTATTTTTGCCATTTTTGTCTGGGACTCTCCTCAATTTTTTAAGATTGTCAATAAAAAGGTGGACCGGTAGCTGGGCACAATTTTTGTTCCATGATTCATTAAGGCTTCAGAGAAATATAAAAAATTGAATGTAAATGAAAGGAGACAATCTGAGACCTGCCATTCTTGATTTTTCCAGGTTTTCAGATTCTCATTTAGAATTCACAGGAGTACTTTTCTATGACAGGCATACCCATAAGCAGACATTTTAAAAAGGGATAATCAGAACCCCCTGAATTGTCTGTGGTTCAGGAATCTTCACTGGCCTGTCAAATTGGCAGAAGTCTCCTCTAAGGACCTCAGAATTTATCCCAGCTGGCACTGCTGATTTGACCAGATTATGTTTCAGCCAGTCATTGGCTGGGCCTCATAAGGGCCTGTTTTCATAGTTAACTGTCAGCACTGGGCTCTTCCCAATTAAAATCAGACTAATGCCACTTCCAGCAGCTTGGCAACCTACCCCTTGAGTTTACCATCTGTCGCTTCTGCTGTTTTTAACAGATAAACCCCCACATCTCAGGCTTAACCCAATAAGAAGTGTTGTTTCTTGCCCATGCCATCCTAAACAGGTGTTCTAATTGGCAGGCAGCATCTCCCCAGCAGTGGTGCTTCATGATTCGGCAACATGTGGTTTCCAAGTTGGCTGTCCTTGCTGGAAGGGGTAAGAGAATGAAGGATTCATGGCGGAGGTTTTTATGGGTCAATGTTTTTATGGAAACTGGTGTGCCTCCCCTCTACTCATGTACCATGGACCCCAACTCTGTTGCAGTTAAGGCTGAGAAATACAGTCTATTTTTGAGCCCAAGAAGAGGACAAATTGGGTTTGATGAATAGAGCTGTCTTTAACACACCTATGCTTGTACAATGCTTTTCAGTCAGTTCAGTTCAGTCGCTCAGTCGTGTCCGACTCTTTGCGACCCCATGAATCTAAGCACGCCAGGCCTCCCTGTCCTTCACCAACTCCCGGAGTTCACTCAGACTCGCATCCATCGAGTCAGTGATGCCATCCAACCATCTCATCCTCTGTCGTCCCCTTCTCCTCCTGCCCCCAATCCCTCCCAGCATCAAAGTCTTTTCCAATGAGTCAACTCTTTGCATGAGGTAGCCAAAGTACTGGAGTTTCAGCTTTAGGATCATTCCTTCCAAAGAAATCCCAGGGTTGATCTCCTTCAGAATGGACTGGTTGGATCTCCTTGCAGTCCAAGGGACTCTCAAGAGTCTTCTCCAACAATTCTTTTAATAGTATTTAAATTTTTTAAATTGCTTTTTACCTACTTGTGATTTCTCACATGTCAATTTAAAAAATGATTCCAATTTGTTTTGGAAATATCTATTATTTCATAATTTTGCTGTTATTTTCCCAATATATACATATAGCCTATATACATATAAAATATGTGTGTGTGTATGTATATAATTCAAGGTTCCATAGTTATATAGGCCAGATCCAGAACTTGAGACCAGGATGTATAACTTTGAGTGAACTGAACGGTTTCATTTTATTATATTTCAATCCAAATATATAGAGACGATGATAAAAAGATCCATGAATCAATACTTTTGATTGATATAATCTCTAATTTAAATTCCACTCTGAGTAGTAAATATCTAGAAAACTATCTTAACTTTTAGAGCCTCAAGGGCATCTAATATTCGGAACTTTTTGTAATTTCCTTTGCTATTCCTTCCATTGTTTCTTTTAGTATTAATAATTTCTTAATCACATTGACTCAGATTTATCATAATCACTCTGGAAATTGAGGCATTAGAAAGAGGCATAGATAGATGAATAGATAATGGTAGAAGGCTGAGCTTTCTAAAAATTACAAAGACCAAACTCACATCATTTTCCCCCTTTCCCCCATAGCCAATAAAGGACGGCCAATGGGAGAACAATATAAAAAAATAATGGCACCTTTCAGTACATAAAGTGATCTGGAGCTTGAATCAGAAATCTGACCACAGGGATTTCCCTGGCTATCCAGTGATTAAGACATTGCGCTTCCAATGCAGGGGGCACCAGTTTGATCCTGGTCAGGGAACTAGGATCCCTTATGCCGCCTGGGGTGGGCAAAATTAGATGAATAAGAAAAAGAAAAGGAAATCTGCCTACAAATGCAGCAAGAGAAGCAGGCTTATCTAGGGGTTACAACAGGCTTTGAACCATGATGATGACAGCAGTATCTCTGTATCATTGCCCAGGGCAGACAGCTGCTTCTCATGATCTCTGCCAACGAGGAGTCCAGGAGAGTAGAAAGCTGAAGTGTGCTGTCTATAAAGAAACAAACTAAAATTCAGATAAACTCAGAGCGGAATCAGCTAGTTAGTGAAAAACGCTAAAAAGCCAGAACCACCTGGTGTAGGAGAAACTACCCTAAGAGGGGCCGTCAACATTACAAATAGCAAACGAACAGATATGTCTTCCCAGGGTAGGATGAAGGGAGGTGTTTTACTGTGGCCTGATAAGGTGAGTAATATGGAAGGATTGTTTCCAGGCAGCTGCTGCCCATTAGATGAAGGTGGTGAGAGGCTCCACTGAGAGCCTTTCAGACAAAGTTATGTGAAAGTATGCGCACACCAGAAATGCTATTGAAGATGTTAGATTGATCATGCTCCAAGTTCTGTTGTGGCTAGAATGTTTTCAGGGCAAAGGGAGGAAGGCCAGGCTTGGATTGTCCATATGTCTTAAACACTTAATGAAAAATAATATTATATTAATTCCTTTATATCCTCTGTGATTTGTCCAAGAGACTAAATATGATTCAGATTGTCTTCATGGGACTCTACTGATTGAAATAGACATTTCTTGGCCTTCTTTTTGTATTTCAATTCCCTAAATTTTTTTTAAATTTCAACTTTAAACTTATTGAAGGTAGAACCAACATTTGATGGTGTACTATTTCCCAGACCTTATCTAATGCTTGATGTCTTGAAATCCTCCATACAGTCCTGCAAAGGAAATAATTGTAATAACCACATTTCACAAATGAGGAGACTGCTTTGCTTAAGGATACAGAAAATGGCAAAATTGGAAAATTTATTGTCTTTCTCAATGTGAAGGTCATGCTATTTCTCCTAGAAGAGGTGCAAGGATCCCTGACATTGGGTTTGAACTTGGCTGAGTTTTTGGCTCTTTCTCTTACAGATAACATAGCCGCTTCTTCAGCTTTCCTCTACTTTATGCTCCTGGAGGCAACCTTGCGGCCCTAGTCACTGTGTTTCTTATAATCTTGAACAAGTCGCTTCTCTTTGTCCAGTGGTAAAATGATGAGATTGGATGAGACTTTGACAAATCTCCAGTCCAAGGACCAGGATGTGCTATTCTCTCAACCATCCTCCTTAATGCGGAATCTGTGAAGAAGCTAGGAGCATTTTCTATTGCCAGGTAATGGCTCCTTTCACTTCTTCCCTCATTGTGGGTGACTGTTTTAAAAATTGTGGTATAGTTGCTTTACAACGTTGTGTTAGTTTCTACTGTACAACAACATGAATGAGCCATGTGTGTGAGCATTAGTTGCTCAGTTGTACCCAACTCTTGGAGACCCCATGGACTGTAGCCCAGCCAGGCTTCTGTGCCCATGGAATTGTCCAGGCAAGAATACTGGAGTGGGTGGCCATTTCCTTCTCCAAAATCAGCCATGTGTATACATACATCCCCTCCCTCTTGTGCTTCCCTCCAACCCTCCCACCCCATCCCTCTCGGTCATCACAGAGCCCTGAGCTGAGCTCTCTGTGCTATACAGCAGGTTCCCACTAATTGTCTATTTCACATACGGTAGTGTGTAGATCATTCCCCATCTCCCACCTCATTCCACCTCCCACTGTGTCCACATATCTGTTCTCTATGCCTGTGTCTCTATTCCTGCCCTGAAAATATGTTCATCTGTACCATTTTTCTAGATTCTGCATGTATGTGTTAATATATGATATTTGTTTTCCTCCTTCTGACTTACTTCACTCTATATGACAGACTCTAGGTCCATCCATGTCTCTACAAATGACTCAATATTGTTCCTTTTTAATGGTTGAGTAATACTCTTTTTTAAAAAGGTGAAAGTGGGAAAACTTTCCTATATGAATCCACACTCAGAAAGGCTGGTGTGACAGAGAACATCAATTTCCTATTCATCAAGATGAATTCAAGCCCTGCCATCTGTCATTTCACCCATCTGCAAGAAACATTAGGAAAATAGCTGTCACACTTGGAAAATTCCTCCATTTTCCCAGGAAATTGAAAGTGTTTGCCTCCTTTGTAGACAGGCAGCTGACTGAAAGTGCTTATCAAAAGACTACTGCTGAGAGTGAGGATATCTAACCATTTCAGTAAACCTGGTTGCACGACTCTGTGCGACCCCATAGACGGCAGCCCACTAGGCTCCCCCGTCCCTGGGATTCTCCAGGCAAGAACACTGGAGTGGGTTGCCATTTCCTCCTCCAATGCATGAAAGTGAAAAGTGAAAGTGAAGTTTCTCAGTTGTGACCAACTCTTAGCGACCCCATGGACTGCAGCCCACCAGGCTCCTCTGTCCATGGGATTTTCCAGGCAGGAGTACTGGAGTGGGTTGCCATTGCCTTCTCCAATAGGTAAACTTACATCTCTCTTTATCCCTATTGATGCAGTCAGTGTTTCTATGATACTTGTATCATCCCAGGAGCAAATTATAGAAAAGTGTGGCAATTTCATTCACCCAATTCATGGAGGCAATTCACAAAACAAAATAAAACAGAAACTATTTCTTTTTCAACTGTGCTTGTGAACTTACTTTGGCATATAAAGCACATCTTTCCTTTAGTATAAAAATCACTATAATCCTCATGTGGAGTGATCTATTTGCTCTATCATTTATTCAATATCATTAAATATTTGTTTAACCCATCAAAGGGGTTCATTACTTCTTCAATAAAACATTTCCTTACTGATAAAATGGCCCTAAATAATATGAGCTTATAGTCATTACGTGCTGTAATTAAGAAAATGCATGAAAGTACATCCTTTCTCTGTGAAAGGTACTTGTCAGTCATTGTCTAGAATAAAAAAAAAAAAGATGATTTCATAAGGAAATAGATCAAGTCCTCAAGAAGTTGTAGTCCAATTAAAAAAAATAATGTATGTTCATAAATTACCCAAAGTTAAAGAAGAAAGCGGCAGGTATGGAAGAGAAATTACAGGAAAAATGCCACAGGAATTTGGAGAACAAAGGATACATCTAGGATTATGATACAGTATTTTGCAGAAGGCAGTTGAACTCAGCTTTTAAGGATGAATAGGATTTGGACACATACAAATGAAGGAGAGAAACTTCCCTGATGGTTCAGTGGTTAAGACCCCATGCTTCCAATGCAAGGGGAATAGGTTTGATCCCTGGTAAGGGAACTAAAATCCCAGATGCTGTGTGGTGCAGCCAAGCAAACAAACAGAAAATGAAGAGAGAATGAAGATACTTCCTGAAGATGCAGTATGAGGTTAGAACTAAGAAATAGGTGTCCCAGGGCAATAATCACGGGTTTAGTTTGGTTGAGGAATATAGTTTATGGAAGGGGGAATGGTAAATAAGGTTGGGAATGTAAGTATGACTAGATGGAAGATGAGTCTGAGTGCTTTTATTCTGTAGACCAGGATTTAGGCTAATAGAATAGAGAGGTTATGGGATGGAGTGGATGTGTAATGAAAGAGGACAGAAAATTCAATGAGGGGCATATGGGATTTGAGATGTGCTAAGAGCCTTCCTGTTGGGTTGCTAGGGAGGACTGAGAACTGGACACTGAGAAGAGGTAGCCAGCATGCTGGAGTTCCCTTGGCTGTACCTTTACTGCAAGCCACGTCTGATATAATTCAGTAGAATAGAAGCACCTCGTAAGACTTTTGTAAGCAAAGAGCCTCAGCAATCCCATCACTTACCTCAGTTCCTAGCCACTGAAGGAAGTGGAGGTGACACAGAAGTGAGAGTGAGTGTATTCAAATTTTAAAGTGAAATTTGAAAAAGCTCTGCTGAAGGTGTTGAGGACTAAGAGGTGCTATGAAAAATGGAAAAGTGAAGCTGTTAGTCATTCAGTTGTGTCTGACTCTTTGCAACCCCATTATCTGTGGTCCACCAGGCTCCTCTGTCCATGGACTTCTCCAGGCAAGAATTCTGGAGTGGGTAGCCATTCTTTCCTCCAGGGGATCTTCCTGAACCCAGGTCTCTCGCATTGCAGGCAAATTCTTTACCATCTGTGCCATCAGGGGAGCCCCAAGATTTTTGGATTCAGTTTACAATGTATTCATGATGGTCTAGGGTGAAGGAAACTTAACAAGCCCTCAAAACAATTAAGTGAAATAAGTTATCAATAAGGATAAGAAATAGAGCAAATAGTACACCTTAACTGCCCAAGTCCTGAGAATAACTGCAAGATAAAAAAAATGACTGATATGTGAATGGCAGTAAAATCCAAAGGAAAAATGAAGTGCTAACAAGTTGCTAGTTTTTATATTCTAATGTAGTAAGTTGCCATTCACATCAAAGGGTTTTCTGATTTGAGGATCAAAAGGAGATTTCTGGCAGCAAAAATGACTGAAATAGAAAATTCAAGGTAAGCAGTGAAAACCCCATTACCATGGCAGGGAGCCTTATCTGTAATTTATTTTCTGCAGCTTGATTTTGTTGATGGAGACTGGTTACAAAGATTAGGAGCCATAGAGATAAAAGAAATTGATAGAAAAGGTAGCTTGAAAACAGCAAAGGATATAGCCAACATGGCAGAATAATATCTTAAAACCCTATCATGCTGAAAATATCAAATAAAAGACTCCCTGCCGTAAAACCTCAGAAAATACCTCCGTGAAGTAATATAGGGAGAATATTATTGGAAGGACTGATTTTCTTCATGGGCTTTGGACACATTTATTGTGTGTGTTTGTCGCTCAGTCATATCCAACACTGTGAACCCATGGTCTGTGTCCGACCAGGCTCCTCTGTCCATGGGATTCTCCAGGCAAGAATGCTGGAGTGGGTTGCCATGCCCTTCTCCAGGGTCTCCTGCATTGCAGGCAGATTTTCTACCATCTGAACTATTTAATAATATAATACAAATCAGATACCTCTGCCATTATTTCTTATAGCTCTGTGTCTAACAGGAGGACTGTCTGAAAAACATGAGGACTTAGGCAATACACTCACAGTGAATACTCCAGGAAGTCAGAAAGTAATTCCTTTCTCACTATTTAGGTTCTGAAATCAGGGGACCTTGCTGACACTGACCTTTGAGTTGATCTTGTAGGTAAATAAAAAGTAGGCTAGAAAAATCTGCAGAGGCTTTGAAATCCAGGTTTAAAACATTTGACTTATTAAAAAAAAGAAGTAATAGGCCCCAAATAGTCACTTGTGCTCAGCCCCACAACAGCAAAGCAAAGCTTAATACTTAATCTAATTGCAGTTTCAACCTCTTTCAGGCTTGACATTTTAAATCAGTCACCCTGGAATTTCCTGATCAATCCTAGTGAAGTCATCTTCAGGTGAAAGGCCCCCCCCACCCTTTCCCTCAGAGGAAGGTAACCTCGCCAGAAACAATCTTTCCTTTTGTTTTTGATTTCCTTGTCTCATCCCTTTTGCCTTTAAAAGCCTTCCATTTTAACAGCTTCTCAGAGAGTCTTTCTGGGGCTTCCCTGGTGGCTCAGTGGTAAAGAATCTGCCTGCAATGCAGGAGATGTGGGTTTGATCCCTGGGTAGGAGAGATCCCCTCGAAAAGGAAAAGGCAACCCACTCCAGTATTCTTGCCAGGAGAATCCCATGGACAGAGGGCTACAGTCCATAGTGTCTCAGAGCTGGACACGACTTAGGGACTAAACCACCACCACAGAGTGCCTTCCTATTAATAGTTGCAGCTGGGATGCTGGCCAGTTCATGAATCGATGGATAAAGGTGATTGGATCTTCAAAATTTATCCTTCTGGAACAAAAGAAATGGGTACTTATGTGAGGTTTGGCAGAGAGGGTGCTAGGCAGTAATACGACCAAATCTGTATTTTATGCAAATTTGTCTGTCAAGTGTCAAAGAAGCTAGAATAAGGAGAGATTTAGGCCAGGAAGAATCAGAGAGCATGGTCCAAGAACTATTTCTCAAGTTTAATAATACAGGTAGAGTGAAAAAAAATCACTATTATATCTTTTAAAACACAATCTTTAAGAGTTTGTTTAGTGAACATCAAAGTTTTTTTTATTCTTTACATGAGAGTTTGCTCTAAATATTAAAGAATAATGTGATTGAATGCAATATTCTAGGTTGACAGTTATTTCCATGGAGCATGTGGAAGATACTACTCCATTGCTTTCTGGACTTTGTTGTTGATGAGATGTTATTAATACTATCAATCTATTGATACTTTTCTTTGCTAACTTTAATGATTTTTCTCTTTATTCTTTATTTTCATTGTGTGACCAAGGTGTGGACTTATTTTCATTGTATTTTTGTCTATTTTTAGTAGGTAATTCAGTAATAAATTTTTGATCTAAAAATTTATTTTTAAATTAATATTATAGAGTATTCCTAGCAATTAATTCTTCAAAGGTTGCCTACCATCATTTCTTCCTTTCTCTGTTTCTGTCATTTTTATTTGAACATTAGATATTAGGCTTATCAATTTTCATGTGTCTTAACTTCTCTCCAGTATTTTTTTCTTTTATTTTCTAGACTACATTCTGGGTAAGCCTCTTAGTACTATTTTCCAAATTCACTAATTAGCTCTTTTAGAATCCAAGTCAGAATGTATCCCAGCTCTAGCAGTTTTAAAATGTAGATGATTGATATAAGTTTGATGTTCAAGTTGTCTTATTGATTCTTGAAATCAGTTGATTCACATGACTTTGTTTTATTTCTGTTTATGTTGTTTCAAAACTTTGGTCTTTTCAACATGGCAGTTATGTCTTGGTTTATTTCCTTAAACATAACTTATTTTAAAGTTTTTATCAAACTGTTCAATGAAATGAATTTCACATTGAGTATTTTGATTATTGATTGCACTGGCTTCCTTTCTTTCTTTTTTTTAAAAAATATTTATTTTGGGGGGGCTGTGCTGGGTCTTCATTGCGGTGCACGGGCTTCTCATTATGGTGACCTCTTGTTGCAGGCTCTAGGCGCTCCAGCTTCAGTAGTTGTGGCTTACGGGCTCAGCTGCTATGAGGCATGTTGGATCTTCCTGGACCAGGGATCAAACCCATGTCTGCTGCACCAGCTGCCAGACTCCCAACCACTGAACCATCAGGGAAGTCCCTCAATGGCTTTTTAAACATTAGAATTCTTCAAGTGCTTGTAATATTGCCCTGCAGACCTCTGTTTCCCTCTCTCTGTCTGTCACAGACACAAAGACACAAACACACACCCACACACAAAATATCTTTAGAGTCTGGAATCTCAAAAACAAATAAAAGAAAGAAGATGCGTAGGTGTTACCAATTCAGGAGGACAAGTTTCTCTTACAAGGACAGACAGCTTAGTAACCTTAGACGTCTTTCTCACTACTTATAGTTCTGGGAAGTATGCAAAATTAATATTTTATCAGCATCTTATGTAGGATTTGTCAGATATGTATTAAATACATATTTGTTGAATTCACTTAACAACCATGCTAAAGATAACTGTAAAACCATTCAAAATCATACCTACAAAAGGAAACTGAAGCCCTATAGTTATAGAAGCTTCTAAAAGCATTGGAAGGAAAAATAAAAAGTAGCAAAAGGTTACTGAAACTATTAATCCAGGCCTGAAACTCCTATGTACTATCTTTAGAAAGTAATGGACTAGAGCAAATGGAGTCAGGATGTCTCATTATCATAAAGTCTGGGAATGTGAATCCCACAGAGAAAAGGTTGACAGCTAGGGAAGAAATGAGCAGAAAGAATTAAGAAGGAAATGCTAGAGGGTTTAACATGAGGAGGGGTTTGCAAAAGATAAGGTTTGTTAATTGAAAATAAGAAGCGCTAATATTAATAAAAAAATGGGACTGACTGAATGCCCATATGAGATGTTATCCAAGGTCTGGAGAGATTTAGGAAAGGAGACATCGTAGTAAGAACTAAAATACATTATATTTGTACAGCAAATTGCTTTTTGGTTTAGGAAGCTTTTCTACAGACTTTATTTTATGTGAACTTTATAAGTACTCTATGAAGTAGAATAATTATTATTTAGGTTCAGGGATGGTAATATTATTGAGCAGCTTTTCTTTTCTTTTTTTTCTTCTTCTTTTCTTTTTTTTTTTTTTTTGGCCACACAGCAGAGTTTATGGGATCTTAGCTCCCGAACCAGGGATTGAACCCGCACCCTCAGCAGTGAAATGGCGGAAGACTGTCAAGGAAGTCCTGAGCAGTTTCTTTTTGCTAAAAATTTCACCTGTTTATACAGCTTACTGGAGAAGACAATGGCACCCCACTCCACTCCTCTTGCCTGGAAAATCCCATGGATGGAGGAGCCTGGTAGGCTGCAGTCCATGGGCTCGCTAAGAGTCAGACACGACTGTGACTTCACTTTGACTTTTCACTTTCATGCATTGGAGAAGGAAATGGCACCCCACTCCAGTGTTCTTGCCTAGAGAATCCCAGGGATGGGGGAGCCTGATGGGCTGCCGTCTATGGGGTCACACAGAGTCGGACACAACTGAAGCAACTTAGCAGCAGCAGCAGCAGCATACAGTTTACTTGGAGTTAGAAAACCAGGGTTCAAATTTCAGCTCTTCTAAGGTAGGAGGCCTTGAGCAAGTTATTTAACATCTCTATTCTCAGTTTCTTTACATATAAGATGATCTAATAAAAGTTTTTATTGAAGGGATTGCTATGAGTTTTCAATGACTTAAGGCATTTAAAATACAACAGAGTCTGGCACACAGCAAGGACCTTTTCAATGTTATATATAATAATCACTTTCTTCTCTGAAGGAGAGATTGAGGTTCTGAGAAGTTTAGTTTTTGATCAAGGTCATGTAATTAGTCATGTTAAAAGCTCAAAGTTAGACTCTCACTCCAGATTCTCTGCTTTTCTAGAAACATTGCATATTGCTCCAGTCATTGTTTGTGGAGATACTGAGACAGAATATTAATATAAAAATGGAGGAATGTGTATGTATAAAATCAAGCTGGAAACATCCACTGGGAGAAGAGTCTTCAGGTAAAGTGAGTACTTAAGTAAATGTAGAGCTGTTTTAGCTTTGTGTCCATAGGGTTTGGTACAGTACATGACACCCCCGACATGAAACTGAATTACTTTTTGATCATCTAATAACCACTCTCCAATATAAAGCAAGACTCCAAATGGCCTTTGGGAAACCAACTGTAACCTACTCTTAGTCATGATATTTGGGTGAGAATGACTCCTAATCACCTCCTAGCTCCAGGGGTGGATGGTCATGATTTGATTCATCACCTCAATATTCTATCTCCCTGTCACAGCAAATGGCCATAAATGGCCATGTCAACCAATTAAAACTAAAATAAACCAAGGAGAAGTTTGCTGGAATCTTGGAGGAGGAATTGCATTTCTTCTTGGAATTACTAGTAGGTGCACTTACATTTTTCTTGGGTGAGGCCCTGTGAGGATGTGAGGGCTGGCACTGCTGCAGCCATTTTGCCATTATTAGAGAAACTGAAAGGGAAGAGTAGGGAAGAAAAATCTTTGGTGACATCAGCTGTGTATTGTGTGAGCTTATAAATAAACTGAGTGTTGCTGGAGCCAGTCTTACTTCTGGACTTTTCAGTTATGCAGCTCCTGTATCTTTTTAAATAAAGAGTATGTGTTTTTTTCTTTTTGTCACTTGTAACACAAAAAGTGCTGATATGGTAAATTTTCAATAAATAGTTATGGAAAAGAATTTACAGTTTTTAAATAAGATTGGTCCATACCCTAATATATAAAAAGCTATTAAAAACAGCTTAGAAGGGACCTCCCTGGCAGTAAAGTGGATAGGAATCCACTGCCAATGCAGGGGACATGGGTTCGATCCCTGGTCTGGGAAGATTCCACATGCCACGGAGCAACAAGCCTGAGCCCCACAGCTAGAGAGCCCATGTGTCACAGATCCCTCCTGCTGCAACAGAGATCCTGTGTGCTGCAACTAAGATCCAAGGCAGCCAAATTAATCACTTAATTAAAAAGATAAAATAAGTGAAAGTTAATTAATTAAGAAAAGATTATATGGACAAGGTTATTTATTGCCCTGGTTGAATTTGAACAATAAGATAGCTACTCAGTAGAGTATTCTGTAGCTGAAGAAAACAATGAGGAATATCTCTATATCTTAATATATCTAATATATTAAATGGAAAGGAAAAGTAGAGAAAAATGTATATAGTAGCCAAACAATTGACTAAGAAGGAGATTATATGAATACATATATTTGTTTATATTTTTAAAAAATGAAGGATAAGCCTTATAATTTTTGAAAAATAGTCACCGAAGGAGGAGGAAGTGTGGTGGGGGTATTGAAGCTCAACTTCCTTGACTATTCCTTTGATTCAGGATTCATTAAATATTTTACATAACTGTAAATTAAATTAAATTAAAAAGCAGGTCCTAAAAACAAAAAGGGAAGTAAAATACCTCTATTGGTGACATAACTACATAGAGTGATTTACAAGTGACTTCAAAACAGTCATTTGACAGTACATTCTCAGGACAAAAACAAAGTGCAAACTTTGTCATCAGAATGTCTGATATCTAGTTGATGTTAGTATCATTAAAATAAGAAATTAAGACTTCCATTTCTGGGGACTTCTCTGGTGGTCCAGAGGTTAAGACTTCACCTTCCAGTGCAGGGGGTGAGGATTCAGTCCTTGATCTGCAGGCTAAGATCCCACATGCCACATGGCCAAAAAACCAGAACATAAAAAGCAACAGAATCAATATTGTAATAACTTCAATAAACACTTTAAAAATGGTTTGCATTAAAAAAAAATTCTTAAAAAAAAAAACCTTCACTAATAGAAGGATTGTTGCTTAGTAGATAAGTCGTGTCTGACTCTTTTGCAACCCCATGGACTGTAGCCTGCGAGGCTCCTCTGTCCATGGGATTTCCCAGGCAAGGCTACATTTCCTTCTCCAGGGGATCTTCACAACCCAGGGATCAAACCTGAGTCTTTTGCATTGTCAGGCAGATTCTTTACCACTGAGTCACCTGGGAAGCCTGACGGAGATGTTATTTTCCCTATTTCTCCCACTAAGTACAACCCGAATCCCTGAATGTTATATATAAACAAGCATAAGAAAACTCTGAGAGGTGAAGAGAAGTAGGCAGATCAGCCATGGACCTCAGGATCCAAGGAACAACGTAGCAGTGATTTCCCTGGGTTTTCTTCTTTGCCTCATGTATCCTGGACTGAGTGTCAGAAATGCCAACGAGGACAGCCGTAAAAGCAGCAGGAAAAGCCTGGTCTCTCTAACCAAAGGCCCAGCAAAGGGGCAGCCTCGGAAGACAGACATCTTGCAGACACCTCTCTTCAAGTCAAACATCATCCTACCCCCATGAATCAAAGCTGAATGAGGAGCCTAGGTGCCCACCCTTGCCTGACAGTTTGTTACCAGTCACCCCTCATCCTGCCCCCTCCACTGTGGTGTCAGAGTTGGGCAGTCAGAGAGCTGAAACTTAACCGTCAGCAGTAACAAGGACTCTGCCTGCCAGGTTGTCAGGGGAGGTCACTTGGGAAGTAGTAACTAGGCCCTCCTATCCCCACAATGACAGCTCAGAATTCTATAGCCAGTGAAAATAACCTTGAGGAATAAAGGGGAAATTGAGATGCTCTCAGCTGAGGGAAAGCAAAAAGGATGGATTTGTTGCTAGACTGACCCTCAAATAATGGCGTAAGGAAGTTCTGTAAACAGAAAATGAAAAAAGAAAGAAATCTTGGAACATCAGGAAGGAAGGTGGAACAAGAGAGTAAGACTGAGTTGGTATAATTTGCTTTCCTTTTTCTCTTTAGTCTTCTAAATTATGTTTAGTGATTGAGGCAAAATTAGGACAATTTCTGATATGGTTATTGCATATGAAGAGGAGACTTTTTAGATAATTAATTTTATTATAAATGGGAGTGGGTAAAGAGAGGTATGCTTTCATTTAAACTAGCAAAATGTTAGCTGTAGACTGTAATTGTTTAGTCACTAAGTCGTATCCAACTCTTTTGTGACCCCATGGACTATAGCCTACCAGGCTCTTCTGTCCATGGGATTTCCCAGGCAAGGATACTGGAGTGGGTTGCCATTCCCTCCTCCAGAAGACCTTCCCAACCCAAGGACTGAACCTGCGTCTCCTCCATTGGCAGGAGGATTTTTTTTTACCACTGAGCCACCACAGAAGCCCCGGGCTATAACAGGGTGTCTGTATATATATGTATATACATATACATATATATATATATATAATGTAACGGGGCTTCCCTGGTCGCTCAGTGAAAAAGAATCCACCTGCAGTGCAGGAGACACAGGAGTCCAGAGTTCAGTCCCTGGGTCAGGAAGATGCCCTGGAAGAGGGCATGGCAGACATAGTCTCTAATCTGTCAGTAATATTTCAAAGGCAATAGGCTGAGTGGAAAAAAAATGCCTTTCTCCAAAGGTCACATATTGTATAATTCCATTTATATAACATTTTAAAAATGGAAAATTATACTGATGGACAAGAAATTAGTGGCTGCCAGGGGTCTGGGATGGCGGGAGTGGGTGGGTGTGACCTCGAATGGTAACATGAAGGAGATTTGGCTGGTGGTAGCTTCATGAGTATAAAGATGCCATAAAATAGCATAAAATTGTAGACATACATTGTGCCAATGTCAATTTCCTGTGATGATATTATGCTATAGTTTTGTAAGATAAAACCACTGGGGGAAACGGGATGAAGGGTACAGGGAATTCCTCTGTACTATTTTTGCAAATTCCTGTGACTGTATAACTATATCCAAATTAAGGTAAAAAAATTAGTTTTTAAAGAACAATGTTTTGAAAGTTTTAAAGTAAATATACACCTAGTACAGTGATAATGAGAAGACAAAGGGCCTAATTCAGTATAAATAAATCAGGGCAACTTGATTGAGGAGGCAACATTCATAGTGAAACTTGCAGGACAAATGTTTCTCAGGCAAAGCACAAAGTTGACCAGGACATTTCAGTATTATGGACTTGTAAGTACCTGCAAAGAGGAAAATGGGAGGAAAAGCACATTTGCAGAAACCTGTGTGGTTCATTATGAATAAATAGGCTGTGTGGTTTCCTAGGAGTGTGGCAGGTCTAATGAATGAACCTGACCACCTCCACAGACATTCCAAGGACAAACGTTTATTTGCCCATGTGTACGCTGACTTGGGCTTCCCTGACAGCTCCGTTGGTAAAGAATCTGCCTGCTCCTGGGTCAGGAAGATCCGCTGGAGAAGGGATAGGCCATCCACTCCAGTATTCTTGGGCTTTCCTGGCTAGTAAAGAATCTGCCTGCAATGCAGGAGACCCTGGTTCGATTCCTGGGTTGGAAAGATCCACTGGAGAAGGGATAGGCTATCCACTCCAGTATTCTTGGGCTTTCCTGGCTGGTAAAGAATCTGTCTGCAGCACGGGAGACTTGGTGTCGATCCCTGGGTTGGGAAGACCCGTGGAGAGGGGAATGGCTACCCTCTCCAGTATTCTGGCCTGGAAAGTTCCATGGACTGTATAGTCCATGGGGTCGCAAAGAGTCGGAAATGACTGCGTGACTTTCACTTTGACTTTCATGCTGACTTGGGCTTCCCAGGTGGCACTAGTGGTAAAGAACTGCCTGCTAATGCAGGAGAGGTAAGAGACATGGGTTCAGTCCCTGGGCTGGGAAGATCCCCTGGAGGAGGAAATGGCATCCCACTTCAGTATTCTTGCCTGGAGATTCCCAAGGACAGAAAAGCCTGGCAGGCTGCAGTCCATAGGCTCGCACAGAGTCAGACCAGGGCTGAGTCAGACAGGACTTTAGCACACACGCATGCTGACTTCTGTCTTTCTCAGTTCAGTTCAATCATTCAGTGAAGTCCAACGCTTTGTGACCCCGTGGACTGCAGCATATCAGGCCTCCCAGTCCATCACCAACTCCTGGAGCTTGCTCAAACTTATGTACATTGTCGGTGATGCCATCCAACTACCTTGTCCTCTGTCGTCCCCTTCTCCTCCTGCCTTCAATCTTTCCCAGCATCAGGGTCTTTTCTGATGAATCAGTTTTCACATCAGGTGGCTAAAGTATTGGAGTTTCAGCTTTAACATCATTCCTTCCAACGAATATTCAGGACTGATCTCCTTTGGGATGGACTGGTTGGATCTCCTTGCTGTCCAAGGGACTCTCAAAAGTCTTCTCCAACACCACAGTTCAAAAGCATCAGTTCTTTGGTGCTCAGCTTTCTTTATGGTCCAACTCTCACATCCATACATGACTACTGGAAAAACCATAGCTTTGACTAGATGGACCTTTGTTGGCAAAGTAATGTCTCTGCTTTTGAATATACTGTCTAGGTTGGTCATAACTTTCCTTCCAAGGAGTAAGCATCTTTTAATTTCATGGCTGCAGTCACCATCTGCAGTGATTTGGAGCCCCCCAAAGTACAGTCTGTCACTGTTTACATTGTTTCCCCATCTTTTTGCCATGAAGTGATGGGACTGGATGCCATGATCTTAGTTTTTTGAATGTTGACTTTTAAGTCAACTTTTTCACCCTCCTCTTTCACTTTTATCAAGAGGCTCTTTAGTTCTTTGCTTTCTTTTCCCCGATACAAATTGTATCACTATGATTTCATGATGAAATATTAGGAAACAAGACACAGTATTCGTTTTGTATGCCTCATACAACCGACCTTCAATTAATTATCCTTTTTTAAATCATGCTTGTATGCTCAAAATTTTAATAGAAGAAAGAGGACAGAAGAAGCCAGGCAGATATTGAGAAGAGGTGGAAGTGCATTTTAAACATTTATTACATAATGGGAGGGGCTACCCTGGTGGACCAGTGGCTAAGACTCTGTGCTTCCAGTGCAGAGGACATGGGCTTGATCCCTGGTTGTGGAACTAATATCCCACATGCCATATGGCATGATCAAACCAAAACCACACACACACAAAAATAATTTGTAAAAATCCAATTAAAAGTTATAAACAAAAAATAATGGGAGGTACTACTTGAAAAATTACAAAAACACAACAGCTACTAAAAAGCACTGACCCTGTGGGACAGGAAATATCTACAGTGTCCATCGGGGCCAGATGGACACAAATGCAGGGTCAGGAGCTTTGTAAGAGGTTCCCTTCGGGGACTGTTGGCATTGTTTAGTTGTACAGTCGTGTCCAACTCTTTGCAACCCCATGGGCTGTATCTCACCAGGCTCCTCTGTCTATGGGTTTCTCCAGGCAAGAATGCTGGAGTGGGTAGCTATTTCCTTCTCCAGGGGATCTTCCCAGCCCAGGGATCAAACCCAAGTCTCCTGTATTGGCAGGTGATTTCTTTACCGCTGAGCCACCAGAGAAGCCCATTCAGGAACACAATAGGCTATGGTAATCCCCCAGATACCGAGTATGCTACCATCAGAAAATCAGTACAAATGCCAAACTTTTCTTCTAGTTCCAAGTTACATTAAAATGACTGGAAGGATTTAACCTGCATCTGTAGGTAAAAACAATGAGGCTATGGTTTGTCAGTATGGGTCAAATATTTCAATTCATTTAAACTTACATTTATCCAATACTTACTGAGTTTTCACTGTGTGTCAGGGATTCTTCTAAACACAGGGGCTTTCAAAACTTAAAAGCCAGGAAATAAATTTGCCACATATGAGTTTCAGAACTTTTCCATGTAAAAAAATAGAAACATAATTATGATATTCAACAAACTGTGGAAAATGTTGGCCCAAAATAGGAAAGACAAATGGTTACTATCCTTAAAATACAAAGAGCTCATCTAATTTTGCAATTGAAAAATTGATGTAAAACTAAAATAGATTATTCAGAGAAGATATATATAGATAAATATATGTTTAGTAAATATTTGAAGTGATGTTCATTCTCACTGTTAATCAAAAAATAACAAGTTTAAACAAAATACTTCCCACAATTATAGGAAATAAAATATACAGTTGCCAAGGGTAAGTACATGCACAAATAAGTTCAAATTTTTGAAAAATCTTTTAATATGAGCTGAATCTAAAGATGTTTAATAACTTTGCTCTAGAAATGGTACTCTAAGGATGTTTCAAGAAGAAATAATAAAAGGGCAGACAAAGAATTACATATATGAATACTCATTTAGATATTAGAACAAATAATTTTAAAATAATCTAAATTCTAATGAGGTCAGTGATAACACTAAATTCAGAAATTGCACTATTATATAGACACTGAAAATAGTGCTTCAAAGATTGACATGGTAAAATAAATAGTCTACAAATATCAAATAAAAAATTTTAAAATATTCCTAGGTATATTTTTATTTTCCTTTTTATAATTTTCTGTATTCTCTAAATTTTCTATAATAAACATATTCTACTTTTGTAATTGGTAAGCCAGTTATAATTTTAATATAATGATGTGACAGTTGATTAAGGAATTATTTATCAAAGTTAATTTTTCTAACAATGTTTCAGTAACTAAATGTGTTTCTTCATAGAAAAATATTAATTCATAATGATTATATATTTATTTATTATTTATCTTCTTTAGTAGAATGTTGGCTTCTATCTTTGTATTTGTACTCTAGCTCTATGTAACAGAGCTTTCTGCGCTAAGGGAAATTTTCTCTTATCTGTACCATCCAACCCAGTAGCCACCAGACAGACACATGTAGTGACAGAATACTTGAAATGTAGCTAGTGCAACTGAGAAATGGAATTTTTTATCTTATTTGATTTTGATTAATGTAAGTGTAAATTTATATAGCCAAACACTGTATGGACAATGTAATTCTAGAGCCAGCATCTTTCCAGGCAAAGAGTATTTGCTAAATGAACACTTGTATAATGCTTGGGTATTATCTGATGACACCGGGATAAGAACAGAGATAAAAGTTAGTATTATCCAACATGTATTGATAATGTTAATATTAAAAATGGGCCAGTTTGGAAGTTGTTGGCCTAATATCAAAATGAAACAGGAAACAGTGGCTCCAACGATGCTGAGAAATGCTTGTGTGTGTCCACTCCGTTGTGTCCAACTCTTTGCCATTCCATGGACTGAAGCCTGCCAGGCTCCTCTGTCTGTGGGATTTTCCAGGCATGATTACTGGAGTGGGTTGCCATTTCCTTCTTCAGGGGATCTTTCTGACCCAGGGATCAAACCCAGGTCTCCCTCTCTGGCAAGAAGCTGCTTTACCACTAGCGCCACCTAGCACTATAAATATGAAATCGTTTAATCCACTCAATCTCAAAAAAGTAAGTAAACCATTTCCTCTCATTTTACACATAAGGAAATGGAGACACAGAACAGTAAGGTCACTTATTCAGGGACATGCAGCTAATGAAGGCTGGGTTCAAATCTAGGTAGCCTGGGTTCACTTGTGTTCTTAGCGTCTGTAATATAATGTCCAGATGAGCAGACACCCTTTCTAATGACTGAGGTGGTGTTTGTTGTCAAAGCTTTAGGTCTAACTCTACAGCAAGATGGATTTGGATGGATTTTCTAAGTTGAGCTTCCTGTATCCAAGCACAGTGAACATAAGGCAAAGAGCCTTTGTTCGGTTTGGTTTGCAATGCATCTACACCACGGACCCTCAACCTCCAGAATCTAACGTATGATGATCTTAGGTGGAGCTGATGTAATAATAATAGAAACAAAGCGCTTAATAAATGTTATGTGCTTGAATCATCCCCAAACCGTCCCCTGCTCCCTGTCCTTGGAAAAATTGTCTTCTATGAAACCGGTCCCTAGTACCAAAAAGGTTGGGGACCGCTGATCTACACAAACTCTTGAAATTCATCCAATAAACATGTATTTTGTTAAACTAAGTGTCAGATGTTGTGTTAGGTTCTGGAACTACAAATATAAAGAAGCTATGTTACTTTCCTTCCAGGAGTTCTTACACTAGTGAAGAAATGTTCATAAAAGGAAATTATAAAATGTGATTAGTACAAAGATGAAAACATAAAACTAGATTCTGGGAGCCGAGAGAGAGAGAGAAGCACTTGGAAAGAATGGATTCTGACAGTGGGGAGCCCCTATTTGACTCCATTTCTGTTCTGCAAACCCCCTAACTCTCATTCATGCTGTAAGACCCCCCCCGCCCCCGAGTCATGGTCACAGCCTGTAGATTTGTGTTTGACCCACATCTGCCATTGTTAGCTGGTGACTTTGGGTAAGTTGTTTTTTCTTTCCGTAACGGGTTCAAACATCCCTACCTTATGGATTTTTTTAAAAATGAAAGTAAAAGTGAGATCTTACTGTTACAGTCCAGTGCAAAATGTAAACCACTATGCCGATGTCAGGAATCCCTCTGATTTGTTCAAATATACCATTGAAAGGGGATAGAAAAGCAAGGTTTTTATCCTAAAAACTCTTGGGGACTAAATGACAGACCCATACATGAATAATGAATGGCATAGGCTCCTTGGAAGGTGTCTAGACTTCAGGAGGAGGGGGCAGTATCTGAACTAACATTATCCCAAAGGATCTCATTTGCAAAATGTACTGTTAGTGCCTGGGTTGGCACAAGTGAGTTGCATTACAGAAGTCTGGTTGGAAGATGAAAGATAAAGGACAGCAAATGGAGTGTGCAAGGTGGTGTCTGCAGGCATCGCTGGTAACAGTGTAGATCTACATATGATATTAGCGGATCACAAGAGGGAAAGAGCAGAGGGTCCAGGAATATTTGAAAAAGAATGGAAATCTGTGAACTATGACTTAAGGCTCATCAGTTTGGCATAAAAAAAACCACGTTTGTGAAATACCATACAGCTTTAAAACTGACTCTGAAAAGTAGTCTCCCTTTAGTCTAACAAAGAGTAAATAAAACCCTAACACCGGACAGTTTGCCTTAAGCTCTATCACCCGGATTTTCTAAGTAAAGAAAAAACCTAGAAAGCTTAAGTTATTTGCTCAAGGCTTCACAGTATAACCAATAAATAAGAAAGTATTTCTGATGTGAAGACCATTTATTTCCACCACACCGTAGTACAAGGAAATGAAGTTGGCCAAGTTGGTTAATGACTGATGTCCCTGGAGAATAAAGTGAAATTGCAATTTAACAGGAGAGTCAGGCCTGGATAAGCTGGGTTGCCAGCTTTGTGGACCATCTTAGATCTATTTATGAGCCTTTAAAACAATTTTTTTTTAAATTATTTTTTTGGCCTCACTGTGCAGGCATGTATGATCTTCTTTCCCCAGCCAGGGGTCAAACTGGCAGCTCCTGCATTGGAAAGACAGTCTTAACCCCCGGACTGCCAGGGAAGTCCCTATGACTCTTTTAACTGGGATTAATATTAATCAAAATTTATTCAAGATTTTCAGTGAGTTAAACAGGAAAATAAACACAGGAGTAGACAGTTACTTTAACCAGATTCAAGGATGAAGGGCAAAACAGTTACTGCTTGGCCTTTCCCCAGGCAAACTCACTTTCCTGGAGGCCTGTCTGCAATGGCCAGAGGCTGTCTTCTTTGTCAGCAGAGCTCTGAGAATTTGCCTGAAAACAGAAGTTCCTTGGGCCGCCCTGGGGAGCCTGGCATCCCTTGAAATCCTCTTATGAAAGAGGGCTTTTGCCTGAAGCTCTAACTATCTCATAAAAGACAAGAGAAGAGAGTGGCAAAATATGCAAGGAATTCCAGCAAGAGAAATGAATTTGGCCTTCATTACCTAACTTTTCAGACAGAAATCTCTTAGAGCCGTGCTTCTCGGTTTTTTTTTATTGTGTAGCGATCTTGTTAAAATACAGATTTTTAACAAGGGATCTCGTTAAAATGCAGATTCTAATTCAGCAGACCTGGGGTGGGGGTGGAGCTTCTGCATTTTTAACAAGCTCCCTGGTGATGCTGACGATGGACTACAGGTTCAGTAGCAAGGTTAGAGCATCCACTTACAGATAGAATTTGCCCTGATTCTCCACTTGCTATCTTTGGAGCAGAGGGTCTCAGAATTTAGGTCACAATAGAATTACCTGAGGACCTTGCAATAAATGCAAAGTTTGATTTCGTAGACCTGGGTGGGGTCTAGGAATCTGCCTTACTAAGAAATACTGCAGCTGTCCCATTTTCTAATGAATGTAGCTTTAGGGGAAGTGCAGTGGGGACCCAAGCTACCCAGCAATGCTCCAGAGATGCTCAACAGGGCCAGTACGCAGTGTTTGGGACCAGTAAGTCTTAGCTAGTGAGAGGTTCCCTTAATTGGGGAACAGTATAAAATTCAATTAAAGAAGTTCAGCCTATGGACTTCCCTGATGGTCCAATGGCTAAGACTCTATGCTCCCAATACAGGGAGCCCAGGTTCAATTCCTGGTCAGGGAAATAGATCCTACATGCTACAACTCAGAGTTTACATCTGCAACTAAAGCTTCTACATGCCACAACTAATACCTGGCACACAAATATATATATATATTTATATATATATATATTTATATATGTATATTTAAATATGTGTATATATGTATCTATATATGTGTGTATATATTGTATATTTAAATATGTGTATATATGTATATATATAAAGTTCAACCTATAAATTCAGCAAAATAAAATGAGGTTAATAGTGGGCTTGGGCTTCTGCATTGCTGGGCAGAGAAAAGGAATCTCAGATCTCTCCTGATTACACTCCTGCTCATTTCAGGCTGCAGGATCTGCGACGTGAAGGAAGTATGAGCCGCGGAGAGTGTCGATAACTGACCCCAGACTCCCAGAAGAGGGCATGTATAACAGCCCCTAGAGGTCCAAATACTCTGTAAGAAGGACAGAGGACACATGTAGCTCTCCAGCCAAAATTAAGTCATATTTTTTTGTTTCCAGAAACTGTTTCTATAGAAACTCACCAGCAAGGTCTCTTGGTCTCTGCAAGCAGAGGTCATTTTGAGAGATGTGTGTTTTTGGTGGATGTAAAGTAGCAAAATAAAAGTGAGTAAAGTTGATACAAACCAAGTTGTATTCCTCTGTATTCCTCCTCCTGTTCAGATTACCCCTTGGGGAGGAGAGGGATGACATGGTTGCCGATGTCCATCCTGAACTATAGGGGAGCACAAGGTGATGGAGAAAAACAAGGCTGAAAGGGCAGTGAATCAGAAGCGAAGAGATTAGCTGATGCAGTCCTGGTTCAGCCACTGAGTGACTGAGGTCTTATACCATCACTGGACCTCACCGGTTCTTGTGTCCATCACATAACAGGCATTAGGATAAGGCTGTTAGGTGGCATTAACCAACTCAATGAACATGAGTTTGAGCCAGCTCTTGGAGTTGGTGATGGACAGGGAAGCCTGGCATGCTGCAGTCCATGGGGTTGCAAACAGCTGGACACGACTGAGCGACTGAACTGAACTTAAACCAGATTGAATATAAAGTCCCATCTAGCTTGGGAATTCTGTGTTTTCATAACTGCAGCCGCTGTTTTCTTCTCATCAGTACTCTGATGAGCTGGGAGGAGCTGGGGGAGAACTCTTATGAATGCTCATTAAAGAATGAATCACATAGTGTGTATACGACGATATGTATATGACATGTACTTCTCTAATTTCATGATGGCATGAAATTCTATGGTGTGAAATGCCTTATACTCGAGAACTTCTGCCTTTTTCTCCCTTTTCTTTCTGATCCAGTTATTGCTGCAGACTGTATCTCTGATTCCCTAAACCATTCAACTCTCAGAATAAATGGATGAAGCTTGGTAGCTCCTTTTACAGTGACTTCTCTGTTAAGCTGTCATAGGTTTTCTTGGTTTGTTTATTTGGAATATTTAGATAATTAAAAAAAAATATTAGCAGAAGGATGATGACTGATATCTTTCAGTCCTGGAGTTTGGGAGATAGACTACAGAGTAGATTTGGACCCCTTGGGATACAGATATCCAGAACTTAAGCCTCACCTCCTTTGTGTGAATCCCCTTAAATTATAGCTAATTATTCCTTCCTCTTTCACCTTATAAGATCATTGCTCTTTCTTATTTATCCTTTAGCATATTTCAAAGTGTAAGTGAGCAAATTTAGGTAATATATAATCTAAATTTATACCAAACACGGAAATGACTGGGTAGATTAAAGCTAAAGTGTCATTTTAATAATTATGTGTCTCAAAATCAGCAGTTGATACCTTGGAGAAAAGAAGGTGAAAGTGTTAGTAGCTCAGTCATGTCCTGCTCTTTGCAACCCCATGGACTATAGCCCTCCAGGCTCCTCTGCCCATGGGATTCTCCAGGCAAGGATACCAGAGTGGGTAGCCATTTCCTTCTCCAGGGGATCTTCCCAATCCAGGAATCGAACCTGGGTCTCCCGCATTGCAGGCAAATTCTTTACCATCTGTGCCACCAGGGAAGCTTGGATAAATTAAAAATATGTTCTAAAACCATGCAGAGAACTTGGTAAGGATTTCTCTGTGGGACTGAATAAGTTTCATAGAAAAGTTAAAGTCTTAGTCTGAAAAATCTGGGCCCTGGGAATGGATCTGGGCAACAGGAAAGGAGGAATGTTGTTCAGGCTGCAGCCCTGGATCTCCTGCCTGGATACACAAGTCCTGCTGCGGTGCTGATGTCACCAACTCCGTGAACTGAAGGAAGAGTTTATGACCCCTGATTTCCCGTCTCCTCAAGTCTCAAATGGAGATAATAATGCTAAGGTCCTAGGGTGGATATGATAATTAAATGACCCATATAAAATTCAACAGAGCCTGGTTCAAGGAACTCAGTCAACAGAAGCTAAGCTAATGATAATGAAAAGAGTATTTAAAGTGAGTAGAGGTTGATCTACTGGCAGATGGGACAAACCATGGAGATAAATTCTACAGCCAAATTCAAGCAAGAGTAAAGCCTAACTTGGGAATTAAGGGTCATAAGAACATTTTCTGAAGTTGAATGATTTCAAATACTTTCAATCCACCACTCTTTTGAAGCTTCATTTGTCTGAAACCCATGGGGTTTAAGAGCTGCTGGCTGATAATCACACTTTATAACGCACAACTCAAAAGGAGATGGAAACTCAATGAAAGGGAATAAATTAAATTTGTAGTATTTCTTTCTCCAAGGTGGGTTTCTCTGGTGGCTCAGATGTTAAAGAATCTGCCTGTAATGCAGGAGACCCAGGTTAGAGCCCGGGTTGGGGAGATCTCCAGGAGAAGGCAATGGCAACCCACTCCAGTATTCTTGCTTCAAGAACCCCATGGACAGAGGAGCCTGGCGGGCTACAGTCCATGGGTTTGCAGAGAGTTGGATATGACTGAGTGACTAACACTCTCACTTTGTTTTCTCCAAGGTATCAACTGCTGATTTTGAGACACATAATTACTAAAATGATAACTGTCTACTGGCAAGTAGAACATTGGAAGCAAAGAAATGAATTACCGAAGAATGGAAAGCTCTGTGGATGATTTTTATTATTTTGAGTCATTTGTGCTGCTTAGAGGTCTTCAGAGAGAAAAAAAATCAATAAGTATTATTTAGAGCTTCCCTCCAGCTTCCAGTGTTTGGGGAAACTTTTCTCTATCAGTGGGCCCATAATTTCATCAATATAGTATCATTAGCACTCCACAGTCAGCAATTAACCTTTATCCAACAAGCTCCATTATAGCTTTAGGAGAAAACTGTCAGTCACAGGGAGGATGCTCAGATTTCAGTGGCGCAGCTAGTTCTGTTTAAGAGAGATGAAACAGCTGTTGAAGTTAGAGTCAGAACTGGAGTAAGCATTGATTTGAAAGCACCAATTTCCTGTTTCTGAGGCAACTGGAGGAAACACGGGGGTATCTGTATCAGTCATTTTTAATTTTGGTAAGAAGTGAAGTGCTTCCCCATAGGGGAACCGTTACATCCTGGTTTCTTGCAGGATTCATTTAACAAGAGCTCCATTTCAGATACCAAAATACCTGAGTGCTCCGATAGTTAGACGACTATATTTGTAGAGTTCCTTTACACAGTTACTTCAAATGGTCCTCATGACAACAATGGTAGGTTATGTTCTTAAGAACAGTTATGTTCTTTCTTCTGATTGGAAAGTAACACTCACAAAGGTAAAGTAAACCACCCTTCCTCCCACAGCTGTTAAGTAGCACAAAGCCCTGGTCATTCTTACACACTTTCATAAGTACTTTTGAGCCAAAAGATATTCCTGGATCCATTCCCCTGATCTATTAGTAAATTTCTGGATGACCTTGAAAGTTGCCTATCTGACACTCAAGAGTTCTCAGTTGTAAAATCAGCTGTAAGAACAGGGAGCTGGACTGTAAGCTCGTTTCTAGATGTGAGATCTATGATTCTAGACATCTCCAAATTAATTTTATATCTCAGCAAGAGTACTTCAGTATTAATTATTGATGCAATTACATCACAATGCCCTAGTCACTGTCCTAGCATATATATTGTAAGAGTATTGATGTTTTTAGTAATATGAACACACCACAGCCTTTGTCTTTTACATTTTTGCAGAGTTTTTGTTGACTCTTTAAAATAGTGTCCAACGTTTACAGATTATATTCATAATCATATTAACCCTTAATTTCCTCCTAAGTCTAAAAAATTGCTTCTGACATGTATTATAAGTAACTGGAATGATTTAAGTAGTCAACAGAAAATAACTAAGAGATGGATGGAGTAGTGCTTCATTCATGCTGTTTATGTTAATGTGAATTGGCTGGCATATAAAATGTCATTAGTGAAGGAAAAAAAGATTCCAGAGACAGGTCTACAAATAATCTATGTATTTAGATGAAAAAATTCCAAGTAGAGAAAGAAATGCCCCATTTTAATTTGTCAGAGTCTAAATTAAATCCAGAAAGACATATAAGCTTTTATTAAGAAGATTTACTTTTTGTATAACATATAAAGACAGTTGGTTTCAAAGATTAAAATAGAATAAAATCCAGTAGAGAAACAGTGACTTTTTAAATCCAGAAAGTCTTTTGCAGAGAGAAAGAAGGAGAAAACAGCCTATGAACTGTATTTAAAAACCCTTGAGAATGTTCCTTGGGTTGTCTAGCTCTTAAAGAAAAATCTTATGGGCGTTGCTCCTTCATCTTGCTAGAGGCCAACTTTAAAAGGAGTTACGTTTTCTTTGATTGCATGTTCCACCTACAGCTGTGAAGTTTGCAGAGTTTAACAGGAATGGAGGAGATCGGGACCACAATGACTACTGTGATAGACACACTTTATTTATCTTATTTTATTTATTTTGAGGGAGGACACGTCTTTTTCAATGAAGGAAAAAATTCTGAAGATGACTTTCCTTGAGTCATTTATTCAAAATTCCATGTCATTTCCATCGCAGGTTTTTTTTAAAAAATTAATTAATTTATTTTAATTGGAGGCTAATTACTTTACAATATTGTGGTGGTTTTTGCCATACATTGATATGAATCAGCCATGGGTGTATATGTGTCCCCCATCTTGAAACCCCCCGACACTTCCCTCCCCATCCCATCTCCCTCCCTATCCCATCCCTCTGGGTTGTCCCAGTGCACCAGCTTTGAGTGCTCTGTTTCATGCATTGAACTTGGACTGGCCATCTGTTTCACATATGGTAATATACATGTTTCAATGCTGTTTTCTCAAATTATCCCACCCTCGCCTTCTCCCACAGGATCTGTGTCTCTTTTGCGGTCTCACATATAGGGTCGTCATTACCATCTTTCTAAACTCCATATATATGCATTAATATACTGTAATCGGTGTTTTTCTTTCTGACTTCCTTCACTGTGTATAATAGGCTCCAGTTTCATCCACCTCATTAGAACTGATTCAAATGCTTTCTTTTTAATGGGTGAGTAATACTCCATTGTGTATATGTAGCACAACTTTCTTATCCATTCATCTGCCAATGGACATCTAGGTTGCTTCCATGTCCTAGCTATTGTAAACAGTGATGCGATGAACATTGGGGTACATATGTCTCTTTCAATTCTGGTTTCCTTAGTGTGTATGCCCAGCAGTGGGATTGCTGGATTATATGGGGAAACAGTGGAAACAGTGTCAGACTTTATTTTGGGGGGCTCCAAAATCACTGCAGATGGTGACTACAGCCATGAAATTAAAAGACGCTTACTCCTTGGAAGAAAAGTTATGACCAACCTAGATAGCATACTCAAAAGCAGAGACATTACTTTGCCTACTAAGGTCCGTCTAGTCAAGGCTATGGTTTTTCCTGTGGTCATGTATGGATGTGAGAGTTGGACTGTGAAGAAGGCTGAGCACTGAAGAATTGATGCTTTTGAACTGTGGTGTTGGAGAAGACTCTTGAGAGTCCCTTGGACTGCAAGGAGATCCAACCAGTCCATTCTGAAGGAGATTAGCCCTGGGATTTCTTTGGAAGGAATGATGCTAAAGCTGAAATTCCAGTACTTTGGCCACCTCATGCGAAGAGTTGACTCATTGGAAAAGACTCTGATGCTGGGAGGGATTGGGGGCAGGAGGAGAAGGGGACGACCAAGGATGAGATGGCTGGATGGCATCACTGACTCGATGGACGAGAGTCTGAGTGAACTCTGGGGGTTGGTGATGGACAGGGAGGCCTGGCGTGCTGCGGTTCATGGGGTCACAAAGAGTCGGACACGACTGAGTGACTGAACTGAACTGAACTGATGGCAGTTCTATTTCCAGTTTTTTAAGGAATCTCCACAGTGTTCTCCATACTGGCTGTACTAGTTTGCATTCCTACCAACAGTGTAAGAGGGTTCCCTTTTCTCCACACCCTCTCCAGCATTTATTGTTCGCAGACTTTTTGATGGCAGCCATTCTGCCTGGTGTGAGATGGTATCTCATTGTGGTTTTGATTTTCATTTCTCTGATAATGAGTGATGCTGAACATCTTTTCATGTGTGTGTTAGCCATCTGTATGTCTTCTTTGGAGAAATGTCTGTTTAGTTCTTTGGCCCATTTTTGATTGGGTCGTTTATTTTTCTGGCATTGAGTTGCATGAACTGCTTCGAGATTAATTCTTTGTCAGTTGCTTCCTTTGCTGTTATTTTCTCCCATTCTGAAGGCTGTCTTTTCACCTTGCATATAATTTCCTTCATTGTGCAAAAACTTTTAAGTTAAATTAGGTCCCATTTGTTTATTTTTGCTTTTATTTGCATTACTCTGGGAGGTGGTTCATAGAGGATCTTGCTATGATTTATGTCAGAGAGTGTTTTGCCTATGTTTTACGCTAGGAGTTTTACAGTGTTTGGTCTTACATTTAGATCTTTAATCCATTTTGAGTTTATTTTGTGTATGGTGTTAGAAAGTTTTCTAGTTTCATTCTTTTACAGGTGGTTGACCAGTTTTCCCAGCACCGCTTGTTAAAGAGATTGTCTTTTTCTCCATTGTATATTCTTGCCTCCTTTGTCAAAGGTAAAGTCAAAGATTTCTGTGCTTGTGATGGGTCTGTTAAGATTTTGTGTTTCTTCTGGTTCATTTTTGGAAGGTTATACTTTTCTAAGAATTCATCTATTTCTTTGAAGTCGTCCATTTTATTGGCATATAATAGTCTTTTATGATCCTTTGTATTTCTGTGTTGTCTGTGATTTCTCCATTTTCATTTATAATTTTGTTGATTTGATTCTTCTCCCTTTTTTTCCTGATGAGTCTGGCTAATGGTTTGTCTATTCTATTTATCATCTCAAAGAACCAGCTTTTCGTTTTGTTGATTTTTGCTATAGTCTCCTTTGTTTCTTTTCCATTTATTTCTGCCCTAATTTTTATGATTTCTTTCTTTCTAACCCTGGGGTTCTTCATTTCTTCTTTTCTTAGTAGCTTTGGGTGTAGAGTTGGGTTATTTATTTGATACTTCTCTTGTTTCTTTAGGTAAGCTGGTATTGCTATGAACCGTCCCCTTAGCACTGCTTTTACTGAATCCCATAGGTTTTGAGTTGTCCTGTTTTCATTTTCATTTGTTTCTCTGCATATTTTGATTTCCTTTTTGATTTCTTCTGTGATTTGTTGGTTATTCAGAAACATCTTGTTTAGCCTCCATATGTTTGTATTTTTAACAGTTTTTTTTTTCCTGTAGTTGACATCTAATCTTACTGCATTGTGATCAAAAAAGATGTTTGAAATTATTTCAATTTTTTCAACTTTACCAAGGCTAGATTTATGGCCCAGGATGTGATCTATCCTGGAGAATGTTCTGTGTGAACTTGAGAAAAAGGTGAAATTCATTGTTTTGGGGTGAATGTCCTATAGATTTCAATTAGGTCTAACTGGTCCATTGTGTCATTTAAAGTTTGTGTTTCCTTGCTAATTTTCTGTTTGGTGGATCTATCCATAGGTGTGAGTGGGGTTTTAAAGTCTCCCACTATTATTGTGTTATTGTTAATTTCCCCTTTCATACTTGTTAGCATGTGCCTTACATATTGAGGTGCTTACATGTTGGGTGCATATATATTATTAATTGTTTTATCTTCTTCTTGGACTGATCCTTTGATTATTATGTAGTGTCCTTCTTTGTCTCTTTTCATAGTCTTTATTTCAAAATCTATTTTATATGATGTGAGTTTTGCTACTCCTGCTTTCTTTTGGTCTCCATTTGTATGAAATATCTTTGCAGCCCTTTACTTTCAGTCTGTGTGTGTCCTTTGGTTTGAGGTGGGTCTCTTGTAGACAGCATATATAGGGTTCTTGTTTTTGTATCCATTTAGCAGTCTTTGTCTTTTGGTTGGGGCATTCAACCCATTTACATTTAAGGTAACTATTGATGAGTATGACCCCATTGCCATTGTTTTATTGTTTTGGGTTCAGTTTGTACACCTTTTCTGTGTTTCCTGTCTAGAGAAGATCCTTTAGCATTTGTTGAAGAGCTGGTTTGGTGGTGCTGAATTCTCTCAGCTTTTGCTTGTCTGTAAAGCTTTTGATTTCTCCTTCATATTTGAATGAGATCCTTGCTGGGTACAGTAGTCTGGGCTGTAGGTTATTTTCTTTCATCACTTTAAGTATGTCCTGCCATTCCCTCCTGGCCTGAAGAGTTTCTATTGAAAGATTAGCTGTTCCCTTATGGGAATCTCCTTGTGTGTTATTTGTTGCTTTTCCCTTGCTGCTTTTAATATTTGCTCTTTGTGTTTGCTCTTTGTTAGTTTGATTAATATGTGTCTTGGGGTGTTTCACTTTGAGTTTATCCTATTTGGGACTCTCTGGGTTTCTTGGACTTGGGTGGCTATTTCCTTCCCCATTTTAGGGGAGCTTTCAATTATTATCTCAAGTATTTTCTCATGGTTTTTCTTTTTGTCTTCTTCTTCTGGGACTCCTATGATTCAAAAGTTGGGGCATTTAACATTGTTCCAGAGGTCTCTGAGGTTGTCCTCATTTCTTTTAATTCTTTTTCCCTCTCTGCTTTATTTATTCCCACCATTCTATCTTCAACGTCACTTATCCTATCTTCTGCCTCAGTTATTCTACTGTTGGTTCCCTCCAGAGTGCTTTTGATCTCACTTATTGCATTATTCTTTATTGGTTTACTCTTCTTTATTTCCTCTGGGTCCTTCTTAAACATTTCTTGCATCTTTTCAACCCTCGTCTCCAGTCTATTTATCTGAAACTCCATTGTTACATTTATCTGTAACTCCATCTAGCCTATTTATCTGTAACTCCATTGTGTTTTCAAGATTTTGGATCATTTGTCCTATCATTATTCTGAATTCTTTTTCAGGTAGACTCCCTATCTACTCCTCTTTTGTTTGGTTTGGTGAGCATTTATCCTGTTCCTTTCCCTGCTGAATATTTCTCTGCCTTTTCATTTTGTTTAGATTGCTGTGTTTGGGATGCCTTTTCTGTAGGCTGGAAGTTCGTGGTTCCTCTTTATTGTGGAGCCTGCTCCCTGTGGGTGGGGCTGGACTAGTGGCTTGTCAAGGTTTTCTGGTTAGGGGAGCTTGCATCTGTGTTCTGGTAGGTGGAGCTGGATATCGTCTCTTTGCAGTGCAATGAAGTGTCCAGTAGTGAGTTTGGGGGTGTCTATGGGTTTGGCATGGCTTTGGGGAGCCTGTCTTTTAATGCTCAGGGCTGTGTTCCTGCTTTGCTGGAGAATTAGTGTGGTATGTCTTGCTGTGAAACTTGGCTCTTGGGTGGAGCTTGGTTTCAGTGAGGGATTGGGGGCAGGAGGAGAAGGGGACGACAGAGGATGAGATGGCTGGATGTCATCACTGACTTGATGGACGTGAGTCTGAGTGAACTCCGGGAGTTGGTGATGGACAGGGAGGCCTGGTGTGCTGCGATTCATGGGGTCGTGAAGAGTCAGACATGACTGAGTGACTGAACTGAACTGAACTGAACTGATGGAGGCTTTTGGGTGAGCTCTTGTCTATTAATGTTCCCTGGAATCAGGAGTTCTCTGATGTTCTCAAGTTTTGGAATTAAGCCTCCTGCCTCTTTCAGTCTTATTCTTACAGTAGCTCCAAGACTTCTCCATCCATACAGCACAGATGATAAAGCATATAGGTTAATGGTGAAACAGTTCTCCACAGTGAGGGGACACCCAGATCGTTTCACAGTTACATGAAGAAGAGAAGAGGTAGGAGGGAGATAGAGGTGACCGGGAGGAGAAGAGGGGAAATAAAAAGGGGAGAGAGCAATCTAGCCAGTAATCAGTTCCCTAAGTGTTCTCCGCAGCCCAGAACACCCAGAGAGAGTCACAGGGTTAAATACAGAAGAGTAGGGGAAGGGAGGAGATAGAGGTGACCTGGGGGAGAAAAGAGAGAGTCAAAAGGGGAGAGAGCAATCAAGCCATTAATCACACCCCTACGTGAAAATGGATACTGAAGACTAGATTCTTAAAGATACAAATTTGATAACAAATACTAAAAAGCAAAGATTAAAAACCTAGAGTAGAGTTTAGACTCACAAAAAACAATATTAAAAATAGACTCACAAAATCAATCACAAAAATTATTAAAAATATATATATGAAATTTGCTTTAAAAATTGGGTCTTTTTTTTGCAAGGTAATGATAAGTTATAAAAATGAAAATTAAAGGAGTAATAAAGAACTTAAGTTTAAAAAAATTTAAAAGATGACAATTGTAAAAATATATCTAGGAATTTCTCTGGAGCTGTTGTGGGCAGTGTGGGTTCAGTTCAGTTTCAGATATTTCCTTGTTCCAGCTTGTACTTGTTCTCAAGGTCTATGGGCCTCCAATGCTTAGCCAATGTTAACTACAGGGTTTTAATCTGTTGCACCTGTCACTTCCAGAGCAGTTCCCTCTTCTTTGTTTTTTTTTTGGCTTCCTTTGTTTGCAAGTTGCAAGTCTCTTCAGTGTCTCATTTCTGCCCTGACGCAAGGGGGTGCAGGTGGCTATTTAGGCTCTGGTGTTCAGTTGTGTTGTAGGGAGCGAAAGTGAAGGTGAAATCACTCAGTTGTGTCTGACTCTTTGCGACCCCATGGACTGTAGCCTACCAGGCTCCTCCATCCATGGGATTTTCCAGGCAAGAATACTGGAGTGGGTTGCCATCTAGGGACACTGCAAACAAATATCGCTGGCACGTGTGGGGAGTGCTCACAGTGTGTGGGTCACGCTGGGTTTGCCCCCGCTCAAGGCAGTGTGTGCTTCCGGAGTCTACAGTGCTCAGGCTCCAGGTTGCTCTGCAGGGGAACTGTCCAGAGCGGGCCCTGCGTTCCGTGCATTTCCCGGGTCTAAGCTGCTTAGGTTCAGGTTCTCGAGTACTCCACGAAGGCACAGACTCCGTTGGGTGTGCATTTTGTGCCCTTCCCAGGTTCGAGCAGCTCAGGCAGCCAGGTGCTTGGTGAGTGCGCTGTCCCAGGTGGGCCGTGCGTCTCAGTCACCTCCCTGGTCCCAGCCGCTTGGCTTCCCAGGTGCGGCATGAGCACCATTCAGGTGTGCCGTGTGTCTCCTCTGGGGAGCTGATCTCTGGCTGCCACCCTCCTGGGAGATGTCAACCGTCCAGGATGACAGGAAGACGTGGTTAGCAAGTGGGAGCCTTCTCACAGTTTAGTGGAGGGTGCTGGTCTCTGGGGCTGAGACTGGAAAGCCCCTTGCCTTCTGGCGCTGGCTGTCGCCCGCCTGCCTCTCTGCCCCTGGCCGGGGAGGGGCCGGCCCGCAGCTGGCCAGCTCTCCTTTGGTATTTGCTCAATCTTTTGTTCTGTGAGTGGGCCAGGCTGTGAGTTAGAGCCATTTGTGGGAAAGTTCTCTCTTTTTTTTTTTCTCCCTGGTGATCCCACAGTTCAGGTTGCTATCTCACGTTAGCTCCTTCAGATTGTCCTCAGGACGTTCAGACCTGGTCCTTACCCTAAGCATGCAGCCCGAGCCTCCCTGTCCAGCCCCTGCTCGCTGGTGGCAGACACGAGCATCTGGGTTACTTCTCCGCTGGGAGTTGCGGTTAGGCGTGTACTCTGTAGTTTTTTTTTTCCCCCTCCCAGTTATGCTGCCCTCTGAGATTCCAAAACTCCCCACAGACCCACTTGAGAGAGTTGGAAACTTCTCCTTCGTGACTCCCTCCCCAGGATGGGTCTCTGTCCCTAACTCTTTTCTCTCTCTGTCTTTTATATTTTGTTCTACCTCCTTTCGAAGAGAATGGGCTGCCTTTCTGGGTGCCTGGTGTCCTCTGCCAGTGTTCAGAAGTCGTTTCGTGGAAGTTGCTCAGCATTAAAATGATCTTTTGATGAATTTGTGGAGGAGAAAGTTATCGTATTCCTATCCTACCCTAGTCCTCCTCCATCTTGGGACCGCCCCTGTTGCAGGTTTTAATAGATGCATGCGTGTAGGTTATCAATGCCTCTTTAGAAACACAACTGACATGCTGGCATTGTTTTTCCTTGTCTTTCACATCAAGTATTATATTACTGTAGTCATCAACGTTATAGTTATTACGTGGATTTAAAGTTCTCCTAAAAGCAGAGGTAAGCAAGAATGGTACTAAGAGGCAAGTTAAAAATGCCTACATGAGAAAAGAAGAATGATTTCAAATAAACAACCTAACTGTACAGCTCAAGGAGCTAGAAAAAAGAACAAAGTAAGCCCAAAGTTAGTAAAAGGAAAGAAATGACAAAGATTAGAGCAGAAATAAATGAAGTTTAAAAATAGAAAAATAATAATGAAATTGACTTTGTTTTTTTTTTTTTTAAGTAAACAAAATCGACAAACCCTGACTTAGACCAACACAAAAATAAAAAGGATAAGAGACTACTATGAACAACTGTACACCAAAAACTGGATAACCTAGAAAAATGTGCAAATTCTTAGAAAAACAGCTTAATAAGACAAAATTATGAAGAAATATAAAGACTGAACTCACCTATAACTAGGATGGAGATTGAATCAGGAATGAAAAACTTCCCAATAGGAAAAGCCCTGGACCAGACAGTTTCCCTGGTGATTCTATTAAACATTTAAAGAGGAACTAACACCAAGCCGTCTCAAATGCATTCAAAAATAGAAGACAAGGGAGCACTTTCAAATTATAAAGCTAGCATTATTGGTAAGCCAGACAAAGACCCCCCCTCCCCGCCCCCCAAAAAAACTATAGGTCAACAAACTTGGGTAATATAGATGAAAAAATCCTCCACAAAATGCTAGCAAACTAAATGTAACCACACATTAAAAAGATCACGCATAGGCTGTTTCAACCTATGAAAGTCAATTAATACAATGTACCACATTAACAGAATAAAGCATTCAAATCACAGGATCATGACAATAGAGGCAGAAAACATATTTGACAAAATTCAGCACCCTTTCATAAAAGAATTGCTCAACAAACAAGGAAGAAATCACCCTAACATAAAAAAGACCATATAGGAAAAGCCCACAGCTAATGTACTCTGCAGGAAAAGACAGAGAGTTTTTTCTCTACGATCAAGAAGGCAAGGATGTCCACTCTCACCACTTCTATTTAACTTAGTACTGAAAGGCTTAGGTAGAGCAATTAGGAAAAAAAAAAAAAAAGAAGGAAGAAAGTAAACAGCATGATCTTATATATATAGAAAACCCCGAAGACTCCACAAGAAAGAAACTTTCAGAAGTAATAAATGAATTCATTAGAGTTACAGGATCCAAAATCGACACGCAAAAATCAGTTGTGTTTCTGTACACTAACAAGGAAAAAACCGCATTTGCAATAGTGAAACCTAATATAAGGCCACCTGAGTGAAAAGCCAATGCATTGGAAAAGACCCTGATGCTGGGACGAAGAGGGTAGCAGAGGACAGAGTGGTTAGCAGCATCACTGACGCAATGGACATGAATCTGAGCAGGGGATAGTGAAGGACAGAGGAGCCTGCGGTGCTGCAGACCATGTGGTTGCAAAGAGCTGGACGCGACTTAGCCACTGAACCACAGGAACAACAATATTACTTACACTGCAGGTTTTCTTATTTTGGTGGATGTTCTAGGGTTTCAAATATACATCCTTAAGTCATCAGAAACCGCTTTCAAATATTATGCAACTTCATATACTGTGCAATAACTTATAATAAATTTCCTCCCTCAAATCTTTGAACTGTCTTTGGTATACACATTACTTCTATACTTGTTATAAACACCACAATACATAAAACACTGTTACTATTTTTGCTTTAGACAATTATGTTTTAAAATGGTTAAAAATAAGGAAACGTGCCTTTTATATTTATCTTTCTTTTTACCGTATTGGAATATCTTGACATCTTTGTGTAAATCTAAATTTCCACCTGGCATCTCATTCCTTCAAACTAGAAAGCTTCCTTAAACATCCCTGGTGGTGCAAGTATTTTGGCAGTGAATTCTCTAAGCTTTCGTTTGTCTGGAGAACTCTTTATTTCACCTTCATTTTAAAAAGATATTTTCATTGGGTCGAGAATCTGGGTTGCCAGGTTTTTGTTTTTTGAGACTCAGAAGAGGTTACATTACTGTTTTGCATGGTTTCTGAAGAGAATTTTGCTGATATTTTTCCTTTATATGTATGTTTCTTTTTACTCTGGCTACTTTCAAGATTTTTTTCTTTATGCTTGATTTTCAGCATTTTTGCTATGATATGTTCAGGGACTTGGGGGAAGGGTTTACTTACTCTTTCTTTTTTTTTTTTTTTTTTTAATTCTCTGCAGTGGCTTCCCAGACGGCTCAAATGTAAGAAATCTGCCTGCCAGTGCAGGAGCTACAGAAGATGCATGTTCAATCTCTGGGTCTGGAAGATCCCCTGGGGGAGGAATGGCATCCCACTCCAATAGTCTTCCTTGGGAAATCCCATGGACAGAGGAGCCTGGAGGGCTACAGTCCACAGGGTTGCAAAGAGTCAGACATTCTCTGAAATGCTTGGATCTGTTTGATTTCTTTCATTAAGTTTGGGAAATTCTGTGAATTGATTTGGGCTGCATGTGACAGAGAACCTCAAGTTACAGTGGATTGAAACAAAGTAGAAGTTTGTTTCTCTTTCATAAAAAGAGTCAGAACAATGGGCAGTCTAGAAGTTTTATGGCCTGGATCAACATCAAGGGCCAAATTATTCCTATTGTTTTGTTTTGCAACATTTTTATGGTGCCTTAGGATCCAACATGGGGCTTCCCTCCTAGCTCAGTCAGTAAAGAATCTGCCTGCAAGGCAGACCTGGGTTTGATTCCTGGGTCTGGAAGATCCCCTGGAGAAGGAAATGGCAACCCACTCCAGTATTCTTGCCTGGAGAATCCCGTGGACAGAGGAGACTGGCAGGCTACATCTATGGGGTTGAAAGAGTTGGACACGACAGAGCTACTAAGCACACGGGGTCTAACATGGGTGCCTGAGCCTCAGTCAATGTTTTAGCATTCAGCCAGGAGGAAAAAAAAATTGGGTAAGGGAGAAGAATGTACCCCTCCCTTTGAAGACTCTTAAGAAACTTCTTGGAAGTCTCGTCTGATAATCTTCTTACGGCTAGAACTTAATCAAGTTGCCCACACTGGACACAAGAAGACTAGGAAATGTATTTTTTATTCTGAATGGCCATATAAATAGCTAAAACCCATGAGGTCTCTGACTAAGAAAATAATAAGGAATATAGAGTAAGGGGGGGAGGGTAGCAGTCTTTTCCACAGCTGTGTGTAAAAACCATCCCTATAGCCTTTAAAAACTACAAGTAACTAGTATTTCAAATACCTATTGCTACGTAACAACCACTCCAAAACTTAGTGGCTTTAAATAATAATATTTTCTTATTTCTCATCATTCTGTGCTTGGCTGGGCTCATCAGTTCAGTTGCTCGGTCATGTCCAACTCTTTGTGACCTCAAGGACTGCAGCATGCCAGGCTTCCCTGTCCATCACCAACTCCTGGAGCTTGCTCAAACTCATGTCCATCAAGTTGGTGATGCATCCAACAGTCTCATCCTCTGTTATCCCTTTCTCCTCCTGCCTTCAGCCTTTCCCAGCATCAGGGCTTTTCCAATGAATCAGTTCTTCACATCAGGTGGCAAAAGTATTGGAGCTTCAGCTCTAGCATCAGTCCTTCCAAAGAAATCCCAGGGTTGATCTCCTTCAGAATGGACTGGTTGGATCTCCTTGCATTCCAAGGGACTCTCAAGAGTCTTCTCCAACATCACAGTTCAAAAGCATCAATTCTTTGGCGCTCAGCTTTCTTTATGGTCCAACCCTCACATCCATACATGCCTCCTGGAAAAATCATAGCTTTGACTAGACGGACCTTTGTCGGCAAAGTAACATCTGCTTTTTAGTATGCTGTCTAGGTTGGTCATAGCTTTTCTTCCAAGGAGGAAGCTAAGCTCAGTTGGATGGTTTTTCTAATCTACAGTGTCTGCTGAGATCACGCTTAAGGCTGATTTCGGAGGAGAGCTTGGCCAGCAATATATGACAGCCTTGCTCACAGGTCTGGGGTCCTGGAAGGGAAGACTGGACTATTCAGAAGGCTGCAATTCCTCCCTCATTCTCCATCAGGAGAGCTAGGTCTCTATGTGGTGATTAAAGGCTCTAAGAAGCCAGGTATAAGATGCCAGGTCTCTGAAAGCCTAGATTCGGAACTGTCATGACGGTGCTTCTATTGTATTCTATTGGTCAAAGTAAGTCACAAGGTTATCTTACATATAAGACTAGGAGAAAGAGACCTCACCTTTGTATGGAAGGTGAGGCAAATGTACAGAATGAGAGGAGGAATTGCTGGTGACTGTCTTTGGCCGTTTCCCAGGTGGCACAGTGGTAAAGAATCTGCCTGCCGATGCAGGAGACACAAGAGATGCAGGTTTGATCCTTGGGTTGGGAAGATCTCTTGGAGAAGGAAATGGCAAAACACTCCAGTGTTATTGCCTGGGAGATTCCATGGACAGAGGACCCTGGCAGTCTGCATTCCATGGGGTCACAAGAGTCGCTTGAGGAACTGAGCATAAGCACACATACAAGTCTTCGGCTGTGGTCAGATCACGACTTAGAGATTCCCAGTAGCCTGGGAGTTTGCTGAAGTTGTCTGTATTTAGGGTGAAAGGAAGAAGTAAGGACACTCACAGGTGGTGTTTCATATGTGATATGCGATTCATCAACTTCCTCTGACATCACTACCAGAATCCCAGCAGACAAAACCTTAGAAGAACACATAGAAGTACCCATAAGGGGACCTCCTAGTGGTCCAGTGGTTAAGACTCCATGCTTCCACTGCAGGAGGTGTGGGTTCAGTCCCTGATTGGGGAACTAAGACCTGGCATGCTGAGTGACACAGCCAAAAAATAGAGAGAAAAAAGAAAACCCCATAATTTCTGCACAGAGCAGTTCCCAAAGTGATAAAATTCGTCTCACACAGCGTTGTCAGCAGTGCAGACCGGTATAAGTTTCCCTGATAGCTCAGTTGGTCAAGAATCCGCCTGCAAGGCAGGAGACCCCAGTTCACTTCCTGGGTAAGGAAGATCTGCCGGAGAAGGGATAGGCTACCCACTCCAATATTCTTGGGCTTCCCTTGTGGCTCAGCTGGTAAAGAATCCGCCTGCAATGTGGGAGGGTTGGGTTTGATCCCTGGGTTGGGAAGATCCTCTGAAGAAGGGAAAGGCTACCCACTCCAGTATTCTGGGCTGGAGAATTCCATGGACTGTAGAGTCCATGGGGTCGCAGAGTCCATGGGGACACAACTGAGTGACTTTCACTTTCTTTCTAAAGTGTGTCTTTATTTTATTTTTTAAGATTTCTTTTGATGTAGACCAGTTTTTAAAAGGCTTTAATGAATTTGTTACAATATTCCTTCTGTTTTATGTTTTGTTTTGTTTTGGCTGTGAGGCATGAGGGATCTTAACTCCCCGCCAGGGAAGGAACCAGCACTCCCTGCACTGGAAGGAGAAGTATCAACCCTTGGATCGCCAGGGAATTCTGTCTAAAGTGTGTCTTTAAAATATGTGTCCCTTTGACCTAGTGATTCCATTTTTAAAGACTGTCATAAGCACATAGTTTAACAAGTGTGAACAATGATGTGTAGTGAACTGTTTTGTACACAGATAAGAAATTGGAAATAATTGAATATATATTAGAAAAGGGAGATTTATCTAGAGGGATAATAGAATACACTATAGTTTTGAAGGATAATAAAGTGTGAAAGATCTTCACCATATATGAAGTGGTAAAAGTGATCTAAAGAGAAGATAAATTTAGACATGTATAAATTAGATACAATTTCCTTTTTTGCAAAATTGTACACAAGAAAATGTCTAGAAGGATACTTGTTAACAATGGTCATATTATGGTTTCTATTTCTTTTTCTCAGTTGTATTTTCTAAAATATTTTTTTACAATAAATAAGCACTGTTAATGACTAAAATTATATACAACATTTAATACTAAAGCAGTTGCACAGAACTCACTTGGCTTGGTTTGTGTTTTCCAAATATAACCATGTAAGTGAGGTTTATGTGAGTTCTCTTTGTTCTTCCCAAGGAACAGAGAATTATATTCAAGCGTTCCCTTTCTGGATATAATTGTAATTTTTGAGCCTTGCCATCTGTGTGGGGCTTCTTGCATTTCTCCTTACTGGTTCAGCCTTTCAGCTACACTTTGGAATAATTACAAGAGAACTAACCTTGAAGTTATCACTTCTGATAGCAAAAGAAGACAAGATCCTGGGAGTCTGGATTTTTTTTTTCTTTTTCTTTTTTGCTGTGAAGCCTGTGGGATCTTAGTTACCTGTCCAGGGATCGAATCCACATCCCCTGCATTGGAAGGCAATGTCTTAACTGCTGGACCACTTGGGAAGTCCCGATCTTAATTTTTCTTGCGGTAGAAGCATATTCTTTTTTAAATTACACATCTCCTTTACACTTTTTCATAGGTTGTGTGTAGGTTCCACAGGGGATCCCAGGTACCACGTCCTGGGGAACCATCGGGGTCTCTATCTTGAGACATCCATGGCTCCATCTGGTCCTTATTCAGAAGGACCACTGTTACTGACAGTGAGGCCTCTCCAGATCTGGGGGCTCTCTTAGCTGCTCCTGCATCCCTCAGAAGTGGATTTAAAATTATCCCACTCTTCACAAACATCCCTTGGGCTCCTAGGAAACCAGCCGGGGCTGCAGAAGAGCCTTCACCACCTATTTCTAGTCAAGCGCTCCTGCACCCTCTTGCAGTAGGGGGCGCTCTGAGGCCTTGTCTTGGGAACCCTACCTGGGACGGTCCATGGAGAGAGGACGGTCCATGGGGAGTAGCTGGCTCACTGGCTCCTGGATTCCTCAGATGTTGCTACAGTTTCTACTGGTTCTATTTTCCTTTCCCCTTCATTTCTGACATAATGAAGGGCTCTGTCTCAGTGGATATGTAACCTTTTCTTTGATGCTTTTATTCTACCACTTCAGGGGAAAAGTTGCTCTGTGTTCTACCAAATCCTTGAAACTCAAAAGCCAAGATTTATAAGACAGTGGTAAGGTGTCACCGTTACATGAGGGGTTTGTGATAGGATTCTTTTTTGTAATCTTTACCAAGCTGTGGTGGCATCCTTTTACTATATTGAGATGTCTACTGCTATCAAGGATGGGCATTGCATTTTATCAAGTGCTAAGTATCTACTGAGATAACCATGTATTTTTCCTTATATACCTTCTAAAGTAGTAAATCACATTAATAGATAAGTATATATTCAGTCTTCTGTATTTCTGAAGGAAGGTCTCCTTTGTTATGAATTATCAGCTTTTTACTAAGCTGGTGGCTTATTGAAAGGGTCACTGAGATTCTGAAAACCTATGATTGAATTTGAGCTTTTTATAGGTGCCTGACTCTGATCAAGTCACTTAATTTTCATTAACTTTAGTTCCCTCAAGGGTAATACGAGTACATGCCATTTTGTTCACAAAGTAGCTGTTAGGATTAGATGACATAAGAGTCTTATTTAATAAAAAGGTTGCATAAATATCATTTATTATCTAAGGTATTGAAGAGAACTGAGTGCTTATAGTTAGATTCCCCAGTTGGGAAGCATGAGCTGTGTAGTGTAGCACTAATGAGAGTGAGCTAGTGCATTGAATTACCGCTTTGTGCAACTCCCCTTTTTCCAAGTGGCCTTGGCTCCATCCCCCAAATGGAAGAGGAACCTAAGGCACACAGGATGATAATTAATTTTCACCAAGACTGCTTCGATGTTAGAAATGCCATCATGGCCTTGTCTGAGAGTGCTGGGATACCAACCAATAGTTCTTACTTTGTATCTGGAGCTACTTCTTCAAGAATAAAGACTTTATTTTGATGGGTAGAAAGAAAATGGCCCCTGGGATGGTATTTTGAAGGTTGACCACTAGATGGCATTATGAACCTATCAGAATTGGTTTAATGAGGCATTTATTCACCAGTTAAATACTAATTAGTTAAAGTTATTAGTAAATGGGAAGTTAGTGATAATAATAGCACCATCTTTGAGAAAGCTGCTTGTACCCATTGTTTTGAATGGCAGCTGAAGGTAGCAGTAATACACGGCTATCTGGGGACACTGTTGTTTAGCTCCACTTCAAAGTAATTACCTCTACAAGGAAAATAATTACATTATAGCAAATAGAATGGATATACTCTCAGAAACAGAAAGTCAGTGAGAAATTCTATCAAAAAGACTAAACATATTTTTCATTCTCAATTGAATTGCTTTTGTGAGATAAATGAATTCTAAAAAGGGTTTCGATAAGTATATCAACAACAAGATTAAACTTGGCTTTAAAAGGAAGTGAGTAGGATGACAATGCGGAAATAATTTTAGGTTTAACTCAGTGAAGGCTGCTTATTCTGAGGTTCCTTTTGGCAATGGGACACTTGGATGGAATTTTAGATAGTAATAATAACAAATGTTATGATGATAGTTTTTAATTCTTATTTTAATTCATATTAAAAGTTATGATAGGAAGTAACTGAATGTAAGGCTAGGCCCTCTTTGTTGGGGACGCTGATAGTAGCATTAACTCACCCTAAACAAATGCTGGCTTTTCAGTTTTTATTTTTTTGTTGTTTTATCTTTTGGCAGCATCTCACACAGCATGTGGGATATTAGTTCCCGGCCCCCTGCACTGGCAGCCTAGAGTCTTAAGCAGTGGACTGCCAGGGAATAAACCTCTGGTTTATTCTTCTGCTTTCCTATAATCTCATTTACCCGCTCCATGCGTCTCTACTTCCTCCAGTACACCTTTACAGGTTTCCCCTTGCTATCAGAAAGTAGAGTGTTTCAGTGGAAGCTTTCACAAGCCACAGTGGTGTAAAGCAAAGAAGCGATTATCTTAGGACATGTCTTGCTAACGGAAGCACAAAATACATGGAGATAAAGCACAGATGCTCAAAGACACAGTTCAAAGCCACGGCGGCTGGGTGCTCAGCGTGGTTGTGGGGAAGAAGCTTGGTAGGGCCACCCTCCTTGTTCCGGGCACCCCTCTGCTTCTACAATGCAAAGCAAATGCTGCACACTTGTTTTGCTTTTTGCCTTTTATGGTCAAAGCAAAAATCTCCTTCAGATTTCTTTCCATTAGAGAAAGTTAGTACTCATGCCCGTCTTCTGTAAAAGCAGAGTGGCTTAGAGTGAACTTTTGAAAATCAGGGGATACCTGCACTGACTCTCATAGTATTTTAAAGGATATAACAAGTTTCTCTTTTAAAAAAATATTTGCTTATTTATTTAGTTATTTTTGTGGCTGCGCTAGGTCTTTGTAGCTGTGAGGGCTCTTCTCTAGTTGTGATGAGTAGGGGGTCCTCTCTAGTTGTGGTACGAAGGCATCTCTTGTTGTGGACCTTGGACTCCAGGCACACGTATTTGCAGCACGTGGGTTCAGTAGTTGCAGCTCCTGGGCTTTAGAGCACAGGCTCGATAGTTGTGGCACATGGGATTAGTTGCTCCACGGCTTACAGGATCTTCCTGGGTCAGGGATGAAACCGTGTCCCCTGCATTGGCAGGTGCCTTTTTTACTACTGACCCACCTGGGAAGCCCTACATCAATCTCTCTTGAATTTCTTGAGAAAGAAGAACTACCATCAGCTGTAAGCACAGCTCCTAATTTGTGCTTAGTCCTATTCCAAATGTTCTTGTGTGCGTGCTAAGTCACTTCAATTATGTCTTGTCTCTTTGCAACCCCATGGACTGTAGCCCGCCAGGCTCCTCTGTCTGTGGGATTCTCCAGGCAGGAATACTGGAGTGGGTTGCCATGCCCTCTTCCAGGGGATCCTCCCGACCCAGGGATCAAACCTGCATCTCTTAAGTCTCCTGCACTGGCAGGCTAGTTCTTTACCACTATGGCCACCTGGGAATGTTCTTATTATCATATGTTTGTGATGATGCTTATTAGGGATCTTTTTACAACTATGAAATAATAGACCTGTCATCAACAATTCCATAATTTATATGTATGGAATGCTTGATAAAGAAAAGACCAATTTCTAATGTCCAGCAGGTCTGAGGAAAGAAAAAAAAGGAGAAGAAATATCCCAAAATGTAGTGCATAGCAATTCATTATCTAGAGCTGCGATCCCACAGAAAAGTTCATAAATGTCAAGGATCCTAAGAAAATATATTTACAGTTTTCCTGGGTCAAATTTTTGGCTTCAAACTTTATTTCACGGTTTTGAGGAATTCTGTCTTCACAGTTAATCAGTAAATGGTCAACATTTAAGTCATGCCACTCTTCTGAAATCAACCAAAGTTCAAGTAGAATTTCTTAGTCAAGTGTTGTCATGCTGACTAAGGGCAGGGTGAGGGAAGGTGGGAGAGGATTGGGGCCATCACAGAAAGCACGTGAACAACAACAACTTCATTCTAGGGCTGGAGAGTTCTCCAAGTCCAGGAGTCAGAGTTCCTCACCAATGGGAGAGGTGGGAGCTTGAACTGCCCACTTAGGTCAGTGGGAGAAAAATGTTTGGAATGTTATTTGCATAACTGTGACCTCAATTCAATATAACATGCCCGGGCAGGTAGAATCCACTCCCCTGGAGGTCGAAGTCTCAAGGGTATACTTTTACCATTTCAATGAGAGATATTCTTATCATGGGATAATGTTCTCACCTACATAAGGTGAGATTATAAGTTAATGTGATTCATTTAACAAGAACACGTATAACCGAATGTATGCTCTGTCCCAGTTGACTCTTTCTTACACACTCTTCTGTGTAAAAGAATGACTAAAATGCAGTTATCTTTCTCATCAAAAGAAATCAGATTATTTCTATTATAAGCCTCCCTCTCTCCACCAAGTCAATGTCAGTCTCCCGTTTTATCCTAACACAAAGAGCATTCAGGAGCAAGAGTGAAGATGTTAAGGAAAGCAGACTGATAGAAACCGCCCACCCTGGCCAGGCATCATAGTAACCATTTGCATGAGTTGTTTTATGACAGGAGATCCTGATAAGGAATATAGAACTAATAAGCCTCAACCAACCAGAAGAGTTCGGGAAAGGTCTAAAAGAGACACCGTGTGTCCGTCCATTTCCCAGAATCCCTCTCGCTAGCATCCGTCTTGGCTGAGCAAGGCGTGCGCCACCAGGAAAGACTCTGAATTAGAATGATTGGCCAAAGACCACCCGGAAACTAATCCCATCACCATAAAACCTGAGACTGTGAGCCACGTGGCAGAGCAGTTCTCCTGGGTTCCCTTACCCTCCTGCTCTCCACCCGGGTGCCCTTTCCCAATAAAACCTCTGGCTTTGTCAGCACATGTGTCTCCTCGGACAATTCATTTCTGAGTGTTAGACAAGAGCCCAGTTTCGGGCCCTGCAAGGGGTCCTTCTTCCTGCAACAGAGGCCAATGGACAGAGGTACCCTGGAAAGATCTTGAAATGTGAGACCCAGTACCACCTTTGCCTTGGAGCAACTTTGTGCCTTTGGGCCCATCAGGTGACCTCTTAAGGCTCCAGCTTCCTCGTCTGTAGAATATGGAGCTGAATCAAAGAGTTTCTCTTGTGGTGGGGTTTCTACCCATTGAGCACAGTAGAGTCACCGAGAGTCTTTGAAGGGGATGAGTTCCTTGAAATAAGTAATGGTATTTTAAACCCAGAGCTTACCACAAGGCATGACATGTAGTCAGGTTGCCAAAGTAGCAAATAAACACAGGATGTTCAGGGAAACTTGGATTTCCGATAAATGATGAATACATTTTTAACATGAGCATGTCCCAAATATTTCTCTGACAACTCCACACATAACAGGAAGTCCAAGTTTGTATCTGGAATGAATTTACATCATCAAGCCTCTACAGGGGGAAATTTAGATGAAGAAAGTAAAGAGGTAAGAAGTGTGTGTTTCCATAGATTTTCAGTTACACCACAGGAGGAGTCCCTTTCTCTCTCTCTCTCTCTCTTTTTTTCTTCCCCCCAAGCTTAACAGCCTTGACTGAAGTACTTTTTAAACCTTTGATAAGAACTATTATATCAATTGAAGTGCTTTAGTCTGTGAGTAAAGTATTGTTGCTTAGCCACTGAATTGTGTCTGACTCTTTGTGATCCCAGGGACTGTAGCTCTCCAGGCTCCCCTGTCCATGGAATTCTCCAGGCAAGGATACTGGAATGGATGGCCATTCTCTTCTCCAGGGAAACTTCACAACGCAGGGATCGAATCTGGGTCTCCTGCATTGCAGGCAGATTCTTTACCACTGGACCACCAGGGAAGTCCAGGTGTTGTTCTTTGGAAGTCCTTTATATGTTAAACCCTGACTCAAAACAAAGACACATCTATGTTGCTCCTAACATAACCCTTTAGACATGTTATCCTTTAGTCAGAATGATTACAACATCAAAAGTTCATGATCACTTTTTGCTCAGAATGCCAAGCGTATGGCACAATATCCCATGGAGTATATGTACAACAGACTTAGAAAAGCTGGCAGAATCCTCTTTTCAGAGGGGGGTTTCTTTCAGCTGGAATTCATCCAAATATACTTTCATTTTTAAGTAGGTTATTAGAAGGAAGGTGAAACAGATAATAATTTTCTTTTGATGCCTGATACTGCCCAAGATTCTTAAAGTGCTTTATACTCTGGTTTCAACCTCCCATCACTTTGATCAGGCGGAGCAGGCCAACGTGCGTGTTTTAGTGTGGGGAATATTTAACTAGTCTCAAGACCTGCAAAAGGGGTTTGGCCCTGATTTTTCACACAGTGTTATACACTTTTGTTCACCATGTAAATGGGGTGTGTAACTGGGGTAAATTCTTTCACAGTTCTCCTAAAGCACACATATTAAAGAGTATTTTCCCAAAGCTTACATGAAATTCCAAGTGGTATACACAGTAAGTTTTAAATGCTACATATGGAGAAAAGAGAAGAAAGAAAACTGGTATTTAATGAATAGCTTTGCTATTCCAGACATGATGCTAAATGTCTGACATGTTTGAATTTACAAAATCTTGCAAACTACTTTTGGGGGTTATTTTACAGGCTATTGATTCATCCAAGGTTATCCAATCTAATGAACATCAGAGACAGAATGAGAATGATTGCCAAAGGCTACTTCTGCGAAGGAAGCGATGTGGGTTTCTACAAACATACACTTGATAAGGGAGTTTTTTCTTAGTCTGTATCTTTGCTTGTTTGTTAAAATAGAGTCTCTCTTTAGGGTGGAATTGCAGAGCAGGCTTTAAATCCAAAACAACACTCTCCTGATCACAAGCAGGATATTCAAGCAGAGATCATTTCTTCAGAAAGACGTGTACAGTTTCTCCTGCCCACAGGTAAGGGTAGTCAGAGTCTCTGGAATTCCCTGTGTTACACATTCCAAGCACAACAAATCACTCATTAATTATTTTCAGGAAGAGTGTTCATAGTTCTCTTCCTTTAGGTGATATGACAGAACTGTGAAGAACAAAACAAAAACCCTGGGTACATAGTACTGGCTTGGCCAAAAAGTTCATTCTGGTTTCTCCATAACATCTCACTGAAAAACCCAAACGAACTTTTTGGCCAACCCAATACTTAGGCAGCATCTGATCCAGGGTCTCCTTTGTTTACAGATCCTTTAATTTCAACACAGCTTCATCCTTTCCTGAGGGCAAAGAAGGGGGAGATGATGGATTTTTGTAATGAGTGAGTAAATGGCTATTGAACTTTCTTGACCTAATTATGTAAATCTGAATCGTAGCTCAAACTAACACAGGCTTAGAATCTTGAGCTGTATGTGAATTCTTCAAAAAAGGCTTGGAGGTATGCATAAGAGTTTATAGCGACTACATGAGAAAAGTTTGAACTTTTTTTTTCTTTTTTTTTTAGAGGCAGCAGCAACTGGGGTGAATATATTTCCTCCTGGGCCTGGCAGGCTGGGACCAGAGCACAGACAAAGGCACTGAGGCTCGTGGGCCTGTGATGGCCTGGATTTTGCCTCCCAGGTGGTAATGAAATGGATGTGTAGGGACTGAAGTGATCTTCCCAGAGCTGAGAGAAGGGCCTTTGTGGTGTGGAAGAAACACAAGCGTTGAGCATGGCACAGGTGCTGGAGAGGGGGTGCAGTGGGGGTGAGATGGGGTGTGCTGGGGTGGGGTGACCCTGGGGGCACGGCCTGCTGAAGCACGTTGGGCCCTGGCTGTTGACTGGAGAAGCTGGGTGCCGGGGGCTAGGATAATGGAAAGGCTCCTGAAGGTATGTCCGCGGACAGGATCGGCCCTGCGTGAAACCGGGGGAGTCCAGGGTAACTCCCATGGGAAGGCGATGAGAGGGCAGGTCCCGGGCTCCCGTTCAGGAATCCACGGACAGCGGCAGCACCCCCTGCATGTCCACCTGGATCTGGCCAGTGCCACCTCTGTCAAGAGTTCCGAAGGCTCGGAAAACTGACCAGCTGGGCCACAGAGCTGATGAAGCTGTCAACACCCACGTTTCCGTCCTCATCTGAGTGGCTTCGGACAATACTGTCGTGGAGAGCCTGATTCAAGTAGAGTTCTGATGTCTCAAAGGTCTCTGGGGAGTTCCCCGTTGCCCATGGTCCCTAAACCAGCAACGGTCAAACTGTCTGTATATTTCCTGCCACCTCTGAATGTCGTTCCATGAGCACTAGAATTCCTCAAAAGTCCAGCTTGCTGGTCGTGACACCATCAATCACGGCCACCAGGCTGCGACAGGTGTCAATGCCCAAATGATCAGCCTTCAGATCAGGATGTTCGGTTATGACTTGGTTGAGAGGATCTGAGAGTTCTGTGGCAGTGAATGTCCTGTGTCTACTGTCAGCTAGGCAAAGAGCCTTGGGACCTGCCGGACTTCCTCACCATCTGGCTTAGAGGATGGAGTGAGGCGTGCAAGGGGCGGGGTCTGGGCAGTGCTGCGCAGGCGCCTCCTGGTCCCTGGCCAAAGACCCCGCCCAGGATGCACGTGGCGGTCCCGCCAGCACCGCAGCCACCGAGGCTGGCGCCCCTGCAGCGTTCCCTCGACCCACGTCTCCTCCCAGTTCCACCCAGGTTCCACCTTCTCTTCCCTTGCCTCTGCCTCCCCGCCTCCCCGCCCACCTCCGACCCGCTTCTCACCAGCACCGTGGCTGTGAGTCAAGATTCCCCCACGCTCACCGTCCGCTGCTCCAATCACCTCTGCGTCAGCCCCAGGTGTTGGACTTTGGAGGAAGGCTGCTTGAGAAACTCTAAAGGAAATTAAGGAACAAACTCCAGTTATCTCCAACGAAAAGAAGAAAGAATTGAAAGGTAAAAAATATTTGCCGCCTCAAGTTTTTTTTTTTTTTTTAATGAGGCATGTGGGTTTTCATCTTTCTGTTTCCCAGTAACTTAGACATAGTAAGTGTTTAATTTGCTGCTTTAGGGTGGAAATTTCCTAGATTCAACAGTGATTTGTTCAGCAATAACTTCAGCAACTTTGTGGTGAATGCTAGACATGGATATAGGGGACAGACTAGAACTATAAACAGGGATAATAGAAGCTGTCACTGCATAAAAGAACGAGGTACCAAAATTAAAAAAAAAAAGATGGGAATAAATTCTAAGGGATTTATTCTTTAGTGTGACATGAATGTCAGGCCATCCTTATACTATCCCACCCATGTATTATATAACTGAACAGAGAGGCCCAAGGTCCTTGAAAATTCTCCATTTTTTGCACATTTAACAATGTGCAAAGAACCTGTGAGAAACATGTTTTTGAATAGAGTTAATAATAACAGAATATTACAAAGTGTGATGTTGGTCCTTTAAAATGGTTTGAGTCAAAGATCATCTGCTAGCAAAGATGGATTTCAGTTTTGCTACCCTAAAGAGAAGGCTTCAGATTACAGTATTTAAAAATTTTACTCTCTGAACTCTAATTTAACATTAACTTTCACTTAGAGAAATGTCTTTTGAAATCTAACCTGAGCCAAAGGAGAACTTCCGCTGACAATACCTTTCGCCTGGGAGCGATTCTTTGCCATTCCCAGTGGTCCTGTCTTGATCCTTCTGATGTCTATTACTATTTTGTTTTTGAGCTCGGTGGGAGGGGGATGTCTCCACGTGTGATCCATTCTTCCTAGAAAACCTCAGCATCACCTTGAATTGCAGACAAGGCAGGCGTACAGCAGACTTGCCTCAGTGTCAGTCTAACTCAGACCAGAGAGGTCCTTCTGTGATTGGGGACAGAGATCATTAAAAGTGTGTAAAAGCTAGGCTTGCACCCTGATTCGTGAAGGAATCACCTTTGCTTACACACCTAAAAAGAAGAGAGTCCCTGATGGCTTATGAAACCAGGAAGAAACCTGACCTTGAAAATGCTAAACATATGGATTACAACTGAACATGATATTGTCCCAATATTCAGGAAACTGATGAAAGATTTTCAGTTTTAATGCTAGTGTCCGTCTCCTGAAGACACATAGAGTCTCAAATAGTACAGGCCACATCCCTGATTTTAAAATGAAGTTTTAGCCAAACAGCTGGTAAACAGGTTTCCTTGAATGCATTCAATATCTTACTGTCTTTTCAAAGATTCCCTTTGATCATTCATTTCTCTGCTAGTCTAACTTCTTATCACTGATTTCTTCTACGGGTGTAAGGCTCATACTCCTTGTTCCCACAATATTATGCAAATCTGTAATACTCCTAAAATGAAAACCATAGTACTCCACATGCTATTACAATAAAGACTTTTGAATTATAGTCATAAAAAGACTAATTTGGTCCCTCTCTAATTTAAAACAAGACCCTAATACGTTTAAGGATTTGAGAAAAGAGGCATTGCTGTTTTATTAGTCTTGAGTCTGTTTTCTCTATGTTTTCTTAACCAAAGTATATCCTACTAAATCTGAGAAGCAACCATCCTAGGTTAAGATTTTGATTCATGTTTCTCTCTTTTCCTTTCCAGTGTTTCTCTCTGATCGTCCTGATTTCCCGTAGCATTTAGTACTCATATAATGCAAAGAGCTAACCGTGTTCCCTAATGGATTTGTACGTGTACATATGGTCCATATCTTGAAAACAGTTTTTAATTTCATATAGCTGTGCACTCAGCTGCTGGTTTCTACTGCTTCCAGAAACCTTGCCAGACCATCTGCAGACCTCTAATTATACTTCTGACCAGAGGGCAACTGGCAGGAATTAAGTGTTATCATCATATTCAACAAAGTTTCATGATTCCAAAGCCCTCACTCAGAAGCAGTACCAACTGGCCTTCAGAAAGAGACAGAGGTTAGCAAGGCCCCTATTTCAGCTGCTGTCTGAGTCAGCAAGTATTGTTGATGCTTAAGAGGAGCCAAACTCATTTGAAGAGCGATTTCAGCAGCTAGGGAGACAGCTTCAAGTTCAAGTCCCGATGAGCATGGCAACCATTTCCAGCTTTTTTTTTACTGGGTTTCCAAAGGACCATGCAGTAGAAATAAGGACAAAATTAGAATACATTTTAGCTATTGTAAATTCTCTATAGCAAGATGTGCAAACTATGCCTATTCTTGTAAATAAAGTTTTATTGGACCACAGCCAAAAAAAAAAAAAAGAGTAGCAGAACTCAGACCCTGCACAAATATCAATCATCAGATGGTCAGATGAACAATAACAAAGATTTTTGAGATGCTGGCGTACCTTCTTGGAATCAGGAGGAATAATTGTGACTGTCTTTGAGATCACAGCAAATCATAGGATGAGACTAACTAAATGCAGCTTTAAGGAATCCCCACCAGAAGAAAAGACCTGCTAGACTGAAGGAAGCAAACTAGTTCAGCAGACCTGCTGTGTAGGAGGTGACCTGAAGTGAGGGAGTGCAGGATCCCTGTGAAAGCCTTGCAGACCAGGGTTGATTCCGCTGATCTGAAAATGGTTGTCTCCTTTCTCAGTAAATCACCCCAAAGTGGCATGATTTATGTATAATCAATTAACTCCTACAGTTTTTTTTTTTTTTGGTTGCATGGTATGTGGGATCTTAGATCTCCAACCAGGAATTGAACTCATGCCCCTTGTATTGGAAGCAGGAAAATTTAACCACTGGACCGCCAGAGAAGTCCCAACTCCTACAGTTCTTTATTCGTGCCCTTCTAGCCATGTAGTTATCACATCCAGTTCCATCTCTTGCTTCCTTGTCTAACTCCCTGCATAAAGGGATGCTTTTGGGGAAAGGACACACACACACACATGCTGTTGCGTTTGTTGTTTCAGGGGAGCCTAAAGCTGTTGTGTTAGTCAGAAGGGAACTTCCTGCTTTTATTTTGTGAGTGGTCTGGTAGATAAGAGTGAGATATAGGGTATGCATGACAGGAAGAAAAGGAAAATTGACAACCAATGGATCCCTCATTATATTACGCTGGTAAGTGATCTGATGCTATTTGGCAAGTTCAAGTTCAAATTCCAGAGACAGGTGGTTTTTTGGTAGAGATATAGGTGTATGAGCCCCATCACTTTATCTCTGTACTATTTCTTAGCTTGAATAGTTTCCTAACTTGTCTTCATACCTCCTGCTGCTGCTACTGCTGCTAAGTCGCTTCAGTCGTGTCCGACTCTGTGCGACCCCATAGACGGCAGCCCACCAGGCTCCCCCATCCCTGGGATTCTCCAGGCAAGAATACTGGAACGGGTTGCCATTTCCTTCTCCATTGCATGAAAGTGAAAAGTGAAAGGGAAGTCGCTCAGTCATATCCGACTCTCAGCGACCCCATGGACTGCAGCCTTCCAGGCTCCACCATCCATGGGATTTTCCAAGCAAGAGTACTGGAGTGGGGTGCCATCGCCTTCTCCGCTTCATACCTCCAGTTGCTTCCAAATGCAGTCCATCTGGGACCCCATGGCCAGAGTGACTTTCTGTAAACACTGCTTTCATCAGCTCTCCCAGCTCAGACATGTTCAGTGTACTCTTTTCTGGACCAATGATTCATGCAGCATCTCCCCAGCACGTCTTTGGCATTTCCACCTAGGGAAGCTTTGCTGGGATGAGACTTCCTCCTAACATCTTCCTTTATCTCCCTAAACGGTCTTCATCCTGTTGGGCTCAGCTCTGCTCCCAGCCTCTATGAGTCTTCCGGGACCACCTGCAGCCATCTCTCTGAGCTCTGAAAGCCTCTGGCACGTCATACCAGCTTTGTTCACTTTCTTGTGTTCTTCTCCGTGTGAATCTTATCTGCCTATCTGAGTAGTCAGCTTCCTGATGCTGAGTCAGTGGGCCTCTTCTCCAGCTGGTGATACACAGGCAGTGGACAGAGAATCAGGTTCTGATCAGCTCACTATCACAGTTACTATTATTTTTTAATGTTTATTTATTTATTTGACTCTGCCAGGTTGCAGTTATGGCATGTGGAATCTAGCTCCCTGACCAGGGATCGAACCTAGGCGCCTTGCAGTGGGAGAGTGGAGTCTTAGGCACTGGGCCACCAGGAAAGTACCTGCTTTTATTTCTTGCTGCCCCTTGAGTTTGTGGTTGAAGATGGATTATGCCAGTTTGGTGAAGATTTGTCTGCGGTTGCTGGTAATATCTGTGCTGTGGTAGGTCCCAGTAGTGACTTGTGTTGGGTGCAGAGATCACACTCTTTCTGATTCATGTTCCCACACCCAGACATTTTTCCTCAAGCGCGTTACTGGCTCAGAGTGACAGGATCTGGAATATCCTTGACATTAGCCGTGGATGGTGCAGAAATCAGCTCTCCTATCAGAACCTCCAAGAAGCCCTTGTTTTTAGTCTTTGTCACCAGCCCAGGTACCTCCTATGCTCTTGGTTAGCCCAGCTTTGGGAGGCTTTCAGTGCTTTTTAGAATTAGTATGTTTCCTCTCTGGAAACTACATTTCTGGGACTTCCCTGGTGGTCCAGTGCTTAAGACTCCATGCTCCCATTGCAGAAGGCATGGGTTTGATATCTGGTTGGGCAATTAAGATCCCTCATGCCACATGGTGAAGCCTCAAGAAACCACATTTCCATACCCTGAATCAGCTCCTATAGATAACTGCAATAGGGAGCTTCCATATTGTCCTCCCCTCTTCCCAGCAGGGAACACCCATTCACCCTGCATTTACGTTACTTAAATGCATTACAGCTCATAGAGTAAGCATGTGTGGGGGGACAATGAACCCCACAAGTGACCTTATGCAGAGCGAAAGTGCTTCAGTCCAAGATGACCTGTGGTCGCAGCCTTATACAAAGGAGAGGCCTGTTCCATTTTTTGGTGCCTGTGCCAAAAATTACTTCTGTTTGCCTCTCCTTCATCCACCAATTCATTCTCCAGTCTTCTTTCCTGCTCCGAGGCTAAGGAGGGCTGCCTGGAGTTTGGACTAAAGGAAAGTACCTCCAGAGACTGCAGCTGGGAAGAGAAAGGAGCCACCTGTTCATTTCCTGGTTCCTTCCTGCTTCATCGCAATTGTAGCAGCGGCTCCGTCATTTACGGCAAAAGGATTCGCGAAGCCTTCCACGGCTCTAATGCTCTGGGCTTCGAGATTGCCACCCGCTCTGTGTGTCCTTTCAGACTCCAGGTGGTGACAGATTTCTGGTGTGGCTCCTCCTGGCGTGTCAACAAGCCTTGATGGCTCCCTTCACCCCGTTTCTTCACTCAACTTCCTTAAACTCTTAATGCACCATCTGTCTGCCTCATGGCCCTTAATTGATACAATGCCCTCTCCAAGAGCACCAAGGTTCATCTTTCTTTGCCTTTATCCAGATGCCTCTGGGTATACTGATCTCTCCTAGGGTGCTAACCATGGTGACTGACCCTAGAAAAATCACTTGTTATCTCAGACGAAGAAAGATTATTCATAAGCCAGACCTTAGTTCTTGATGTGAATCCAGGGTTCCTGTTGACAAACCGAGCTGCTGGATGTTACCCCTGTTAGCACTGGCCCTGTGAGCTTGACCCTACACCCTATGGGGTTCCCAACTAATAATAAACGATCAGGACCACATAATCTTATTTATTGACAGGGGTACCCATTGAATAGACTCAACAGCCTGGCAAAAGCTCAGTGGAATATGTCTGCCATCTTCCAGCTCTGAGTTTCAGGACGTTGTGACGATACCATTCTTATGATGCTAGCTAGCTTGCCACAGTCCTAGAGGGTGGCTCTGGCTGGAGTTATTCCAAGGAGGCTGATGCTTTTACACCACCACCTTCAGTGTCTTTCGGATATGATTTGTTCGCAGTCCTCTTTCTGCTCAACCAGGGTGACATTCATGCTCGGATGTGTAAGAGCCACTAATGGCCTGTTTCATCAAAGAGAAGCCCTCACCCGCAAACCCTTAGCGGAGTTTGCTTGCTTTGACGCTTCCTAGCGGCCTCAGCGATTCTTGTTTTGATTTTCCTTTCTGCACACATCATGCTTTTGAAATTCCCAACATATTTCCAAGTTATTTTAGCTGGGTATTTTCCTGCCAATCTTAAAATCGGCATTCCTACTCTTGGCTTCTTAATGACGCTTGCTGATGGGAGAAAAAAGAAAAAAAGGAGAGAAAGGATCTATCTCAAGATCTTTTCCCTCAGGAGGTAGTATAACCATCTCTTGCAGAGGGTTTTTCTTTCATTCAAGTGCAGGATGCAGAAGGGCCAACACATGCAAATTTGAAACAACCGTTTCCAGAGCATCAGTCTTGTCACGCATGCGTAAAACAAATTATCCAATGGGAGCAGTGCGTAAATCACTCAACAGAGCTTGCCAAAAAATTCCATTGCACTCCTTCCAGGACCTAAAACCCAAACATGTTAGCGTTCCAAGCCCTTACCTAAAATATTCTGAAGGGAAAATGAACTGTGAATAACTGGAGAAAGGAGAAGCAATTCATCCACCTGATGTGACCACCTGCTAATCAACGTTCCCACAGTGTTTCGTATCCAGCTATGAATCAGAACTCTTGAGCTAAGTTTATGGCTTAAAAAGCCAAAGATTCCTGTCATCATCATCACTGTTCTTTACCAGTGACTGGAGCCAGAATCTGCGTGAGTCGTGATGCGTCTTAAAGGATATTTGTCTACGTAGGTTTTGTCTGATTGGGGGTGGAGTGTGGCTTGGTTCCAGAAGCTGGGGCTAATGGGAAGTACCGGAATTCACAGTTAAAGAAAGGAAAGGCCTTAGAGAGTATGGACGCGAGTTTTAGTGTCTTAACCCACTCCGCACCCATGGAAGAAAGAACTTGACATGTGTTAGGAATGTATAAGAAAAGGTACTTCCACACACTTTTTTAGTAAAGTGCTCTTGTACAAGACAGAGCACTTTGTGCAACACGGTTCAAAAAGCATTTATTGAGGTAGACAGGAAACAATTCTTCAGCAAAATGACTGCCTTCCACATGCAGAAAGTAAGTAAGGTCAAACAGGAGGAACCCCTAAAAACTGGAAAAAGAGAAATGGGTTCAGCTATAAAACCAATGCCCTGAAATAGACTAGGGGGCACACAGTCTGGCACTGAGCTGCAAGATTCAACATAGTTCTTTATCAGTTTGCTAAGGCTGCTGTAACAAAGCACCTGGACTGGGTGACTTAAAACAACAAACATGTATAGTCTCAGAGTATTGGAAGCCAGAAGTCTGAAATCAAGATGACAGTAGGGCCACGCTGCCTTTGAAATGTGTAGGGACATCCTTCCTTGACTCTTCCTAACTCCTGGTGATTGCCCACCGTCACTGGCATGCCCCAGTCTGCATCACCCCAATTCTTCCTCTGTGATTGGATGGTGTTCTCTGAGGGTCTTTCCTCTTACTAGGACACCAATCATATTGGGTGAGGGGGCCACCATACTTCAGTATGACTTGATCTTAAATCTGCAACAACACTGTTTGGAAGTGAGGTCATGTTCTGAGATACTGGCACTTAGGATGTCAACATCTTTTTGTGTGTGTGGCGGGGGGACGCAATTCAGCACACAACAATTTATATATGGAGATATGGCAGGAATAAAATTTCCAAATTAGGAATTTTCATCTTTGTTTCTTTTCTCCTTTTTTTCTTCCCTTCCTCCCTTTCATTGTCTTTTGTCTTCCTCCTGTTTGCTTTCTCCTTCCTTCCTTCCCTCCCTCTTTCCTTTCTCTCTCATCTTCTCCTCATTGCTCCCTTTTTTTCTTTTCTTGTTTCCTTAGCCATAGTATCTTGATGAGGAGGGACGAACAGAACTAGAAGACACTGAGTTGATGTATGTAAGAAAAGGCTTGTCCATAGCCAGAGAAATATGACTCACAATGAGAAGGACAGTCTGCCCGTGTTCTTAGGAAATCTCACACACAGCATAATGGAATTTTGAAGATGGAGAAAGAAGATTTAGAAGTGTAACGTGGGTGAGAGAGCTAAAGATGATTTTCAGAAATTGGCTGTGCTTCTAGGAACAGCCATCCTTTACCACCAGTGAGAGCATCCTGAGTGCATAGCTGTGTTACACTTCATGACTTGGGAGTCCCGTCTGTATTCCATCCAGATGTGTCAGTGATGAGGCAGGCTCTGTGCAGGGAGGAAGCAGGACTGATTTGGCTCACGCTACGTGAAGCCTGGGGATTAGCATGCTACATAAATCTGATGGGGGTTCTCCAGCAATGGAGGCATGATAACAAAAGTCAGGGAAAACTAAATAGTGGTCAGGTTTGTTCAGGCACAGCCCAGAGGACAGAGAAGCTTTTCTGGTGGATTTTAGTATCATGGCTCCCTGAGACTTCGCTGCTGGTCCAGTGATTGAGAGTTCGCCTTCTAATGCAGGGCCTACGGGTTTGATCTGTGGTCAGGGAGCTGAGACCTCTTGGCCAAAAAACCCAAAACTTAACACAGTAGCAGTATTATCAGTTCAGTTCAGTTGCTCAGTCGTGTCCGACTCTTTGCCACCCCATGGACCGCAGCACGCCAGGCCTCCCTGTCCATGACCAACTCCTGGAGTTTACTAACTCATGTCCATTGAGTCGGTGATGCCATCCAACCATCTCATCCTCTGTCATCCCCTCTCCTCCTGCCTTCAATCTTTCCCAGCATCAGGGTCTTTTCCAATGAGTCAGCTCTCATCAGGTGGCCAAAGTATTGAAGTTTCAGCTTCAACATCAGTCCTTCCAATGAACCTTATATTCCAATGAACATTATATTATAACAAATTCAATAAAGACTTTAAAAATGATTCACATAAAAACATCTGAAGGAAGCCATCCTAACATGGCTCCTCTGTAACAGACAACCACGTCTTATGCTTCCTCGGCTGAGAACGAGTCCTTCACATCACCCAAGCGAGCCCACCTTTTCTGCTCCTATGCTCATGAAGCAAACTTCTCACTTTTAATTTTCTCCTCCAAGCAGATAATCTATTGTTGCATTGACAAAAATATTCTCTTCCCTTCAGAGTTTAGCACACTTTAAGGGCAAGATTGCAGGTATTTTAGGCTTTGTAGGCCGTAGCAGCTCTGTGACTGCAATGCAGTTCTGCTGCTCTAAGGGGAAGGAAGCCCTGCTGCTGCTGCTGCTGCTGCTGCTGCTAAGTCACTTCAGTCGTGTCCGACTCCGTGCGACCTCAAAGACAGCAGCCCACCAGGCTCCTCTGTCCCTGGGATTCTCCAGGCAAGAACGCTGGAGTGGGTTGCCATTTCCTCCTCCAATGCATGAAAGTGAAAAGTGAAAGTGAAGTCGCTCAGTCGTGTCCGACTCTTTGCAACGCCATGAACTGCAGCCCACCAGGCTCCTCCGTCCATGGGATTTTCCAGGCAAGAGTACTGGAGTGGGGTGCCATTGCCTAGACACGTGTAACCCTTGGGCCTGGGCGAGCTCCAGTGTGACATGATTTACACAAACAGACGTCAGGCAGAACTAACAAGCCTTAGTTCACTGACTGTACTAGACCATAGGATGATAATTTTTTTTTAATTTTTAGTGAAAATTTGAATTTCTGTTTTATATGTAAATGTCACTTAGTTTGGTTAATGCACATTGCCTTTTTGTCCCCCCAGGAAATTCCAAGGGTTTAATTTTCTAATTTTGTTTTTTAAATTTGAAATCTTTTTTTTTTTTAACTTTTTTTTGTGTGTGTGTTAGATTATAGCGGATGAACAATGTTGTGACAGTTTCAGATGGACAGCAAAGGGACTCAGCCACACATATACATGTATCTATTTGAATCTCTGTTTTATATGTAAATCTCACCTAGTTTGGTTAATGCATACCACCTTTGAGTAACAGTTCTACCTTCAGTGGGCTTCCCTGGTTGTTTGTGGGGCCCTAAATGGGAAACCTTAAAAAAGATGGGCTAGCTTTTCGGTTTAGAGCTAAGATGGCGCCTGGCGGAAGAGATGAGGGTGCGGCCTAAGTTGTTTGTCAAAACTTTTGATTGGCTCTCTTGATTTCTGTGCATGTGGACAGTGCGTGATCACCATAGACTCCTGTTATAATGATGGCACATGACAATTTGACCTTTAATGTGATTGGTGCAACTATGGAAAGTCCCTTGCACCCCCCACCCCCCCCCACCCCCGACACTTGCCTTTATAAGTCGGGAACTTACGACAATAAAGCCAAACTGCTTAGACGGAACCCCTGATTGTCTCTCGCCCGCCGGGGGGCTGGGTTGGCGGACAGCAGGCTCACCTCTCCTCGGGACCCCTCGGCTTTGCTGAGGGAAGTTCCACTGCCTCTCTCTTTCTGCGGAGTGCCCCCCGCAGTTGTTCAGTCAGTAAAGAATTTGCCTGCAATGCAGGAGACTTAGGTTTGATCCTGGGTCAGAAAGATTCCCAGGAGGGGGAAATGGCACCCCACTCCAGTGTTCTTGCCTGGGAAATCCCATGGACAGAGGAGCCTGGTGGGCTACAGTCCGTGGGGTCAGAAGAGTTGGACACAACTTAGTGACTAAACCACCACCGCCATCCACCAGGATCAGATTATCAGGTGTGCTTAATTCACACACTCGTTAAGCTTGTAAAGCATCATGGCAACAGCGTGCTGGTTTCTCCCCAGCCTGAGCATACAATTTTATATCTGTGATTTTCTCTTTTTGTTTTTTTTTTTTTTACTCTGTGGGGCCTCACGAGATGAACTAGTTTTGTAAAGGACAGTGTGAGCCTTAGAAATATGAGCTGACAGAAATGAAAACTGGAAGCGAGAATGAGTATCCAGGATCCCCAGCCTTAGGTGTGGTTTCCCAGCCTTTGAACTTGGCTTCTACAACTGGAGAAAAGCTGGAGACCTGGGAGTTTAGTCAGTAGGCAGCAGTTATGTGGTATTGATGATGATGATGGTGAGTAAGCCAATGGCTTGGTGCAAAGGGCTGTCAGGACTCCCCATAGTTTGTATATTGTCCTTTAAAATTTTTAGGTACTTACCCGGTGGTTCAGTGGTTAACAATCCATTCTCTCAATGCAGGGGGTCTGGGTTTGATCCCTGGTCAAGGAACTGATCCCACATGCCACAACTAAAAAGTTCTGCATGTACAACTTAAGACCTGGCACAGCTATATAAATAAATAAAACAAAAATATTAAAAAAAATTTAAATGCTGTTAAACATTATTATCCAGGTATTTATCTAAGCCTGCTGCAAACCTATGTTTTGGCTTTACCACTAGTTCAGGTAACAAATTCCATGTATTTATCTCCTAGAATCAAGAGCATTCCAAGGGTGTCCTTTGCAAAAAGGTTATTTGGTTACTTCACATACCCCAACACTTCTAAGTAATACAGACATACAGTGGTTTTCCACCATTTTAGCCACCCAAACTTGCTAAAACATTGCATGGGATCTTAGATAAAATTGGTAACAAATGCCCTGGTCTACTTGTAGACCATTTAATTTTCCCCCATAGAATTCAACCTCATATCACACACAGTCATTTTTTTCTTTTAATTTGGCTTCCCGCCACTAGTATGTCAGCTCCACGAAGGCAAAGCCATTGTCTATTTATCGCTATAGTCAAATGCATAGAAGGCCTCCAATGAATATTGTTAAATAAATGAGGCAACATGTGAGGTGAGGTCCTGATGCTCACCTGAGTCTGAGGCTTCCTCTGTGATTCCGTTTCTCTCATCTGGCACCCAACTTGGGCATGCTCCGTAAAGCCCTTCCTGGGATGTAAGGTGGAGTTTGATTGGCATAAAGCCTTGAAGTAAAGCTCACATGCATTTTATCTTATTGGGGCCTCTTGACCACTCTAATATGGTACCTATTACTACCACTTTCAATTTGCAGATGAGAAAACAGACTTGGTCACAGTCACATTGAGGAGAAATGTTAAAAGCTGTAGCACCGAGACAGCTCCAAATATACTCCACCAGAATTGCAAGTGCCTTTGACTGCAACTTATGGGAAGGGATTTTAAATTATACCCCAGAAAATATACACTCACACGCTTATACAGTTAAAGCAAAATTTCTACAAAAGAATGCCCTTACTAATGCAATACACTCTGATATTTTTCTTCTGTTTAATTTCAAAAAAATTCTAATTGCAACCACAGACTGAAAAACAGCGTTGTCTGACATCCAGATTCTCTTGCATAATTTCCTCTCTCGTATCGTCTTTGCTCTTCGTTTTGAAAATGAAAGGGTAGTTGCTTTCTTCTCCTGCCAGTCTTCCCAGTCTCTCTGTGTGTCAAGTCAGCCAGTCCGGGGAGCAGGGCAGTTTCCTTGAGTCGAAGTCAGGGAGCACAGAATGGTCAGGACATTCATCATCTGAAAGGGAATGGACAGCTTTCACAGGGGCGAAAGCAATTCCGATCTGAAAGCCTGGACGTGTCGGGCAGGAAACAGTTAAGAGACCAGTCAATGCCTTGAGCTGCCAAGACCACCACACTGTTCCTCCAAAGATTAGACAGAGAACAGATGTGGGGTAACTCGAGTCCTTCAGAGGAAGATAGCAACGACGTAAATTAACCTTGTCTCGGGCCTGACAGAGGGACCTCGCGCTTTTTGAAGTCTTCAGAGTGAAGCTGTGTTTTATGGGCCCTTCAAGGTTGTATACCTTTATCCAACAGACCGAGCTTAATTAGAGCTGCTTGTTTACTGGTGGGAGGGAAGCGAGGCCAGAGGGGGCTATCAGGGTGAATGCTCGGAAAACAGTCGAAGGAGCCTGCAAGATGGCTGAGGATTCCTTGAGTTCTCTTCAGCTTGATAAGACTCTTTTCACCCCTGGAGATGACTTTGGTCTATTTTTTCCAAAACTGGAGAAGCAAAGAGGTGAAAACGTTCCATATGCCCGATCCTCTGGTTTGGAAGGATTGTGGTCACCGTCTCCCGCGAGGCTGGCTTTTCTGGCAGATGGAGAGGTGCACCCACATCCTGCTGCTGGAGGACGGACCTCCGGGACCCTCACCCCCCTATTGACACGAGCCACCACCTGGGATGCGGCCGAGTTTTATCAGCGGGTGTTTACCCGGAGGCTTTGAGGAGGGCCCGGCGCTTCAGCTCCCTGAAGATAAATCCAGCTGGGGTGGGATTTGAGCCAGGGATGGCTGTGCTAAGGGCTGGGTCCCAGAAGAAGATACGGGATTTGGCACGTCACTGATAAAGGCCTGGGGATTGGAGGCCTGCTAGGAAGTCCTGGTTGGATTCCTGGAAAAATCTGCGAAAGGGCAGGAGCTGGGCCTGGTGGGCGGCAGATGGGGGTGCTGGAGTCTGCACCAGGGTTCTCTGAACATCCACGGGAGTGCCTGGGCTCCTGGGCAAGGAACAAGAGGATTGAGCAAGCCTGGGGGTGGAGGGCAAAGTGGGCACAGGAAGCTGCTGTGTCTGAGGGTCCCCAGGCTTCTCTGAGTCCCTGGTTGATATGCTGGGTTCCATTGGTCAGGAACTGATCAGGGAGGACAGACCTGGGTCCCAGAGCCATGCTTACCTTTTCGTGGGCAGCTCTCTTCCACCATCACCTTCAAACCAGCTCTTTGGTCCTACGAGGAGGGGATACAGATTCACTCAGGCCAGCCAGGGCCCGCCATGAACTGGTGGATCCCAAACACAAAACAGCAGAGGCTGCCTCTTCTCTCTGGTGGGAGAGCTGTGTCTTCTTTTCATTCCCAGGGCCAAGTTTATTTGTGAGTAGGGAGCCTGTATTCTGGTTGTGGAATCTAAGGACTCCTGAAACAAGTCCCTGCCTTAAACATCCCTTCCAGACTACCTGAAATGACACCTACAGTTTGAAAATTAAAAAAATAATTGGTTCACAGGGAGATGGGAGAGCATTGTTATCTGTTCACATCCTACTACTCTCTTTGCTCATCTTCTTACCATCGAGCTGAGGTCTTCACAGTTGAAGGTTTGGAGGACTTTCCAGGGAAGGGAAGCAATTTGGAGTAAGAGGCATTGCTGGGAAAGGCAGTCCAGGGGGATGTCAGCTTGAGGTCTTTGGTGAATCTGGGTATTTGTGGCAGAGAGGGTGGTCAAGGAACAGATTTTAGAAGGGAAATTGTCTAGGAGAAGCCAGTGGAACAGATGAGGAAGGACCAACAGAACTGTATTGTGATGACTCGGAAACTGTCCCTAAGGTTTAGCTGGCCCTTCTGTTCCGCTAGCTCTTAAATCCTGGCAGGGCTCTAGTGTCCTGTGAGAGATACTCTTGCCCAGGGAAACCTTTCTGCTTCCTCACTTTCAACCTGGAGTCTAGGCGACACCCTTGGGAGCAGTTCTGAGCAGACTTTGCAGTGAGCTCTTCTGAGCAGGGACCACTCGTGATTCTTGTGTGCATCACCCCCACTCAGCTTAGGAAATGCAGAAGGTACATAATAACGTTTGTGCAACGGCTGATCCACCCAGAGGATGGGTTGTGCCGGGTGCACGTCTCACGCTGGTATGCAGCCCCAGACCTTGGTCCTTGCTCTTCCTCCTGCTTTGTACTTCTCAAACCATCAGATCAGTTCAGTTCAGTTGCTTAGTCATGCACGATTCTTTGTGACCCCATGAACCGCAGCACGCCAGGCCTCCCTGTCCAGAGCTTACGCAAACCCATGTCCATTTAGTCGGTGATGCCATCCAGCCATCTCATCCTCTGTTGTCTCCTTCTCCTCCTGCCCCCAATCCCTCCCAGCATCAGAGTCTTTTCCAATGAGTCAACTCTTCGCATGAGGTGGCCAAAGTATTGGAGTTTTAGCCTCAGCATCAGTCCTTCCAATGAACACCCAGGACTGATCTCCTTTAGGATGGACTGGTTGGATCTCCTTGCAGTCCAAGGGACTCTCAAGAGTCTTCTCCAAAACCACAGTTCAAAAGTGTCAATTCTTCGGCGCCCAGCTTTCTTTATAGTCCAACGCTCACAGCCATACATGACTCCTGGAAAAACCATAGCCTTGACTAGACAGACCTTTGTTGACAAAGTAATGTCTCTGCTTTTGAATATGTATCTAGGTTGGCCATAACTTTCCTTCCAAGGAGTAAGCGTCTTTTAATTTCATGGCTGCAATCACCATCTGCAGTGATTTTGGAGCCCAGAAAAATAAAGTCAGCCACTGTTTCCACTGTTCCCCGTCTATTTGCCGGGAAGTGATGGGACCGGATCAGTAGGTGCTACCTAGTCCTCCCTCCAGACTCAACTCAAATGCCATGTCCTCTCTGTAGCCTTTTCTTTCTGTCTTCATGTGAGTACGTTCATGTAAACACCTCGTCACAGTGGATTATCACTGCTGACTTCTTCTGTAATCTCACGCACTTGACTTTGACCTTCTTGGGGTCGTTTGTATCTTATTTCCAGCACATAGCACAGTACTTGGCACCTAGCAGACTGTAGTAACCTTTCAGTGAATTGATTAGACCTTATATAAAATTGGCTTCGCTAGTGGCTCAGACGGTAAAGAACCTGCCTGCAATGCAGGAGACCCCGGTTCAATCCCTGGGTTGGAAAGATCCCCTGGAGAAAGGAATGGCAGCCCACTCCAGTATTCTTGCCTGGAGGATCCCATGGACAGAGGAGGCTGGTGGGCAACAGTCCATTGATTTGCAAAGAGTTGGACATAACTGAGCGGCTAACACTACTGCTACTCCTATATAAAATTACTTTCAAGGGATCTCACCCACGTTCCCAGTGGGTTTTCAGCCATTGTAGGGCTCAGCAGCAGAGATAAAAACAACACCTGGGTTGGAATATGAGGAGGTCTGTCTGCTCGTTTCAGTTTGCCACAAAGAGCTAACTCCTTCCCCTCACCAAGTCAAGTTCCCTTGATTTTCCTTCTGAACACTTTCTGGACTTGGCATCTGAAATGGCAGGTGATTAATTTGGCTTCTGAAGAGCTGACATGCATTTCTAGGACTGCCGAGTAGTGAAGGATTTTCAAGAAATAAGAGAGTCTATACAAGGATTGCAACTCGAAGCCATAAACTAAGAGGCCGTCTGATTGTGATGAAGCCGTGCAGCTGGGAGGCAGATGTGCTGGGCTGGCCTCTCATGTGGCAAAGAGAAGCTGGACCAAGGACTGAACACACAGGGGGCATGTTGATTTCACGTTGGTTTCTGCCTCTGGACAGAGCCAGCCCCTCCCTTGTGGACCTTTCAAAAGGGATCCCTGCTTCCCAAGAGCTGAGGCAGTTGGTGGGACAGGTTTCTGCCAAAGTAAAAGACCCGTGTTAAAGGTAGGGTCAGAGTGTGGGTCCTGGGTTACACAGATATGCACAGAGTGTGGAGTGTGGAGTCTCCTGCTGTGGTCATGCTTCATCCTTGGTTCGCGGGGAAACTGCCAGTGTTTCCCTTCTACAAGACTTGAAGCTGGGCTTCCCTCCCTTCCTTCCTCTTCACTTTTTTCCTCTCTTTATTCTTTCATTTTCTCTTTTCTTTCTTTCTCGCTTCCTTCCCTACCTTGCTGCATTCTTCCCTCCCCCCTCCATTCCTTCCTTTCTTTCTTCTCTCCATCATCCTCCTTTCCTTCGTTCATTTTTATTACGACATATAAAAATATACACAGATTAGTCAACATACTGTAACAAACCCCCCATGTTCCTGTCACCCAGATTCAATAGCTGTCAGCATTTGGTTCACCCCCTCGTATGTCCTGCAGATCACAGACTGGATGATGTCTGAGATCCCTTCTGCTCTAAGAAGACAGGAATCTTTTTTCATCTCACTTGTGCCTGCACTATCTGTTGTTTCTCCACCATAAAGAGTATACAAGGGGGTACACGTGTATTCAAAACGCAATGGCAGGTCTAAAGGAAGAGTTGTCAGTATGTGAAGGGTGTTTTTTATCTCTCCCTACCCCCGTTTTTATCAGTGCCCTAAGGCCATCCACACATCCTGTAAAAGGATTGTGTTTTCTGTGCAAATGCAGCTTCCAGAGAAGCTCCTAGCTGCTGCTTCCAGCAGGATGGCTGCTCCTAAGTCACTTCTATATAGGAAGTCTGGTGTTGCCACCAGTAGTGGGTGATCTCAGTGTCCAGCTTCTAGAAGCCAGATATCATGGTCAGTTACTTTAGCTCCAAGAGCCCATCTCTTGGCTTCATTTTTCGTTCTCAGATGATGTCTCTTTAATTGCCTTGGTTTGTGAAGAGGGCTACTTAATTTTTTTTACTTTTTCCTTTCACTTTCTTTTCCTCCCTTTCCCCTCCTTCTCACTTCTTACGATCACAGCAGCTATTGTTGAGCATTTACAACTTTTAAAATTAGGCTGATTTCAAGTTCGCTAATGTCTTCATGGAATTAAAAAAAATGACTTTATATATGCGGCCTTTGATCTTTCCAGCCATATGTGCAGTTAAAATGCCTCTGCTTAAGCAACTTGACATTCTTTTATACCGTCTTGATCGTTCATACTTTTTGTAAATAATGTCAGTGTTTCTAAGAAAACTGAGCTACGAGAAAAGTGGGTGGGAGGTACATGCCACTTGGGCATTTTTCCATTTGTAGCTTTCCACTAGTCCTTTGAAGAGTTGTACATTAAGATAGCACTGTGTGTGATTCTTACTTCTGTTAGGAGCTTTACCACCACTCATTAATTCTCAGATTGAAAACCAAGTCACAGAAGAAAAAAATGACTTGGCTAGCATTGCAACTTAGTAACTATCAAGTTTCAAATCAAGGTCAGAATGTACTATGCATGTGATGTATGTATATATGAGTGTACATCCAAATTCTGTGTTCCAGAATAAGTTAATACATAAGGTAGAGGAAGTCCCTCCATTAATTGAATTGCATGTTTCTATTTCAGAATTACTGGCTTGAGTCTGGAGTTTCACTTTAAATATGCTAATGAGTAAATTAACATGCATTTGCTTTTCTATGGCATGTGTTCCACTTTGTCTCAGCTCTGGGCTTCTAGAACTTTGTGGGAGTCATGTGAGCTCTCAGGAATCTTGTTCTAATGTGTTAGAAAAAAACAAAGAGGACAAAAATATTTATACCATTTCTTTTGCCTGACATGATGTACTTTTTTTCTTCTGTTTTAAACTTTATTTTACGTTGCAGTATAGCCGATTAACAATGTTGTGATAGGTCCAGGTAGACAGCAAAGGGACTCAGCCATACATATACATGTATCCATTCTTCTTCAAACTCCCCTCCTATCCCGGCTGCCAGGTGATACTGAGCAGAGTTCCCTGCTATACAGTGGGATCTTGCTGGTTATCCACTTCAAATATGCCATGCTGCACTTTAAAATCAACACATGAGGCTGAGTCCATTTTACCAGGTGCTGATAACTCCTAACAAGGACATATGCATTAAAATAAAATAATTAAGTTGCCTGAAAGCTACAAGTGTAAATACAACTGTAAGTAAGAGATGTGCGTGTTTATCTTTTCTGCTGCGGCTGTTTAGCTTCCAGCTATGGTGCCTCACGCACATGCATTTTGAATGTGTACACAGAGTGAGAATTTGGCCCACTGTATGAAAATAAAGCAAAAGTATTTGGTATTCAGCTCTAAAAAATGTTGGAAGATTTTTTTTCTTTCTTCTCAAACGAGTGTTGCTTGGGGGAGATATATGACATGCCAATTAAAATGTAGGCTTTTTCAACAGTTTTGGCTTTTTTTCCCTTCAGAGCTTCGAGGCATCATGTCAGGTTCTCTGCTGCCAGTCACTTTCCATAATTTTGCTATTTATTTCCTTCGAGAGCTCTAACTGTGTTCTCATGCAGCTGCAGGTGGCAGCCTCCTGCTTCAGCCCTGTCCACAGGTGCTCCAGGAAACCACATTGTTCTCAGGATACAATCAGACCCACATTGACATAGAAACCTCTGCTCCTTTTCAAACTGCTCACTGCCAGACATCACAGAATTTCACCAAAAAATAGATAGTAGGGAGGATTGGGGGATATGACTGAGCCCCACATAAGAAGGCAGGTCATCATTCATTAATTTATTTCACGAATATTAACTGAGCCCTTTCTTTGTCCCAGGAACTGCTCTAAGGGAAGGGCAGATAAAAGTGAAAACAGATGCAAATTCTAAAAAAAGAAAATAAGCAAGTAAAGAAATGGAACTAGATGGAACTAGACAAAAAAAAAAAAAATTGAATTTAGGAGGTGTGGCAAGAGGCTGAATGGTCACTCTGGAGAGCAGGTTGGGAATGACCAGTCTGAGGAAGTTGTATGAAAGTTGAGAATTGAAGGTCAGGAAGGACGCAGATCAGGAAGGAGAGAATTCAAGTGCAGGGTACGGGGAGTGCAGAGGTGCTGAGAGAGAAAACGCCTGATATGTTTGAGGAACCGAGGGGAGGTGGCAAGTTAGGAAGGTGTGAGTGAGACGGAGTATGTACGTCAGAAGGCAGAGCCTGGAGGGCTTCCTAGAACCAGAGTGAGAAGTTTGGATTTTGTTCTCAGGATAATCAAAGTGATTGGAAGATGGGATTTGAATCATTGTGCTACCAAAAATATATACATACATACATGAACATGTAATACACATGTATAAACATACGTACATGCTAAGTCACTTCAGTCATGTCTGACTCTGTGTGGCCTTACGGACGGTAGCCCGCCAGCTGTCCGTGGGATTCTCCAGGCAAGAATACTGGAGTAGGTTGCCATTTCCTTCTCTAGGGGATCTTCCCAACTCAGGAATCGAACCTGTGTCGCTTATGTCTCCTGCGTTGGCAGGCAGATTCTTTACCACTAGTGCCACTTGGGATACATACAGACATAAATGGACTTGGAAGAACCAAGGTATCTAGAATGATGTATTAGGATTGAAAGTTCCAAGTTCATGTAGTTTTGGAGCAGATTATTAAGAATAATCTGGAGAGTGGCATGGCAGCCCACTCCAGGATTCTTGCCTGGACAATCCCATGGACAGAGAAGCCAGGCAGACTACAGTCCATAGGGTTGCAAAGAGTCTGACACGACTCGAGCAACTTAGCATGCATGCATTAAGAACAGGTGTTCACACTGAGGGAACTAGAACTGAGACACACGTACCCCAGTGTTCATTGCAGCACTGTTTACAATAGCTAGGACATGGAAGCAACCTAGATATCCAGAGGCAGATGAATGGATAAGGAAGTTGTGGTACATATATACAATGGAATATTACTCAGCTTATTAAAAAGAAAACATTTGAGTTACTTCTAATAAGGTGGATGAAACTGGAGCCTATTTTACAGAGTGAAGTAAGTCAGAAAGAAAAACATCAATACAGTATATTAACGCATATATATGGAGTGTAGAAGGACAGTAATGATGACCCTATATGCAAGAGAGCAAAACAGACACAGATGTAAAGAACAGACTTTTGGACTCTATGGGAGAAGACGAGGATGGGACGATATGAGAGATTACCAATGAAACATGTATATTACCATACCTCCTAAAATAGATGACTAGTGAAAGTTCAATGCATGAAGCAGAACACCCAAAGCTGGTGCTCTGGGACAACCCAGAGGGGTGGGGTGGGGAGGGAGCAGGGTGGGGCTTCAGGATGGGGGACACATGTGCAACCCTGGCTGATTCATGCTGATGTGTGGCAAAAGCCACCTCAATATTGTAAAATAGTTAGCCTCCAATTAAATTAATTTAAAAAAAGAACAAATATTCATAACAATGTCTGGAGGAAACTGAGACTTGGCAATGAGACTGGAAATGGCTAATTTTGCAGCAGGGACCTCACCCCCATCCTCCACTCTGGCAGCAGAAAGAGAAGCATATATGCGAAGGTCCATTAGATGAAGAAGGACACTGTGCGGTCCACTGGATGCCAGCCTGGAAGAAGGAGGTCTCTGCCCTGGAGAACTTGCAGCGTCAGGCAGCTTAGGGGAGGAGTGGACCCACACACCTAAAATATGGTCAGTAGTAATAAAAGTTGGCCATAAGAAGCGCCCAATCTACTCTGTAGCAAACACATGGTTCTCATCCTTCCCTTCCCTGCCTCTTTACGATTTAATACTTGGCAAGAGAAGGGTCACTTGGCAATATTTATTAGCTCATTAACTGTAAGGGTCTTTGCTTTCAGGGGAGATATTTTTTATAACAATTCTATTCTTTTCTACAGGTTTTGCTGCAGGTGTAAATGGAATAGTGAACACTAGCTCTCTCCTGGCACCCAAGAGCTATAACTAAATATTACTTTTTCTCCAGCTGGTAAAAAGGAACATGATCAGACCGAGTCTGGCTTGGCTGACTTATATGAGGCCAACTAAGCAAAAAATCACCATTCCCTGTGCATGGGCAGTGCTTGCAAGATGGTGAGCTCACCATCCCATTTCCACTGTTCAGACCCTTGCTCCCAAGAAAAGGGAATGGAACAGAATTAACACACACCAAGGGCTTCCCTGGTGACTTAGATGGTAAAGAACCCGTCTGCGATGTGAGAGACGTTCATTTGATCCCTGGGTTGCAAAGGTCTCCTGGAGGAGAGCATGGCAACTCACTCCAGTGTTCTTGGCTGGAGAATCCCCATGGACAGAGGAGCCTGGCGGGCTACAGTCCACAGGGTCGCAAGAGTCGAATACGGCTGAGCGACCAAGCACACACACAGGTGCCAGACACTAGGACCTTTATATACACTGAAAAGTCAAGTGAAAGTGTTAGTTGCTACATCATGTCCAACTCTTTGTGGACTGACCAAATGGTACCCACTGACCAAAAAACACCAAAAAAAAAAAAAAAAAAAACCCCATTCACCCATTCATTTCCAGTGTTTGCACAGATTTTTTTTGGCCCCGGCGGCCCACCCTTGACTTGACTAACTCCTAATTCTCCTCTTAAACTTATCTTGGGAGTTCCCTGGCTGCCTAGTGGTTAGGGTCCCGTGCTTTTACTGCCATGGCCCACGTATGATCCCTGGTCAGGGAACAGTGAGACCTTGCAAGCCACGGGCAAGGCAGAAAAAAGAAAAAGAAACAACTCAAGTACCAACTTTTCTGGGAAAGTTACCTTCCCTCTCATAGCACCAAGTACAACTGTCATTGTTGTATATGTTTCACCCTGAGTTTGTCCAACGGCTAGTGTATTTATTCCTTGAAAGCAGAGATTTCCTGTCGCTTATCTGTGTTTTCTGTGCCACTTTCACTTGACTTTTCAGTGTCTATAAAGGTCCTAGTATCTGGCACTTGTGTGCGTGCTTAGTTGCTCAGTCGTGTTCGACTCTTATGACCCTGTGGTCTACAGCCCGCCAAGCTCCCCTGTCCATGGGGACTCTCCAGCCAAGAATACTGGAGTGGGTTGCCACGCTCTCCTCCAGGAGATCTTCTCAACCCAGGGATTGAACCAACGCCTCCCGAATTGCAGGCTGCCATTTTACTGGGTTCCTGAGTTAGCTGTCGAATGAATGAGTGAATCATGAATTAATATGATGAGATTATTATTTGGTAGGTGCCTACAATGTGTAACAATATTTCATACCAGCTCTAAGGCTGGTTGCCACTGATTTGGTGATATTTGAATTCAAAACCCTTGGTACAATGACCACAGTAAAATCCTCAGGGAAGACCTCAAAAACCAAATCAATTTCTTTCTCCTTCTCTCCCATCCTCTTTCCCTCCTTCTCTACCCCCCTACCCTATCTCTCTCTCTCACACACACACCTTTTCTCAGATCAGGGGATCACGAAAAGCATCCCATTGTTTTGCTATGGGATGAACTTCTGAGGGTAATTGATGTAGGTCTCATTTGGAGTACACATTATCTCTCCATCCGTTCAGTTCAGTTCAGTTCAGTGGCCCAGTTGTGTCCGACTCTTTGTGACCCCATGAACGGCAGCATGCCAGGCCTCCCTGTCCATCACCAACTCCCAGAGTTGACCCAAACTCATGTCCATTGAGTCGGTGATGCCATCCAACCATCTCATCCTCTGTCGTCCCCTTCTCCTCCTACCCTCAATCTTTCCCAGCATCAGGGTCTTTTCAAATGAGTCAGCCCTTCACATCAGGTGGCCAGTTATTAGAGTTTCAGCTTCAACATCAGTCCTTCCAATGAACACTCAGGACAGATCTCGCTACCTCTCCATGACATCCATCTTTAACCAAGGCCCTGTGAACTTTTAAAGAAAATGCGAGCTTTTGGAGGAGAGGTTGGCCAGCCTTTGAGAACTGACCCATAGGACCTGGAACTGAGAGCTCATATTCCTGTGAGTCGAGCAGATGGGTAGCAGAGTATGATTAACCATGACAGGCCAACTGGTTAAACTTTTCATCATTTTTGAGCTTCAAAGTTAATGCTTATTGAAAATGAATCCAGCCATTCCAGAAGGTGAGAATACAATATATTTAAATAGAATCATCACAGAATGTCAAAGCAGGAAGTCTTTCCAGGGTTTTGAAATAACTTGATTTTCTATGATAATTAATTGAATTCTCCACTTACCCTATTCCCTTTGAGTGGAAGTCTGTGGATTCAAATTTTTTTAAAACAATGAAAGCATTAAGGATTATTTAACTTTTCTCTACTAAGGGGGGTGGGGCTCAGAAAAGGATGAGTCTGTTATGCTTTATCCTGTCTTTATGATCAAAGTGGCGCTTATGAGTCCAGCTGAACAGAAGAGAAAATGACTTGTAATTCAGAACCAGCCCTGCGATTGGTGGGGATGGTGTAAAGAAGAGAGTAAACGGGGTACTGATGATATTAGAGAGACTGGCTTTTCAGGGGAAAGCATTTGTTTTACAGGTTTTGGGAGAATTTACAAGATGGTTAATATTGGCAACCATAGCACGTTTTGTACAAGGAGGGCTTTGAACAGCAACTGACCAGATGCCAACAGACGTGAAAGGGGATAGTGCTTTGAATGTGAAGTGCTGTCCGTATTTGCACGGAGGCCAATCAGAAGAGTCCCTCTTGTTCAGTGGACGCTGAGGACCAGCGGCTACAATTTTACAAATTACCAGCCAGTAGTTTTTCCTTTGGAGCGTGCCTTAGATTACCTTTCAGGATTTTTTTCTTCCTTTCTGAAGCAACGTGCCCTGTAGCCAGAACAACCTTCTGTCCCAGAATTTTGAGAACCCTTCTGATTTAAAATAATCTATCCTGTCATGAGCCCCCCGCATGTTAGATTGTGTGACCAATTTGGGGTTCTGAAAGTGTGGTCACCATAGATTCAGCCATTCCAGCTGAACAATTGCATTCCATCAACTCCCAGACGATTCCATCATCCAGTGGTTGCCTTGGCACCCCCTCCGGCTTGGACCCCACTCGCTATTGTTCTTCAGCATCTGAAATGAGGAGAAAAAGAGGGCAATACTCTCTTACCATATTACAGGAATACTACTCCAATTTTTTAAGTGTGGACAAAGTATTTTTTTTTTTTTGTACACAGTGCAAATTGTAGAAAAGTTAAAGGAAAATACAACCAAGCAAACAAAAGGAAAACATCTCAAACCTACCAACCAGACATCATTCCCATTTTAATGTAGGTATATATAAACACATTTTAGATATCTTTTTTCTTAAGAAAACATGTGGTCCTAATGACCACGTGTAGGTTCTTCACCCTATTTCTCATTTAGCAACATCTTACAAACATCTTGGTATATCATGAAATGTATATTTATGTCATCCTTATAATCACTGCCTAGTCCTCTGCAGTAAAAATATGTAATAAATTACCTTAAGCCCCTTGGATGTTGGTATTTTGATGTTTTGTTGTTATGCACAGTGCTGAGAAAAGGCATGATTTTCTTCACGGAAAGTATTTGGGTCGTGATATGGGACTTGGTCCAGTGAGTCTGCAGATATCCCTGGAAGCTGCCAGGAATGATAGCTTTGCTGTAATGTCTGATAGTCTGGTCATTTTATGCCCAAACACATCAATGACACACTAACGAATTCCACTTTAATCTTTATTATCATTTACCATTGGCTTCCCGTGTGTTTCTCAAGGATTCTCTGGTGTCCAGACCAAGTTTGTTGATCATCCCGTTGCCATTATGCTTTTGGCTGATGGGGCAAGCGCTGCTCTGAGGTCAGCCTATGGTTGCGTCTGTCTGGATCACATTTTCGGGTGATGCATCATACACCGTGTCTGCTCCCTGGCTCCAACCAACAAGACTTTAAAGAGACTAAAAAAAGAAGGCTCAGAAAGTTTCTTGGATATCAAACAGCTCTTATAAAAATAACATTTTTATGACTTAAAATGTAAATGAATCAGAAACATATGGATTAAATTTCCTTTGAAATACCCAAGGGCTTAGACACTGAAGGGAAGAGCACTTGCAAAATGAGTTAAATCGAGTTGTGCCAAAAATAAAACACTTGAAAAATTGTTGGGGAGGTTTTGCTGACCCTTAAGGTGCTCAGCGGCCTTCCAGTCTTGGTTTGAAAAGTCCTTCAATTTAAACTTTTGGGTTACTCAAGAGAAAGCACTGAGGGCGAGTTCAATGGATATCTGGCTCTCGAGGTAAAGAGTTGATATTAGAAAGTCAGATTTGGATCAAATGTACCTGAAACACGCCTGCCTTCTTCAGTATCTCGCAGTGACCCCCTCCAGCTGTCATCCTGCCTGTCCAGTGTGAAGGATGTTCCAATGGGACTCAGAGTCTGTTGGGAAAAGATTGATAGGACCTCTCGATCAAGTCCAAATTCACACTCTGTTCTTCCCTTCCTTTCTCTGCTTGTCACTCCAGTCTTTCCTTCCTCCTGTCCCTGAGGTCAGGAAGCATAGATGCAGAGCCTAAGAAGGGGATTCTTGTGTAAGTGATTTACTGAGCAAATACTCCCTGGAGAAATCTGTAAGGAAGTGAGGGAAATGATAGGGTGGGGGCAGAAGGTAAGGTAAAGATGTGGGTACGGCTGGCACCTAGTCTCAGCCAGGTTCCTTAGGGAGCTCTGAAGCCTGAACGGCTCCTCTGAGTTGTCCAGAGTTTCCATATTTGGAACCTTGAGGTTCCAACCTCAAGTGGTCTTGAGGTGCCCTATCAGGCAGTCATTAGCATCAGCTGCCCCTGGAGTGAGGATGTGACATCTCTGGAGTTGAGAGTGGGGCAGCTCCCATGCCTCTGCTGTGGGCAGTCCGGGAAGGCATTTCTCCAGGCAAGAGTAAAACCGTAGGTCTTAGTGGGCCACACCCAATGCATCGATGTAGTTTCACATAAAAGGGATCTGGTGGGGATTAGTGGTGTCCACCATATCCCTCTTCTTAGAGCTTCAAAGACATCTTTAAATTTACTCTCTCCAGCTTCCCAAATATTCAGAGTCTTTCATTTTTTTATTTGCAGTTTTTTCTTGCCTTTATCTTCTTTACATATTTCCCACTGCAGTCATGCTCATCTAGACTTCATCATCCTCAAAGCTGGATTACCTTCCTCATTTCTCAGCTGAATCCCCAGCTTTAGAATATCCCCTAGTCCAGGTCTTCTCACAGATGGCTGGATTACTGTTATCCTCCAAAGACCCGTTTCAAATGTTGAAGGATCAATTGTGGTTCTTAAATATCTATGGAAACGTGTCTCGGTTGTTTTTTTTTTAAGATGAAGGATATGTTAAGATCATGGTGTACTCTTTGGAACCCCATTCAATGCTAATGCAGTAACTTTAATGAAAAATTGGCGATATCTTGTTTTATAATAAAGTAGGTTATATGGAAGAGTAAAGTTTAAGAAAAATTATTGGAAGATAGAATCTATCAATTAAGCTTTAATTTTACCTATGTGTATTAATATGTAAGACCCTTAGACCTGCTAAGTTACTTCAGTCATGTCTGACTCTTTGCGATCTTATGAACTGTAGCCCACCAGCCTCCTCTGTCCATGGGATTCTCCAGGCAAGAATATGGGAGTGAGTTACCATGCCCTCCTCCAGGGGTTCTTCTCGACCCAGGGATTAAAACCTCGTCCCCTGTGCCTTCTGCACTGGCAGGTGAATCCTTTACCACTAGTGTCCCCTGGGAAGCCTGTTTAAGATTGAATTTAAACCCAAATCAAGTTATTATATTAGTGTCTTGCATATATTTCTTCCCAGCATGTTGACAATAAAACCCAGTCTTTTTCAAATTCTTTTCCAAATTAGGTTGCAACATAACAATGAGCAGAGTTCCCGGTACTGTACAGTGGTCCTTGGTGGTTGTGCATTTTGAATATAGCAGTGTGTACATGAATAGATGCATATGTATCATTTCAGTTCAGTCACTCAGTTATGTCTGACTCTTTGTGACCCCATGGACTGCAGCATGCCAGGCTTCCCTGTCCATCATCAGCTCCTAGAGTTTACTCAAACTCATGTCCATTGAGTCGGTGATGCCGTCCAACCATCTCCTCCTCTGTCATCCCCTTCTCCTCCCGCCTCCAGTCTTTCCCAGCATCAGGGTCTTTTCAAATGAATCAGCTCTTCTCATCAGGTGGCCAAAGTATTGTGTTTCAGCTTCAGCATCGGTCCTTCCAATGAATGAATATTCAGGACTGACTTCCTTTAGGATGGACTGGTTTGATCTCCTTACAGTCCAAGGGACTCTCCAGAGTCTTCTCCACAACACAGTTCAAAAGCATCATTCTTCGGCGCTCACCTTTCTTAGTCCCAACTCTCACATCCATACATGACTACTGGAAAAACCATAGCTTTGACTAGATGGACCTTTGTTGGCAAAGTAATGTCTCTGCTTTTTAATATGCTGTCTAGATTGGTCATAGCTTTTCTTCCAAGGAGCAAGTGTCTTTTAATTTCATGGCTGCAGTCACCATCTGCAGTGATTTTGGAGCCCCCCAAAATAAAGTATCTCACTGTTTTCAGTGTTTCCCCATCTATTTGCCATGAAGTGATGGGACCAGATGCCATGATCTTAGTTTTCTGAACTTTTTCACTCTCCTCTTTTATCAAGAGGCTCTTTAGTTCTTCACTTTCTGCCATAAGGGTGGTGTCATCTGCATATCTGAGGTTATTGATATTTCTCCTGGCAATCTTGATTCCAGCTTGTGTTCATCCAGCCCAGCATTTCACATGATGTACTCTGCACATAAGTTAAATTAGCAGGGTGATAATATGCAGCCTTGATGTACTGCTTTCCTGATTTGGAAAAGTCTGTTTTTCCATGTCTGGTTCTAACTGTTGCTTTTTGACCTGTATGCAGATTTCTCAGGAGACAGGTAAGGTGGTCTGGTATTCCTATCTCTTGAAGAATTTCCCAGTTTGTTGTGATCCACACAGTCAAAAAGGCTTTGGCATAGTCAATAAAGCAGAAGCAGACATTTTTCTGGAACTCTCTTGCTTTTTCGATGATCCAGCAGATGTTGGCAATTTGATCTCTGGTTCTGCATATGTATAACTGAAACTAACACAATATTGTTAATCAACTATACTCCAATTTAAAATAAAAAGTTAAAAAAACAGTCTTTACATTGGTCTGGAAACACACCACAGACTTGCCATGCCAGTGTTTCCAAACTTGGCTCCATCTGCTGCCCAACACATGCTTCCAACACGTGGGCTTCCTTAATTCCCTTAGTCTAACCGCGTTCATGCCTCAGGGTCTTTGCATCTGCTGTTTCCTCTGTCTGCAAAGGTCTCCTCCTCCTGCTCCCCCTGCCCCACCACCCTGCATCACTAGGTCCATTTTTAGGCCTCAGTTTAAATGTTTCTTTCTCTGAAAGTCGCTTCCTCACTGCCTCATTCATTCATTCATTCATTCAACAAGCATTTATTGAACACCTACTCTTCTGGGACCTTCTAGTCGCAGAGGAAAAAAACAAAGACAGCCATCACTATAGAAAGGCAATAGTCCTTGACCTCATAGAACTTACATAAAGCAGAGAAAGAGAAACCAAAATAAGTAAGTGAATTATATGTGTGTATGTGTGAGAAAATGAAGATGAGAAGGAAATAAGTGCTGGAGAGGAATGATTGCTAGTTTTACTCAAGAGGTCAGAAACAGCCTCTTAAAAAGAGGATCTTTCTTGGAGCCAAGACCTGAAATAGCTCCAACAATCCCACTCTTTATTCTGCATTTCAGTCTTTTGTGTTATGTCCCTCCTCAGAGCTACTTATTAAAATAATTTCCCCCCTTTTTTCCTTGGTCTGTTTCCCCCACTAGGCTGTAAATTTAATTAGGACAGAAGCATTCTGTCTTGTTCACTGTTATATAGTCCCAGCCTGTAACACTGTACCTGGTACCTAAAAAGTATTCAGTATCTATTTATACAAGGCATATGTGAAGTTATTACTGAATCAAATATTAGAAATCGGTTACTTTTGAAAGCAACCTATCATATTGGAATGAAATGAATTGCTATGTGTGAAAGACTGCATAATGACAAGAGCTAAGAAAGGCAAAATGAAGTGTAATAAATTGAACCATAATGTGGTCTCATACTTTTAGAATAGAGATGGAGCATAAATAAAAGAGAAACACTTTCATTACCATCTCAGCAGTGTTGTGCATTCCATCATCTTGCGACAGAAGCCAAGAACAGAGTCATGTTCCACTTCTGAACCTCTGACCTCTTTTATCTCCCCACTATCCCACCCTTCCTCCAAACATAAAAGAAAGAAAAGGCGTCCGCACCAGATCTTCCAGGTCTATCTCACTTTCCCCAATGAATGCTGAAGATACTGAGAAGATAAAGACTGAATGTGTACAGTGATTCATTTAGACCATTTTGGGTATGGATGGGGATGAAACCAATCAGACTGCTTGTACATTGTTAAACAGTCAATAGTCTGAATTACAAAATCACCCATAGATCTGGCAAGAAGAGTCCTTGCAGTGGGCCCTGCACTTCAGAGAGCCTCACTCTGCTCTCTTAGTTGAACTCCTTCTGATGCGCAGGGTCTCCGGGCTAAGAAGACCTGTTCATACAGTGACCATCTTTGGCCACTAGGATCTCAGAATTTTTGCCCAAGCACTTCCTGGGCCCGTGCTCCCAAAGAGCAGGTGGCAAAGCTGACATGCCTATCCCTACACCCAAGGAACCATGACCAAAGATTGGATACTCGTGGGGAGAGTACAGAGCTGAGTGGCTTGAGTGTCCACATGGACACTCATAAGGTCCCTTGCAGCACAGAATGGAGCCAATGCGGGAAAAGGAAGAAGGGATGCAGGCTGCGGTCCAGGTCCTGGGCAGGAGGAGACTGGCTCTCTCATTGCGGCCACTGGCGGACTTAGAATTCTGAGGAATCTGGGAATTCTCTACATCTGAATCTGACCTTCTAATCTTGACAGTGTGACATCAGTAGAGGTGGAAGATCAGGGATTCCGTGTGGGTCAGGGTGGCTTGACTTGGATTGAGAGCCCTGAAGCTCATGGCAGGTAAGTGTCTCCATTTGTGCCAGCCTCAGGCAAAAATGCCTAATACCTTTAAAATTTTTTCTCCACACTTGTCACGGACTAAGAGGGAAAGTTCGTGCAGTCTGGTAGCAACTCAATGTAAGGGTGCGACAGACCGAATATTTGTTGAATTCTCATTTCCCAGTGGGATGGTATTTGGAGGTGGGATCTTTGGGAGGTAATTAGGTCATGAGGGTGGAGCCTCTTGAATGGGATTGCTGCCCTTATACGTGGTAATGTGAGGATAACAGCAAGAAGGTACAAACCAGGAAGTGGACCCTCACCAGACACCGAGTTGGCTTACACCTCCATCTTCTACTTCCTAACTTCCAGACCTGTGAGAAATAAACATTTGTTGTTTAAGTACCCACTTTACAGTGTTCCCGGGTGCTTTCCAGGTGGTGCTAGTGGTTAAGAACCCACCCACCAATGCAGGAGAGGTAAGAGATGCAAGTTTGATCCCTGGGTTGGGAAGATCACTTGGAGGAGGGCATGGCAACCATCATGGCAACCAGAGGAGCCTGGAGGGCTACAGTCCATGGGGTCACAAAGAGACACGACTGAAGTGACTTAGCACACACCATGATGTTCTGGTTGGGATCGAACCCAGGTCTTCCACATTGCAGGCAGATTCTTTACCAGCTAAGCCACCAGAGATGCCCAACAATACTGGAGTAGGTAGCCTGTCCCTTCTCCAGTGGATCTTCCCAACCAGGAATCAAACCAGGGTCTTCTGCATTGCAGGCAGATTCTTTACCAAGTGAGCTATCACGGAAGCCCCACAATGTTCTGTTTTAGCAGCCTAAACTGACCAAGACAAGTGGAGATACACCTTAGGAACAAAAATAGAACCACAGAGAACATTCAAAATTTGGAGACGTGGGACTTCCCTGGTGGTCCAGTGGCTAAGACTCTATGCAACCAATGCAGTGGGCCCAGGTTCAATCCCTGGTTAGGGAACTGTATCCCACGTGTCACAATGAAGACCCAGGTGCAGCCAAATAAATACATAAATATTTTAAAGAAACCCACAAAATTTGGGGATCTGAGAGGGACCCTGTCTTTGTAGAAACAGGCCTACAGCTGGTGAGTACCAGCCATAAGCTCCTGAGTGTCACACCCAGTGCTGGGAGAGCTATGGAATGTGCCCATGGAGGTATCATTTCTTACAAACACCTGCAACCTTGCTGAGGTTTGGGTTTCAACTCTTTTCCTAGACTCCATTCATTGTTCACTCCAGGTGGAGAATCTTGAGAATTAGAAACTATCCAACTAATATCCTACTGTTATTCTAAGGAAGACCAAGAAGACAAATTAGGAAGTTCTAAGCCAAGAAGTCAAGGGAAGTACAGTGCCTTGTAAATTATTCTAATGGATGTATTCAGAAAGAGTAGTTATGAATTCATTTAGATTACTGAGGAAAAATGATCTAGCAAATTGGATTCCAGGTGGAGCAGGAAGGTTCACAGTTTGGTCAGGGCTTTGCAAGACACTTAAGATATGTGAAATATTGTCTTATTTCGTGTTTCTTTGATAACTAGGGATATTTCATATCTCATAATGCTTATTTATAGACCAGGTGCATTTCTCTGTTATACACTGTCCATATTTTTACCTGTTGACATACTGGGGCATTTAGAGTGTTTCTTATTTGTTTGAATGTTTTAAATATTTTGTTTCTCTCTTAATGTTACGCATTTTTAATAGAGAGAGGTTTTATATTTTATCAGTTTATAATGTAAATTTTAAGGGATTGTGACTTATCTTGTACAAAGTCTGCACATCAATTTGGACAAAAATATTCCTTAGGCAAAATTTGGTGGTTTGTCTAGGCGTGTGCCATGTAGTTACATATCTTTCTTTTTTTATTAAATAAACTTTTTAATTTAAAGATAATTATAGATGAACATTCAGTTGTAAAAAATAATACAGAAAGAACCTGTGTACCAATTTTTGCTTAGGTATCTCTAGTAAAACTGTAGTCAATATCACAGACAGGATATCAACATTGATACAGGCAGGATGCAGACCATTAGCATCAGCACAGCGCTCCCTCAGGTTGCTGTTTTGTACCCAAACCCCACTCTCCCAGTCTTCCCCCTCCCTCATCCGCAACATCCATGAAACTGTAGTTCATTTCTACCATGTTTTTCATTTCAAGAATGTTGTTGTTCATTTGCCGAGTTGTGTCCGACTCTTTGGGGCCCCATGGGCTGCATGGGCTTCCCGGTCTTTCACTGTCTCCTGGAGTTTGCTCAGACTCATGTCCATTGAGTCGGTGATGCCATCCAACCATTTCATGCCCTGTGTCCCCCTTCTCCTCCTACCCTCAGTCTTTCCCAGCATCAGGGTCTTTTCCCATGAGTAGGTTCTTCGCATCAGGTGGCCACAGTATTGGCAGCTTCCGCATCAGTCCTTCCAATGAAAGTTATACCAATGGGATTGCATAGTATGGAATGTAAGACTGGCTTTCTTTCATGTGGCATAACTTTCTAAAGATTTATTCAGATTATTCTGTATATTAATAGCTTTTTCTTATTCAGTTTTGGGGTAGACAGTCACACAGTTTCCTTTCTTACTTGTCTATCAGTATTCCCCTTTCTTGCTTTACTACACTGGGTAGAACTTCCAGCACTATGCTGAATAAGAGTGGTGAGAGGGGATAGCTGCCTTTTCCTGAGCTTGGTAGGAGGAAAGATTTCATTCTTTCATCATTAAGGATGATGTTAGCTGTAAGTTTTTCATAGATGTTCTTTATCAAGTTGAGGAAGCTTGCCTCTATTCCTGGTTTGCTGAGTATTTTTCTCATGAGCAAGTGTTGGATTTGTTCAAATCATTTTTCTGCATTGATTAAAGTGACTCATGTGATATTTCTCCTTTAGTGTTAATATGCATATTACCTTGATTCATTTTTGAATACTGAACCAGTGTTACATCCTTGAATAAATCTCAGTTGGATATACTTGTTTAATTCTTCCATGTATTGCTGCATTCTGTATGCTAATATATCTTATGGAGAAGGAAATGGCAACTCACTCCAGTATTCTTGTGTGGGAAATCCTATGGACAGAGGAGCCTGGCGGGCTACAGTCCATTGGGTCACAAGAGTTGGACATAACTTAGTGACTAAATCAGCACCAATCTGTCTTTAACAATATTTTTGTGTCTATATCCATGAGAGATATTGGTCTATAACTTTCTTTTCTTATGCTTGTTATTTATGTCAATTATTTTCATAATTTTATTTATCTTTTTTCTTTATTTTTTAATGTATAGAGGTTTACATTTTAGCAATTTATGAATTTTGGTATTAGAGTAATACTAGTTTCATGTAATGAATTGAGACATGTTTTTCTCCCCCTCTATTTTTTTCAAGGAGATTGTATAGAATTGCTTCTAAATCTTCTTTGTATATTTGGTAGAATTCTCAGGAAAACTATTTGGGCTTGGAGATCCCCTTCTTAGGACTTTTTAAGTCATGAATACAATTTTAAAAATTACTTACAAGGTTATTTATTCAAATTATGTATTTCATATTGAGTGAATTATAATAATTTGTGGAGTTTTTGTCTAAGTTATCAGACCCATGTGTAGAGTTAGTCTCTTATTATGTTTTTGATGTCTGCAGTATTGATTTCTGGTATTGGAAAGTTGTGTCTTTCTTTTTATTTCTTTGAGCAGCTTATTTAAGGTTTGTCAAGTTACTGATTTTTTTCCTCCAAAGAACCAGTTCTTTGTCTCTTTCTCTATTGTTTTTTCTGTCTTCAGGTTCACTGATTTCTGCTCTTATCTTTATTTTCTTGCTTCGGTTTTATTTATTCAGATTTATTTATAATTTAGATTATTGTTATGAGACCTTCCTCTTTTCTAGTGTATGCACTTGGTGCTGCTGATTTCCCTTCTACTTCTTGCTTCTGCTTTAAATGTCTCCTTCAAATTTTCATATGTCTTGTTTTTGCTTTCACTCAGTTGAATATACCTCTTATGTTTCCTTTGAGGCATCCTCTTTGACTCACGTGTTATAAAAATACCTGTAGTTCAATTTCCAAGTGTTTGGAGATACTTCTTTTAGCATTCTGTTATTGATTTCTAGTTTGATTCTTTAGTGGTTGGAGAACGTGTTCTGTAGCATTTCAGTGCTTTTCAATTTGTTGAGGTTTGTTTAATAGCCCAATAGGGTCTATCTTGGTGTCTGTTCTGTGAGTACTTGAAAAGAATATGTATTCTGCTGACACCGGGTGGAATGTTCTGTAAATATCAATGAGACCCTACTATCTCATGCTGTTGTTGAGTTCTTCCATATTTGCACTGTTTTTTCCTGTCCAGTTGTTTTTTTAGTTGCTGAGTAAGGGATGATGAAGTCTCTACCTGGAGTGAGTAGATTTTGGATTGTTACGGCTCCTTCCAGATGTATCAGTTTTGCTCTACATATTTCCCAACTCTTTTGTTTGCAACACACTATTTTATAATTGCTATGTCTTCTGGGTGGATGCTTCCCTGGTGGCTCAGATGGTAAAGTGTCTGCCTGCAATGCAGGAGACCTGGGTTTGACCCCTGGGTTGGGAAGATCTCCCGGAGAAGGAAACGGCAACCCACTCCAGTACTCTTGTCTGGAGAATCCCACGGATGGAGGAGCCTGGTGGGTCACAATCCATGGGGTCACAAAGAATCGGACACGACTGAGCGACTTCACTTTCACTTTTCACTTTCACTTTTCACTTTCACTGGGTGGATGGACAGTTTTGTCATTCTGTAATGTCCCTCTCTGTGGTATTGGAGAAGACTCTTGAGAGTCCCTTGGACTGCAAGGAGATCCAACCAGTCCATCCTAAAGGAGATCAGTCCTGGGTGTTCATTGGAAGGACTGATGTTGAGGCTGAAACTCCAATACTTTGGCCACCTCATGCGAAGAGCTGACTCATTTGAAAAGACCCTGTTGCTGGGAAGGATTGGGGGCAGGAAGAGAAGGGAACAACAGAGAATGAGATGGCTGGATGGCATCACCGACTCAATGGATATGAGTTTGAATGAACTCTGGGAGTTGGTGATGGACAGGGAGGCCTGCCATGCTGCAGTTCATGGGGTCACAGAGAGTCGGACACGACTGAGCGATGGAACTGAACTGAATGTCCCTCTCTGTTGCTGGCAGTTATTCTTGTTGTAACGTTCACGTCAATATTAATATAGACATTCTTGCTTTATTTTGATTAATATTATCATGATATACATTGTTCCTTTCTTTTATTTTCAATCTGAGTATATCATTATTTTTAATGTTTCTTGTCAGCACCACATAGCGTCTTATGTTTTTTAATTCACTCTGCCAATCTTTGTCCTTTAAGTGGTTATTTTAGTTATTACATGGTGTGTATGCAATTTATCTTAGTCTACTGGTGTGTCATTTTACCTCTTACCTCATGTTCCTTTACCCTTTCTCATTTGCAATATAATTGTCTTAAATCTTCTGTCTGCCTACACTTAGAACCATACCAGACAGTGTTATAATTTTTGCTTTAAACATCAGTCATAATTTAGAAAATTTAAGAGACATTAAACCTGTTGTATTTACCCAAATATTGCTTCCCATGTTCTTTCTTCTTTACTGAAATTCCAAGATCCCTTCTATTGTCATTTATTCTGTGTTCAGAGAACTTAATTTAGCCATTCTCTTTGGGTACCTATGCTGGTGACAAATTTTAAATTTTTTTCATCTTTGAATGTCTTGATTTTCATCTCATCCTTGAAGGATATTTTGACTGAGTACAGGATTCTCGATTGACAGTTGATTTCTTTCAGCACGTGAAAAATATCGTGCCACTTTCTCCTGGTCTTCATGGTTTCTAACAAAAAAAATCTGTCCTCAGTCAACTTGTTTCCCCCTATAGGTAGTGTGCATTATTTTCTGGCTACTTTCCATATTTTTTACTGTTTCTTCAGTGCTTAGAAGTTTAACTGTGATGCCCTTTGATGAGAATTACTTTGGTATATCTTATTTGGAGTTCACCTAGTAGGCTACAGTCCATGGGGTCACAGAGAGTCGGACACGACTGAGTAACTTCAGTTCAGTTCAGTAGCATCTGTAAGCGCTCCTCTGCTGGCTCAGATGGTAAAGAATCTGCCTGCAATGCAGGAGACCCGGGTTCAGTCCCTGGGTCAAGAAGGGAATGGCAACCCACTCTGGTATTCTTGCCTGGGATATCCCATGGACAGAGGAGCTTGTTGGGCTTGACTGAACAATACTTCACTAACACTTCACTTTAGCTGATTGAATCTGTAGATTGAACTCTCTTGCAAACTGTGAGATGTTTTCAACCATTATCTCCATGAAATACTTTTCAACTCTTCCCCTTTCTCTTCTCTTTCCAGCAACATGGTGATGTGAATATTAGATCTTTTGTTGTCGCTCCCAGTACGAGGCTCTGCTCATTTTTTTCCAGTCTATTTTCTGTCTTGTTCAGACAGGGTAATTTCTGTTGCTCCGTTACCCTGTGCTCTTGCCTCTGTCAGTTCTGCTCTGCTGTTGGGTCCATCCACTGAGCTGTGCATTTCAGTTATTGCATTTGTTCCAAACATGTTTGTAATTGCTTGATGATGGATTTTTACCATGGCTACTTTAAAATCTTTGTCTAATAATTGTAATGTCTTTGTCATCTCTATGTTGGAGTCTGTTGACTGTCTATTTTCATTCAGTTTGAGATCTTCCTCATTCATAGCATGACAAGTCATTCTTGATTGAATCCTGGACATTGTGTATCATGAGACTCTGGCTTTTATTTAAACCTTGTGTTTTAGCTGGCTTTGTCTAACACTGCTCTGGCAGTAGAAGGTGTTACTTCCAGGTAGAGGTAAAATCAAGGTACCTGTTCAGCGCTGTTTGCACCTAAGTGGGTGGGCTTGGGGCGTGTTGACTAGGGTTGGGGTTGGGGGGTGGAGAGTGGTCCTTGTTACTGCTGGACAGGCTTCATATTCTACTCTTAGCAGCACATTGACTGACACTATGGTGGGGGTGATTTCATAGCTGAAGGATGATATTACATGTCCCGACTCTCCAATTAAGCTATTAATACAACAAACAAGGCAAGAATATACAATGAGGAAAAAATAGTCTTTTTAAAAAGTGATGCTGGGCAAAAGGAAGAGCTACTTGTAAAATAATGAAATTAGAACATCTCATACCATGTACAAAAGAACAACCAAAAAAACTCAAGATGGATTAAAAACCTAAATATAAGACCTGAAACCATAAAACTCCTGAAAGAACACATAGGCAGTACACTCTGACATAGCTCTTAGCAACATCTTTTGGGATTCTGTCTCCTCAGGCAAGGGAAACAAAAGCAAAAATAAACAAAATGGGATCTAATCAAACTTAAAAGCTTTTGCATAGCAAAGGAAACCATCAACAAAGCAAAAAGGTTACCTACTGAATGGGAGAAGATAGAAGGTATTTGCAAATTATAAGGGGTTCATATCAAAAATATATAAGGAATTCTTACAACTCAATTTCAAAAGTCAACCAATCACCCAACCAAACAAAGACCTAATTAAAAAATTGGTAGAGGACCTGAACATGCCTTTTTTTCCTAGAAGATGTACAGGTGGTCAAAGGGCACATGAAAAGATGCTAAGCATCAATAATCAGCTGCTGCTGCTACTGCTAAGTCGCTTCAGTCGTGTCCGAGTCTGTGAGACCCCACAGACGGCAGCCCACCAGGCCCCCCCGTCCCTGGGATTCTCCAGGCAAGAGTACTGGAGTGGGGTGCCATTGGCAGGGAAATGCAAATAAAACCACAGTGAAATATTACCTCATACTTATCAAGATAGCTATTATCAAGAAGATGACAAATATGTGTTGGTGATGCTGGGAAAGATTGAAAGAGGAGGAAAAGGGGATGACAGAGGACGAGCTGGTTGGATGGCATCACCGACTTGATGGACATGAGTTTGAGCAGGCTCTGGGAGTTGCTGATGGATAGGGAAACCTGGCATGCTGCAGTCCATGGGGTTGCAAAGAGTCGGACACGACTGAGTGACTGAACTAAACTGAACTGATGTGTTGGTGAAAATGTGGATAAAAGGGAACCGTCCTGCACTGTTGGTGGAGATGTAAGTTGGTGTAACCATCATGGAGAACACTATGGAGTTTCCTCAAAAAAATGAAAAATGGAATTACCATATGATCCAGTAATCCCACTCCTGGGTATGTATCCACAGAAGACAAGCAGTAATTTGAAAACATAGGCACCCCAATGTTTATAGCAGGATTATTTATAATAGCCAACATATGGAAGCAACCTATGTGACCATCAATAGATGGATGGATAATGAAGACGTGGTATATGTATACACACTGGACTATTACTCAGCCATTAAAAATAATACAATTGAATAATTAAAAAAAAAAAAACCATTTGCAGCAACATGGATGGACCTGGAGGGTATTATGCTTAGTGAAATAAGTCAGACAGAGAAACACATATATGTATGTTTTCACTTAAATGTGGAATCTGAAAAATAAAACAGATAACCAAATACAGATTCACAAATACAGAGAACAAATTAGTGGTTACCAGTGGGGAGGAAGCTATGGGGAGGGGCAAGATAGGGGAAGGGGATGAATGAGTGCAAAATAAATAAGTTGTAAGGATGTAATATGCAGCCCGGGGAATATAGTTCATATTTTATGATAACTTTATATGGTGTATAATTTATAAAAGTATCAAAAGTATCACTATGTTGTACATCTGAAACTAATATAATATTGCAAGTCAACTGTACTTCAATTGAAATAAAAGTCCTGCCTCTCCATTAGGCTTCTTCTGACACCGCCAATTAAGGAGAAGAAGAGATGGGACTTCCCTGGTGGTTCAGTGGTTAAGAATCCGTCTTGCAATGCAGGGGGCACAGATTGATCCCTGCTCGGGAACTCAGATCCCACATGTAGCAGAGAAACTCAGCCCTCGTGCCACAGCCAGTCTGTGTGCTGCAACTAACACCCAAGGCAACCACATAAATAAAAAAAAAAAATTTTTTTTTAACAAAAAAAAGATAACTCATTAATGCTGGGCAGGAGTTGAAATCATGGGACTTCATGCGATCTCTTCTACCCTGCTGGTAGGGCTCTTTACCTCTCATTGGAAAACAAAAGCCATGGCTCGCTTCTTAGACACTGCTTCTGCAGGTGCCTACAAGGTGGGACACCTTGGTGCCAACTCTGGGGATGGAAGTTTTCATTGTTGTTTTGTGTTTCGCTGGAGCAGATGATCTCAACAGTTTCTCTTTCTAGACTACCTCTATCTTCTTCCTTTGGATATAGATAACAGGCTTTTGTTGGGAATAGATTTTTTTTTGTCTGTACTTGGCAGTCCCAGACTGCTAGCTTCTTTAGCTCCAGTAGTGGGATGTAAGAAGCAATAAACAGACAGACAAACAGACTCAAAAAGCCCATTAATGTAACTCACCACCTTATCATTCTGCAGGTTCGGAGATCCCTAGCCTGTCTGCCTTTTTTGTACTTTTCAGAGTCTTCTTCTGTTTGCTTTGTACATAATGTCCAGGATTTTTAGTTGTAATTGGAGGGATGAACAGGAAGAAGTACATTGACTTCATGTTCTCTTAAGGGCAGTTCCTTAAATCTTGTTTTATTTCTTTCAGTTGGTTTGTCGGTATTTTATTTTTATTTTATAAGTGCCCCATAGTTCTTGTTAAGTATATAAATAGTATGTGATACCGTTACTATTTCTAAGCTGAGTCTCTGTGGGATCTAGAACACTAGAATTCTCCACCAGTTCTTAGTTTCTCGGAAACTACAAGGAGAGAGTCCCAAGAAACACATGTGTATATGAAAAACATTCCGGATAGAATCACATTTTATTATCCGCTGGGGCTTTGACTCCACAACCACGTATAAATTGGTGTTCTGGTGATTGGGGCTTGAATACATGTGAATCTTTGAAACAGTGGAGGCTTAGTTGTGGCTTCATTGAGCCCAGGGTAAGTTTACAAGGTGCCAGCATACAGCCTGGCGTCTTTACTTACTAGCTGGGTGACCAGGAGAAGGTTCCTGAGTGTTTCAGGGCCTCTGTTGATTTACCTGTAAGGTGGAGATAACCGCCAGAAGAGAAACCTGCTGTTATTCTAAAATGTTCCTCCCTATAGATAAGGTGTCCATTTTCTCTGGTTGTTGTCCAGATTTTTTTTTTTTCTGTCTTTAGTTTTCAGAGGTTTATTTATGATGTGTCTCAGTATGGAATTTTTTGGTTGATCCTATTTGGAGTTCTCCCAACATTTTTAAAACTTTGAGCTGTAGCTGATTTACAATGTACACCTGTCAGTTTCAGGTTTAGAGCAAAGTGATGTAGTTATATATATTTATTCTTTTAAAATACTTTTCCTTTATAGGTTATTATAAGATTTCAAATATAATTCTGTGTGCTATGCAGTAAGTTCTTAAATCCTCATTGTTTGTCCATTTTATATATAGTAGTGTATATCTGTTAACCCCCAAATCCTAATTTATCTCCCTCACCTTTCCCTCTTGGTAACCATAAATTGTTTTCTACGTCTGTGAGCCTGTTTCTGGTTTGTAAATAAATTCATTTGTATTATTATTTTTTAATTCCACATATAAATGATGTCATATGATATTTGTCTTCCTCTGATTTACTTTGCTAGTGTGGTCCATCCATGTTGCTGCAAATAATATTTCATTCTTTTTTTGACTGAGATCTCCCAGCTTCTTGACTTTGTAGATTTAAGTCTACAGTAGGATTAAGTGTGTTACTATGCATACAGCATTTATAACTATCTCATAAGAACAATATAAATGATATCCATTAACATAATTAGTACTCCTTTTCTAAAGGTAGCGCAGAAAGCAGAAGGCAGTGCAGTGTGGTCAAAGTCTACCATATGACCCAGAAATGCCACTCCTGGGCATATACCCGGAGAAGAACATAATTATGAAAGATCCATGCACCCTAATGTCCACTGCAACACTATTTACAGTAGCCAGGACATGGAAGCAACTTGAATGTCCATCAACAAAGAAATGGATAAAGAAGATGTGGCGTATGTGTGCAATGGAATATTTAGTTCAGTTCAGTCGCTCAGTCGTGTCCGACTCTTTGCGACCCCATGAATTGCAGCACGCCAGGCCTCCCTGTCCATCACCAACTCCCGGAGTTCACTCAGACTCACGTCCATCGAGTCAGTGATGCCATCCAGCCATCTCATCCTCTGTCGTCCCCTTCTCCTCCTGCCCCCAATCCCTCCCAGCATCAGAGTCTTTGCCAATGAGTCAACTCTTCGCATGAGGTGGCCAAAGTACTGGAGTTTCAGCTTTAGCATCATTCCTTCCAAAGAACAACCAGGGCTGATCTCCTTCAGAATGGACTGGTTGGATCTCCTTGCAGTCCAAGGGACTCTCAAGAGTCTTCTCCAACACCACCATTCAAATGCATCAATTCTTCGGCATTCAGCCTTCTTCACAGTCCAACTCTCACATCCATACATGACCTCAGCCATAGAAAAGAACGAAATATCGTGCCATTTGCAGAGATGTGGATGGACCTAGAGACTGACATACACAAGAGTGAAGTCAGAAAAAGAAAAACAAATATATATTAACCTATATGTGTGGAATTTAAAAAATGGTATAGATGAACGTATTTGCAAAGTGGAAATACTCAGATGTGGAAAGCAAATGTATGGACACCAAGGGGGAAAAGGGGGGGTGGGTGGGATGAATTAGGAGATTGGGATTAACATATATGCACTACTATGTATAAAATACATGGCTAATGAGAACTTCCCGTACAGCACCGGATCTCTACTCAATGCTCTATGGTGACAAAAGGGGATATTTGTATACATATAGCTGATTCATTTTTCTGTACAACAGAAACTAATGCCAAATTTTAAAGCAGCTAAACTCCAATAAAAAAAAATCTATCCTTCCCATTGATAGCAGTATCTTCTAACCTTTTGATTGTGAAGACTGTTTATTTTCCTTTGTGCTTTTCCTTTGAATATGTGAGCAGTTCCCTAATGTCACTGACACTGAAATCTTCATTATGTGATAAACAAATAAAGATTCTAATTTCTTTGTGGTTGTTCTATATCTTGTCACCTTACTCTCTCTCTTATTAACTCTAGGAGTTTTTTGGTGATTATTTTGCATTTCTGGATGGCCAATTATTTTTTATGTAAACAATAATAATTTTACTTCAGCTATGAGACTTACTATGCTGCCCAGACTTTGAAAAACAGATAATTTTCGGTGTTCTCTTTGCTTTGATCCCCAATATAGGTAAAACATCTATTCTCTTTCCATATCAACAACTTCTTCCTTGTAATTATCACCTCTTTTGCTTTTCATCCAGGAAAGCATCTCCTTGCTCATGTTTTTTAATTTTTTATTGATCCCAACATTTTTATTGATGGTTTTATTGCTGGAAAGATATCTTAAAAGTAATTTCCGGTAATGATGATATGTGGAGGAGACTTATTTTTAGACATTGAATGCTCCTTTATTACAGAATTAGAATCATCAGAGAAGATGAGCCAAAATATTTTCCTATCATCTTCTGGTCCATCTGCATTTGTTCTGTGCATAAGTAAAGAAAACTCTATACAATTTTTCTCTGTCCAATTCCTTGGGGCTACAATTACTGAAATTTCAATTAATAATCTTTCTTCTCTTATACTTACTGTCCAGCAGAGTTGCAATTTCTTGCCTTTTCAGGTATCTTTATGATCTTTCAAGAAAAATTTAAAGATAGTGTATGAATCATCAATTTTAACACATATACCCTTGTACCAAATACTAACTTATAACTGTTACTCATCTGTGTGAACTTGAGTATGTATCTTTCCAGACTCAGTTTTATATCTAAATTGGGAGAGGATGAGTGAAATAAAATTATTTATGATGTTTTCCATTGCTAATGTCATCTTTTATCATAGGCTTATGGTAACAGAAAGAAAGTGAAAGTCGCTCAGTTGTGTCCAACTCTTTGCAACCCAATGGACTATACAGTTCATGGAATTCTCTAGGCCAGAATACCAGAATGGGCAGTCTTTTCCTTCTCCAGGGGATCTTCCCAACCCAGGGATCGAACCCAGATCTCCTGCATTGCAGGCAGATTCTTTACCAGCTAAGCTACCAGGGAAGCCTAAGAATACTGGAGTGGGTAGCCTATCCTTTCTCCAGTGCATCTTTCTAACCCAGAAATCGACCTGGGGTCTCCTGCATTGCAAGCAGATTCTTTACCAACTGAGCTATCAGGGAAGCTCAATTATAATCAGAAGCAAACAAAGGTGGGCTTGTCCGGGATTTGAACCCAGGACCTCTTTTGCCCTAAGGGAGAATCATACCCCTAGACCAACAAACCACATGTTAATAGGAAATGTTTAAAATGTGAGGTAAATATAATGCAATTTAAGTAATGAAGAGTATATAAAAAATATTCAGTTCAAACTCATGCAACCCCCCAAAACTCAACTCAAAGATAAATACCTGGGTATGGTGTAACAATTCTGACAATATTGTGCAGGTATACTGGAATTGACCAACTAAGTACATAGATAATGGATGGAACGACCCAGTTTTCTCACTGTTGGGGTGGAAGTTTGCAGATAAACAAGAAACTAAGGCTAGAATGATTCATGTAGTAATAGATTAGCATTAAAATCACAGACATAAACTTGTGTCTAGCTTAATGTCAATGAAAATGGTTACAAATAGAAATAGACAATGATATATGTACATACACCAAATTGTACAACACATATATTGGGTTGTCCAAAAAGCTCATGTGGATTTTTCCATAAGATGTTAGTTATTGAAAAATTTGAATGAACTTTTTGGAAAACCCAATATTTCCTTGCTCTGTCAACTGGAAGGGCCTAGGGACAGCACCCTAGGAGCAGTGATCATATCTATCATCCAGATTTGGTTTTTAATACCATTCTCCAATAGACAGAATCTATGCTCCTTAGAGAAATGGCTAATTCCAGGATTGGGGAGAAAATATTTATGATGAGAAACCTGGAACATCTTTTAGTATCAAAATGTAAGGAAGTGTAAAAAAAAGAAAGCTATAAGGATGAGGGTGCATTAAAACGATGTGAGAGTTGGATCATAAGAAGGCTGAGTGCCAAAGAATCAGTGCTTTTGAATTGTGGTGCTGAAGAAGACTCCTGAGAGTCCCTTGGACTGCAAAAAGATCAAAACAGTCAATCCTAAAGAAAATCAACCCTGACTATTCATTGGAAGGACTGATGCTGAAGATCCAATACTTTGGCCACCTGATAGAAGAGTGGAGTCATTGGAAAAGACTGCGATGCTGGGAAAGACTGAAAGTAAAAGGAGAAGAGGGCAGTAGAGGACGAGATCATTAGACAGCATCACCGACTCAATGGACATGAATTTGAGCAAACTCCAGGAGACAGTGAAGGACAGGGACACCTGGTATGCTGCAGTCCATGGGGTCGCAAAGAGTTGGATATGACTTAGCAACCAAACAAGATCAAAAGGACACCAGAGCCAATGGAAAGATCTCGCAGTGGAATAGTTACAGAAACTGGAATAGTTTCTGTAACAAAATAAGGTAATACAGGATTATAACTCAAAGTATAAAATAAATATCTAAAATAAAATAAAATAAATATCTAAGAGTCCATATTGATAGAAATAAAATATTGAGTAGGGAGTCTAAACAAATCTCCCCCAGCTGAAGAATTCAAAATAATTTATGTAGACGCTCAGCCCTCTAGTAAGTGGAGCTTAGGTCTCCTTAAGGGTGATCTATGGATAGTGACTTCTTTCCAAAGAGAACAGCATGGAATGAGAGGGGGGAAAGTAACTCTATAGAGGAAAACCTCGACAAGGCAGCCTCAGCCAGATGATCAAGGTCAGAGTCAACAGTGATGAGTCGTGGGGTTAATAGGTGCCCTTGATATGATGTGATGAGAAGAGCCCTTCACCTCTGTGATCTTCCTCCCAAAACACACAACTCTAGTCTGATTATAAGAAAAACATCAGACAAATCTCAAGTGAGGAAAATTCTACAAAATACTAGATTAGTTAGTATACCTCGAAACTCTCAAGGTCATCAAAAACAGGAAAAGTTTGAGAAACTGTCACAGCCAAAAGGCCTCTAAGGAGACAATACAATTAAATGTAATGTAGTATTTTGGATGAGCTCCTGCAACAGGAAAGGATGTCAGGTGAAAACTGAGGAACTACCTATATATAGACTCTGGTTAATAATGCATGCATGCTAAGTTTCTTCAGTCATGTCTGACTCTTTGTGACCCTCCTCTGTCCATGGGATTCTCCAGGCAATAATACTGGAGTGGGTTACCATGTGCTTCTCCAGGGGACCTTCCTGATCCAGGGATTGAACCTGTGTCTCTTACATCTATCTGTATTGGCAAGTGGGTTCTTGACCACTAGTGCCCCTGGGAAGCCCCCTGGTTAACAGTAATGTATCAGTATTAGTTCATTAACTGTAACTAATGCACCATACTAAAGAATAGAGAAATAATATTAAATAATAGAGAAAGGCTGTGGTACATGTAAAGATTACATTATCTTTGCAGGTTTTTTTTTTCTGTAAATCTAAAGCTATTCTGAAACAAACCAAAAAAAATTTTTTAAATGAGTGAATGGAAGGAACTATAAAGAACAGGAAACAAGGATAGAAATTTTTTTAATATTGTATAATGAAGGAAACTTTATGGAAAATAATAAATTTGATTAGTTTAAAAGTATAGACTAGAATCAATTATTCTTTTATTTCCATTTGCAAAAATAGATGCAAATAGAAGGCAAAAAGTTTGGACACTGTGTAACTAAGTCAGCATGTGGCCAATAGCCTTGATTTCAGTTCGTAGCTTATAATCACAATAATCAGACCAGAGCTGATGAGCCAAGCTATTGGAACTATTTTTCCAATAGAGTAATTACTTTAATTCAGACCAGGGAACTATTTGGGGGAGGGAGGGTGTGTGGTTAGGATAGTACATAGACCCACTGAAGTTATTAATTAGTTTACACAGCTATGGCCAAAAAGCATAGGAATAATGGGCTTTTATGAGGGAAATAAACCAATAAAAAGAGGATATGAGTAGTTTTTCACAATTGTGCTGATCTGATTACTGAAAAGTGTATTTTGAATTCGTTTTGGTATTGAATCATTGCAAAGCAATGCTTTTGTCGTCTAATTGTTAATTGCTTTTCATGATGCAGATAAATGATGGTAGAATTTCCCAGCAATGTGATGATGAAGTGATATCTTGCATTGTTTCTTTTTGTTAATTTTGAAGGTATTTTTACATGCTTAATGATTTATTTTTTGTCATTTGGAATAAAAGTTTTCCTTTTTCATAGTTACATCTATTAATTATCAAATTTTAAAATATATTGAAAAAAAGTTAACCATAATCCCATCATGTTAACTTTTTAAATATATTTCCCATTAGGCTTATTTATATTTGAACTACAATTGTGACTACATGTATATTCAATTCATGTCTGACTTAACAGTTGAGTATAAGGATTTTTTCATGCTGTTTAAAATTTTTAATAGCCACTATTTTGAGTATTATAAAATATTAAATCACTTGTTACATGATTTATTAACTTATTAACCTACTGGATGTTTATAGGTTTTCCCCAGTGATATTTTATTCACCCATATATGTTCCAACACCAGAAGAAGAGGCCAGATCCACTGATTTTTCTGTCTCTGTGTGTGCTGTGACACACACAGAGTAGTAGTCTTACATTTGAAATTCGGGAAAGATAACTGGGGTCTGAACAGTCAAGCATGCAAGTAAAATACAAAGGTATTTTTTAAACTACCATCTTCATTTCAAATCCCATTCATTTAGCCTCCCAAAGATGAAGCATATATCTGGTTAGCTATGTAATAAAATAGCACACATACTGCCTTCTGGACATCACAAGACAGTTGCCCATAAAACTAGACCTCAGGCAGACACCAATACAACATTGTAAAGCAACTTTCCCCCAATTCAAAATAAATCTTCAAAAATGCCCCATTTAAGAAAAATATATATTGAGAAAATAAAATATAAACCTAAATCTTAGAACGTCATACCTTAAAATATAGAATAGAATGTATCAAATTGGGGCTAAAATGAAGACATTTTAATGTTTCAAAGAAATTTTAATTTTGATTGACATGATAGAGAAGAATGAAACTTAGACACATTAAAAAAAAAAAAAACACCTAGACCTCAGACTTCAGCTTCCTTTACCTCAGAGTCTCATCCTCTCTGAGACAGTTGTCTGAGCAGCCTCTGTGCTCACACTGAATTTCTGAAACTGAATCTATGACTGTGACTGGTGGGGTGAGAGCATGTATGCCAACAGATTCCAAGTCGGGACTGTCAGTTTCCTACGAAGTCAAAGGATAGTAGTTACTGCTGGCAGAAATCTCTATGACTGAAAATTCTCCTTTGATTGGAGGACAATGGCTTTTTCCTTAATTTCCACCCTTCATATCCACTCTGCTTTCATCCTGTAAGATGGGAGTGTTCTCATGAATTCCTACCAGATCTCTATGCCACTTAGGTGCATCCTTGTTAACCCTTGATGTCACAGAAAGTGTTATAATGGCACACTGGAATTGGGAAGAATAGTCATTTCTCAGGCCACCAATGTGTATCTAATGCATTGAATTTAGAAAGTCTCTTGCTGATATGAAATGCAGGGTAATAGACCTCAAATCAAACTCATTAGTCAAATAATACTTTGAAAATATAGTTTTATCAGTCTTGTCATCACCAATCAATTCATATTTAAACAGAACTTGGGATTCTTTGGGCTTCCCTGGTGGCTCAGATGGTAAAGAATCTGCCTGAAATGCGGGAGACCTGGGTTCAGTCCCTAGGTTGGGAAGATCCCTTCGAAGAGGGAATGGCAACCCACTCCAGTATTTTTCCTGGAGAATCTCCATGGACAGAGGAGCCTGGCAGTCCATGGGGTCGCAAAGAGTCAGACATGACTGAGCGACTAAGCAGATTCTTTGGGGGCAGCCATCATATGGTTCTCCTGGAAGTGTCTCTTGTTCCTCACCTGGCTAAGTGCAAATCCATTTTTTGCTTGATTGTTGATTGGTTTTTACATGATCTCTGTTAGTGATGAAATTGAGAACGTTTAAGGTGTCAAATATTGCAGCATGAAGATGCCTTTGATCTAAAATTGGTGAACTTTCTTTTGAATTGAAAGCAATTCAGTTCATAAATGGATGCCTCATTCATAGATATCTAATTCATTCATTCACGACATATTTATTGAAAACAACAACAACAGTGTGCTAGTTACTGTTCCAAATGCTATGAACAAAGCAGGTAGGAATCCCTGCAGTCATGGAGTGTATCTTTTCACAGCCCAGAATCAATGAACCCCACTGCCTTCTGAGGTGAAGTTGGTAATACTGAGAAGATCACTATTGCTGAAGAAGGAATCTTGACTAGACACTAGAAATTCTTTACATCCCCACCCTGGGTTCACCTCTACTTCCGTAGAATGAACAGTTACTGAGACGACAGAGGCATCAAGAGCTTCTGAAATGAGACAGGGAGCCCAGGGAACAAATTCTGCTGAGGCAGGGCCAATGAACAAATTCTACATTTTGTGTGAGTTGGGAGCAGGGGAGTTTGTGGGCCAGAGGGAGCAAGGAAGTTATTTTTCAAAAACAAAGCAAAAATACCTGCAAGACTGAATAAGATATACTCTACAAAAAACAGTAATGTGTAAGAAGGAGAAAAACAAGGCTTAAATTTCACAGAGATTTGGATGCAAAGCAGAGATTTAAATCAGAACAAGAGCCAAATAATGCTAGACTGGAAACAAGTCAGAATGATAGGTTTTATTCTTTAGAACTATGAAGTTGCTCAGGATTTGGGGATCTTGTTTTTAGTTTGGAGGGTGGATGAGTACAGAGTCACCAGTACTTCAGAAATTTAAAAAGTGTCACTGGGAGTGAGGAAAACTTATGGAAAGTTAAGGACCCAGTACTGTCAGAATGGATCTTTTAATCCAACAAAAGCAATTACTAAATTTACCAGGTTCATCCTCTGCTTCATATTGCACTTCAAGGATGAGAAAGAGACTAGAGCCACAGCTTTGAAAGTATTCTGTATCTTGTCTGGATGAGAATAGGAAAGCTGTTAGAGAGCCTGCCAAATGTATGGGAATTCAAAGGGGAGCTTAGAAGAAAAGAAAATAGATTGAATGTGTCCAAAGAAGACAGACAAATAAAAGGAAAAAAAAAAGAACTAGGGTTGAAGACAGACGTAGAACATATTAACTTGTACTCCTTGAGAAGTTAGTTTCTCATCCCATCCTTGAAGATATTACATGCCCAATTTAGCACGGTTGTGTTGAAAGAAGACAAAAGGACAGGTTATAAAAATGGCTTGGGGGAAATTAGGAAAATGTGGAGCTTCATCTATCTTCCTGTCATTAAAATACTAGAGTTTATTTGGAATGACTAGGAAGCCCTGGTGGCTCAGTGGTAAATAAGCCACCTGCCAATGCAGGAGACCCTGGTTCAATCCCTGTTCTGGGAAGATCCCCTGGAGAAGGAAATGGCCATCCACTCCAGTACTATTGCCTGGAAAACCCATAGACAGAGGAGCCTATCAGGCTACAGTCCACGGAGTCACAAAGAGTTGGTCATGGCTTAGAGACTGAACAACAATAATTGGAATGAAACTAGATGCGTTGTGAACTTGGTTAAATGAAAGGAAATGGATTAAAGTCTGGTTTACTATTTGGTTTTAAGGTTGCCTGTGGAATTTTTGCCAAACTACATGCATGAATTCCCAACATAATGCTCTTTTAGCAAATTTCTGGAAGACGGAATGGACTATGCTCACTGAATATGTCTTGGTGTTCTCTGTCTGCCCTTTATATCTTAACACAGCAATAACTGTTTTTGTTATATACTAAGAGATTTTTACTCTTTTAGATGAGGATAACTCGAATCATTTTCCCTTGAAATTTGAAGTAAAAACATTATAAGGCGTGAATAAATAATTCCTTCTGAGTTATATCAACCGATAATCTAAATATGCATCCTGAATGTGTGAAAGAGTGTTTTGGAAAGATCCGTGCCTGCAAAACATTGATATGTGAACAAAAATCTCTCTGTTTTCCCCCATAAGGGGAGATCTTTTTAATGGTGCTCTCAAGCTGAGAAAGATAGGAATGGTTTCCTGGTTCATCAGCATCACATGCATCCAAATATTAGCTGGATATGAATAGTGAGGTCACTAGATCTGAAATCCTTAAGATCTGGATCCTTAAGGTCCCACTGTGACCTAAATTACACACAGAAGTACACACATACCATTTCCAATGACATCAGTTGAAACTTCCTGTGAGCAACTGGGAAAGGGACTTGGCCTGGAATTCCAAGAAACCCAAACTGAGGTTTTAAACCATAGGCATTCCCAGTACTTTGCAACTGATTCAATTTCCAATGAAATTATCGTCGTCCCTGGTTCCAACAGCAAACTAAAGGGAGAATTGAATTAGAAAGGAGAAACATTTTGTGGGAAAAAAAAAACAACCCACATTACTTTGTAAGAACATTTCAGGAGGACCCCAAGGAGACAGAACCCCAAGGTGTTATTCCCAAGATCTGTTGGATTACCTGGAAACATATGTTTCGTGTAACTAAGGTGGTGACCGCAAGTGAGCAGGAATGGAGAAATGGAGTGAAGGAACCAACACCTCCTCTTTCCTTCAGTCTTATTTCCACCCCTCTTCCCCCGAAACCCAAGCTTGATTTGCTATTTGGCTCGAGGAGCAGAAGAGGACAGAGGAAGTCACAGTGCATTTCCATTTCTTGTCCAGTTTCCAGTCCCATGTCAGCAGAGCTAAACCTTGGATGGCCTAGTAGCATCCCCACGGAGGGCTGTTTGGCAGGGAAAGGGAAGGAGCTGGTGTTGGAGGACAGCCGTCTGCAGCGCTCAGCCCGCAAGCTGTCTCTCCCCTCTGACCCCTGTCAGTACTACAACGGGGAGAGCAAGATAAAGAACACTCCCTTTCTCATCAAAAAGACAAGTTTTGTGTACAGCAGGCAGCAGACACTGCCTCCTTGGCCAGTGTCCAAGCTGGCTACAGAAATTCATCTGCAACAAAACAAATCAGAGCTGCCCTGTGACTTGAACTGTAGGAAGCCCAAGTCCACCTACACAGCAGCTTTTCCAGGACTGACAAATGTCACAATTAGTAGATTATGGGGCCAACTATATGGAAATGTGTATATATATAATATAACATGGTTTAGAGTCACCATCACTGACACTTCAGAATGCTTGTTTCTACCAGACTTTGGATTGCATGATAATGTGAAGTCATTCAATGGCCCACATTTATCTACTTTTGGAAAATAGGGTTCTGAATCCCAGGCTGTTGAAGAGAATCGCCTGTGGTAAAGCCAGCTATTTCCAGAAGTAGCCAAGCCAGGAATTCAGATCTCTTGCTGGCTATTCCAGGCTTAATGATTTACCTTCTATAGACACGGTGCTTGTCCTAGATTCCACACAAGTTGACATGCCATCCAGAATAGTTTGGAGCAGATTATCCTCAGGACATTTATGTCCTCAGGTGGGAATTTACTGAGTACCATCTACTGACAGGAGATGAATATGAGGGGCGTAGGTTCCTCAAGATTTCTAGAGAAATCTATGGATCTACCAAGGCTTGCCACTGTGTCCAAACAGCCTTGTCTGAAGGCTCTATTTCTTACTGAGGTAGCCTGGACATTTTTTTCTGGAGGAAACATCGAAGAAAGTCTACCATTCTAGAGAATTCTGAAGAATTTCTAGGCTTGCAAAGAACATCCGCAGTGTTATGGGAACTCTGATTTCCAACTGAACTCCCACAGAACTTCTTGGAGTTCTGAGACTTGTTTTCAAATAGCACATGGCAGAGAGCAAAGTGTAGGCACAGTCTCTCTCTCTCTCCCTTTTTTTTAAAGAGCTAAGTAATATAAGAAATTTTAAAAAGAAGCTATAAAGAATTTTGAAAATGAAATCTGAAATCTCGGTGCAATGGAAATGTTTAGAGTAAAAGATAGCTAGAATGTAGTTCAAATGGGACCTGGGTAAGAAATGAATAAGGCTAAATAATAAAGTAGGATGAATGAGATAGCATCACTCAGTGATTAAGACTGCAGATTCTGAAGTCAGACTGACCTGACTTGGATCCATATTTGGTCACTCATTAGATATGTAGCCTTAAGAATATTACTTAAAATGCTTTCACTTAAGATTTTCATTTGTTAAAGTCAGAGATTAACATAGCTGTTCATCAGGCTTTTCAAGGACATGAAGTGTGTACAAGCTAAATATGAAGCCTAGTACAAATTAAGTACACAATAAATGTCAGTTAAAGTTATCTTAAAATAAATCAAAAGTCTGAAAGGAAGTGAAGAGAAGATGCAATTTATTTGGTGGGCAGCAGCAGGAAGCAATTTAGATATAAGCAATATTATGGAAAAATGCCCAAAGATATAGAGCCCATATTATCTGAAAAAATAAATTAGCACACAGGGCTAGAGAGTAGGAGACATGACTGCCTATTGGGATTGCCATAGGACATCAAGGAAAGGCCACTTCTGCATGAAAGTGTGAGTTATATTTGCAGAGGAGACAATTCTTAGGCTGAGGGCTATGGGAAATTAACATCTTCCCTTAGGCTATGATTTTTAGCTAGAGTCAACTGTTCAGTTCAGTTCAGTTCAGTCGCTCAGTCATGTCCGACTCTTTGCGACCCCATGAATTGCAGCACGCCAGGCCTCCCTGTCCATCACCAACTCCCGGAGTTCACTCAGACTCACGTCCATTGAGTCAGTGATGCCATCCAGCCATCTATCTCATCCTCGGTCGTCCCCTTCTCCTCCTGCCCCCAATCCCTCCTAGCATCAGAGTCTTTTCCAATAAGTCAACTCTTCGCATGAGGTGGCCAAAGTACTGGAGTTTCAGCTTTAGCATCATTCCTTCCAAAGAAATCCCAGGGCTGATCTCCTTCAGAATGGACTGGTTGGATTTCTGTAAATTACTTCATTTAATATATTAATGTGGCTCTTTTTCCTTCTTTGCACTTCAAGATACACAGATTTCAATCATTTGACTACTTGGTAACATTCCACCAAAAATACTTAATGGAGAAGAGATGAAAAAGCAACTAACCTTGATTCCCCAGGTGGGTACAATGGCTGCCGAGGAGAAAATGGCCACAGCAACCTCCCCATCAGTTTGAGCCTAGATTCTTGGGATTTCCTTAGAGACTATGCCTGTCACTTGGTTCTGTCCCAAGAGCATGTGCCCAATTTCATGAAGACTTTGGGGGCTTATACAATTGTCTCCCCCTTTCCATGGTTTCCCTTTCCTTGGTTTCACTTACCCGTGCTCAGCCACGGTCCAAAAATGTTAAATGAAAAATCCCAGAAAAGAACAGTTCACATCTTCTCTTTTTATTATTTATTTGGCAGTGTTGGGTCTTAGTTGCAGCACACAGGATCTTTGTTACGTCATTTAGGATCTTTCCCTGCGGTGCACGGACTTTCTAGCTGTGGTGCGCACCAGCTCAGTAGTTGCAGCACGCAGGCTTGGTTGCTCTGCGGCACATGGAGTCTCAGTTCCCTGACCAAGGATTGAACCCTGGTCGTCCCCTGCATTGTAAGACGAATTCTTAACCACCGGACCATCAGGGAAATTCCAAATCATACCTTTTAAATTGCTTGCCATTCTGAGCAGTGTCATGAAATCTGCTGATGTCCAGATCCATCCACCCAGGATGTGAATCAGCCCATTATCCAATTCACCCCACCTCTTAGCCTTCTGGGTTATCAGATTGACTGTGGACTGTTGCTATTACAGCTGGTGTTCGAGTAACCCCTGTTTGATTTCATAATGGCCCCAAAGCCTAAGAGGAAGTGATGCTGGCAGTTCGGATGTGCCAAAGAGAAGCCAAAAAGTGCTTCTTTTAAGTGAGAAGATGAGGCTTTTGATTTAATAAGAAAAATTTGTATGCTGAGGTTGCTGAGATCTACAATAAGAAAGAATCTTTAATCTGTGAAATTATGAAGAAGGAAATAAAAATTTGTGTTAGTTTTCTGTTTCAAACTGCAAAAGTTATGGTTACAGTACGGGGTAAGTGCTTGACTAAGATGGAAATGGCGTAAAGTTTGTACAGCAAGATATTTCAAGAGAGAGATCACATTCACATTACTTTTATTGCAATGTATTGTTATAATTGTTCTATTTTCTTATTGGTTATTGTTAAACTCTTACTGGGCCTAATTTATACTTTAATTTAATCCTCGGAATGTATATATAGGAAAAACACATAACATATACAGTAAGTCCACTACACACAAACAAATTCTGTTCTGAGAGTGCTGTCGTAAGCCCAATTTGTCAGTCAAACAAAGTTAACCTAGGTGCCCAACAAACAAAATCAGCTATAGAGTACTGCACTGTGATAGGTTTATAATACTTTTTATTCAAATAATATGTAAAAAGCAAAAAAAATAAAGGAAACATCTTAAATCTAACAGTACAATACCTTGAAAAGTACAGTAGTACAGCACAACAGCTGGCCTGTGGGGGCTGGCATTGAGTAAACAGGCAAGAAGGGTATTGATTGGAGGAGAGACAGAAAGTGGGAGAGGGAAGAGCTGAAGGATCGTCAGCTATAGGAGGCGGAGGGCAAGCTGCAATTGCACTCACACCTGCTGTTGATGACACAGGTACTGGTGTCTTGCTGGAACCGGATGTACATTTGCCTATTTGAAAGTTACCACTTGAAGATTCATATGTAGGGGACTTACTATATAGGGTTTGATACTATCAGTGGTTTCAGGCACCCTTGGAATGTATAACCCATGTATAAGGGGAGATAGCTATATAAGCCTTGTGCCAGGAGCTAACCCCAGACTCCCAATTCCTCCCTCCCTCTGAGCAACCACAAGTCTGTTGTCTATAAGTCTATTTTTATTTTGTAGATATGTTCATTTGTGTTATGTTTTAGATTCCACATATAAGTATTTGCAGTGATTTTAAATCTTTGCCAGGCAGCTCATAGAGCTGTGTTTCTTCTGAGTCCATTTTTGAACTTTTTTTTTTTTTCCTTAACGACCCAGTGGCTCCCTGTTTGTATGCCTTGTAAGTTTTTGTCATGATTTGGGCATTTGCAAAAACAACCACTTGTCCAAGTCTTTGCTCACTGGTTTCACCCAGGGAATGATCTTTACCATCAGCCTGGCTGGAGGTTCTTGGACTTTTCAAACTCAGTCTGTTCTCTTACTCACCCTGGCATCTCCTGCGGCTTCAGTCTTGCTCATCTCTGTTTTTCAGCACCTCCTAATCTCTTAACAGTGGTCCCTTCAGCTCTATGAGTCAGGCAAAACAGAACCTAGTTGCTTGGGAAGTCTCCAGAGAAGCCAGAATATTAGACTGATGAACTACTGTCTGTTCTCAGCCAGGAGGAGGAGGCCTGGTGTGGAAGGCTTCCTCTCACTTACTTGAGGCAATTCTGTATCAGGGACAGGGGAATGGATGGCCATGTCAGACGCCACGGTGTCTCCTATCCCTTGTGTTGGAATTTGTTCTGGATTTGCTATCTTCTGGATGCTGTAGCTTCTTAACTGGTCTCTATTGTTCTCAGAGAGGTATTATGCTTCATCTATTGTTGTTGACTTTGGGTCTTTGTTGGGGAAGGAGGGCTTGTAGCTTACTAGTTCTCCATATGGCTAATGTCACTCGATTAATGAATTTTTGACCAAGATATGAAGGCAATGTAATGGAGAAAGCATAGTCTTTTCAACATATAGTGTAGCAACAATTAGGGCTTCCTGGTAGCTCAGTTGGTAAAGAATCTACCTGCAATGCAGGAGACCAAGGTTTGAACCCTGGATCAGGAAGTTCCCCTGAAGAAGGAAATGGCAACCCACTCCAGTATTCTTGCCTGGAGAATCCTATGGACAGAGGAGCCTGGGAGGTTATAGTTCATGGGGTCACAAAGAGTTGGGCATAATTGAGTGACTAAACCACCACTACCAAGGAAAAAAGAAAAATAAATTTTGATCTATATATAAAGGTAATTCAAAAGCAATCATAGGACTTCCCTGGCTAATTAAGAATCAGCCTCAGTTTTTCTAGTGGTCATGTATGGATGTGAGAGTTGGGCTATACAGAAAGCTGAGCACTGAAGAATTGATGCTTTTGAACTGTAGTGTTGGAGAAGACTCTTGAGAGTCCCTTGGACTGCAAGGAGATCCAACCAGTCCATCCTAAAGGAGATCAGTCCTGAATATTCATTGGAAGGACTGATGCTGAAGCTGGAACTCCAAAACTTTGGCCACCTCATGCGAAGAACTGATTCATTGGAAAAGACCCTGATGCTGGGAAAGATAGAAGGCAGGAGGAGAAGGGGATGACAGAGGAGGAGATGGTTGGATGGCATCACCGACACAATGGACTTGAGTTTGAGTAAACTCTGGGAGTTGGTGAAGGATAGGGAGGCCTGGTGTGCTGCAATCCATGGGGTCGCAGAGAGTCAGACACAACTGAGTGACTGAACTGAACTGTCAATGCAGGGGACACAGGTTTGATCCCTGGTCCAGGAAGATTCCACATGTCGTGAGACAACTAAGCCTCTGTGCCACAACTACTGAGCCCTCAGCCCAGAGCCCTCAAGCCACAACTACTGAGCCTGTGCTGTGGAGCCTGTGAGCCCCAACTACTGAGTTTGCATGCCCAAGAGCCTGGGCTCCACAACAAGAGAAACCACTGCAATGAGAAGCCTGCACACCACAACTAGAGAGTAGCCCCCACTCACTGTAACGAGAGAAAGCCCTTGAGCAGCATGGAGATCCAGGGCAGCCAAATAAATCAATAGCAATCATATACCTAAAGGTAAAATTTAGAAAACTATAGATGCACTTAGTTGGTGTATACAACTTCTTGATAATACCATTTATATGGAAATTTAAAGGTCTTGGAATAGTGAAAGCATCTTGAAAAACAGAAACAATGTTTGAATATTCTTGTTACCTTATTTTGTAATTTAATATAAAGGTGTTAATACTATAATCAAGATAGTTCAGTTCAGTTCAGTTGCTCAGTCATGTCCGACTCTTTGCGACCCCATGAATTGCAGCACGCCAGGCCTCCCTGTCCATCACCAATTCCCAGAGTTCACTCAGACTCACATCCATCGAGTCGGTGATGCCATCCAGCCATCTCATCCTCTGTCGTCCCCTTCTCCTCCTGCCCCCAATCCCTCCCAGCATCAGAGTCTTTTCCAGTGAGTCAACTCTTCGCATGAGATGGCCAAAGTACTGGAGTTTCAGCTTTAGCATCATTCCTTCCAAAGAACACCCAGGACTGATCTCCTTTAGAATGGACTGGCTGGATCTCCTTGCAGTCCAAGGGACTCGCAAGAGTCTTCTCCAACACCACAGTTCAAAAGCATCAATTCTTCAGGGCTCAGCTGTCTTCACAGTCCAACTGTCACATCCATACATGACCACAGGAAAAACCATAGCCTTGATTAGACGGACCTTTGTTGGCAAAGTAATGTCTCTGCTTTTCAATATGCTATCTAGGTTGGTCATAACTTTCCTTCCAAGGAGTAAGCATCTTTTAATTTTATGGCTGCAGTCACCATCTGCAGTGATTTTGGAGCCCCCCAAATAAAGTCTGACACTGTGTCCACTGTTTCCCCATCTATTTCCCATGAAGTGATGGGACCAGATGCCATGATCTTCGTTTTCTGAATTATCATCAAGAGACTTTTTAGTTCCTGTTCACTTTCTGCCATAAGGGTGGTGTCATCTGCATATCTGAGGTTATTGATATTTCTCCCAGCAATCTTTATTCCAGCTTGTGCTTCTTCCAGCCCAGTGTTTCTCATGATGTACTCTGCATATAAGGTAAATAAGCAGGGTGACAGTATACAGCCTTGATATATAGATCCACACATAGAATCATTTTTTTTTTTTTACAAAGGTGATTGTTATCTACTGTGGAAAGAAAAATCTTATCAATCTTATTGTTCCAACTGGGTATCTTTGTAGCAAAAAAAAAGTACACTTTGACCTATATTTCACCCTATGCATAAATCTGAACTGAAGATGGATTATAAACCTAAATACAAAAGCTTAGCATAAAAAGCTCTTGGCTACCTGGAGATTATCTTTGCTACACTGAAGCAGATTACTTAGAATATAAACATCACTAACAATAAATGAAACAATTGAGAGACTTTGTCAAAATTAATAAACAATTTGTTCATCAAAAGAGATTGTTAAGAAAATGAAAAGGCAAGGCACAGATGGGGAGAAAATATTCAAAATAGACATATGACACAAGGAACTCACATCGAGATTGTACAAATCAAAACTTCTACATATCAATAGCAAAAAGTAAACAACTCATTAAAAATAAGAAAAATATTAAAATAGACCCTTCAAAAAAGAGGATGTACAAATGGCCAGTGAACACATAAAACATATCAACATCTTTAGTCAATATGGAAATGCAAATTAAAAGCACAGTGATTACCTGCACATACCCATTAGAATTTCTGAATTTAAATTGACTATAAACTTCAAAAGGATGCAAATCAAGTGGTACTCTCCTAGTGTATGGTGAGAATATAAAACAGTCCAACAAGTTGAGACAGTTATTAGCATTTGCTTTTATAGAATTAAACATACATTTATCTTAAAAACCAGCAATTTCACTTCTACTAATTCACCTCAAAGTAATGAAAGCGCATGTCCATCCAAAGACTGGCACAAAATATGTATTGCATTTTTATTCATAATAGAAAAAACTGGGAACAATCCAAATGTCCATCAACAGGAGAATGAATAAATTGTGGTACATTCACACAGTGGACTGGTATTCAGCGGTAAAAAGGAACAGATTATGGATACATGTGGCATTATAGAGAAATCTCAAAACAGCATACTGAGCAAGAGAAAGCAGGCACAGGGGAATACATACTATGTTATTCCATTTTTCAGCAGCATCTACAGTTATTGAAATCCAAATGGTAGTTCATTTGGGCTTTGGAGATGGGGAAGGTAGACTAGAAAGAAATTTGAAGACCTTTTGTAGTATGATGTCAATGCTGTAGATCTTAACTGGGGTATTACATGGTTACACGTATTTATTAAAACTTATCACACTATTCACTAAAGATTTACGTAGTTTAAAAATCTATAGGTGAGTTTCTGGAGAAGGGATTGGCAACCCACTTCAGTATTCTATCCTGGAGAATCCCATGGACAGAGGAGTCTGGTGACCTACAGTCCATAGGGCTGCAGAGTCAGACACGACTGAAGAGACCTAACGTGTGTACTCGTGAACATATGTAAGTTTACCTTCATAAAAATTTTTTTAGAGAAAAATAAAAAATATTTTTAGTTAAGCAAAAACAAGGTAATTCATTACTATCAGATGAGCTCTCATGGAACTACCAAAGGTTATTTTTCAGGCAGAACAGGTATTGATGAAGATGTAGTTGAAATTCAGGAGCTGCAGATAGCAATGTAAATTGGTACAACTTTAAGAAACTATTCTGCCTTATCTATAAAGCCAACAGCCTGGCAATTCCAACTCTCTTTACTGAGAACCATACATTTGTGATTTTGCAATTGGCTATATTTCATGTGTATCTGTAATTTTCTGAGAAGGTGGGAAATTTCAGTAGCAAAATCAAAGAAGCAGTTATGATCTCTATTTAGACGGTGAGACTGGTAGACATATACCTGTGATGGAACCTGGGCTCCTGAACAGAGCTGGCAGTCAAGGAGGGTGAGCCAAATGCAGGGTGAAGGGGGGACTACAGACTCATCCGAGCGCCGTGTGACCTGGCAGGCTGGCTCTAATATCCCCAGAAGCACAGCATCCATCCCACCCCAGCATCCACACAGCCACAGCTCTGCACTCTGCCAGAAACGGATTAACACCTGCAAATCCAAGGCTATGGTGATGCCTCCAACTAGTCTTACTGCTGCTGCTAAGTTGCTTCAGTCGTGTCTGACTCTGTGCGACCCCATAGACGGCAGCCCACCAGGTTCCCTCGTCCCTGGATTCTCCAGGCAAGAACACTGGAGAACATTTCCTTCTCCAATGCATGAAAGTGAAAAACGAAAGTGAAGCCGCTCAGTCGTGTCCGACTCTTAGCGACTCCATGGACTGCAGCCTACCAGGCTCCTCCGTCCATGGGATTTCCCAGGCAAGAGTACTGGAGTGGGGTATCATTGCCTTCACTAGTTTTAGTATTTCACTTTGAATAAAATTATTTATTTATTTGGCTGTGCCGGGTCTTAGTTGCAACACGCAGGATCTTTAGTTGCGGCATATGAGATCTAGTTCCCTGACCCAAAGCATGGAACCCTGGTCCGCCTGCTTTGGGAGGGCAGAGTCTTAGCCACTGGACACTAGGGAAGCCCCACTATTTTACTGTAATTAAAACTGTCTCTTCTTTAATGGAACAACAACAAAAAAAAGTTACTGATTACAAGTGGCACCTTTCTGCATGAAATTTTTCTACCTAATTCCCTGTCTTTTATTTCCAAGCAGTCAATTAGAGTTTCCTATATTCCTTACATTTTCCTGGCACAGCAGGCTCAATGGAGGGTTGCGATGGAAGGACGCTTAACGCAGAGAGAGCAGCAAAGTCAAAGGCCCTGAGATTAAGGAGAAAACAGCATAGTGATTGGGAATTAAAAGTCATTCCATCTCACTGGGCTGTCTGCAGTCTAGGGAGCTGGCGTGAGAGATGAAGCGGGAAAGGGAGGCCAGCCTCAACCTGGAGGAATTTTGCAGATATGTTTGGATTTTCAACTTTTCTCAAGTGGTCAGGAGTTGTTTTGTTTTTTACCACTTCACTCACAGTTGCAAAGATGAAAAACTCCAATCACTTCCTTTTTTTTTTTTTAATCTACCTAAGATTTTTTGAAAGGTAAATGCTCTCTGGATTATCTCTCTATAAATCTATTCACAGGAGGACTATAAAGCTATATTTTGGAAAACAGCATGGTGTTCTTTTTGTGCTATAATCTTTGCTTGACATAGAATAGTAAGAAAGGATCCAGTTTCCTCCTGCTGATCCTAGTTCTTGTACCAGAAGCACTGGCCCAATTACTCTCAATGCCATTCTCCACAGACTTCATTATCTACTTCCTCTGCAGGTTTGTGTTGGAACATTTTAAACTCTATCCAGGGATGCTTTAGTGAAATGAGGATTTCACTAAAAAGTGAAAATAATTAATTTAATTCATTTAAGAGTCCTCTCCTGACTAGCTCATTCATTCTTTCACTAGTTTTTTTTTTTTTTTCCTTTTTAGAGTTACATTTTTAAAAAACTTTTTATTTTTTAGCCACGCTGCCCAGCTTGTGGAATCTCAGTTCCTCCACCGGGGATCAAATCTATGACCCCTGCATTGGAAACGCAGAGCCTTAACCACCGAGTCGCCAGGGGTGTCCCACATTATTCTTTAACTTCAGAATCTCTGTACACTGACCTTTCTTTCTTCCAATCCATCTATGACCTTCTGTTTCCATTTCTTCTATAATTTAGATAAGACTTATGAATCGTGACTTCAAACTCTCTATGTATCCTTTAGTTTTTCACCCTCCTTGCTTTTTTTGTATGGTAAAACCCCAATGAACCACTTCATTCATCCACTGTGTGGATGCCTGGAGGTGGGAAGCCCGCCATGATGGTCTTCTTGTAATCTAGGCAAGAAGTGAGAGGAGCCTGCCCTATGGTAGAGGGACTTTATAAAACACTAGGACCAGGTTCCAGCAATATCAAAGAAGTGGAATTATAAGACTTCATTTCTGGCTTTTGCAGCTAGATAGTGGCCAGCTGTTCACTAAGATTGGTAACAGTGAAAGGGGAGACTTTGGTAAAGAGAGAATCCACTTCAGCTAACAATTGGAAGAGCTTTGGAGGTCTCCAGATGGAGCTTTTCCAGAGTTGAGGAGACAGTTGTGGGGTGCATAGATGACTTGGGAGTCATGGCAGGTAAACAGTAATTGGGGCCATGGGGTTTAATTAACATAGGAAAGGAAAATGTGTTGAGAGAGGAGAAAAGAAACTCAAGGCCAGAACAGAAGAGTCCATTAAATAAATGAGCAAAAGCCAAGGGAAAAGAAAGCATCAAGAACTTAAGTAATGAGATGAACCAAGCTCTAAGAGATCAAGAAAAGGAAAAAGAGAAAATGTCTGTTGGATTTAACAATAAAAAGTTAATTATTGACTCAGAATATGAAACTATCGACTCAGATTTTCAACTGGAAATCATTTGCAATAGCTTGAGAAGTGAATAGAGCATGATAAAATGGAGAAAACTTAGAAATTGTCATTCAAAAAGCTCAGCTGAAATGGAAAACAGCCCAGTTAAAGGGCAATGCATGGATGAGGCAGTACTTTAAAGGTGGTGATCATTTGAATATGTTTAGATGTTGATGGGAAAAACTCGAAGATAAGGAGAGTTGGAAGGTTTAGAGTAAGATGGAAGAAATAAGTAGAGTAAGGATGCTGAGAGGTGGGTAGGAATGGGAGTAAGAGCAGAGGCAGGGAGACTGAGACCAAAAAAGATCTCCCTGTTGAGCCCTTCTACTGTTGGTTTAAATGTAAGTTGGTGCCTCCACCGTGGAAAACAGTATGGAGGTTCCTCAGAAAACTAAAAATAGAATTACCACATGATCCAGCAATCCAACTCCTGGGAATATCCCCAGAAAAATCTATAATTCAAAAATATACATGTACCTGTATGTTCATAGCACAACTATTCATGATAGCCAAGACTTGGAGATAACCTAACATATATCCATTCATCTGTCAATGAAGGGATAGAGAAGATGTGATACATATATACTTGGAATGCTGCTGCTGCTAAGTCATTTCAGTCGTGTCCAACTCTGTGCGACCCCATAGACGGCAGCCCACCAGGCTCCCCCGTCCCTGGGATTCTCCAGGCAAGAACACTGGAGTGGGTTGCCATTTCCTTCTCCAATGCATGAAAGTGAAAAGTGAAAGTGAAGTCACTCAGTCGTGTCCGACCCTCAGCGACCCCACGGACTGCAGCCTTCCAGGCTCCTCCGTCCACGGGATTTTCCAGGCAAGAGTACTGGAGTGGGGTGCCATTGCCTTCTCCGACTATGGAATACTACTCAGCCACAAAAAAAGAGCAAAATAATGTCATTTGCAGCCACATAGATGCAACTGGAGATTATCATATTCAATGAAGTAAGTCAGAAAGAGAAAGATAAATAAGATATCACTTGTATGGTATCACTTGTAAATAAGATATCACTTATCGCTTCCCTGGTGGCTCAGATGGTAAAGAATCTGCTTGCAATGCTGGGCACCCAGGTTTGATCCCTGAGTCAGGAAGATTCCCCTAGAGAAGAAGATGGCTACCCATTCCAGTATTCTTGCCTGGTGGATTGCATGGAGAGGGGAGTTTGGTGGGCTACAGTTCATGGTGTTGCAAAGAGTTGGACACAACTGAGCAACTAACACTTTCACTTTTTCTATATATGGAAATTAATACATGGCACAGATGAATTTATCTACAAGACAGAAACAGACTCATAGACATAGAGAACAGATTTGTCTTTGCCACAGGGAAGCAAGGGATGGACTGGGAGTTTGGTGTTGGTATATACAAACTATTATACTTAGAGTGGATAAACAGCAAGGTCCTAATGTTGAAGAATCTAAGCTACTCCATTTTGTTAACAGAAAAACTCCATTTTGTAAGGTTCCGGGAAAAGAGCCTTTGGAAATCCCCTGACCTCACCCCACCACCCACGAGCCAATCGGACCCCAGACCAGAATCTCCTGACTTAACGTTCAGGAACTTGTGGTCTACCTAGGTAATAGGGACCAATCAAAAACCAGCACACAACCCTTCAAAAGAAAGTGACCAATCAGACGTCCCCCTGCCTAGAAATTCTTTTTTTCATGAACACTCCCTATATAAGCAAAACGTAATCCAAAACCCGGGGCTCCTCCCTATAGCCGCTGCGTCGGTAACGGTGGGAGCCCCAGCTCGAGCTTGGTAATAAAAACTCTCTTGCTTTTGCATCGGATATCGGCTCCCTGGTGGTCATTGGGAGATTTCGCGACTTGGGCATAACAATGTATAGCAGAGGGAGCTATATTCTGTATCCTGTGATGAACCATAATGGAAAAGAATGTATATAAGCATATAACTGAATCACTTTGCTGTACAGCAGAGATTGGCACAACACTGTAAATTAACTGTGTGTATGTGCTAAGTCGCTTCAGTCATGTCTATTTGTGATGCTATGGACTGTAGCCCGCCAGGCTCCTCTGTCCTTGCGATTCTCCAGGCAAGAATACTGGAGTGGGTTGCCATGCCCTCCTTCAGGGGATCTTTCCTACCCAGGGATCAAACCCATGTCTCCTGGGTCTCTTGCATTGCACGTGGATACTTTACCACCGAGCCACCAGGGAAGCCCTGTAAATTAACTATACTTCAATTAAAAATGAAAACTCCCTGTTGTTTTGATTTGAAAGGTAAAGATTAGAGATGAAAACAGATGTAGGCAAGTAGGCTGGGGGGGTCTGGATTGGAACAGGGAGTAGCTGGAATTTCTTTCCAAAGACATCTATTTCTAATATCAATTATTTTAAGGAAGTGAGGGGAGAAATTCAAGCTCATAAGGAAAAAGGGACTGGGACTGAGGGGAAGGAAAACTGAAGGTGAAGATCCAGCTAGACCGGTCAGATTCTCAACTCTGCCTTCTAACAGCATCACCCGGGGAACTTTAAAAAATACTTATTCCCGGCTTCCAACTTAAGAGATGCTGATTTAATTGTTTTGGGCAAAGTAGTTTTAAAAAGCTCCGTAAGTCATTCTAATGTACAGCCAGCGTTCAGAAAGTTCTGATCAGACCCCTTTGTTTCTGGAATTTTGCACCAACTGGGTAGAAGTGGTGAAGGCAGATGGTTGAAGTGACCAGAGTTAGAGTCTTGCTGGGCAGGTTCGGAGGAAGGAGAATGGAAAAGCGTTGAAGGCTGGTCTACAAAGTCTAGGCTGAAGTGAGAAAATGAAGATATGAGCTGATTAAAAAGACTGATAAAAAATAGAGTAGCCAAGGAGGGGTGAACACACGTAGAAAGAGGAAGGGGGTGATTGATCCGGAAGCAATGAAGAAAGTAGTATTCCCTTTTAACTTTCTGATGCTCTGAATCCACTCCTTCAGCCACATGCCCTTAGAAATAGTTTTTTAAAATATTTCTGATCAAAACTATAGAAGAAATAGAAAATAGAGTTTGTAGAGAATTGGTGATTATGACAGCACTTGAAGTGTGGGGGAGCAGAAAGCATAGATGGTGGGGGAAAATTCTCAATTAAAACCTTTTTTAATGGTTTCTCTTACTTCTCATGTATCAGTCAGTCTGAGGTTTTTTGCTTTTAAATGAGCGCTTAGCACATAAGAAAGTAACTGGACTTTTAAATTTTAGTGGGTATTAGGTAGTAGTAGTAGGGTTTGGAGATTATCCCTCCTCTGGAATTAAAGATATGAATAATGTTTTTCTTTAAAGAAAGGACATGATTAATAGAATTTAGGGATGCTGGCTATATTAGGAATAAGTTATTGAAATGATCTTAAGTCATCTGCATATAATATAAGGTTTTAAGTAATAGGAGTCCCAGAGAGGAATGATAAGGCATCAGTAGACCTCAGGACAAAACTCATTTACTCTAGATTTCTGTAAGAGTCTAGGGAAAACCTCTGAACTATTCTTAACAAAGATGAAGTGACAGTAAGATGGGGGAAAACAGCAGAGCCTTCACATCCCACAGCCACACAAAATAAAGTCTTGATCATGCCTCAAGAGAAGAGAAAGAAAAATGCATTCTGAGAACGCGCACATTATTTCACAAGGAGTCTTAGAAAAAAGACGGCTGGAGCATTATTCATTGGAATTCTTTTTTTCCATTGTTCTCTCATTAAAACTGGCCCTGTTTTATCTTCCTCTGAGACTGTTTGAACTGCAGATTCTGATGTCCTTTGAACTTTGTTCTTTGATAAAAGTTGGGCAAAAAACACACACACCACAGGCAACTGGGGACCTGAGAGTTGAGACTTGTGAGAGTTCTGGGGAGGCCTTCCTGTCCTCTGCCAAAAAAGAAAGACAAGTGTTCAAACTGACCAGGGGGCAAAATATTTCCATAGTTAGTCATTCATATCTACTGAGAAGCCTCAATGAACTACAGGTTTTTTTAGATTTAAGGGCTTTTGTTTTTTTTAATCCTGTTTACTATCCCCATCAAGCTGACAGGGCAGAAGGAAACATCCTCTAGGATTGGTGTCCATCAACACATTTCCACCAAAATGGTGTCTGGGGAAAAAGCCACACTTCTGTATGTTCCTCCTTAAAAGACGGTGCCTTTTGAATAGCTCAAAAGGAAGCAAAGTGGTGGAGTTTTGTTTTCAACGGGTTTTTCCACTCTGTGACTTTTTTTCTTCCTTCTTGCAAAAGAGTCTTTAAATGGAGGCATTTGTGATTTTAGTATTCTCTTTGATTTGAATACTTTCATAATGGTGGTAGCTTAAATTGATGGAGGTCTCTATTCTTTTTTTTTTTTTTTCCTCTGTGTTTTAGTAATTTTATGGGGCTGCTCCATGCCAGCTGGCTGGGTTGTGTTGCATTCATGTTACCCCAGATCACTCTTCTTCATAACTGAAATACATAGAAAGCTAAAATATGGCTCAAAGGATTTCAGTTGGGTCCCCTATATTTGAAGGGATTTTTTTGAGCATAGAATGCAATGCTGATCATATTCTCATCCTGTGATAGGAAAACAGATTCCAGAACAGTAATGCTGCTTACTTCCAATGCTAGACAACCAGAGGAGCTGACCCACTGAGCTCCAGTCTGGGGGAAGACAGAGGTTAGGATCCAAGGCTGATAAACTTCACTGTACCCGCAACCCAGAAAGTGAAGTAATAATGAGGTAATACATGCTGATAGGAAGTCAGGGGTTGAAATCTGCGTAAGGTCTCCATAGAGAAGTGGGCTGAACTCCCCCTTCTGTACTTAATGGTGTAACATACTAGGGAGGAAAAAAGGTAGGTTGGACTCATGAAACATTAATACACTCAAGAAGCAAACACAGAAGTAAGAGAGTAGTGTGTTTCATTTCTAGATAACTGCCAGGAACATTTTTAAGGATAATCACCTCCTAACTCAGCACAATTAATTGAGTAATTGTCATTTTTTTTTTTTACTTTGCCTGAGAAAAATGGCTTTAACACATTATTGACTGGGGGATTATTGCAGAAACTAATGCATGTGGCCAATGATTTGTTATATAAATGAATATTGGAGCACTCCAGTCAATAATGTTTGGGTAGCAAGAAACATATTACTGTCTCAGGTCAGTAAGCTGTTAAAAATGAACTCACCTGATCTAGTCAAAATTTGCTGTGTTTCGCAAGGCCACCTCATCCTTGAACTTTTATCATTATAGGCTTTAGCAAAGTTATTGAATCACAGGGCAAAGTGATTCACACAACTAAGTATGTGTCGTTCATCAAGGTACCCATGCTTTTTACTTGGGTTTTGATGGTAAGAACCTAATGATACCTTATGTTGTTTAAAAGTGGAGACAACCACACATCTATGAGAGCAGCTAAAATGAAAAATACTGACAGTACATGATGTTGGCAAGGATAGAAGGAAAGAGATCCTGTCCTTTCCTGGTGGGAGCGTAAAACTATACGGCCACTTGGGAAAGTAGTTTGCCAGTTGCTTGGAAAACTAAAAGACATGAACCTTATGATTCAACAATTACACTCTTGGGTATTTATCTCAGAGAAATGAAGACATACCCACACAAAGACCTGTGTGCAAGTGTTCACAGCAGTTTTATTGGTAACAGGAAAAAACTGGAAACAGTCCAGACATCCTTCAGTGAGTGAATGGTTTAAATAAACTGTGGCACATCCATACCATGGAATACTACTTAGTAATAAAAAGGAACAAATGATTAACACTTCAACTGGGATGGGTCTCAAGGGAATCGTGCTAACTGAAAAAATGACAGTGTTGAAAGGTCACATAATGTATGATTCCGTTTAAATAATGTTCTCAAACCTTTGGTAGCTACATGAATCCACACATACGATAAAATTGCATAGAACAACACACACATAGACATACACACAGGTAAAACTGGTAAAATCTGAATAAGCTATGTGAATTGTAACATATCAATTCCCTAGTTTCCCTATTGTGCTGTAGTTCATGTAAGATGTTACCATAGAGAGAAATTGGGGAAATGTTACATGGGATTTTTCTAATATTTCTGCAACTTTCTGTGAATCTGTAGTCCTTTGAAATGAAAATTTGGAACAAATGCAGTATAGCAGGAAATCAGGGCCACTCTTTGAAACACTGTCTGAAAAAATATGACCAGCTTTATTTTGTGATGATAAGAAAGCCAGAGTGACAACTTGTGGATAGGTGATGGCTATAAAAATAGAAATCCCCAAATATAAACTGATTCAGTCTATTTTCATGTTTCTGGTTGCTAAAACATCTGATTCAGTGTGTTTATTGATACATTTTTCTAATTGTGACACGTCAGTTTTTCCTAATGAAAACACTGCAGAAGACCAAGCAACAACATATATTCCTATACAGCTTCAAGATGCTGTTCTGTTGTTGACTTTGAACTCCGGCTGTATCCCCTTTCTGAAGACGTGCAGCAGTTGATAATAGCCACTGGGGGTCAGACTTCCCCATGGCACCTACTCACACATGTTTGATACCCAGTGCTACCGCAATTCCAGACTTACAGATTAGTAGGACTCAACTTTTCCTTTCTACTTGTAAGAGAGCACCAAAACAGAAATATTTATATTCATGGTAATCATCCAGCCTGGAACACAAACAGATCCACGGATAGTGGAAGAGATAGCAGAGTAGTTTTCTATAAATCCCAGTTAAATAGATCATAGTTAATGAGGAATCCAGCAAAGGGCTAGTAGTGTTTGCTTTAACCGCTGGATGAGATACATTCTGCCTTCTAGTAATCTGGGAAAAGAGGAGCCCTACCTTTGGCCCCTCCCATTAGAAGTCCCACTCTGGCTCCCATCCAGCCATGCTCCTCACAATGGGACAAGAATCCTAATTACTTTTCAAATAGCTGAAAAAAGAAAAAATGCTAGATTTCTTGCCAGTAGTTAGATATCACTATAGTTATATTAGTTGGAGTGAAACTTTGATGGTGAGCAGAAGATAGTTCTGAAAAAGACTGTAGCCTAGAAGATGTCAGCCTCCTAGGGCTATGGATGGAGGAGCAAATTTTAAAAGGAGAACTGCCTCCCATGGGGTCACAAAGACATGAATGAGCAACTAACACTTTCAGTTTTCATGATGAATCACAGGAGAAAATAAATCAGGCTTGATGTGGCCAGATTCTGGGAGTTTTGAATTTTTTGATTTTGAGCAGTGTATCACTGAATCTGATTGCCAAGGCATGGCACCGAAATGCCAATGCAAGAGACATTTGTTCCATCCCTAGGTTGGGAAGAGCCCCTGGAAAAAGGAAACGGCAACCCATTCCAGTATTCTTGCCCAGAGAATCACATGGACAGAGGAGCCTGGTGGGCTACAGTCCATGAGATCACAAAGAATCAGACATCACTGAGGGTGTGTGCACACACATCATTGTTGGTTAACGTGTGGGTTGGTTGCCTCCAATTGGTTCTCTGAAGACAAGGTGGATGAGTCATAAGGGTACCTCCTGTGTCTCTGCTATAGAAAACCAATGACTTGAACCCTCTCCCAGAGGGAGAAGAGGTATTTTGTCTTCCTAAGGACTAGGGGAAGAATTTCTAAGTAGTCAAGTTCACAGGTCAGCCATTACTTTGTCTAGACACTTCAATGATCAGATCTCTTCCCTCTCTATATATTTCTAAGTGGAGTTCGGAATCTGGGACATATATGTCACCGAGATGGTTCTGGAGACCTGTTCTCAGACTTTGAGAATCTAATTTGGTTTGAACTAAGGGATTTTCACGCTTCACTAGGGTCTCCTTTGCACACCTTCCAGCTCTTGCTTTGCAAGGTGGGTCGCGATGTCATCACTTAAGATTCGAGAGCACAAAGTGAACTGTCTAACCACAGATTCAAAGAAATTTCCTAAGATGACTCCCTTGGAGACCTAGGTGGCAAGACACACAGCTTGCATTAAATGGCAGTAAATACAGTCATGTGCTAAGCAAAGCAATAACAATTAAACCCATCAACTTTAACTGAGGTTGAGAAAACAAAAGACCTTCTAGTTTACGGTGGCCCCAAGCCAGGAGACTGCTGAGACTGGAGAAAAATCAGACTGCAGACTGAAGAATGCTATCTTCTAACAAGAATGTGCTCGTGAAAAAAATTTCAGGAGCAGCAGTTTTGTCAAGCTTCTTCCAGAATGTTGATCAGCCAGGACTTCAAAGTATTACCCGTCAGGTAAATATTCTCTGGCAGGTGCAAGGAAGAGAAACACACACATGCTCCCTTGAGCAAACTTAAAAGAAATAAGATCTGATGTTATATGCTGGCTCTTAATTTTTTTCAATAACGATAAATTAGCTTGGGATTGATGAAAGATTGAAATATCACCTAGACCTTTGAGGATATATGTAGATATAAGTATAGCTTACAGAGGAGGCAGAGGCAGAAAAGAAAAAAATAAATGCTGCCCTGAGAATGAACTTGGGGTTTTCTGATATATTATAAGATTAAATAAATGTTTCTTGCCACTGGCAAAAAAGTTAATTTTAAGTCACAGCTTCTATGAGTTCTCATCAATCTCAAGTCATTTCTTTTGATCTAAACTTTCTTTTGAGAGATCAAGTAAAAGATTGAAATTCTCAATAACATATTTATCCAGCTATGATGAAGTTAAACTCACATGGAGCAGGAAGAGCAAAAATCCATATTGTCAAAGTTTACTGTATGGTACTAGAGAGGTGGGGTAGGGAGGGAGAGAGGCTCATTAGGAAGGGAATATATGTATACATATAGCGGATTCATTTGTGGTACAGCAGAAACTAATAAAATATTGTAAAGCAATTTTCCTCTCAAAATAAATTTAGAAAAGTCTGTATCTGAAGTCAGACAATGAGTTATAAGGCTTAAAATCTCGTTTTTACATCCCATGGCATTCAGAGAGGTAAACATCTCGATTTCCAACACAAAGTTTCCTATCTTGTGTTAACAGTTGTTCAGTATCTTTGAGGCCCCAGCGTTGCTGGGTTGGGATAAAACCATGCAACATAGAGGATTCACAGAGGGCTTTGCTTCCAGAATGATTGGGTATTGTTCTTGCTGCATGCGCAAGCTACTGAAGCATTCCGAAACTCAGTTCCAAATCTGTAGATGAAAAGAACACACCTCTCCTGGAGGGTTGTTATGAGAATTAGGGGAAACATGAGAATTTGCATGTAGTAGGAGGCATTCTGTGGATAGTACTTATCACTACCTGAGCACACCGAATGAACACAGTTGACAAGTGATTAAACATTTCTTCTGGGGAATGTCTCAGGTCCTAAATTGGATTTGCTGACCTCACTCTGAGAAGCATTTTGAAAACCTCAGAAGTCCTTGTAATTGCATTTTCCCCCCTAGTTTTATTGAAACATAATTGACACACAACACTGGATTCGTTTAAGGTGTACAGCACAATGATCTGACTTACATACATCATAAGAGGATTACCACGATAAATTTAATGAACATCCATCGTGTCGTATAGATACAAAATTAAAGAAATAAAAATTTTTTTTTCTTTCTGATGAGAACTCTGTGTTTACTTGCTTCATAACTTTCATATATAACCCAGGGATCAAACCCAGGTCTCCTGCATTGCAGGCGGATTCTTTACTGTCTGAGCCACCAGGGAAGTCTATAGATAACACACATCAGTGTTAATTATATTTGTTTTAATTATACTTATCACATTGTACATTCATCCCTAGTATTTACTTATAACTGGAACTTTGTACTTTTTGATTGCTTTTGTCCAATTTCCCCTCTCCCTAGCCCCAGTCTCTGGTAACCAAAAATCTGATCTCTTTTTCTATGAGCTTGCTCCTTTTTGAAATATAATTGACCTTCAACAATTTGTTAGTTCCTGATACACAGAACAGTGAGTCAACAGTTCCATACATTTCAGAATGATCACCACCATAAGTCTAGTTACCATCTGTCACCATGCAAAGATGTTACATAATAATTATTGACTATATTCCCTACACTGTACATTTCATCCCTGTGACTCATTTATTTTGTAACTGGAGATTTTAGACCTTTTAATCTCCTTCACCAACTTCTTTCTTCCCCCTTCCTCTGCTCTTTTTTTTTTTTCTTCTTTCTTTCTTAATAGTGTTTTCACTGGATTGTGTAAGCCAGGTATAGAGCTTTCCTTTTTAAGAAATGCTGTTGTATTGAAGAAACTAGTTAAGTAAGAAGCATCAGAAACCAGACAACCTAGCAATGGAAGCTGAAATTGAAGTATCCAGAGGTTTTTGTTTATATATTTGATACTAAAGGCTTGCAGTATTCATTTATTTTCAAACTCCACATACATGCTTATCATGACTGTGGTTGCTTTTCTTATTGTCTGCCAATTCCTAGAACGATCCTTTTCTTCTCTTCTCCCTACCATCACAGAAACACATGAGACCTTGAAACATTTTTGTGCTGTTTCTCTTCTGGTTTGCTGTCACACAGTCTCTGTGAAGAAGTGGAGGTGACTCAGATTCGTCTTTCATTCCTTGCTTTTTGTCCTCCAAACTTGATAATGACTTCCTTCCCGGGAAAGATAAAATTCCAGAGTCTCTCCTCCCATCGACTCTCTCCTTTTCCTTCTGAGCTGTGAACCATCCATAATTATTATTCTTTACATGAAACTTTCCCCTTAGACTTCCTGTTCTTTTATTTGTTCTTGTGGATAAATTGAGCTAGAGGATAATACTATAAAATTCATTTTTATCTGAATGAATAAGGCACCAAAAGAGTTCTAATTAGGGCTACAGGGGAAAGCTGAAAGGATAAAAAAGAAAAAATCTATATATATGTATATAAAGAGAGAGAGATGTCTTCAGTAGGAGATCATAGGACTCTGGCCTGAATCTTGTCTTGAGTATTTGAATGAACACAGATAAGACATCAAATTTGCTGATGAACCAAAATGTGGTGAGATAATTAAAATGAAAATTGAAAGATGAAAAAGCCAAATTATTTCAGTGTATTAGAATTATTGATGAATGCCAAGAGAACAGAATTGAGCAGGAGTGTGTGCAAAAATCTGTATCTGGTATTTAAAAGTAGTTGACTGTAGTGTGGAAAATTAATAAAGTGTTTAAGAAGAAACAAACCACAGTGATGGAAATATGTCTAAAGGACAAGGGAGCTAATTGAAAGAGCTCCCAATGGCCAGAGCTGGAACAATTTGTACAAGATAAATTGGGTTATAATCCAAAGTATAAAATAAATATCCATGAGTCCCTGCTGATATAAATGATTGACTAACTGGGAGAGAATAGCCTTACCTCGACTATGCAACAAAACCAAATTAAAAATTCTATATGAGAAGAAATCATTTTTATTTTCATTTTTCCTTGGCACATAGAAGTCTTTTCTAGAATCCGTTTAGATACTAATAAAGTATTCCTGATAATATCATTTGCTTTTGAGAAGAATTTTAATCCATGAGTTGTTGTGCCATTTGCCTGATATTTTTCTTTCCATTTTACTGTATGGGAGAGAGTGTTTATTATTCCTCCAATGTCCACGGTCCAGTTGAACCATAGAAACAGAACCCTTGATTTTTACTATGTATATGACTAACCAAAATAAGCATTGCATTTCCCAGCATCATTTGTAGCTACATTTTGATATTTGGCTTGGTTCTTGCCAATTGGTTGTAAACAGAAGCTTGTGCAACTTCCGGGAAGATTTCTGGAATGTGGAAAGTAGTTTTTAGAGTTCCTGCAAGCATCTGGGACCTTGAGGTGACTTTGGGGACCGGAAGTCATGCATGCAGAAATAGAAGATAAAGAGAGGCTGAGTTCCTGTCACTGAGGACTAGCATATCAGCCCTGGATGACTGCCTACAATTTTTCCCCCCAGGGATATCATATTATTTATTTTTCTATAATTTAATTTATGTCTAGCATTCACATTCTTCCCAGCAGAGGAAAATTTAATTAATTCAGAGAAAACTCAGTCAGAGCAACATATATAGTAGGCTGCTTGAAATTGTAACACAGGTCGTTGAAGCTCTGTCTATTTTTTCAGTCCTTTTTCTGCCATTTTTAATGATTTTTACTGCATGTCTTTTTGCCCATTAATCTTTACTTTTTCAGCATCGAATCCACTGTTAATTCCATCCAGAGTACTTTTTTTTTTTAATTCTAGCTCTTGCATGGTTTGCCTCTAAAAGTTTTGTTTAGGTCTTTTTTTTTTATATTTTCCATGTCTCTCCTTAATATGTTCAAGCATTACACTGCCTTCTTAAACATACAGAATATAGTTATAATAACCATTTTAACATTCTCATCCACTAACTGCATCACCCATGTAATTATAAATGTTTCTATAGCTGTTTCTCCTTATTATGGGTTGTATTGGTCTACCCTTTATATGCCTTGTGAGTTTTCATTTGATGCCAGACATTGTGAATTTTACATTGTGTTAGATACTTTTGTATTCTTATAGCTATTCTTGAACTTTTCCCCCTTAATTGAAATTAAGTTACTTGGAAATAGTTTGATCCTCTTGAGGCTTGCTTTTAATATTTGTGAAGTGGAACCAGAACAGCCTATAGTCTAGTTGAGATGATACCCTTTGGAGTACTTCAATGTCCTGTAAATTTGCAACTTTTCCTTTTTATTTTTTTCTGAAAGAAACACACTATTCCTGGTCCTGTGGAACTTCCAGAGATTGTTAGCTCTTCTCTTTTTAGGTGGTTCTTTCTTTCCCCTCTTATGGTCTCTTCCACTCATGCTCAGCAGAAGATCTAAGGGGGATCCACTGAGATCTTCGGAACTCTGCTTCTGTGTACCTCTCTCCTCTTGGATATTTGGCCCTATGAATTCTCACTGGTGTCGACTAAAAATGATGTACAACGTGAAAGTTATGAGTTAAGTTTGAGGCAAAATGAGGACTATAGGCTGGGAGACAGCATCTCAGTTAGCTCTGAGAAAGTGCTCTAAAGAGGGGGAAGATCAATATATGTGATTTTGGTGAGGGGGGAATTCATGCAATCAAACACATATCTTACAAAAGGTTTTTTGCTGGTCATGAGCTGCTGATGTCATTGTGAAGGGATTTAGTGCTTTTCTAGATATGGGGAGATACAAGGATTGGGCTCATAAAATCAGGTCCTGAAAATACGTATCTGGAGACTTGTTCCACCAGTTTTCTTGGAGCACAAAGGGCCTCATTCTCCATCCTGAACTCCCTTCAGGGTGTGTCAAAGGTCAACAGCTGCACAGGATTCAGTCCCTGCAGAGGCAGATGGCAAACACCATTGGCAAGTTCCAATTAGTAGTTGACACTGGTTTAGCCTAACTCTGTCTTCTTAACTCAGCCAGCACTCTACCTCATTTTCTCTCCTGCACTGCAGCCTGGAAACTCTCTGCAGTCAGTAAGCTGAGACATCTTGTTTGTTTCCCCTCTCTTAGGGCTTACTGTCTTGTGTTGTCTGATGTCAGTATCAGAAAACCACTGTTTCAAAGACATGTATAATTGTTTAGTTGTTTCAGATAGGAAGGTAAATCTGGTCCCTGTTCCCTTATTTAATTCTTTTTATTTAAAAATTATTATTTATGACCTGTTATTATAGAACTGATTACAGACACATAAGGAGAACGTGCGTGTATGCTAAGTCACTTGAGTCACATCCAACTCTTTGTGACCCCATGGACTAGCCCGCCAGGCTCCTCTGTCCATGGGATTCTCCAGGCAAGAATACTAGAGCGGGTGCTATGCCCTCCACCAGGGCATCTTCCTGACCCAGGGATGGAACCTGCCTCTCTTGTAACTCCTGCATTGCAGACAGATTCTTTACCGCTGAGCCACCGGGGAAGCCCACGTAAGGAGAATTATTGTATGTCAAACTCCAACATCCTTAAACAGTATGGTTGAAAGAAACATGTACATGGAAAGTTAAATCAAGGCCCTCAAGAATAAATTATTATTCTTTAATAATCATTCTTTAATGTCAGTGTTAATTTATTAAAATTCCACAATCCCATCTCAATGTATAGAAAAGATATAATGGCTTTTAAAAGGTGTTTCACATATAGCATTCTTCTCGCTCTTCATTTAAATAAACTCCTTACTTATAATAGTCACCCTCTCTGACTTCCAGGAAGTATTATTTTTGTCTTTTCAACTAGATCACAATTATCCACTGAACAAATATTGGCGGGTATTTAGTTATTTTTAAATGAGAGAAATACACTTCTCTATTGTATGGCTGCTGTTGACATAATTCTAACATTATACTTAATTCTAATATTATACTTAAGTTGCATAATCCTCACTAAACATCCCAGTAAATTTTAGTTGGATATCTGTTGTTCTAAATAATTATCCAGGGATCAATATATTTGATGAATATATTTTTCCTAGGTGGAGAAAAGAGTCCATTGTACATTTCTTGAGATGCGGTAGGTTACATAATATTTAGCCACTGAGGAAAAAGATTTTATTTGAGGACTAATTAACAAATGATCAGCTCCTCTCACTGGGCTGTAATTGGGCTTTTCAGTAGTTAATAGGTTTAATTAGTGAGCTGGTTCTTAGATGTCAGTGTTAACTCTCAAACTCTACACACATGCACAGAGTTTAAAAACAGAATTTTTTCTCCATCTGGATGGAGAATGTTCACATCATCCAGGCTATATGGTCATATTATTTTGCTGTAAGTTCCATCTTTACCCTTCTGCAGGCAGTTACTCAGGATGCTTCTTTTTGTGTCTGTCTTTAACATCTCCTATTTTCACATCTTTTTACTCAGTATAGTCCAAGCTTCAAAAGATGATGTAATAAAAGGAAAATTGAAATCAGATCTGAATTTATCAACTACTTGATTACTGCTTATTATTTCATTACTTAGTTTCATCCATTATTCATCACTTAGTCTTAGTTTATTTCATTTATAAATGGAATATCACCTACATCATGGAGATGTTTAAAGAACCAAATGAGATAATTTAGTGCATACAAAAGTGTGCACTAAAGTGTTTAAAGAATATTTGTGTTAAATAAGTGTTGATGGATTACCTTCTTTACAATTCAGCCTTCCCTTTTCTCTCTTTTACCCTCTGCTTTTCGAAGAGAAGCTTCATAATGGAATATTCAAAATGAAGGAAAATTAATGAGGATTATCTTAGGACTAGAAGGGGCTATAGAGTAAGCTATTATTTATAAGGATGCTCTAAGTGTATTTTATCACTATCCACTTTGATCTCAATGCAGTTGTCACTCAAGTGCAAATATCAGATAAAGTAATTTTTAGAAAATGCCAATTCAGAAAGTAAGAACTGTGGTCTCTGAGATAAGCATGGCAGCATCCAAGAAACCACTTCTGGCTTCTATTAAATCTCTATTCAGTACTAACATTGGCTTACATTTAATGCAGGAGGTAATGAGAGCCCATTTGAATTGTCTCCTAAAGCGGCCAAGAACTTTTATTGCTGTTCTCAAAGTAGAGCCAAGAACTTAACCCTCATCTGTACAATGAAGACATTTGATTAGATAACTTCCAGCTGTAAAAATTCTATGACTTAGCTAATTATTCATTATAGAAGTCCAGCCTTTTAAATTTATCTCACATGAATCATGTCAGTTTATGTCAGTTCAAGCCTGGTGGGCCTAGTTCATAAAGGAAAAAGTTGGTTTTGCATTTTATCTTGGCTTCACACCTATTGCACTACAAATAATAACAATAACACTTTAATAAGAATAACTTATCTTGAAGATAAATTTTAAATTTATAGAGCCATTGATAGTTTTCCCAATATGAACTGTGGTTATGAAGTGTATGAGAGAGGGAAAAAGAAGAAAGGAGAGGCTCAGAATCCTCTTTACCCATCACTTTGCACCATCTTCCTTCTGTTGGCAATGGCTAGAATAAAGCTTTTTTCCTTTTATGAGAGCCTCCTTTTTATTTTTGATGTGGACAGTTTTTAAAGTCTCTATTGAATTTGTTACAATATTGCTTCTGTTCTATGTTTTGGTCTTTTTTTGGCCGGGAGGCATGTGGGATCTTTTCTCCCCAATCAGGGATCAAACCAGCACCCTCTGCATTGGAAGGCAAAGTCTTAACCGCTGGACCACCAGGGAAGTCTCCATGATAGCCCTTTTTGTAGACAAGAGCAGACCTCTTATCTTTTTTTTTTAATTTAAACTTTTTATTTTGTGTTGGAAAGCAGAGACATTACTCTGCCGACAAAGGTCCATATAGTCAAGGCTATGGTCTTTCCAGTGGTCCCATACGGTTATGAGAGCTGGACCATAAAGAAGGCAGAGCACCAAAGAATTGATGCTTTGGAACTGTGGTGCTGGAGAAGGCTCCTGGAGTCCCTTGGACAGCAAGGAGATCAAACCAGTCAATCTTAAGGGAATTCAACCCTGAATACTCATTGGAAGGACTGATGCTGAAGCTGAAACTCCAGTATTTTGGTCATTTGATGCAAACTGTTGACTCATTGGAAAAGTCCCTGATGCTGGGAAAGATTGATGGCAGAAGAAGAGGACATCAGAGGATGAGATGGCTGGCTGGCATCAACAATGCAATGGACATGAACTTGGGTAAACTTTGGAAGATGGTGAGGGACAGGGAGGCCTGACATGCTGCAGTCCATGGGGTCACAAAGAGTCGGACACGACTGGGCAAGTGAACAACAAAATAGCCAATTAATAATATTGTGGTAGTTTCAGGTAAACAGGGAAGGGATTCAGCCACACAGATACATGTATCCATTCTTCCCCAAACACCCCTCCCATCCAGGCTGGCACATAACATTGAACAGAGTTTTATATGCTATACAATAGGTCCTTGTTTGTTATCCATTTTGAATATAGCAGTGTGTACATGACCTTCCCAAACTCCCTTACTATTCCTTCTGCCTGGCAACCATAAGTTCATTTTCCAAGTCTTTGAGTCTCTTTCTGTTTTGTAAATCCATTTGTACTGTTTCTTTTTATAATGGTCATCTGAGTTAGATTCACTCATTCCAGTCCATCTCAGTTCGCTGATTCCTAGAATGTTGATATTCACTCTTGTCATCTCCTGTTTGACCACTTCCAATATGCCTTGATTCATGGACCTAACATTCCAGGTTCCTATGCAATATTGCTCTTTACAGCATCGGACCTTGCTTCTGTCACCAGTCACATTCACAACTGGGTGTTGTTTTTGCTTTGGCTCCATCTCTTCATTCCTTCTGGAGTTATTTCTCCACTGATCACCAGTAGCATATTGGGCACCTACCAACCTAGGGCTTCCCTTGTAGCTCAGTTGGTAAAGAATTTGCCTGCAGCGCAGGAGACCTGGGTTTGATCCCTGGGTTGGGAAGATCCCCTGCAGAAGGAAATGGCAACCCACTCCAGTATCCTTGCCTGGAAAATCTCATGGCCAGAGGAACCTGGTTGACTGCAGTCCATGGGATCGCAAAGAGTCAGGCACGATTGAGCGACTAACACACACACACCGATCTGGGGAATTCCTCTTTTAGTATCCTACCATTTTGCCTTTTCATACTGTTCATGGGGTTCTGAAGGCAAGAATACTGAAGTGGTTTGCCATTGACAAGGCTGTGGTCCGTGTGATTAGATTGACTAGTTTTCTGTGATTATGGTTTCAGTGTGTCTGCCATCTGATACCTCTCGCAACACCTACTGTCTTACTTGGGTTTCTCTTACCTTGGACGTCGGGTATCTCTTCACAGCTGCTCCAGCAAAGCGCAGCCACTGCTCCTTACCTTGGACAGGAGTGGCTTCTCTCAGCCACATTTCTGAACCATTGCAGCCGCTGCACTACTGTGGGCAGTAGTACTGTGGGATTACTGTAGGCAGGAATCCCTTAGAAGAAATGGATTAGCCATCATAGTCATCACATGAATCCGAATGCAGTACTTGGATGCAATCTCAAAAACGACGGAATGATCTCTGTTCATTTCCAAGGCAAACCATTCAATATCATGGTAATCCAAGTCTATGCCCTGACCAGTAATGCTGAAGAAGCTGAAGTTAAACAGTTCTGTGAAAACCTACAAGACCTTCTAGAACTAACACCCCCAAAAGAAGTCGTTTTCATTATAGGGGACTGGAATGCAAAAGTAGGAAGTCAAGAAACACCTGGAGTAACAGGCAAATTTGGCCTTGGAGTATAGAATGAAGCAGGGCTAATAGAGTTCTGCCAAGAGAATGCACTGGTCATAGCAAACACCCTCTTGCAACAACACAAGACTCTACACATGGACATCACCAGATGGTCAACACTGAAATCAGATTTATTATATTCTTTGTAGCCAAAGAGGGAGAAGCTGTATACAGTCAGCAAAAACAAGACTGGGAGCTGACTAAGGCTCCAATCATGAACTCCTTATTGCCAAATTCAGACTGAAATTGAAGAAAGTAGAGAAAACCACTAGACCATTCAGGTATGACCTAAATCAAATCCATTATGACTATACAGTGGAAATGAGAAATAGATTTAAGGGACTAGATCTGATAGACAGAAGGCCTGATGAACTATGGATGGAGGTTTGTGACGTTGTACTGGAGACAGGAATTAAAACCATCCCCAAGAAAAAGAAATGCAAAAAAGCAAAATGGCTGTCTGGGGAGGCCTTACAAATAGCTGTGAAAAGAAGAGAGGCAAAAAACAAAGGAGAAAAGGAAAGGTATAAGCATCTGAATGCAGAGTTCCAAAGAATAGCAAGGAGAGATAAGAAAGCCTTCCTCAGCCATCAATGCAAAGAAATAGAGGAAACCAATAGAATGGGAAAGACTAGAGATCTCTTCAAAAAATTTAGTGATACCAAGGGAACAGTTCATGCAAAGATGGGCTCAAAGGACAGAAATGGTAGGGACCTAACAGAAGCAGAAGATATTAAGAAGAGGTGGCAAGAATACACAGAACTGTACAAAAAAGATCTTCATGACCCAGATAATCACGATGGTGTGATCACTCACCTAGAACCAGACATCTTGGAATGTGAAGTCAAGTGGGCCTTAGGAAGCATCACTACGAACAAAGCTAGTGGAGGTGATGGAATTCCAGTTGAGCTGTTTCAAATCCTGAAAGATGATGCTGTGGAAGTGCTGCACTCAATATGCCAACAAATTTGGAAAATTCAGCAGTGGCCACAGGACTGGAAAAGGTCAGTTTTCATTCCAGTCCCAAAGAAAGGCAATGCCAAAGAATGCTCAAACTGCCGCACAATTGCACTCATCTCACACGCTAGTAAAGTAATGCTTGAAATTCTCCAAGCCAGGCTTCAGCAATACGTGAACCGTGAACTTCCAGATGTTCAAGCTGGTTTTAGAAAAGGCAGAGGAACCAGAGAACATCCACTGGATCATCGAAAAAGCAAGAGAGTTCCAGAAAGACATCTACTTCTGCTTTATTGACTATGCCAAAGCCTTTGACTGTGTGGATCACAATAAACTGTGTGAAATTCTGAAAGAAATGGGAATACCAGACCACCTGACCTGCCTCTTGAGAAACCTGTATTCAGGTCACGAAGCAACAGTTAGAACAGGACATGGAACAACAGACTGGTTCCAAATAGGAAAAGGAGTATAGGAGTCAAGGCTGTATATTGTTACCTTGCTTATTTAACTTATATGCAGAGTACATCATGAGAAATGCTGGGCTGGAAGAAGCACAGGCTGGAATCAAGATTGCAGGGAGAAATATCAAAAACCTCAGATATGCAGATGACACCACCCTTATGGCAGAAAGTGAAGAAGAACTAAAGCGCCTCTTGATGAAAGTGAAAGAGGAGAGTGAAAAAGTTGGCTTAAAGCTCAACATTCAGAAAATGAAGATCATGGCATCCGGTCCCATCACTTCATGGCAAATAGATGGGGAAACAGTGGAAACAGTGGCTGATCGATGGGAGAAATATCAATAACCTCAGATATGCAGATGACACCACCCTTATGGCAGAAAGTGAAGAGGAACTAAAGCGCCTCTTGATGAAAGTGAAAGTGGAGAGTGAAAAGGTTGGCTTAAAGCTCAACATTCAGAAAACTAAGATCATGGCATCTGGTCTCATCACTTCAAGGGAAATAGTTGGGGAAACAGTGGAAAGAGTGTCAGACTTTATTTTTGGGGGCTCCAGAATCACTACAGATGGTGACTGCAGCCATGAAATTAAAAGACGCTTACTTCTTGAAAGGAAAGTTATGACCAACCTAGATAGCATATTGAAAATCAGAGACATTACTTTGCCAACAAAGGTCCATGTATTCAAGGCTATGGTTTTTCCAGTGGTCATGCATGGATGTGAGAATTGGACTGTGAAGAAAGCTGAGCGCCAAAGAATTGATGCTTTTGAACTGTGGTGTTGGAGAAGACAGTTGAGAGTCCCTTGGACTGCAAGGAGATCCAACCAGTCCATTCTAAAGGAGATCAGTCCTGGGTGTTCATTGGTAGGATTGATACTGAGGCTGAAACTCCAACACTTTGGCCACCTGATGCAAAGAGCTGACTCATTTGAAAAGACCCTGATGCGGGGAAAGATTGAGGGCAGTAGGAGAAGGGGACAACAGAGGATGAGATGGTTTGATGGCATCACTGACTCAATGGACATGGGTTTGGGTGGACTCTGGGAGTTGGTGATGGACAGGGAGGCCTGGTGTGCTGTGATTCATGGGGTCACAAAGAGTCGGACATGAGTGAGTGACTGAACTGAACTGACTGTTTGCTTCTAGATTCCACATATAAGTGATGTCATATGATATTTACCTTTCTCCGTCTGACTTCACTCAGTATGACCCTCTCTAGGTCCATCAGCGTTGCCGCAAATGGAGTTCTTTCATCTTTTTAATGGCTAATATGCCATTGTATATACACACCACATCCTTGCATATTCCTCTGTTGACAGCCATTAGGATGCTTTCATGTCTTGGTTATTGTAAAGTGATGCAGTGATACTGGGGTGCATGTATCCTTTTGGACCATGTTTTTCTCTGGGTATATGCCCAGAATAGGATTTCAGGGTCAAATTGTAGCTCTATTTTTAGTTTCTTAGGGAACCTCCATACTGTTCTCCATAGTGGCTGTACCAATTTACATTCCCACCAATAGTTTAGGAGGGTTTTCTTCTCTCCACCCCTTTCCAGCATTTGTTGTTTGTGGATTTTTTGATAGCCATTCTGACCTGTGTGAGGTGATATCTCATTGTAGTTTGGTTTGCATTTCACTAGTAACTAGCAATGTTGAACATCTTTTCATGTGCCTGTTGGCCATCTGTGTGTCCTCTTTGGAGAAATGTCTTTTCACGTCTTTTGCCCATTTTCTGAGTGGGCTTTTTGTTTTGATGTTGTTCAGCCTCATAAGCTGTTTTAGATTTTGGAGACTAATCCCATATTGGTCACATCATTTGCAAATATTTTCTCCCAGATTTTGGATTGTCTGTTCGTTTTGTTTATCATTTCCTTTGCTGTGCAAAGCTTTTGAGTTTACGTAGGTTCCATTTGTTTATTTCTGTTATTATTTCCATTATTCTTGGAGATGGATCAAAAAAGGTGTCACTATGATTTATGTCCAAGAGTGTTCTGCTTGTGTTTTCCTCTAGGAGTTTTATAGTCTCCACAGACACCTTATCTTAGGGCTAAAATTTTTCCAGTTCTGAGCATTTCCATCTAGATGTCCTAAGCGAAGGAGGAAAGAAGATTATATAGACAATCTCTTTTCCAACATTCTAGCCCCATTTTCAGCATTTCTTCAGTGCTATATCAGACGTGGCTTGGTCCTGAACACTTCCCCAGTCTTCAGCATCAATGAAAAAAAAACCGACTACCCACCTTGGAAATCTGAAAAAACTAAGAGGAAAAACATTAGGGAAAATGATTCTTCAGCAGCCATTCCCTTTCTCTTATTTTCCTCATTACCTTTCTGGGACAAATTAACCCTGTTACCATTTCTTCTGATTAGTAGTGCTATTTTTTACGCCACTCCAGGCAAGTTTAAGCATTTGGTGACACTGCAGCCAAGCTACATTGAACAGCCACCAGCATTCAATCTATCATTTACAAACTCTCAGAAGGAAAATGGAAAGACGACCCTGATTAAAAATCTGCATAATCCCTTCCTGTGGGGAAAAGCTCTCAAAGTTTATCTAAATATATAAGACCACCCCGTGGTAATCAATCTAATTATGGGCACAGAGATTATACAGATTGTGTCTCTCTCACCATGACCTTTTTCTTATTAACCAACATGCTTTTCAATGACAGGGGAAGGATCTTGTTAAATGAAAGCTACACAAGAGAAATAAAAAATTTCTTAAATCTTTGGGGGTAGGCAATTGAATGTGACCACCTGAACTTAAGGTCAATTGTTGTATTTAAAACTACTCCTTTGTGGAAATTTTGATGAAAATAAACGTGCTTGTTGGGATACACAAGTGGTCAATCCAATAGCTTGCATTTTATCTTGAAGCAAAAGATGGCTCTTGAACAGAACTGTGCTATATATTCTCTGGGGATTAAAATATATGATGGAACTGAAGGATTCTTGAAAGCACACTTTAATCCTTTTAACCTACAAATATTTATCGAGTAACTATTATGTGTCAGAACTCTTCTCAGTGTTGTTTATACTGTGGTTGGAAAAAAAAAAAACAAAAAACAAAAATGAAAGCAGAAAAAGCCTCTGCCCTCTGAGAGATTCCTTGTCAAGTCTAGTGGGAAAGAAAGGTATTAGAGATTTAAACCCCCCAATAAATATAGAATTATAAAAGAATAAGTTGCTATGAGAGAGAGCAAATATAGTTCTCTGATTTGAATCGCTTTGGGGAGGGAGGTCATGTAAGTTATTGAATGGAAACTTCAAGGATGAATAGAATGGAAACCTCAAGGATGAGCAGGGTTTCACCAAGAGGAATGTTCAAGGAAGGAGTTGCAGGCAGAGGGAACATTCACACCATTGAGTAGTGCTCAGAGGTTCAAGTTTCACCAACAGAATCAGGCATCAGGTGAGAGAATTGCTGTCCTGTGTTTCTAACTATTGGAAATTTCCTGGATGATGTCACAGAGTTGGACCATCCTTGTGCCTGGAACTCACAATGAAACACTCCAGTAATTCTCTTGGCTGAATAAAATTTGACATCTATAGTGGCCAACAGTAAACTCTATCTAGTAAGACTTGTCTGCCTAATTTCACAGGAATTAAAGCCCAGCTTCTATTTAAGATTATATTGTCAGACATATAGATCTTGCCAAGAGGGTCAGAAAATCTCAGGAAATACAGAATTAATAACTGTAGATGATTTCAGATGTGAAGGAGAGCATGCAGACTGATAGGCTTATTAAGTGGACCACTTGGCATTCAAAATCTGTTTTTAAAATGTTCAGTCTATAACACTAAATATTTGTTTTACTTACTTCTTATTCTGATAAAGTCTGGTAATTATGCCTTGTTCATGAATTTCCCAACATCCAGAAACACTACAGTATTTACATAAGAAGAGTCCAAATTCTGTGGACCTTGATATCAGCTCCCTGCAAGTCATAGAGATTTTTATTATAAGTAAAACAGAACTGCTTGTCCCTTAAATGAGTTAAAGAATTTGTAGACATAATCTTTATTAACTTCATTACTCTTAGAAAAATATTTTCCAGAGTATATTCCATAGAACACCAGATTCAAAGAATATTAATAGATGTTACTTGAAAAAAAAGAGAGAGACTTGTAATAGTGTGGGAATGCCAAATTAAACAAAGTAAAAGGGTTATTTTTTACATAACTCTTTAGATCACTTAATATACAAGTGTCCATTGAAAATATCAAAGAAGAATCACTATGTAGTATTTCTTAGATGCATTTATCTAAGGAAACTTTTTCTGTAGGTCATCAGGGGGGATTGGCATTCTGTGCAGCATTCTTTGGAAGTGCTACTCTAATGAAGATGTTTAAGTTGAATGAGTAAAGCATATATCTAGGAATCATGTTACACGGAGATTTATAAGCTGTAAGTAAGCAAAGTCTTGCAAGTTTTATTGTTCAAGCGAACTATTTAGAAAAATTGATATCAATAAATGAATAATGTGCTGTAATTAGTCTCTCAGTCACGTCCTACTCTTTGTGACCCCATGGACTGGAGCATGCCAGGCTGGAGTGGGAAGAATACTGGAGTGGGTTGCCATTTTCTTCTCCAGGGGAATCTTCCCAATGCGGGATTGAGCCCAGGTCTCCTGTATTGCAGGGAGACTCTTTACCGTCTGAGCCACCAGGATATATTAATAATTGCTTCCTCTGGGTTCATGCAGACTTAAATAAGGACATATGAGACCATTAGAAGATACAAGATGATCTGTGCTGCACCTACTGTTTTTATTGAAATGTAATTGCTTTACAATGTTGTGTTAGGTTCTGCTGTACAATAAAGTGAATCAGCTACATGTATGCATAACCCACTCCAATGTTCTTGCCTGGAGAATCCCAGGGATGGAGGAGCCTGGTAGGCTGCCATCTATGGGACAGAGTTGGACACAACTGACGTTACTTAGCAGCAGCAGCAGCAGCATACCCTCCCTCTTGGACCTCCCTCCCACTCTCCCATCCCACTCTCTAGGTCATCAGAGAGTACAGAGCTGAGCTTCCTGTGCTATACAGTAGCTTCCCACTGGCTGCTTTACACATGGCAGTGTATATATATATATATATATATATATATATATATGTAGGATGCCTAATGATGGCAGAGTAGAAGGATGTGCACTTACGTTCTCCTGTGAGAACTCCAAAATTGCAACTCGCTGCTGAACAACCATCGACAGGAGAACGTTGGATCCCACCAAAAAAATAATCTACATACAAGGACAAAGGAGAAGCCCCAACAAGATGGTCAGAGGGGTGAAATTGCATTTAGAATCAAACCCCATGCACGCCAGAGATGCTCGGAGTGCTCAAACCCAACCTTGTGTACACCAGGACCCAGAGACCTCACAGAGACTGAGCCAGACCTGCCTTTGAGTGTGTAAGTGTCTCCTGTGGACACATGGGTCAGCAGTGGCCTGCCGTGGGGACAGGGGCTCTGGCTGCAGCAGACCTGGGTCACATGGTGTGTAGCATAAGCCCTCTCGGAGGAAGTCATTATTAGCCCCACCAGAGAGCCACCGAGCAGACAACCCACAAACTGCACAACAATTATACGAAAGATATTCTTGCACCATTAAGAGAGTTCTGGGACCCACAACAGATTTCTCAACCTGGGGTTCCGGTGAAGGGATTGAGAACACCCAGTAAATTTGACTTTGGAGGCCAGTGGGGTTTGATTACAGAACTTCCACAGGACGGGGGAAACAGACTCTTGGAGGGAACAAACAAAACCTTGTGCACACCAGGAGCCAGGAGACAGGAGCAGCGTCCCCACAAGAGACTGAACCAGATTCACCTGTGAGTGGCCAGGAGTCTCTGGTGGAGGTGCGGGTCAACAGTGCCCTGCTATGGGTCAGGGGCACTGAATAAAATAGTGTGTGCATAAGTCCTTTTGAAGAAGGTTGCCATTACAGTCATTACCCCTACCATAGTTTGGCCTGTGGTCATGAATGGATGTGAGAGTTGGACTATAAAGAAAGCTGAGTGCCGAAGAATTGATGCTTTTGAATTGTGGTGTTGGAGAATACTCTTGAGAGTCCCTTGGACTGCAAGGAGATCCAACCAGTCCATCCTAAAGAAAATTAACCCTGAATATTCATTGGAAGGACTGATGTTGAAGCTGAAACTCCAATACTTTTGCTGCCTGATGTGAAGAACTGACACATTTGAAAAGACCCTGATGCTGGGAGGGATTGGGGGCAGGAGGAGAGGGGGACAACAGAAGATGAGATGGCTGGATGGCATCACCGACTCAATGGACATGGGTTTGAGTGAACTCCGGGAGTTGGTGATGGACAAGGAGGTCTGGCGTGCTGTGATTCATGGGGTTGCAAAGAGTCGGACATGAATGAGCTACTGAACTGAACTGATAGTTTGGCCTGAGGCCAAACAAAAGGGAGGGAACATAGCCCCACCCATCAACAGAAAATTGGATTAAAGATTTGCTGAGCTTGGCCACCCATCAGAACAAGATTCAGTTTCCCCCACAGTCAGTCTCTCCCATGGAAGCTTCCATAAGCCTGTTATCCTTCTCCATCAGAGGGCAGACAGAGTGAAAACCACAGTCACAGAAAACTAACCAAACTGATGACATGGACCACAGTCTTGTAGAGCTCAATAATACTATGAGCCATGCTGTGTAGGCCACCCAAGATGGATGGGTCATGGTGGAGAGTTCTGACAAAACGTGGTCCACTGGAGAAGGGAATGGCAAACCACTTCAGATTTCTTGCCCTGAGAACCCCATGAACAGTATGAAAAAGGGAAAAATATATGACACTGAAAGATGAACTCCCTAGATTGGTAGATGCCCAATATGCTACTGGAGAAGACTGGAGAAATAATTCCAGAAAGAATGAGGAGACAGAGCTAAAGCAAAACAACACCCAGTCGTAGATGTGACTGGTGATGGAAGTCAAGTCCAATGCTGTAAACAGCAGTATTGCCTAGGAACCTGGAATGTTAGGTCCATGAATCAAAGTAAATTGGAAGTGGTCAAACAGGAAATGGCAAGAGTGAACATCGACATTTTATGAATCAGTAAACTGAAATGGACCAGAATGGGCGAATTTAATTCAAATAACCATTATATCTACTACTGTGGGCAAGAATCCCTTCAGTTCAGTTCAGTTCAGTTCAGTCGCTCAGTCATGTCCGACTCTGCGACCCCATGAATCGCAGCACGCCAGGCCTCCCTGTCTATCACCAACTCCCAGAGTTCACTCAGAGTGGCGTCCATCGAGTCAGTGATGCCATCCAGCCATCTCATCCTCGGTCATCCCCTTCTCCTCCTGCCCCCAATCCCTCCCAGCATCAAAGTCTTTTCCAATGAGTCAACTCTTCACATGAGGTGGCCAAAAGTTTCAGCCTCAGCATCATTCCTTCCAAAGAAATCCCCGGGTTGATCTCCTTTAGAATGGACTGATTGGATCTCCTTGCAGTCCAAGGGACTCTCAAGAGTCTTATCCAACATCACAGTTCAAACGCATCAATTCTTCGGCGCTCAGCCTTCTTCACAGTCCAGCTCTCACATCCATACATGACCACAGGAAAAACCATAGCCTTGACTAGATGGACCTTAGTCGGCAAAGTAATGTCTCTGCTTTTGAATATGCTATCTAGGTTGGTCATAACTTTTCTTCCAAAGAGTAAGCGTCTTTTAATTTCATGGCTGCAATCACCATCTGCAGTGATTTTGGAGCCCCCAAAAATAAAGTCTGACACTGTTTCCACTGTTTCCCCATCTATTTCCCATGGAGTGATGGGACCGCATGCCATGATCTTTGTTTTCTGAATGTTGAGCTTTAAGCCAACTTTTTCACTCTCCTCTTTTACTTTCATCAAGAGGCTTTTTAGTTCCTCTTCACTTTCTGCCATAAGGGTGGTGTCATCTGCATATCTGAGGTTATTGATATTTGTCCCAGCAATCTTGATTCCAGCTTGTGTTTCTTCCAGTCCAGCGTTTCTCATGATGTACTCTGCATATGAGTTAAATAACCAGAGTGACAATATACAGCCTTGACATACTCCTTTTCCTATTTGAAACCAGTCTGTTGTTCCATGTCCAGTTTTAACTGTTGCTTCCTGGCCTGCATACAGATTTCTCAAGAGGCAGGTTAGGTGGTCTGGTATTCCCATCTCTTTCAGAATTTTCCACAGTTTATTGTGATCCCTTAGAAGAAATAAAGTAGTCCTCATAGTCAACAAAAGAGTCTGAAACGCAGTAAGTGGGTGCAGTCTCAAAAACGACGGAATGATCTCTGCTCATTTCCAAGGCAAACCATTCAATATCACAGCAATCTAAGTCTATGCTCCAATCACTAATGCCAAAGAAGCTGAAGTAGAATGCTTCTATGATGACCTACAAGACCTTCTAGAACTAACACAAAAAAGATGTTCTTTTCATCATAGGGGACTGAAATGCAAAAGTAGGAAGTCAAGTAATACCTGGAATAACAGGCAAGTTTGGCCTTGGCGTACAAAATGAAGGCCAACAGAGGGCAAAGGCTAACAGAGTTTTGCCAATAGAACTCACTGGTCATAGCAAACACCCTCTTCCAACAACACAAGAGTTGGAAGACTCTACACATGGACATCTCCAGATGGTCAACACCAAAGTCAGATTGATTATATTCTTTGCAGCCAAAGATGGAGCAGCTTTGTACAGTCAGAAAAAACAAGATTGGGAGCTGGCTGTGGCTCGGATTATGAACTCCTTATTGCCAAATTCAGACTGATATTTAAGAAAGTAGGGAAAACCACTAGACCATTCAGGTATGACCCAAATCAAGTCCCTTACGAGTATACAGTGAAAGTGACAAATAGATTCAAGGGATGAGATCTGATAGACAGAGTGCCCGAAGAACTATGGACAGAGGTTCATGACATTGTATAGGAGGCAGTGATCAAAACCATCCCCAAGAAAAAAAGAAATGCAAAAAGACAAAATGATTGTCTGAAGAGGCCTTACAAATAGCTGAGACAAGAAGAGGAGCTAAAGGCAAAAGAGAAAAGGAAAGATCTACCCATCTGAATGCAGAGATCCAAAGAATAGCAAGGAGATATGAGAAAGCCTTCCTCGTGATCAATGAAAAGAAATAGAGGAAAACAATTGAATGGGAAAAACTAGATATCTCTTCAATAAACTTAGAGATACCAAGGGAACACTTCATGCAAAGATGGGCACAATAAAGGACAGAAAGTATGGACCTAACAGAAGCAGAAGATATGAAGAAGAGGTGGCAAGAATACACAGAAGAACTATACAAAAAAGATAATAATGACCAGATGACCACAATGGTGTGATCACTCACCTAGAACCAGACATCCTGGAGTGTGAAGTCAAGTGGGCCTTAGGAAGCATCCACTACAGACAAAGCTAGTGGAGGTGATAGAATTCAAATCCTGAAAGATGATGCTGTGAAAGTGCTGCACTAAACATGCCAGGAAATTTGGAAAACTCAACAGTGGCCACAGGACTGGAAAAGGTCCTTTTTCATTCCAGTCCTGAAGACAATGCCAAAGAATGTTCAAACTACCTCACAATTGCACTCATCTCACATGCTAGCCAAGTAATGTTCGAAATTCTCCAAGCAAGGCTTCTACAGTATGTGAACCAAGAACTTCCAGATGTTCAAGCTGGATTTAGAAAAGGCAGAGGAACCGGAGATCAAATTGCCAACATCTGTTGGATCCTAGAAAAAGCAAGAGAGTTCCAGAAAAACATCTACTTCTGCTTCATTGACTATTCCAAAGCCTTTGTGTGGATCACAACAAACTGTGGGAAATTCTTCAAGAGATGGGAATACCAGATGACCTTACCTGCCTCCTGAGAAATCTGTATACAGGTCAAGAAGCAACAGTTAGAACCAGACATGGAACAACAGACTGGTTCCAGATTGGGAAAGGAGTATATCAAGGCTGTTTATTTAACTTATATGCAGAGTCAGTCAGTCAGTTCAGTTGCTCAGTCATGTCCGACTCTTTGCAACCCCATGAATTGCAGTACGCCAGGCCTCCCTGTCCATCACCAACTCCCAGAGTTCACTCAGATTCACGTCCATTGAGTCAGTGATGCCATCCAGCCATCTCATCCTCTGTCGTCCCTTTCTCCTTCTACCCCCAATCCCTCCCAGCATCAGAGTCTTTTCCAATAAGTTAACTCTTCACATGAGGTGGCCAAAGTACTGGAGTTTCAGCTTTAGCATCATTCCTTCCAAAGAAATCCCAGGGTTGATCTCCTTCAGAATGGACTGGTTGCAGAGTACATCATGTGAAATGCCTGGTTGGATGAAGCACAAGCTGGACTCAAGATTGTTGGGAGAAATATCAATAACCTCAGATATTCAAATGAAACCACCCTCATGACAGAAGTTGAAGAGGAATTAAGAGTCTCTTGATGAAAGTGAAAGAGGAGAGTGAAAAAGTTGGCTTAAAGCTCAACATTCAAAAAACTAACATCATGGCATCTGGTCCCATTGCTTCATGGCAAATAGATGGGGAAACAATGGAAACAGTGACAGACTTTATTTTTTTTTTTGGCTCCAAAATCACTGCAGATTGTGACTGCAGCCATGAAATTCAAAGACACTTGCTCCTTGGGAGAAAAGTTATGACCAACCTAGACAGCATATTAAAAAGCAGAGACATTACTTTGCTGACAAAGGTCTGTATGGTCAAAGATATGGTTTTTCCAGTAGTCATATATGCATGTGAGAGCTGGAGCATAAAGAAAGTTGAGTGTGGAAGAATTGATGCTTTTGAACTGTGGTGTTGGAAAAGACTCTTGAGAGTCCCTTGTACTGCAAGGAGATCAAAGCAGTCCATCTTAAAGGAAATCAGTCCTGAATATTCATTGGAAGGACTGATGCTGAAGCTGAAGCTCCAATACTTTGGCCACCTGATGCAAAGAACTGATTCATTGGAAAAGACCCTAATGCTGGGAAAGATTAAGGCAGTTGGAGAAGGGGACAACAGAGGATGAGATGGTTGGGTGGCATCATGGACTCGATGGACATGAGTTTGAGCAAGCTCCGGGAGTTGCTGATGGACAGGGAAGCCTGGCATGCTGCAGTCCATGAGACAGCAAAGAGTCTGACACGCCTGAGCAACTGAACTGAACTGAATGTTGGTGGACTCTTTGAGAGGAAAGAGAAGCCATCATAAAATTGCAAAGCTGCGCAGAATGGAAACAACAGACTGAAATCTGGAGAAGCCTTAAATACACAGCCAGTTGTTACCATATGCCAATTTTCCCCTATAGGACTTTTCATGAATATTGGGAATCAGAGAAGGCTAAGGGCTGAGCTGGAAAGATGGAAAGAAATGCCCTGCATCTCACAGTGCTTAGAAGTTCTGAGATAAGGAGGGCATCACAATCCAGGTACAGTTCCTGGATATTTGAGGGGGAGTTTCCTGATAGAACCTGGGAAGTTTCAGGGGCTTCCCTCAGTGGTCTAGTGGTTAAGATTCAGTGCTTCCAGTGCAGCCAGCTTCGGTTCTATTCCTGGTTGGGGAACTAAGATCCCAAATGTCACTAGGCACAGCCAAAAATTAAAAAAAGAAAAAGAACCTTGGGGTTTTAGAGTGGTAGAGACTAGAGTAGAGAGTGACTGCAAAAATATCCCCAAGTTTTCATACCTCTCTATATCCATGCCCTTTGCAATGTGATTTGTGGTCCATCCCACAAAGAGCTATATTGTACACCTTGAAGATAGCTTAATCTTGTGACTTGCCTCGAACAGTAGAAGGTAGCTCTGTAACAGTGTTCCAGTTCCAAATCTTCAAAATGCCTGTGCATTCCCTCCCTTTCTTCACTCTTGCTCTCTCCTGAACCACTGCCTCTGGCTAGGAGAACAGTCATGGCTAGGCCCAGGAGCCCTGAGAGACCACGTGGTGCAGAGCTGACGTCCAAGTAATCCTACACCATACTGTCCCCAGCTGATCTGCCAGCTGGCTGCTAGTTCACCGGTGAACTCGACCACAATGGTAACAATAGCTACTGGATATAAATAAAAAGCAATTGAATAGCAATAGTAAGCCCTATTTACCCCGAGTTTAGTAAGGAAAAAACAGTCCTCTTGGCTATATTCTTTACTTACCTTGCAGAACTTCAAACTCCCATTTATTATTATTTTTTTTTGACTTTCCTTTACTGGTTCTTCTTAATGTTGGAGAGGCCAGAACTGGTCCTTTGCCCTTCTCTTTAATTGTATCCAGGAGCTTATCAATTTCCTCCAGCCACCTGTATTTCAATTCCATCTATGTGCTTGACCTCCACATTTTATATCTTCAGCCTGCATATCTCTCCTAAAGTCCTATCAATTGTCTACTTGACATTTCCTATTGGAAATATAACAAGCATGGTTAAGGAAGTTGTGGTACATATATGCAATGGAATATTACTCAGCCATGAAAAGGAATGAAATGGAGTCAGTTCTTGTGATGTGGATGAACCTAGAGTCTGTCATACAAAGTGAAGTAAATCAGCAAGAGGAAAACAAATATAAATTAATACATATATATGGAATCTAGAAAAATAGTACAGATGAACGTATTTTCAGGGCAGGAATGGAGAGGCAGACATAGAAAATGGGCTTGGGGAAGAAGAAGGTGGGATGAATCAAAAGAGTAGGATTGACATATATATACTATCAGGTGTGAAATAGGTAGCTGCTGGGAAGCTGCTGTATGACACAGGGAAGCCCAGCTCAGGACTCTCTGATGACCTAGAGGGGTGAGATGAGGGGCTGAAGTGGGAGATCCAAGAAAGAGGGGATCTATGTGTACATATAACTGGTTCATATTGCTGTTCAACAAAAACTAATGCTGTACAACAGCACTGTAAAGCAATTATCCTCCAGTTAAAAAAAAAAAAAATCTAACAAGCATCCCAAACTCAATATATCCAAACCTGAGTTCCTGATCTTCTCTCGCATTCCTGGTCCATCACAGCCTTGCACATATGAGTTTATCAGGAACTTGATCCTTCTATCCTGTCCCCACACAGTTTATTCTTAATTCAGTGATCAGATCAATGGGAGAAATGTCATCAGATTGTAGCAGACCAAAATTTGCCAACCTCACAATGTCTTTTTGCATTGCAGACATTGTCTTTTGAACTGAGAATAACAAGACCCAGAAGACAGGATTTTCCCTTAATTCCCTAACAGAATGTAAACAGCAGTTCCAGGAAGGGATCATCGCCAAAGATCACTATAGCATGAGCTGGCTGTGTAGACAGAGGAACCCTGCAAAGTCTGTTTGTTAAAATTCCATTCTGTTGTACCATGGTCTCTGCAGGAGCCAGTAAACATGTGTTTATCAAATATTTGCTTTCTTCTTCTTCACATCAATGACTTTCATCCCCTTTGATGTCTCAAACCCACATCCTCATTTGTCTTTAGCTGAAGATGCTATTGAAGCTGAGGGTTTCCTCCATTTTGGTGAGTTACTCAGTTCTGCATCTCTCCCATGGATAAACGTTATTCAACTTTTGTTTGATTTTCTGCTGTTAATTTGTCTCTTGTCAGTTTAACTCTTTAAACCATCAAAAAGACCTAGAGAGGTAGAGGAAAATTTCCTCCTCTTCAACAATGTCATTTTTCAGTTCAAAATCTTGCAGTCGCTTCCCATGTTACTCAGAGTGAAAAACACTGTGCTTTCTGTGGTCTCACAAGCTCCTATGACCAGCCCCCATGGCCACCCTGACCTTGTCCTTCTCTGTGCCAGCAGTTTGCACTCTGTGTCTTGCCTTATATGTGCACACTGAGTTGCTTCAGTCGTGTCCAGCTCTTTATGACCCCATGGATTATAGCCCTCAAGGCTCCTCTGTCCATGGGATTCTCCAGACAAGAATACTGGAGTGGTTTGCCATGCCCTCCTCCTGCAGGGGAATTTCCTGACCCAAGAATCGAACATGCATCTCTTCCATGTCCTACACTGGCAGACAGGTTCTTTACCACGAGCACAACCACTTCTTAAATACAATCCTATCTCAGAGCTTTAGCTTAACCTGTTCCATCCGGCCATTTTCTTTCTGAAACCCACGTTTCTGGCTTAGAACTTTGGTGAACTTTGCCTTCACCTGACCACTCTTTCCTTGAATTTCTATGTGCCTGACCCCACTAGCGCATTCAAGTCTTAGCTCAGATGGGATTTAAAATGACTCAACTGGAATGAAACCTTCATAGGCACAGAGAATCTTGGTAACTGAGGTTTTCCTAGCTCTTTGAGCAGGGCTTTCCCAACTTGCCCTCAACAAATATAGGTTAAATAAATGAATGCATGTTGTTGTTGTTCAGTTACTAAGTTGTGTCCGACTCTTTGTGACCCCCATGGACTGCAGCGTGCCAAGCTTCCCTGTCCTTCACTATCTCCCAGAGTTTGCTCAAACTCAAACTCATGCCCATTGATTTGGTGACCCCATCCAGTCATCTCACCCTCTTCTCCTGCCCTCAATCTTTCCCAGCATCAGAGTCTTTTCCAGTGAGTCAGCTCTTCATATCAGGTGGCCAAAAGATTGGAGCTTCAGCTTCAGCATCAGTTCTACCAATGAGCATTCAGGGCTGATTTCCTTTAGGATTGACTGGTTTGATTTCTTTGCTGTCCATTGGACTCTCAAGAGTCTTCTCCAACCCCACAGTTCAAAAGCATCAGTTCTTCAGCACTCAACCTTCTTCATGGTCCATCTCTCACATCTGTACATGACAACTGAAAAAACCATAGGTTTGACTATACAGACCTTTGTAGGCAAAGTGATATTTCTGCTTATTAATATGCTCTCTAGGTTTGTCATAGCTTTTCTTCCAAGGAGCAAATGTCTTTGACTTTCATGGCTGCAGTCACCATCTGCAGTGATTTTGGAACAAGAATGCTTAAAGATGTGATGAATATCAGTGTATTGGAAAAGGGGATGAAAAACAGCTACCACAGGTCAGCTACCACAGGTATGTGAAAGTGAAGGAGAAAGTCGCTCAGTCATGTCCAACTCTTTGCAACCCTATGGACTATCCAGTCCACGGAATTCTCCAGGCCAGAATACTGGAGCAGGTAGCCTTCTCCAGGGGATCTCCCCAACCCAGAGGTTGAACCCAAGTCTCCTGTGTTGCGGGCATATTTTTTAACCAGCTGAGCCATAAGAGAAGCCCAAGAATCCTGGAGTGGGTGGCCTATCCCTTCTCGAGTGGATCTTCCTGAACCAGGAATATGAAGTGGGGTCTCCTGCATTGCAGGCAGATTCTTTACCAACTGAGCTATATATCAGGGCTCAAATCCTGCCTCTTCTACCTGATGTTTTGGATGTTATTTTAACATGTCTGTGCTTCATTTTTTCTTCCATAAAATGGGGATAAACTACTGTCTACTTGATGGGGCTGTTTTGAGGGCTCAAAGAGTACATTTATATAGTAATTAATTACTAATTAATACTAATTAGTATAATACACAGCAGATAATACATGTTAAAATAAATAGTGCATTTTTATTATAAATTTCATAGATTTAGTATAAGGATTGGATGAAATAATCTGTGTGAAGTTTTTAATAAATGTGCAGTTGATATTAGCTGATGATAGATGTGAGAGCTGGACCATAAAGAAAGCTGAGCACCGAAAAATTGATGCTTTTGAACTGCAGTGTCAGAGAAGATTCTTGAGAGTCCCTTGGACTACAAGGAGATCCAACCAGTCCATCTTAAAGGAAATCAGTCCTGAATATTCACTGGAAGGACTGATGTTGAAGCTGAGGCTCCAATGCTTTGGCCACTTGATATGAAGAACTGACTCCTTGGAAAAGACTGTGATACTGGGAAAGACTGAAGGTGGGAGAAGAAGGGGACAACAGAGGATGAGATAGTTGGATGGCATCACCGACTCAATGGACATGAGTTTGAGTAAGCTCCGGGAGTTGGTAATAGACAGGGAGGCCTGGCGTGCTGCAGTCCATGGGGTTGCAAACAGTCAGACAAAACTGAACTGATGATTCAGTTTCTGTGTTTCTAAAAACTCACTTCTCTTCCCCAATAAGGTGTTGAAACTAGCACTCAACTTACAGTGTACAATAGCTTTTAAAAATAATCTTTCCTTTGTGAAAACCCATAATGCTCCCCACATCTACACTATTTATGAATTTAGCTAAGGTCTTATTCCCAGGAATCTTCCTGGTTAATGCTTTTTGGCCAGTTTTCTTTTCTTAATACTATACCATGAACATCAGTTTTCTCCTAATATGTTCCTGTTTGTTTCTTTAATGAAGGGGGTGTGTCAGCTTAGTTGTAAAAGTTAACACTGACCAGCAGAGACCTTGAACTCAACAAGATCTTTAAAAAAAAAAAGAGATCCTTAGAATTCTTTCATTATGGACCAGTCTTTGGAATCCCGGAAATTAGCTCAAATTGATGGAGGCAGAATAGTTGGCATTTTCTTAGTGTCTTTTCCTTATATTGTTTAGTAAGCACAATGCCTTAGGATACATATTGGTTTTCAGATTTTCTCCTGAGAGAAAAGGGCGGACCTTATTATGCTGCTAACATTCATTATTTTAGACATTATGCTGAGAGAGAGCAGAGAAGGCATTTGGGAGGAATTGCTTTTCTATAGGTCATTGGATCCTCTGATTATTGTTCTCTGTTTCATTGATCAGTATGGACTCTAACTTTGCAGATATGACCAATTACTAAATTCAATGAAAACAAGATTAAAAACCCCACCAAGAACTAGAAAGATGATAATGGAAGATCTCATTTTGCTGGTCCTGCGACGTTTCCCATGAACTGACTAGTGGGCTCTTTCTTCTGTCCCCCTCCCCAAAGCTGCTGTGTGGTCTTTCTTCCCAGAAGAAGGGCTGAGTGTATGATATTTCAGTTCCTGGAAACAATTTGCCCTGCCAGCATAACATTTACTACCAGTGCATGATGTTTAAGATACTCATTTCCTCAATTCCCTCATCATAGTGGACAATGTTGAGAACCTTTCTAGAGGGCTCATACCACTGAACAGGGAACTGAATGCTCCGAAATGATCCCAATTTTTAAGTCATTGCGGATGTTAGAAATCCACTCCAGTATGTCGATATGAGAACTAGTTTGTTGACTGCATCACATGATATCATTCATAGAAATTCATAACTGAAGGCAGCTTGAGTTTTCCTTCTGTCCACTTTATCACCTTTGTTAACATCCACATTGAAAACACTTCAGCCAGCTGATAGTGTCTGTGTGTGTGTGTGTGTGTGTGTGTGTGTGTGTGTGTGTGTGGTGGGGTGTGTGTGTGTTTTGTGGAATATCTCAAGAAAAAAAATCAAATTTTTCATATGTATGTTAATGGATTGGGCTATTCTTGAATCTTCCAAAGATTAGTATATGAATGTAGACTTTAACAATTTTCTTTTTCCATGAGTGAGAACTCAGTTCTATAAAAAAGAAAAAAAAAGATGCATAATCCATTTTGTTGTTAAAGAACTTTGAGCTAATTGGAAATATGGGGTTTTGATCTGTTTTTTTTTTTTACTTACCTGAGATAAGTCACAGTAACTCTGAAATTCATGTTAGAATGATCTCTAAGAATCCTTTCCAATTTAAAAGTCTCTGATAATATGGTTTTCTGTAGGACCCAGACTTTTTCAGTTCATGGATTTCTTACAGTACCACTGTAGACAACCTACTCACTTATGCAAGGTAAAATTTTGGGACAGTTTTTTGCTGGACAAGACAATTGGTGCTCTAATAAAAGGTTTTCTAATACATTTTTTCTTTCAGTTATTGTATTCTTCAACTCTGTTTGGTTCTTTATATTTTTAAAAAATCTTTGTTTGGTTTCTCACTGTATACATCCATTCTTCTCTTGAGTTCTTTGAGCTTATTTATTCATTGACTGCTCTTCATGGCCTGTGGGATCTTAGTTCCCTGACCAGGTATTGAAACAATGCCCCCTTCAGTAGAAGCATGGAGTCTTAACCACATGAGCCTCAGGGAAAATCCCTGGAATAGAAGTTTAATAAGGTGATATTAGAAGTTGGTATTAAGGTGTGAAGCCTAAGTTTAAATTAGCCAAAATAATACTTATTTATGGTCTTCCCGGGTGGCTCAGCGGTAAAGAATCCACCTGCAATGCAGAAGCCGCAGGAGACATGGGTTCAATCCCTGGGTGGGGAAGATCCCCTGGAGGAGGGCATGACAATCTACTCCAGTATTCTCACCTGGAGCATCCCCACGGACAGAGGAACCTGGTGGCTAACAGTCCATGGGGTCACCAAGAGTCGGACCCAATTGAAGCGACTTAACACACACACATACACACACACACACACACACACACACGCACATCAGTTCAGTTCAGTTCAGATCAGTCACTCAGTCGTGTCCGACTCTTTGCGACCCCATGAATCGCAGCATGCCAGGCCTCCCTGTCCATCACCATCTCCTGGAGTTCACTCAGACTCACGTCCATCGAGTCCGTGATGCCATCCAGCCATCTCATCCTCTGTCGTCCCTTTCTCCTCCTGCCCCCAATCCCTCCCAGCATCAGAGTCTTTTCCAACGAGTCAACTCTTCGCATGAGGTGGCCAAAGTACTGGAGTTTCAGCTTTAGCATCATTGCTTCCAAAGAAATCCCAGGGTTGATCTCCTTCAGAATGGACTGGTTGGATCTCCTTGCAGTCCAAGAGACTCTCAAGAGTCTTCTCCAACACCACAGTTCAAACGCATCAATTCTTTGGCGCTCAGCCTTCTTCACAGTCCAACTCTCACATCCATACATGACCAATGGAAAAACCATAGCCTTGACTAGGCAGACCTTAGTAGGCAAAGTAATACCTCTGCTTTTGAATATACTATCGAGGTTGGTCATAGCTTTTCTTCCAAAGACTAAGCGTCTTTTAATTTCATGGCTGCAGTCACCATCTGCAGTGATTTTGGAGCCCAAAAAAATAAAGTCTGACACTGTTTCCACTGTTTCCCCATCTATTTTCCATGAAGTGATGGGACTGGATGCCGTGATCTTAGTTTTCTGAATGTTGAGCTTTAAGCCACATTTTTCACTCTCCTCTTTCACTTTCATCAAGAGGCTTTTTAGCTCCTCTTCACTTTCTGCCATAAGGGTTGTGTCATCTGCATATCTGAGGTTATTGATATTTCTCCCGGCAATCTTGATTCCAGTTTGTGTTTCTTCCAGTCCAGCGTTTCTCATGATGTACTCTGCATATAAGTTAAATAACCAGGGTGACAATATACAGCCTTGACGGACTCCTTTTCCTATTTGGAATCAGTCTGTTGTTTCATGTCCAGTTCTAACTGGTGCTTCCTGACCTGCATACAGATTTCTTGAGAGGCAGGTTAGGTGGTCTAGTATTCCCATCTGTTTCAGAATTTTCCACAGCTTATTGTGATCCACACAGTCAAAGGCTTTGGCATAGTCAATAAAGCAGAAATAGATGTTTTTTCTGGAACTCTCTTGCTTTTCCCATGATCCAGCAGATGTTGGCAATTTGATCTCTGGTTCCTCTGCCTTTTCTAAAACCAGCTTGAACATCAGGGAGTTCACGGTTCATGTATTGCTGAAGCCTGGCTTGGAGAATTTTGAGCATTATTTTACTAGCATGTGAGATGAGTGCAATTGTACGGTAGTTTGAGCATTCTTTTGCATTGCCTTTCTTTGGGATTGGAATGAAAACTGACTTTTCCAGTCCTGTGGCCACTGCTGAGTTTTCCAAATTTGCTGGCATATTGAGTGCAGCACTTTCAGAGCATCATCTTTCAGGATTTGGAACAGCTCAACTGGAATTCCATCACCTCTACTAGCTTTGTTCCTAGTGATGCTTTCTAAGGCCCACTTGACTTCACATTCCAAGATGTCTGGCTCTAGATGAGTGATCACACCATCATGATTATCTGGGTCATGAAGATCTTTTTTGTACAGTTCTTCTGTGTATTCTTGCCACCTCTTCTTAATATCTTCTGCTTCTGTTAGGTCCATACCATTTCTGTCCTTTATCGAGCCCATCTTTGAAATGTTCCCTTGGTATCTCTAATCTTCTTGAAGAGATCTCTAGTCTTTCCCATTCTGTTGTTTTCCTCTATTTCTTTGCTTTGATCACTGAAGAAGACTTTCTTATCTCTTCTTGCTGTTCTTTGGAACTCTGCATTTAGATGCTTATATCTTTCCTTTTCTCCTTTGCTTTTTGCCTCTTCTCTTTTCACAGCTATTTGTAAGGCCTCCCCAGACAGCCATTTTGCTTTTTTGCATTTCTTTTTGTTGGGGATGGTCTTGATCCCTGTCTCCTGTACAATGTCACAAACCTCAGTCCCTAGTTCATCAGGCACTCTATCTATCAGATCTAGGCCCTTAAATCTATTTCTCACTTCCACTGTACAATCATAAGGGATTTGATTGAGGTCATACCTGAATGGTCTAGCTGTTTTCCCTACTTACTTCAATTTGAGTCTGAATTTGGTAATAAGGAGTTCATGATCTGAGCCATAGTCAGCTCCTGGTCTTGTCAACAAAAACAAGACACACGCACTTATTTATGTAAAATAACCAGATTTGTTCAGCTTTTAGTAGAAAGGTAAAATATGGCAAGATGATTCGGATCAATGAACTTTTTCTGAAATAGCCACAGCTCGAACTCAGTGTACATTAGCTTGGTCTTAATCTTCCTCTAACTGCCTCCTCTATCATTCTTTCTGCACAATGATTATAAATGTTCAGAATGATGACTTCAATTTACTGCAAGATCTTCAGACATCAAAAAAAAGTCAAATAAACTATGCTAAAAAGACCTCACTTATTAAGGGAAGAAGTCATTCCAGTATCTAAACAAATATATTCAAAGACATGTTTTTAAGAAAAAAAAAAAGAAACATTATTTGGTGAAGCAATCAATTCACACATATTTATTTAGCATGAGTTTTTCTACATATTACAAAGCATTTAGAAGTTTTGACATATACTCTTATTTGCAAAAAATTAAATAAATATGAGAGTAGAGAACAAGACAGTAGTTAATAGTAACGTGTTTATGGTTGTTATGGCAAATTGACTCTCATCATCTCTGGTACACTGTTAGTGTGCTTTATGTGCTAGAGACTGTAGAAGTGTAAAAACAACCTCCCCCAGCCTGTTTGAAAACTAGTTCTAGATGCAAGTTAGATTCTTCCAGATTGAGGCATTCCATGAAATTTGTAAGGCAGAAGTGGGAGAGGAGTCTTTCTATTACTGCTTATTTTTGCTTGAAGCAAGGTTGTAAAAATGAACTTTTCTGAAGCACCATGGCAGTGTCTGGTCACTAACTTTGAGGTATGAAGAGGCATTGAAGAAATGGTAGTAATGCTTCCCAAGAATCTGAATTCCAGCTCCGCAGATAGGTATGGAGCCTAGCAATTCCCTTGGGGTCCTGTGTTTTGAATGTGGCAGAGGTAAATTTTCCCTTTGATGGACCAGTTAGAAACTTTTGTTGGAGGGACTCCTAGGTCCTCCGCCTAAAGCCCATTCTGTGAACCCTTACAAGTCTGTGAATATCCTCAGTCTCTGTATTAAGCCCCTTTCTACTTAGAATAGCTGGCATGCTTCGCATTTCCAGCCCCCAAATACTTGTAGACTAGTGAGTGATCCTGTAGTGAGCAGAGGGAAATAAACAGTGAGGACAAGAATTATAAAGTTTTATGGACTAGATGATCAAGCTGCAGCTTGAGGAAAAGAGAAATGGACATCTGATAATTCTTTGTACATTTGGGGTAAAATTTATTCATAAATTCATGCTTGTACTTTATGTATGTAATACTAATTTGGATTTTGTACCAGCATATGAATAAGACCATCGAAGGCCCTAAAAGCCACTACTTTGGGACACTTTGTTTTACTAACTTTAATTTAAAGAGATTCTTAATTTTCCAGGCTCCAGCGCATGAAAGGATTCCCCAAAGAGCAGTTGCTGTTGGTTTAGCCCTAGACCTTTAGAGTAAATTATGAACGATCAAAAATGCATTCCAGATATTTTATGGATAAGGCTAAAGCCAACAAAAGGCAGAAAAGTATGGACTGAAGGATAAAAATACTCTTGTTCTGAAGTATTCTAGGGATTTTAGTTTAGTTTTGTGACTTAAAGGCCTCAAATCATGAAAGGTCAAATTAGGAAGTAGTGCTGGGGGATTTTAGGAATGCTGCTGAAATTGACAGAAGCCCCAGTCCTGTTAGGAAGCTTCAGGGCCCCGCTTTCATCTTCTTTTCTTGAACTGTTAAAAGAATTTTATTGCTCCCTGAGATTAACAACTCCAGAGCAACCTGGTCTTTTACTGGACCTAATTCTCTTAGTTACAGTAAGCATGTGTCCTTGGCTTCTTCTCCACAAGGTATAAAATGGTAAGCATTCCTTCTTTCTGCTTATCCTCCAAGTGACCAACCATCCTTGGTCTGACTTCTGTTTTAAAAATATTTGTTTCTTTATTGTTTATGTGGCTGCCCTGGGTCATAGTTATGGCACTTGAAGTGTTTTGGTTGAGGCATGTGGGATCTAGTTCCCTGACCAGGGATTGAACCCAGACCTCCTGCACTGAGAGTACAGAGTCTTGGCCACTGGACCACCAGGGAAGTTCCTTGACCTGACTCTTGGGTGCAGGTCTCCTCCTGACATGAAGACATAAAAGACAGACGCTTGATCGTTGGCTTCTGACATCAGGGTTTTGGGGGCAACTGTAGAAGACTCTTGAGAGTCCCTTGGACTGCAAGGAGATCCAACCAATCCATTCTGAAGGAGATCAACCCTGGGATTTCTTTGGAAGCAATGATGCTAAAGCTGAAACTCCAGTACTTTGGCCACCTCATGGGAAGAGTTGACTCATTGGAAAAGACTCTGATGCTGGGAGGGATTGGGGGCAGGAGGAGAAGGGGACAACCGAGGATGAGATGGCTGGATGGCATCACGGACTCGATGGGCGTGAATCTGAGTGAACTCCGGGAGTTGGTGATGGACAGGGAGGCCTGGCGTGCTGCGATTCATGGGGTCACAAAGTCAGACATGACTGAGCGACTAAAGTGAACTGAGCTGTACCTCTAAACCTCAGACCAGTTACACATCAGCAGCGACAGAGCACCTCAGATTAGCTGAGAACAGGATGGGGCTAAAGTGTCTTATTGTTCCATTTGCTTGGACTTAACAACTGGTTGAGGTACAGAAAAGAATTTCCTCCAGGAACCACCAAAGAATCAAAGGATGTATATGCTCTCCCTTTCTAGAAAACGCAACAAGCTCCATTCTTTGTCATTTATTGGACATTCATATTATATTACTCAATCACTAGGACCATTGTGTGGGCATGCTCTGTCACTTCAGTCATGTCTGGCTCTGTGAAGCCCTGTGGACCGCAGCCTGGCAGGCTCCCTGTCCCTGGGATTCTCCAGGCAAGAATCCTGGGGTGGGTTGCTGTGCCCTCCTCTCGGGGATCTTCCCAACCCAGAGATGGAACCTGTGTCTACCTTCATTGGTAGGTGGTTTCTCTACCACTAGCGCCACCTGGGAAGCCCCTCACTAGAACCGTTAGGAGATTTGTAAATGGCAAAGGGGGCAGAAAGTAACTATTGCTAAATAGCCCCATGAAATTGCTAATGTCAGCCCTCATATTCCAGACTGATTGATCACTCGCGGGCTTCCAGTTCTAAGTGGGACAGGAATGTGAGAAGCAGATGATGGAGAAGCTGTCCTCTTTCTTCCAGAATTAACTGTGGGATAGCTTTTACAGATCATGACAAGATCATGCTCCCGGAATTCAGAAGATGCTCTATAGAATGAGGGTTTGCAACTTAAACTAGACCTTCTTTACTGTACTACCTGGAAGGATCTTTGAATCCTGTCATACCAAGGGGGCTTTGCCCATCTGCTCATGTTCTCCACTTCCCCCTCCCTCCTACTCTGATGAAATCAGTACATTGTAATAAATAAGTGATCAGACCTTGAACTTTGGTGTTCTCCTTGGAGTCTCTGTGAGAGAAGAGAAGTCCACCTGTGGCCTGGCCTCATGCATAGATAGTTTTTATGAATGGCAGAGAGAGATGTGGAAAGATTCAGTCCTCTGGCACATCAGCCCACTTTGAAGAGACTGAGGCTTATTAAAAACAAAACTAAACAACTGTCTCAGTTCATGGAACTTTGACTGGCTCACTCAGCATGGTTTTAGGGTTTGTTTTGTTTTCTGATGACCGACGAAAGGTATCTTCCCTTATTGAGTAATAACCCTCTGTTTAATCTCCCTCCCTGCTGAAGATCAATCTCCAGTGAATGAAATTTCTCTTATTCCTTTAGGTTGAGGGGAGTAAGCATTTCAATGGGAGGAGAAGATGCAAATATAAGCATCTCCACTGCTACCCAGGATGAGCATTTAGGAAAGGAAGAGAGGAAAAAAGAGCAAAGGGCATCTTAAATATATACAGCGAGACTATGTAGCTAAGTGAAGTCGCTCAGTCATGTCTGACTAATTGTGACCCCATGGACTTTAGCCTACCATGCTCCTCTGTCCATGGGATTTTCCAGGCAACAGTACTGGAGTAGATTGCCATTTCCTTCTCTAAATAAAGCTAAATAAAGGAAAATGAAAGAATTTTGAATGGGATTGTCTTTTCTAAACTTAAAAAATGGATGGTAGAAAACATTTTTGTGAGTTAAATTGAGTTGCCTACAATATTTGCTCTCAAAAACTTATTACAAATGAAAAATAGTACGTGTTCATTGCTTGGTGATTTATGTCTTTTCCCATTACTTCAAAGATGAATATGTTGGAAGATATTTAGATTTCTAAAGCTAGCTAGAATTTCCAGAGAGAAGGTTTATCATATTGGAAATGTTAAAGGTAATGCTGGTTTTTGTGTGGAGTGTGGAAATTCTTTGAGGTGAAATGTAAGTACCAGGAAATCCCAGAGATCACCACCGCAGGGGAGAAACATTTCATGTTTGTTAAATTAAGAAATGGCATTTGACATTGAGTTTTTCCTCCTTCACTCACAAGCTGCTGGGTTAACTCAAATCTGTACTAATTGGGGGTTGTGTTTGGCTCAAAATTACAGGCTCTTAAAAAAAAGACACAAACGTCCATATATTATACACCATTCCTAATTATAAAATAAAAATGACAGTACTGAATTGGCTCAGTTTCCCATTTCAGATATCACGTGTGGTATTAAGTTCAATAATGACAAAATATATTGACGGTGCTAGAAATATAAAACTTTCATTTGTCAAACATACTTCACATATTTCATCTTTGAATTTCTTATCTTAGGTTTTAATGATACAAAATGAAGCCAATTTCATATGTATCCTGTGTGACCAGAAAGTGACCCTTCTTGAACTTTAACGACTTCTGGGATTTTGTAACATTGTAACACTGGCAGAGACATTTTATTCTTTGAATACAACTTCTTTCTAGAGAGGTAATTAAACTCAACCGGTATGCCCTGGAGAATCCCAGGGACAGGGGAGCCTGGTGGGCTGGTGTCTATGGGGTTGCACAAAGTCGGACACGACTGAAGCGACTTAGCAGCAGCAGCAGCAGCAGCCGCAGTATGCCCCTGCTAGAACTGTGAACTCAGAAATAGTTCTTTGGTCTTTAGAGAAAAGTATGAAAGGTACTTACCCTTGGAAGGAAGGTTTGATCACATAGCAACACCAGGTGTCTTGACCCTACTTGACTCTGTCAGCAATTCTCTGCTCTTGTGTTGGATAATGGATTATGAAGACATGAGGAATGAATGTCAGAATCTCTGGTTGGGCAATTTATCCTCAGGATCCAGGGTCTTGATCTGTTCTGTTATACAGGCTAAAATGAGGATGAGAAGAGTTCACTAACTGACAATTACTCACTTGTGTGTCTACCACCCTCCCTCTCCAGAAAATCCTAAGTTTCTGTCAAGAACACAAATCAGTTCAGTTCAGTTGTTCCATTGTGTCCGACTCTCTGTGACCCGATGGACTGCAGCACGCCAGGCTTCTCTGTCCATCGCTAACTCCTGGAGCTTGCTCAAACTTATGTCCATCGAGTTGGTGATGCCATCCAACCATCTGATCCTCTGTCCTCCCTTTTTCTCCTGTCTTCAGTCTTTCTCAGCATCAGGCTCTTTTCCAATGAGTCAGTTCTTCACATCAGGTGGCCAAAGTATTGGAGCTTCAGCTTCAGCATCAGTCCTTCCAATGAATATTCAGGACTGATTTCCTTTAGGATTGACTTGTTTGATCTCCTTGCTGTCCAAGGGACTCTTAGAAGTCTTCCCCAACACCACAGTTCAAAAGCATCAATTCAAGAACACAAAGGAAGAGCAAATACAAGAAGATAGAACTGACTGTCATGAGACCATTTCTTTTTGTTCGGGAAAGTCCAAATCCAAAAAGTCAAAGTTTTGGAGTTGTCACCATATCCTTCTTTTTAAGGAAAAATTTGTCACTTCATTTATTATTTTCCTCTACCTCAAACCTTCTTTAGTTGAGGCTTATCTTCAGAAACTAGAAAGACTGAACTTCTCTTCATGACGCAGTTCTATAGCTCTCTCATCAGTCTTGTCGAGGATGTGAGTCCTAGATTCTAAGAGTAAGGAGGAGTATTTGAAAGCATCTTCTGTCTCCTAATGTTATACAGCATGAGGCCACCAAGGCTTGAGTATTCAAGTAATGAGTTCAAAGTGACTCAGACACCTAGTAATAGAGACAAAACCAGTTTCCACAAGCCCCTGTTCTGTATCCTCTACTTTTCTATGTAACCTACAGTACTTTTTTAGTTCTGCAGACTTTTCATATATTCAGTTTATTTCTTCTAGAATTGGTCTGCATGAATGGATACCACTGTCAGTCATGAATCCTGATAGATTCAACTCAAGCTTTGTGGGCAATCTAGATAAAATCTCAGTGTTGTCAGAGAACTCACTCAGTGTAGTCGGTTTTGGCTTTTTGGCTGTTTGTTTTGTTTTGTTTGCCTGTATCATTGTTGCATATTAGACACCTGTCCTCTGCTTGAATTACTACAATATCAGAGAATGCTTGAATTCAGAGATAGGCCACTCCATTCCTGAGAAACCCTACTCATGTGAAGAATTATGTATTATTTTGAGCAAAATATGCCAACCAATAAATTCCACGAACTGGCCAAGGTTTGTTGCCCAGTAAGGGGAAAATGGCTCACTTCTGTACTCTGGTACAATAGAAGAGCAGACTCTCTCCCTTGAGTCCCAGTACTTGAATTTTTGAAATTTAATAAGGCATGTCCATCCCAGGAGGCAGTCTAAGAGAAATCTCAGACCTTAGACATCTCTTTGTTCCTGTGAGATTGACAGTTGCCATGGGAATGTAGAGAGAGGGAGGTGTTGTCCTCAGAGCCTCCATGATTTCATCCTAGCACGGTTCCTGCAGGGACCTAAATGCCTGCTAAGATTTTTATAGAGGCCCATCAGCTGGGCCTTGTAGAGGAAGTGCTGGGTCCCTCTGCACCAGAGGAGGCAACATGATTTATTTAGTGCTTTCTGAGTGGCTCTAATGTCCCTGCCTGGCCTCCCTCACCGAAAAACACAGAAATTCTGATTTTTATTTTAACTCCAAGCTCCTGTTTCCAGTTATAATTCTTGGGTGGATTTCAATAGTTTCTAATTAAAAGAAGAGAGCACTGTGATAAACCCTCAGCTGATCAACGACCCATAGGTCCAGTGGATGCATCTAAAGTGCAGATCGGATTCCAAATGGTAAGCCCTTAGTTTTTCTGTGGCTATAAGCATGAGGAAAGCAGCTCAGACTGGCTTCAGGAGGATCTTCAACGTGACTCACCCAGGCATGGGAATTTCAGCTGAGGATACAGTTAGGTTAGTTAGCAAACTAATGGGAAGCCTGGCTCTGTCCTTAGAGGGAGACACCACTCAGAAAACCACATGACCGTGTGTATGTACATGAAAGGGAGCCTGGGAGCCTGAAAGGGTCTGCGAGGAGCCACCTAATGTGAAATCCAAGGCTGGAGTTTGTATTGATCTTGGAGCGGGGCAGTGAGGAGCATTCTGTGATAGTGAAAGCTGCGTTGCTAGAGACTCCGAGGCACTCTAGGGAAGACTCAGAACCATCCATCATCGTTATTTTGTCAGGAAATAGAATAATTGCACCTATGTTAAGTTCCTAAATAGGTTTAACAATATCTTTGCCAGTTTACAGGCAGAACATCAGCGTGCATCGTCAAACTCAATGCCTTGCCTAGATACACCAGATTCTAGCTGTGGTCAGGAAGTGGACCATCTCTTAGACACTTCTCAGATATATTCTTACATCCAAAAGCCTCATTCAGTTCTCAGAGTAGCAGTTCTTGGAAGCTTCTAGTAATTCCCTGGAAATTTCAGAATATCCAGGAAAAAGCAATTTTTCTTGAATAATAAAGAGGTTTGTCATGCAGGGTGGGAATTTCCTGAAAATGAGCCAGTTTGTCACTATTAGACCATTGCAGGAAGTCTCTGATGTGCATGCCATATTAGGGGTAAAGTTTAAAAAATTAGTAAGATACACAGAAAGATATGGTAGTAACACAAAGAACTCTCAAGATCCATTATGCAGCGTAAGAAATAAAACACGATCCATAAATTTGAAACCTGTCTATATTACCTCCCCAAATCATCTTCCCAGCACCTTGAAAAGTAGTCTCTGTCCTAAATCACAGGCTTCTTATTCTCAAGAATTTCTTCATAAAATTAGTGCATAGTATCAACTCAAATGTTTATAAACTTTATATAAAGCATATTCTGCACATCTTTTTCTGTAGTTTGCCTTTTTCCATTAAACATTATGTTTGAAAGATTCATCCATGTTGGCAAATATAATCCCAGTCCATTCATTTACATTTCTAATTAGTATTTTTATTTATTTTCAGTCTCCTGTTGAAAGTTATATGGTTTTTATTTTGGTTAAAGAATGTATACTTTTAATTCTTTTAGATATTGTCAAATTGTTCTTGAAAGTTGTTCTTTGTTCAGTCGCTCAGTCGTGTCCAACTCTTTGCGACCCCATGGATGGCAGCATGCCAGGCTTCCCTGTCCTTCACTATCTCCTGATGTTTGCTCAAACTCATGTCCATTGAGTCAATGCCATGCAAACATCTCATCCTCTGTCTCCCCATTCTCCTCCTGTCCTCACTCTTTCCCAGTGTCAGGGTCTTTTCCAAAGAGTTGGCTCTTTGCATCAGTTAGCCAGAGTATTGGCTTCAGCTTCAGTCCTTCCAATGAACAATCAGGGTTGATTTCCTTTAGGATTGACTGGTTGATCTCCTTGCTGTCCAAGAGACTCTCAAGAGTCTTCTCTAGCACTGTAGTCTGAAAACATCAATTCTTTGGCTCACAGCCTTCTTTATGGTCCAACTCTCACATCCACACTACTGGAAAACCATAATTTTGACAATATAGACCTTTGTCAGCAAAGGTGAATATAGTTACACTAATATGTACTCAGATGGGCAATGTATTAAAGTTTCTATTCTTCACGTCCTTGCTAAATCTGCTATTGTCAACCCATTAATGTGTTTGCCAATCTAACGGTTATCTCATGGTTTTAATACTCATTTCTCTGAATTCTAGTGAAATTGAGCATCTTATTGGGAAGGTTTGTATTTTCAATACTAAATTTGCCCTCCCAATTTCCTTCTCCTTTTTTTACTCTGAATATTGCCCTCTCTGTGTATCTCTCTCACACACAGACACATACACACAACACACACACACATTCATATGCTGCAGTACCTTCCACTGGTGTGTATGTTCTGGAAGGCAGAAACATAGATATACTCTTTGTTCTTAGCATCAGATCTGATTGAAATAAAGTACTTAATAAGTATTATCTGAAGAAGTAAATTTGTGTTTTTTCAACTCAGAATTCACTGCAGGTCCTGGCCACAGAAATCACCCAGTCCAGTACTCTGGCCTGAAGAATTTCATGGACTGAGGAACCTGGCAGGCTACAGTCCATGGGGTTGCAGAGTCAGACACTAGTAAGTGACTTTCACTTTCACTTTCAAGAATATTGACCAGCAGAGTCAATAATCTTTCACACCTGGAGCACAATAGGAATTGTTGGCTTTTGGATGAATAGATTGTGTTTCTTGGTTTCCTGAGGTAAATGTAACATGCAGCGTAAATCGAAAACTCAGCTTTAGTACAAAACTTATACAATCCCTACTAAGGAATTAAAACTCATGGAGTTTATGATGGCAACTTGCTGTAAGTAAGTGCCAGGCACTGTGCTGTATAAGGGGCACAAATAAAACTGTCATCAGTTCTCTGTTCTGAAGGAGCTTAGAAAAAAAAAGAAAAAACAAACATTAAATATTATAATTTCTATATTTACATTCACACAAATTATATATGGTTGAATATATGTACATATAATGTATATTATGATAAATTATGTGAATATTTTAATATTTTTATCTACCTCTACTTTTACAACACATGTTCTACAAGCCCTGTTCGGGCTACTTCAGTTCAGTTGAGTCGCTCAGTCATGTCTGACTCTTTGCAACTCCATGAACTGCAGCACTCTAGGCCTCCCTGTCCATCACCAACTCCCGAAGTCCACCCAAACCCATGTCCATTGAGTTGGTGATGCCATCCAGCCATCTCATCCTCTGTCGTCCCCTTCTCCTCCTGCCCCCAATCCCTCCCAGCATCAGAGTCTTTTCCAATGAGTCAACTCTTCCCATGAGGTGGCCAAAGTATTGGAGTTTCAGCTTCAACATCAGTCCTTCCAATGAACACCCAGGACTGATTTCCTTTAGGATGGACTGGTTGGATCTCCTTGCAGTCCAAGGGACTCTCAAGAGTCTTCTCCAACACCACAGTTCAAAAGCGTCAATTCTTCAGTGCTCAGCTTTCTTTATAGTCCAACTCTCTCATCCATACATGACCACTGGAAAAACCATAGCCTTGACCAGATGGACCTTTGTTGACAAAGTAATGTCTCTGCTTTTGAATATGCTGTCTAGGTTGGTCATAACTTTCCTTCCAAGGAGTAAGCGTCTTTTAATTTCATGGCTGCAATCACCATCTGCAGTGATTTTGGAGCCCAGAAAAATAAAGTCAGCCACTGTTTCCATTGTTTCCCTATCGACTTGCCATGGAGTGATGGGACAGAATGCCATGATCTTAGTTTTCTGAATGTTGAGTTTAAGCCAACTTTTTAACTCTCCTCTTTCACTTTCATCAAGAGGCTCTTTAGTTCTTCTTCACTAAGAACTTAAGTTGGGCTACTTAGACACCAACTAATAACCAGAGAATGAAAGAGTAACTGGAAGTTATTCTTCCCTTTTTAAGGGTCAGCTATTTCTTTCATAAGATGACAGACTCACTTTGACATGAGACTCAGAAAGGACTAAGTGCTGGTAGCTGGAACATTTCTTTACTTCTTAATTTCAATGATCTGCCCCCAGAATGATGTAAAGCAGTAAAGGTCATTGAAATAAGAAGGTTCATATAGGTCGAAAAATCCAGTGTCAGGGGCTTCCCTGCTAGTTCAGTAGTAAAGACTCTGAACTTCCACTGTCGGGGGGACAGGTAACATCCTGGGTTGGGAAACTAAGATCCCACATGCAAGGCCACATGCCCAGATAAAAATTTCTTAAATAAATAAATAAAGTAAAAGATAGCAACTTAAAAATTTTCTTTTTAAACAGCTAATATGGGATGTAGTTACATCCCATACTGGTTTAGTTTTTCCTTTTCCTTTATTTTCTATTGGCACATACACAATATGTCTTTCTTACTCTTAAAAGCAGGTGCTCTGTGTTGAGGGAAAGAAGAATGAATTCAGCAGAACACTGAGGTCCCAGTTTTGTTCTGCCCACTAACACAAAGGAGAAGTGAAGAAGTGGCCCCATCCCCTCCTCAAAGGATGGTGAGCCCTAATGTTCTCTAGCTCAAGGAGTCTCAAGTCAGAGGTGTTTGGTGCACATTATATTTATTTACTGACAAATTCAGTGGCTTTAAGAAGTTTTGTATGTTTATTTCAAGTTTTGAAAGCACAAATTTTTTTCAAATTTTAAATAGGCCCTAGAAACTGTAAAAGAATTCACTTTCATTCTGCCCTGAACACAAAGTTTTCTAACAGTTTCAATGAGAAGCAATTGGGTTTTCCTGGAGCCTGTGTTTTCAAACTGAGAATTCTTAGCAGGTGGCTGTGTGCAAGGTGAAGTCCAAGGGGAAAATAAACATCACCCCCACCGTAAAAACGTCCATCTAGTTACATTCTGTTCAAAATTCTGAACCCTACTAAATGGAATGGCTGTACATCAAAATGCTGAGTGTCCTTGGTAAATGGGAAGGGGAAATATTAATTGTCAGTCATTGTTGAGAATATTACTTGGTTATCTTGCAAGGTCTGAGACTCTGAAGGAATGAAACAGAGAAGTCATTTGTATTTATAATGAATGTAAAAAAAAAAAGACCAGTTGTTTTCTGGAAAACACAAGTAGAGATAAGGCATGTGGTATGTGTGGAGATCGTTACGTGGCTTCAACATAGAAACGCTTACTTTCCTAAATAAAAGCGGGCTGGTGTAGAGCTTTCAAGAAATCATCTGAAATTAAAGCATCTTTTGTGTCTGTCCTGCTACTATAGACTTCAACAATCGACTCTGCCTCCCAGCCTCCCACAGGAAGAGAGAGGGGAAGGGAAATAAGGTCCACCTCTAAGCTGAGTTGAATCTCTTTAGAAGGAGACTTTTTAGCTGTTTCACATGATAATTCTGCTTTCATCTGACTGGCCAGACCTCAGTAGCATCAGTTCAGTTCAGTTCAGTAGCATAGTCACCCCTAAGAGCAACTGGGCATATTATGTTTTGGAATAAACTTAGGGTTTGGTTATTAAAGAGGAGGGGATACTTGATACCGGGCAGACAACTAGCAGAAAAATTAGCAGATGGAACATTAGGAAGGAAGAAGTAGTGCATGAAATTGGACAATAGCTTTTCAGACATCACAAGTTTATGTGTATAAATACTGTTGCTGGTGGGTCATTGAAGCTTCTAGACTTATCTACAGTACTATGTTGAGTAATGGAACTGAGAAATCTGTATGCAGGTCAAGAAGCAACAGTTAGAATTGGACATGGAACAACAGACTGGTTCCAAATCGGGAAAGGAGTACATCAAGGCTGTATATTGTCACCTTGCTTATTTAACTTTTATGCAAAGTACATCATGTGAAATGCTGGACTGAATGAAGTGCAAGCTGGGATCAAGATTGCTGGGAGAAATATCAATAACCTCAGATATGCAGATGACACCACCCTTATGGCAGAAAGCAAAGAATAACTGAAGAGCCTCTTGATGAAAGTGAAAGAGGAGAGTGAAAAGTTGTCTTAAAACTCAACACTCTAAAAACAAAGATCATGGCATCCGGTCTATCAGTTCATGGCAAATAGATGGGGAAACAATGGAAACAATGAGAGTTCTTTTGGGGCCCCCAAATCATTGCAGGTGGTGATTGCAGCCATGAAATTAAAAGGTGCTTGCTCCTTGGAAGAAATGCTATGAGCAACCTAGATAGCATATTAAAAATCAGGGACATTACTTTGTTGACAAAGGTCCGTCTAGTCATAGCTATGGTTTTACCAGTAGTCGTCTGTGAATTTGAGAGTTGAACTATAAAAAAAGCTGAGCGCTGAAGAATTGATGCTTTTGAACTGTGGGTTGGAGAAGACTCTTGAGAGTCCCTTGGACTGCAAGGAGATCCAACCAGTCAATCCTAAAAGAAATCAGTTCTGAATATTCACTGGAAGGACTCATGCTGAAGCTGAAGCTCCAATACTTTGGCCACATGATGCGAACTGACTCATTTGAAAAGAGCCTGATGCTGGGAGGGATTGGCGGCAGGAGGAGAAGGGGACGACAGAGGATGAGATGGTTGGATGGCATCACCGACTAGAGGGACATGAGTTTGAGCAAGCTCCAGGAGTTGGTGATGGACAGGTAAGCCTGATATGCTTCAGTCTGTGTGGTTGCAAAGAGTCAGACAAGACTGACTGAACTGAATAGAATGAAAATAAACAGTCATTTTCACCTCTCTTGGTCTCAATTTATTTACCAAAAAAATGAGGGCATTTATTATATTAATAGTTTTCAGTTTTCTTAGCAGCAAAATTCTTTCTTCTAACATAATTCTTTACAGATTCCCAGATAATGCTGCAGAGAAGGCAATGGCACCCCACTCCAGTACTCTTGCCTGGAAAATCCCATGGACGGAGGAGCCTGGTAGACTGTCGTCCATGGGGTCACACAGAGTTGGACGTGACTGAAAGTGACTTAGCAGCAGCAGCAGCAGTTAATACTGATGAAAAGGGACACTTAGGCAGTTGAAATGGGAGTAGTGAGCTGGCAGCCCCTTCCATGGTCTTCCCTTTGTTCCCTTTGTTCTAAATACAATATGGCCTTGGAGATACCCTAGGGCTTTAAGTTAAAAAAAAAAATGTAAAATTCACCAATCTTGATTTTTTAAGACTTGAACATTTTAGGGTTTAATGACTTACACCAAAAAAGGAGTTGTGTAGGCCTTTTGTCCATAAACTTTTGTCTTTCTTGTCTTAGAAATTGGGGAGAAGATTTCAACATTTTTTTTTATCCAGGGAGAAAATAAGATTCTTATTGTTTATTTTTATTTGGGAAGAAAATAGAATAAAAATACATACAGTTCTGATTTTGTACTTCTGTTTGGGAGAAAAATTTGAGTAGCCTTCAAATATCGGACCCCTTTTTGCATAAAATGAAATATAGAATCTAGTTTTGTTCATAGGGTTTCTTTGGAATTTTGTATGAATGTACACGCTGTGCATGCCTTCTTATTTACCAGAGTCATGTAAGTAACTACATTTAGACGCATTGTTGTCAGAACCTTCTCCTCCACCAAAGTATGTTTCCTTCCATGAAGTGTTGCTTCTAAAAACCACAAAAGCATATTCCAGATAATCTTATGTCTGATCACACATGATTTTCTATATATATTTTTAGTTAGTGCTTGGATTCTATCCAAAGGTGAATGTTGAAGGGATAACTTTGACTTGCTTCCATGTAGTCAATTTAGTAGAGTCATGGAGAAGGGGGGGAAGGTGTTTTCCTACAGGAATTGTAGCCAAAGTGTTGGAGTTTAAATTTCATGTGTGGCTTTTTCTTTATGAGGATTAGCTGCTGTGCAAGTCTGGAAAAAAAAAAAAACACACACTAGCAAGAAGTAAAACCATAGATAGAGATAGCGCAAAAACAGAGGGTGGTTTTTGAGTCACGCTTAATAGGAATCTAGAACTCTTTGCACTTTCCAAGTTTCCGCCATTCTACTGGGACTCTTAAACTGAAATAATAATCTCTTTTCCCCTTTAAATAATTCTTGTCCTACTTTTAAGACTACTAGGGGAATAAAATAAAACACATGCAAAACTTAACATCAGCATTACTAAAACATATGTAACAGCATGCTGAAACTCTGCAGACCTTGTAAAAAACCATTTAAGACCACAGAGAAAATCATCTAACACAGAGACCAAAACGTATTTGAATGCAGAGCGTAGGTTCAGTGGGCAGGAAACTCAGGATTTACTTTTGGCTTTGTTGTTGCCCACATCTGTGCCTTCTCTGTGATCATTATTATCCACCTGAATTTTTAGTCTCACCCTTTATATTGTTGGGTGATATTTTTCAGAGATACTGGGAATAGTATGGTCATTTTTCCTTAAAGTCTTAAGCCAAATGAGAGAAGATGACTAAATAACTCAAGGGGGGTAACTGCTGTGACAAACACTAATGAAATACAAGACAGCCTGGCTCGCACAATCATGGAACTGGCCTTAACTCTACAGTCATTTGCAGAACATACAAGCTGATGATGATCTACTATTTTCTCTCGATTGTTGGTTCTACAGCCAGATTTCCTTTAGTAGATCTAGATCATTGAATCTCCTTTGACCCTTAACGTCCTGGCTTTATCTCTTTCCTATTTAACCAGAGATTTTAAAAGATCAGCTTCTACATGCAGTGGATTTTTTTTTTTTCATCCTAAAACTCTAATGGATTCCCCTTGTGAAAACTCAAAATGGTAGGAAATGAGGTGCTACAAATCAATGGACTTAAAAATTTCTCTCTTCAATGTTGAGGTCACTGGGGCCCTCTTCAATTCTAATAGTTCCAAGCAGCCAAACGGTCCCTAGTCCTTGACCTTGAAATTTGGGCTTGGGTCCACAATCTTCAGAACTGGGAGGCAGCCCAAGTATAGCTCTTATCTGGCTGCAGCCCAAAAGTTTGGTAAAACTCCTAGAAACAAAATATCTATAAACAAACAAAATGAACTAATATATTGCTTTTATGCCAGTTGAATTGAAATCAGAGCAGTTACTTTAAAAATGTCACATAAAACTATCTCAAGAATTTGCTAATTTGCTAAAAGCGGTTGTTTAGCAAACATGATGGTTTTTAGGAATCTAGCATGTTGGGTTTTAAAGGAAGTTTGTATGACCTCCCATTAAACTTGGTTCTGCAACCACCCTTGACAACTACACTGTGTACGGCTGTGGTCAGGAACAGCATCACAGGTAGGCACCCTCTGCGGTCTCACAGGGCCCCATGTGCAGAAGGGCCCCATGCTTGGTTGAATGCTCCATGGTAGCCTTCTTGAAATTCTTGATAATTTTCTCTCTGAGTCTGGGTTTTGTGAGTAGTGTTTGATGGGACAGGGAAGCATGGGCACGAGAAGAAGCACAGCACCATTCTTTGTCTCCCTCTCTGTATGCATTGTTCGCCTATGAGCACACAATTTCCGGGGACCCACAGTACACGGGACGTCAGCGATACTCAAAAGGAGTCCCAGGTAATCTTCTTAAGTCTGTGACAGAGTCAGCAAGGATGCTGACCGCCCCAAGTAGCAACACTTTCCATTAGAACCAGAATTTGCTCTGGACTCAGAAACAAAGCACATCCATCGAAGAAACACTGACAACCAAAGAGCCTTCTCAGATCCCTTCTTATTTGTGTTCCCGCTCATTCAGCCACTTAGGCTGAAAATGAAGACACGGTAGAAACGGTCAAGTTCCTTCACCTTTTCTTGTTGCTGCTGAGTTGCTAAGTCGTGTCTGCCTCTTTGCAGCCCCATGGACTGCAGCATGCCAAAGTCCTCCGTCCTCCACTCCCTCCGAGCGTTTGCTCAGGTTCACGTCCACTGAGTAAGCGATGGTGGGTACCTGATCATCGTCCTCACCTTTTCTTACTCATTCGTAAACCAAAGGTAGAGAGTGTGGGGATCAAGGAGTGAAATTAAAAATTTGAACTTATTGTGTGGAATCAGGGTTTGTACCCTTCCCCGCTCTTTTTCTTTTCTAGGGGAGGGGAACACTCAGGGGTGGCATTACACACATAATCATCACGGTCTACTTCTGTTTCTTTTTTTTTGCTGTTCATATCACAGCCAGAACTAACTGCATCGCTTGCAGCATCCAGTGCAAAATGAAAAACGTGAGTCCTCTTGTTCAAAAACCAGGAAAACATTGCTACGAAAGCCCCTGCGTGGTTTTCTCTTTCTTCTGTGTTCTCTCTCTTGGTGTGGTATACTTTACATGACGACTATGGATGTTACCATTCATCTCTATATTTCACAATGCCAATTTTGAATGCAATCATAAGAGCATTTAACTTGTATGGGAACCCGCCCCATTTACACAATTTGTATTTTGTAGTTTATACACATATATGTATTTTGTTGTTACCAGAACCGTGAAACGCTTCATAAAATGCCTTCCAGCACGTCCCCTTCCGTGGTGATGCCTCATCTGTCTGTTCCACTGCCAGGAAATAGTCTCTCTTCCCTTGTTAACCAAATCTGACTCCGAATCTAAAGTCCAGCTAACAATCTCCCTTCCTCTCTGTTTTGCTTCACTCATTTGGCCCTCAAAATTGGTCTGTCCTTTAAATTCATAAAGAATATAGACTTATTTTATTTTCTATGCCTCTGCTTGAGATCTGCCTACACTCAGCTTTCGATTTAACGTTTAATCATCAGGCTTTTCCAACATAAATATTTCTTGAGGGTAGAGATTGTATGATTAAAAATATAGCCTCAATGATCCAAGAGTTCGTTTTGAGCAAAGACAGTCTCCCCCCAATTTTTGAATAAATACTGAATGGAATAATTTTTCACTGTCCTGTATCCTAGGATCTATGAGTACAAAAGTAGGAAACAAATAATAAAAAGTAAAGAAAAATAAAAATTCTGTAGAAGATCAATGTAGGTGGTTCATGGGAGGGCCAAATGGTTATGTAACTTCTCTTAAAAATTTTGAATGAATGAATGAATGAAATTTCATTCATTCTTTTAACAGGTCAAATAATCTTCACCACTCCATTTGCCTGAAACAGATTTCAAACTCTCTTTTGGTTTTTAAAAACATTTCAGACAATTATCAAACAATTCTGGATATTTGTTTTCCTCATCTCTAAAAAGATCTAAAGGAAATACTATAAAAATGAAATTGGACTATGTCAAGATTTAAGGATCTACAATTGAATAAGTTAAAATTTTAGAGTAAATTCACTTCAATAATAAATTGAATTAATGCTCTTTTAAGCAGAACTCTGCAGTTATCCATGGAGCTGGAGAAAGTAAGGTCTTTCACAAACCTCTCACATATTAAGAAACTAGAGACCAGAGTTCCAAATATATTTGAATTTCTCAGTTTCTTTCCTTCCCCAGAGAACTCCTATTCAAGCAGTTCCTTGGCATAGTAACCACATTTAACTCTGGACATTTTTCATCTGCAAATTTCTGTGGAAACTTTTGCTAATTACAAAGCAAATTGTACTCGGCTTTTAAGAAATGATAGTTCAAAACCATAGTTCAAGGTATTTTCAGACTGGGTTGATTTTAGGGGACTTTTGACTTACATTCAGTGGGTGCCTGGAATGTAAGCAAACTCTGCATGAAATGAAAGCTCAATTGCTCACCAGTTTCAGTCTGCAGAGTTCCAGAGACCACCAGGAGAGGTATTGTGTGTGTGTTTGTCGTTCAGTCATGTCCAGCTCTTTGTGGCCCCATGTACTGTAGGCCTCCCGGGCTCCTCTGCCCATGGCATTTTCCAGGCAGGAATACTGGCGCGGGTTGCCATTTCCTCCTCCAAAGGGTCTTCTCCACCCAGGGACTGAAGCTGCATCTCTTGTGTCTCCTGCATTGGCAGGCAGGTTCTTTACCACTAGCACCACCTGGGAATCCCTAGAACAGGTATTAGAGATACATTTACATTAAATGGGCTTCCCTGATAGCTCAGTTGGTAAAGAATCCACCTGCAAAGCAGGAGACCCCAGTTCAATTCCTGGGTCGGGAAAATCCACTGGAGAAGGGATAGGCTACCCACTCCAGTATTCTTAGGCTTCCCTTGTGGCTCAGCTGGTAGAGAATCCCCCTGTAATGCAGGAGACCTGGGTTTGATCCCTGGGTTGAGAAGATCCCCTGGAGAAGGCTACCCACTCCAGCATTCTGATCTGGAGAATTCCATGGACTACATAGTCCAGGGGGTTGCAAAGAGTGGGACATGACTGAGCGACTTTCACTTTCACTTTATATTAAATACAACCAGGCCATCATTAGGATGGTGGCTGCGTGTTTTTATAGCTTATCTAATAGTTTTTACTATAGAAAACCCTATGACCATTTACAAGTTAAAGGCTATATGAGGACATTTCTGTATTTTAAGTAAAAAGGATATACCTTAACGATACATCAGATAGTGTTATGTGTATGGTGGGATCTGGTTTCTAAGAAATGAGATTCTGAGTCACTTCACTGGCAATCTAAAGCTGAGAGGCATCTAGAAAGCATGATAAAGGAAAATCATAAAAAATTAATAATGATCTGGGGACTAGCTAAGGGAATGAAGACTGTAGCTGGTCCCACCACATCTTTTTTTTTCCCCCTGGATAAGTTTTTCCTGGCCACAACTTAGAAGTAGTTCTAACACGATACAGTGAACTCAACGTAGACATGAGTGGATGTGAGAAGTATAAAGGATGGATCAGAGCTGATGTCTCTGCTGCCCGATTCATGTCAGTTCAGTGCTCAGCATTCCCATAATCACCTGCAGGTTTCTACATCAAGCTCAGCTTCTTATTTGCAAGCACTCTGACTGAGAGCTATTTTTAGGCATCAGAACCTGTTAAGCCCATGGAGGAAAGGCTGGAAGGAGCCAGGGCTAGAAGCTCTGTGAGCAGCTTCATTGTCATCAGTAGATGACATTCAGAAAGGACAGCTTTGAGAGATGGATTGCCATCCAGAGGTCACCACTGGGCTTGAAAACTAACTGCTCAGGGTGCTTGGCTGACTCTTGCCTCTGTTACCTTCTCTCCCTCCTTTCCCTTTGGAATGGCCTCCCAAATAAACCAGCACTAGATCCAGCTCATGGTCTGCTTCTATGGAATGCAAATTTAAAACAAGAGACTTTGGGGACGTCACTGGTGTTGCAGTGGTTAAGACTTTGCCTTCCAGTGCAGAGGGTGAAAGTTTGATCCCTGATAGATGAGCTAAGATCCCTCATGCCTCAAGGCCTAAGACCAAAACATAGAACTGCAGCAATATTGTAAGAAATTCAATAAAGACTTTAAAATGGTCTGCATTTAAAAAAATCTTTTAAAATAAAATAAAGCAAGAGATTTTTAACCTAGGTGCACCTGAAATCAAAGAGTGGGCTCATAAGCATTAAGCATGCTATCCTGAAAAGTCTCTTGAAATATAACCTATGGAATGACTGCCTGAGGATTACATGGTGACCGTAGTTGAAGATTCCCAGGCAAATGGGTCTTGAACACCCTGGAACTTGAGACCCACTTTAGTATTTTGGGTCTCAGTTAAGATTTCCAAGGTTAAGGTGGATCCTCTTCTCATACGTAAAAATTACACAGAGCTTCAAGTTGCTTAGACCAGCTCTAATGATTTTCCACATTCTTATTTCTTGCACATATATCTGTATCTTACTTATGCTGTATGATTCTGCTTACAGATACATTTATTTTATAGTAGGTCAAGAGTCTCCTTAGAAAATAAGAAAATTTTCTAATTGTGGAAAACAAAATCCAGGAAGCAGAGAAAATGGCTTAAAGCTCAGGAATTTTTTTTTTAATTGGAGGATACTTGCTTTACAATGTTGTGTTGTTTCTGCCGTACAATAATGTGCATCGGCCATAAGTATGTATATATCTATCCCTCCCTCTTGAGTCTCCTACCACCCCACACCCCACCCCTCTAGGTTGTCACAGGGCACCAAGCTGAGCTCCCTGTGCTGTACAGCAGTTTGCCACTGGCTGTCTCTTTTACACATGGTAGTGTATATGTGAGTGATTATGTCAATGCTATTTTTTGAATTGATCCCATCCTCTCCTTCCCCAACTGTGTCCACAAGACTGCCCTCTACATCTGTGTCTCTATTCCTGCCCTGCAAATAGGTTCATCAGTACCCAAGAGGCCTTGAAAAGACCAGTTAACCTCTTAGTGTCTGTATTTCTGTATGTGTTAAATGGGACTCATAACCCTGATGATGTAAGAGTACTAAGCAGATGAATTATTTAAGGTTAGATGATCTATAATCTGCCACACAGTATTATTGTGAAGATACCCATCAATTATTCATGGCTGAATGCACTTATCTGACATTATTAGAGTGTGCAGTCCCTCACAAGTTTCAGATTATTACACACAGTGTTTAATAGGTGGCAATGAGCTGCATGCTGTGGGCTATTTTTAGCTCAAGTGAGTTCCTCCTAGGTGACCCAGAGGGAGGTGCAGGGATCTATAAGAAACTATGAACCTAACCATCGTGGTAGATGATGAATATTACTGTATTTATCTACAGTTTGGTAGACCCTTGGCGTTCAGGGGTTTAACATCACGCTTTGTAATCTTCAGAGGTACCTTCAGAGGTTCATGTCGCAGAGTGATTTGCAGTTTTGTGGTGGCGTGAATTCGAATTGTACACAGTAAACCTGGGGAAGGAAATGGCAGCCCCCTCCAGGATTCTTTCCTGGGAAGTCCCATGGACAGAGGAGCCTGGGGGGTCACAGTCCCTGGGGTCACAAAGTGTCAGACTGGACTTAACGACTAAACAACAAAAACAAGCCTGAAACGTGGAGCCTGCCGCAGTAGCAGAGGAAAGTGAGCTGGGTTCTCTTCATCTGTGCTTCATCTTGCCCTGCCTTTCTCTTCTCTCGGATGTAGTAGCTGTTCTTATGTGATAAAAACCTTAGTATATTCGTGAAAAATGGCTCTTCTGGGAGAAATAAACCATTGCGAGTGCTGGTGATGAAACTGAAAAAGTCTAAGAAGTGCCTATACTTAGCCAGAAAAAAAAGAGAGATTTTAATAAAGAGTGGAATGTTGAACTTGGCAGATTTAAATCCATGATACAATCCAATCCACCAAATGGGTATATGAAGACCAGAAAAAGAGCAAGATAGTGAAGAGTATTAAAAGCAAAGGTGGATTGAAAGAGACCCACTGAGGGGAGTAGAAAAACCTGCTTTATTCCTTCTTGATACAGACCTCCTTTCTTAAAAGAAGAGTTATTACATGAGAAAGGTAAAGCTAGGGGAAAAAAGATAAAGAATGGGCTTTCAAAGGTTTAGGGAGGCCACTGTCAACCCAGTTTCTTCAGCTATTAAAAATGATTTATGTTAACTATATCCAGTTTTTCTTATGAAGAGTATGTAAAATATCCCACAGTTCTCTGAATACAATCCTATGTAAATATAAGCTATTAGCATTACTTTGTAAATTTCATATGCTCAATCCTGACTCATTCTCCTCTAGCAAATTTCCATTTTAAAATTATGTCCTCTATTTTTATGTTGAGGAAGATAATCAATATGTGCATTGTTGATTGAGGGCAGATTCTGACATGGACAGGACTTTCCAAGAAAAAAAGGGCCTTGTGAGATTAGTTAATATAGTCATTATTACTGATAAGGGTTGTAACCACCAGAATAGTCTTCTTGACTAGTTTTTTAAGAGAAATTAAGCAAATAATTATAACTTTGTAACTGATGGCCCTTCTTAAAAGAATCAGTACTTACTGGGAAAAGAGGAATAGATATTTTAAAAAATGTGATACCTTGATGAGAAGTTCATGGAAAAGAGAGAAAGATATTAGCTCGTAGCGCAACTACTTATCTTCTGTTCATTAACCTCTCTGTTCATGTACTTTCTTATATACTACCCGTTATGTGGGAAATTTGTGGCTGATACTATGGTAACGATGGTTGGAGAAGTTATTTGATTTCTTTCCTAGACATCATTTCCCCATTGTTTTGCATTTCATCTATTGTCTCATGACCAGGGGCAATGTCCTGCTGGTAAATAGAGTTTGTGCTTCCTGAAAGCCATCATTTTAGCTATTCCACAAATGTCTCTAACTTCCTCATGCTGATACAGTCACTTCTGTGGGTGGTAAATGTGTTTTGGTCATTAACAGCATGAACTGAGAACCAGGAGAAGAAACAGTGAGGTACTTAATTGAAGCCCGAGGTGTTAAGCCTACCTTGTCATTCTGCAGCTCATTAAAGCATCCATAGATGTGTATTTCTCTAGAAGGAAATGACCAAATGAAATGTCCATTCTCTGCTATTTGTAAGCATCAATTTGTACAACTGGAAAGAGAATGGAAGGGGAAGTGCTGATGGTCCTGGAGAATTTGATAAATTAATCTGCTTATCAGATACCCCCAAACGGGAACATACTTTAAACTTTATTAATTAAAAAAATTAATTTTATTAAAGTATAGTTGGTTTACAATATTGTATTAATTTCTGTTAGACACCCAAGTGTCTCAGTTATATATTCCTATATATTCTTCTCCATTGTGGTTTATCACAGGATATTGTATATAGTTCCCTGTGCAATACAGTAGGATCTTGTTTGTCTATTCTGTATATACTAGTTTGCATCTGCTAATCCCAAATTCTCGATCCTTTCCTCTCCCTCTCTATTTCCCATGGGTGACCACAAGTCTGTTCTCTGTATCTGTGGGTCTGTTTCTGTTTTGTCGATATGTTCATCTGTGTCTTATTTTACATTCCGCATACAAGTGATATCACATCGCAATTGTCTGACTTAGGCAACTTAGGATGGTGATCTCTAAGTTCATCCACGTTGCTGCAAATAGCATTATTTCATTCTTTCTATCAGCTAATATTCCACTGTGTATATGTACCACATCTTCTTTATCCATTCATCTGTCGATGGACTTTTACATTATTTCTATGTCTTGGCTATTGTAAATAGTGCTGCTGTGAACATAGGGGAGCATGTATCTTTATGAATTATACCTTTGTCTGGATGTATGCCCGGGAGTGGGATTGCAGGGTCATATGGCAACTCTGTTGTTGTTTTTTGAGGAACCCTATTCTGTTTTCTATAATGGCTGCACCAATTTACCTTTCTTAGCAGCTGTGTCGGAGGGTTCCCTTTTCTCCAGCATTTGGTTTTTGCAGATTTCTTAATGGTGGCCGTTTGACTGGTATAAGGTGGCACCTCATTGTAGCTTCTATTTGTATTTCTCAAGTAATTAGTGAGGATGAGCATCTTTTCATGTGCCTGCTGGCCACCTGTATGTCTTCTTTGGAGACGTTTCTGTTTAGGTCTTCTGCTTAATGTTCGATTGGGTTGTTTAAAACTGCATGAACTTTATGACTTTGTTTCAGAGAGCGTGTATGACAAGGAGGGCCATCTCATGAATGAAAAATATTTAGATAAGCAGAGGCAACAGAAGCACAATCATGGCTGTGTGGCAGAGGTGCAAACCTAATTTTCTTAGGTCCTCCTTCTTCCCCACCCCCGCCATTTGGCTAACCCAATTTCTTAAGATAAAATGGCTAAGCTGGTTCAGCAAAGACCAAGAACATCAGGTAAACAACTGTAATTTATTGACCTCCACTGTGAGTCACACGGAGTTACATGTCACTTGGGAAACATATTAATATTTGTGTTAATATTTAATTTACAGATCACCTTGAACACTGGATCCTTGCATTCTTCTTATGCTGGAACTTTTACTTTGATTATTTTACACTCTGTAAGTGCAGTAAACAAACTAAGACTCCACAATCTTAAGTGACTAGTCCTTTGCTTTGCCACTTCTAAGCACAGAGCTGGGACCCAAATCCTGCGGGGCAAGCTCCAAATCCCATGCTGTCCTTGCCTTCAGCAATTACTGATGTAGGGGCGGTATGGCTCACCCATATGAAATCACAGGGAATTAAGCAAAGCACGTAAAGTGGATACTGGGGTGAATATCCTCATTCCAGTGTCGAAGCAAAGCTGGTGGGTCCGGATGGCATGTTTGACCATTGTAACTGACTCTGAAGCAACTCTGAGATTAGCTTGAAGAATTCTTATGAACCTTATATACTGATACACCCATATGAAAAATACTGTCACCTACATCTGTCAAACATATGTTGATTTAATCAACAAGCAGGGCTTAGATTCCCATTGCACCCATTATTAACCCCAGGATGGATAATGGTTCTTCAGGTTCCTTTGATCCGGGCTGTCCTCCACCTCAAAAGATGAAAAAACCTCACAATGCAACCTTCTCTTCCTTATGTAGTCAACTGATGTATTTTTATTTATTTTTTTTAAATTTATTTATTTTTTATTTTACTTTACAATTCTGTATTGGTTTTGCCATACATTGACATGAATAAAAATCATTATTAAAATGCTTGAAAATTAGAGTATTCAAAGGAACATTCCTCAAAATGAATAACCAAGGCCCTGCTGTGTAGCACAGGGAACTCTGCTCAATGTTATGTGGCAGCCTGGATAGGAGGAGAGTTTGGGGGAGAATGGATACATGTCTATGTATGGCTGAGTCCCTCTGTGGTTCACCTGAAACTATCACTACATTGTGAATTGGCTATACTCTAACATAAAATAAAAAGCTGAAAAAAATTAGTGGAAAAACTGGTGAAGTTCAAATAAATACAATATTTTAGTCAGTAATATTGCATCAAGGTTGATTTCTTAGTTTTGATAATTGTTCTGTTGGTATATGAGATGTTATTAGAAGGTGAATGGTGAAGAGTATATGGGAACTGTCTGTACTATTCATGCAACTCTTCTGTAAGTCTAAAATTATCTCAAAATATAAAGATTTAAACATTTAGAAAAAGAAATTTCCCCACTGTGTTCAGAGAACTTTACTGAGTGCTCTCTGAACTTGGGGGTTAGACGTTTGGGACACTGTTTCTTATAACCATCATTGTTCTTTCCTGAATTTTCCCCCAAAGTGTAGGAATTAGTCCTTTAACATTCAGAGTACTGAAAAGAATGCGGAGGTTTTCTAGGTAACTCCTTCAACCTGTTCCAAATTATTTGTTAGAGGAAGACATGAGTCTTCTCTCTAATGATAAATGCCAGCTATTGAATCATCACTTCTAAACCATGACTGGAGCTGTCCGGAGAGCTTCATGCCAGGGTCCCTTGGTTTTCTACATTAGCATATGGCTTCTTTGCCCCAAACAAAAGCTCTGCGACAACTTAGCTGTCAAAAATATTTTTCCCCCAAGTGGGATGTCAACAGCATCTCCGTATCCCTGACTGGGAAAAAGAAATGGGGTGACAAGTGGGATTCCCACTAATCATCTGCCTTTCAAGGCTTGATTGGGTAATTTTCTTCAGCATGAAGACGCTGACAAGAAATGCTGTCAAGATGGAAAGGGAGCTTGTAAACCTGCCTGACTTATTATTTTCTTCCTGAAAGCAATAAACATCTGTTTTCTTGATAAAGTAGCCAGGTTCCTATTTGAGGGGAACAAGGCTATTTAGTTGGCTTCCAATTATTGATTCTTCTTGAGAACATTACCCCAAGGGCTCTGTGCAGTGAAACATTGAACATTGCCCCAAACCCTCTCAGTTCCCTTCTGTGGTCTCCCATAGCCCAAATTCCAGCGCCAGAGGCACTTTTTCATACTAGACAATGTTGGCAAGTCTGTGGAGCACAGAAAGTAGGTAATGGCTGTTCACTTTGAAATATTGGAGGCCTTTCATTTATAGAGATGTAGATGGGCCTAGAGAGTGTCATACAGAGTGGAGGAAGTCAGAAAGGGGGAAATATCGTATATTAACATGTATTTGTGGAATCTAGAAAAAGGGTATGTTGTTGTTTAGTTGCTAAGTCATATCTGGCTGTTCGCAACCCCATGGACTGTAGCCTGCCAGGCTCCTCTGTCCATGGAATTTCCCAGGCAAGGATACTGGAGTGGGTTGTTATTTCCTCCTCCAGGGATCTTCCCAACCCAGGGACAGAACCTGTGACATCCCTGTTGGCAGATGAGTTCTTTACCACTGAGCCATGAGGGAAGGAAACTGGTATAGATGATCCTATTTGCAAAGCAGAAATAGACACAAATGTAGAGAACGTATGGATACCACAGGGCAAGGAGGGTGGGAAGAATTGGGAGACTGAGATTGATACATATACACTATTGATACTGTGTGTAAAAGAGACAACTAATGAGAACATACCATATAGTACAGGGAACTCTACTTAATACACTCTGGTGACCTACATGGGAAGGAAGTCCAGAAGGGAGGGGATACATGTATAGTATGGCTGATTCATTTTGCCATACAGTAGAACTAACACAGTGTTATGATGCAACTATACGCCAAAAAAATTAATTTAAAATGTCATTCCTTATACTGTTAGTCCCTTAAGAGAGCAGTTAGGAAAACCATAGATGTACCTGGTAATGTTCACATCTATTGAGTCATAAAAAAGTATTCTTCTTCCTTTATCTTATTAGAAAAACAATGAGATGTTGGAGGACCTCAAAATTTAGGGAAGATTGTCTTTCTCACTTATCAGTGAGTTCCACTTCTGAAAATCCAGAAGTAATTTTTTTTGAACTTTGATAAGCAGGTAGGTCTAGAAAGAGATGGGACTTGTGTGTGTGTGTGTGTGTGTGTGTTATGTCCTAGTCTTATTATCATACTTAGAACACTTGGACTCTTGGGAACAAAAGTTCTTTTAATTAAGAAAAGTATATTCTATTATACATCATTTAAAACTGTAACAAAAACTATTCTTTTTTTCACTCATGTATTCAGCAAAACATTTTGGGTATCTCTACATAGCAGACACTCTTTTTTCCTAAAAAAAAGACTAGGAAACAGAAGACCATAACTCCTCTCCTCCTGGGAACTTATATTCCATGCAATAAATAATAAGTATAGTGAATAGAGAGATTCCATATTGTGGGAAAAGGAAAGAGGTAGTGAATAGACAGTACTTGTAATTTTTTAAAGAGTGATCAGAATTGAGGATCATTGAGAAGGTAACTTTTGAGAAAAGGTTTGATGGATATGAGAAAGAAAAAGAACATTCTAGAAAGATGGGAAAGCTTGTGCAAGGGCTAGAAGGCAAGAGTATGCTTGATAAGTTCAAGCAGCAAGAAAGCCAGTATGCCTGAGAGGAGTAATGGAGCAGGGAAGTCTAGCAGAATAATATCAAGGAGTCAGATTGAAGGATGCGAGAGAGGATGGAATATGCAGAATTCTTTGACTCTATTGAGAACTTTGGCTTGTACTCAGAGGTGAAATAAAGCCTTTTCCAGGGTATTGAATAATGGAGTATATGATCTGACTTGCATTTTAAAAAGATCAGTCTATCAACCTTGTTAAAAGGGACTGTGATTGTTGGGTAGCAAGCATAGAATCAAGGAGTTGTTTCAGGAGGCTACTGCAATAGTCCAAGCAAGAGGCTCAGACAAGGATGGTAGCAGTAGGGGTGGTGAGAAGTGAGGGGCTCTGAATATATTTTGAAGAGCCCATAGGATTTCATATTATGTTACATGTGAAATGTGAAAGAAAGAGTCAAGAATGGCCTTAAGATTTTTGGTCTAAGCAACTGGAAGGGTGTAGATGCATTAACTAAGATGGGGAAAACTGTGAATAAAATAAGATTGATGAAGAATACTGTAACTTCAGTCTTCAACATGTTATGTTTGAAATTATTAGTTATCTTAATAGAGATGTTACAAAGGCACCTTGATGTGTGGATTCAAGAAAACTCACATTGCTTTTCAGGACATGACTTAACTTCTGTGCAAAAGCTTTCTCATCTTGCAAACTGTATATTACTCTACATTAAACTAATATTTGTAATAGTATAAATAAAGGTTTTGGTGGTAGTAGTTGTACAGTAAGTCCCCTACATACCAACCTTCAAGTTGCAAATTTTCAAAGATGCGAACATGCGTTCACGTGTCCAATCATGTAAGTTAGTTACATGCCTGGCGTACATTGTCACGTATGTGCATCCTTTACGAGTGGTTGTGCTCTTGTGTGCTTTACCGTGCAGTACTGTATAGAGTGCAGTAGTTTAGTATCTTTATTTTAAGTCCAGTCTGTCTCAAAGCAAATGTAAAGGCAGCAGGGATACAGCTGGTTCTACTAAGAAGTGCTAGCTGTTGTACTGTACTACTATACTTTGCAAGGAACTGTACTGATTTAGAAAGTTTATTAATTTTTATCTGTATTATTTGTGTGAAAACTGTTAAAACTTATTACAGTACAGCTGACTGTGTTAGTTGGGTACCTAGGCTAACTTTGTTGGACTTAAGGAACAAATTGGACTTAGAAACGTGCTCTCAGAATGCAACTCGTTTGGATGTAGGGGGCTCACTGTATTCACAGTAGATAACATTCACTGAGGAATATATTAGTTGTCCTCTTGGCAGGAAACAGAATCCACTCAGATGTTTTCAGTAAGTGGTTCTCAACCTGCAGAGCTCTTAAACAACGCAGTACCTAGACCTCACCCTAGGCTTGTTGCATCAATCTCTGGGGCTCAGGGCCCAGGCACTGGTGGTTTTCAAAAGCTCCCTTGGTGATGTTAATGTTGCAGGAAGAGTTGAGAATCACTTATTTAAGCGAGACGAGTTTAATGAAGGGACTACTTACAGAGATTTGGGAAGAGTTAAGGAAACAGAAAATGGGATGCTGAAGCACTCGGGGACCAGCAAGAAGAGGGGAAGGCGTTAACCTTCCTGGGCCACGGGGACAGAGGGAGCGAACAGTGTCGCTGCGGCAGGGGAGGAAGGGCCATCTGGCGGGGTTCAGTAATGGAAGGGCTGGGTCCCTGCCAGACAAGTGAGCAGGGGCCGAGAAGGAAATTCCCCGTGCCCTCTCTGCTCCTCCTCCCGGGTTCCCTGACGCTTCCTCCCATTGGCTGAGCCCAAACTGAAGCTGGCGGCAAGAGAACCTGGGTGCTTGCAGTCCTCTAACAGAAGTTCCCTTTCCTGGAGCGGGCCAGCAGATAAAAGATGGGAGAATGAATAGTGGGAGGAGAGAGGGCTGCTGGGGGTCCAATGGAGAATAATCTGCACAAGCACTTATTGTGGGCCGGGTTCCCTTCCAAGTGCTTTACGTATTAACATTTCAGTAAATGGCTTTATTCTTTATCATTAAAACCCAGTACTTTTTTTTATTGAACAAGGATACATTCCAGGTCAGTTAATTATTGGAGACAGTTAAATATTTCAAAGACTTCAGAGGCACCTTCCCCAGAAAGTGCTTCTAGAGCCCAGAGCACAGCATACACATTCTCTAGACCAGCTGGGTGCACCTAGTAGATTCTTTTATTTTTTAAACTGGGATAGAGTTGCTTTGGGGCTTCCCTGGTAGCTCAGTTGGATAAAGAATCCGCCTGCAATGCAGGAGACCCTGGTTTGACTCTTGGGTGGGGAAGATCCCCTGGAGAAGAGATAGGCTACCCACTCCAGTATTCTTGGGCTTCCCTGGTGGCTCAGCTGGTAAAGAATCTGCCTCTAATGTGGGAGACCTGGGTTCACTCCCTGGGTTGGGAAGATCCCCTGGAGGAGGAAATGGCAACTCACTCCAGTACTCTTGTCTGGAGAATCCCCATGGACAGAGGAGCCTGGCAGGCTGCAGTCCACGGTGTCAAAAGAGTTGGACAGGACTGAGCAACTAAGCACAGCACAGTATGTATATATATATATATGTCAATCCTAATCTCCTAATTTTCCCACCCTCCCCTACCCTGCTGTGTCCTCGCATCTGTCCTCTTGTCTGTCTGTCTGTTCCTGCTCTGCAAATAGGTTCGTCTGTACCATTTTTCTCTACTCCACATGTGTGCTGTCTGCTCAGTTGCTCAGCTGTGTCCGACTCTCTGTGGTCCCATGGACTGTAGTCTGCCAGGCCCCTTCGTCCATGGAGTGAGTTGCCATTTCCTACTCCAGGCGATCTTCCCGACCTAGGGATCGAACCCACGTCTCTAGCATCTCCCGCATTGGCAGTCAGATTTTTTAGCACTATTGCCCAGCTCTATCCTCCCACGTCTGCATCTCTATCCCTGCCCTGAAGATAGGTTCATCTGTACCATTTTTCTATATTCCACACGTATGTATTAACATATATGTTTTTCTGACTTACTTCACCCAGTAGATTCTTGATAATCAATTAGTTGTGGGAGTAATCAACCTCTGGGTGATGGAACAACTTGCATTCATTCTATTGACCTGGCTTTCTAATTTGTCTTGGGAAACTGACACAGTGACCCCACATCCCCACCCCCAGGGGCAGATCCTGCCAGAATCCCAGGACCCATTACATGAGCTACATGAAGAAGTCTACAAGATCAACTCTGTCAGTTCTTTTGTTCTCTGTTGAAAGATAGATTTTTATCTAATTCACAACAGTCTGGGAAAACAGGCAGGTGAGGATAACTCACTGAAGGCCAGATGAAGAGTCCTATTTAGTAAAGACAGCATAAAAGATAATCTGGGTCACATTTTAAAGCCATTGGCTTAAGAGACACAAACTACTATGTGTAAAGCAAATAAGCAACAGGGTATACTATACAGCCCAGGGAAATATAGCCATTAGGTTGCAATAACTTCAAATGAAGTATAATCTATAAAAGTGTTGAATCACTATGCTTTATCCTGAGACTAATGTAACATTGTAAATCAACTATACCTCAATACATTTTTTTTAATTAAAAGTATTGGTGGGACTTCCTGGGTAGTCCAGTGGTAAGACTTCCCCTTCTAATGCAGGGGGTGATCCTCCAACTATCCCTGGTTGGGAGCCAAGGTCCTACATACCTCAAGGCCAAAAAAGCAAAACATAAAACAGGAACAATGGTATAACAGATTCAATAAAGACTAAAAATGGTCCATATAAAAAAAATCTAAAAAAATAAAAATAAAGCTACGGGTAAAAAGTTAACCAATAGCATTTTAAATGATTTGCAATTCAGACAGGGGGATTCTACTTATTTAGACCCAGAGAGAGGAGGAATCGAAATCAAAGCTTTGTTGGATTCTGGCTTGACTCTGCTGGAACACAATGAATGGAGGGAAAAGGAACATGAGAGCAGGTATCAGGCAAGACTCATCTCTGGCGCCAACTGCTTTCCTCTGCATTAAAAAAAAAACCCTGAAGTATGCTGATTTACAGGGCTTCCCAGGTGGCACTAGTGGTAAAGAACCCGCCTGCCAATGCAGGAGACTCGGGTTCAGTCCCTGGGTCTGGAAGATCTCCTGAAGGAGGGCATGCCAGCCCACTCCAGTATCCTTGCCTGGAGAATCCCATGGACAGAGGAGCCTGGTGGGCTACAGTCCATGGGGTCACAAAGGGCCATGACTGAGGGGGCTTAGAATGCACACACACATGTCGATTTACAGTATTGTGGTAATTTCTGCTTTACAAGACAGTGATTCCGTTTTACATATATATATATATACATATATACATTTTCTTATATTCTTTTCCAGTGTACTTTATCTCAGGATATTGAATATAATTACCTGTGCTATACAATAGGACCTTGTTGTTTATCCGTCCTATATATAATAGTTTGCATCTGCTAATCCCAAACTTTCAGTCTAAACTTCCTCAGTCCCCCTCCCTCTTGGCATCCACAAATCTGTTCTCTGTGGCTGTAAGTCTGTTTCTGCTTCATAGATAAGTTCTTTTGTGTCATATTTTAGATTCCACGTTTAAGTGATATCATATGATATTTGTCTTCTGACTTACTTCACTTAGTATGATATTTCTAGTTGTGCCTACGTTGCTGCGAACGGCATTTCATTCTCTTTACGGCTAAGTAATATTCTTTGCATATATGCCACATCTTCTTTATTCATTCACGGCATTTAGGTTGTTTCAAGATCCTGCTTCCTTAAAACACCCTCCTTGCACGTCTGTCTGCCCAATGCAGGTTTCCCAGATGCCTAATTCGAATTTCATTCCAAGTCTCAACCTTCAGAGAAAATTGATAAAATCTTCTTAAAGGTGTGTGTTGACTTATCATTCTTTAAACCATTTTAAAATTTATTTGGCTGTGCTGGGTCTTTGTTGCGGTATACGGCTTTCCCTAGTTGTGGCGAGTGGCTGCTACTTGCTAGTTGCAATGCCAGGTTTCTCATCGTGGTGGTTTTGCTTGTTGTGGAGCATGGATAGGCTCTAGGCTCAGGCGTTTCAGTAGTTACGGCACTTGGGCTGAATCTCCCCACGTCCTCCGCATTGGCAGATGGATTCTTAACCACTGGTCTACCAGGGAAGTCCCTTGGCATGTCATCTTATTAGAAATTTCCAGGGAAAAGAAGAATCTTCTAGATTCATAGTCAATGTCTCCTTCTTTAGTTATCCAAGCACTGTGACAAGTCTATGGGAGACAGAAATTGTTCTCAAGGTTCAGCAACACTTAAAGCTGCTTAGATTGCTTTCACAGCCAGACAGTGTGCTAAAAGAGTTAATAACGACTGTGTCTCCTTGCTGGTGATGTTTATTTAACACGCGCTATCCTCCCAGCTGACACTGCCTAATGAGTTTATGGCTGCTTTGGAGTTACAGCTCCCCCACTCCAGAAGCTTCTGCTTCAGTGTCAAAAATGAAACATAGTCGGTCCTGATGCTTAAATGGCCCGTATCGATTCTCCACGAGTCTAACTGCTGTAGTCTGGTGCCAGTCCTCTAATTTGTGTCCCTGAAGTGTACGGCCTCCCTTGATTTAGATGTCAGAATAAGGCAGCCCATCAGTTTAAGAAATCAGCTGGAACATTCTGGAGCATTGGTCTGCGTCTCTTCACCTCGCATTGTAAAAATCATTGCTCTTACATAAACAAGGGGCTAAATAATATTATTCCCATAGACTTTGTGTGTGTGTGTGTGTGTGTTTTATCAAAGGAAATGTCCTCAGAGTCCAGGCTTGCTGGGTTTTGTGCTTTATCTGTACAGCAAATTCCATTTAGAGAAATTTAATGCCAAAGTTGTAAGATCTGCATTCCTAGAGAATGACTACTTAGGGTATTGTCTTCGACTATGAGGTAAACACACAGTCAGAATGTTTGTGTGACGCTCTTTCAAGGGCCAGCATGGGCTCCCTATTCCTAGGAGTCACAAGGATTCAGACGCCTTGAAGATGCTGAATATGGTCCTGAAAAAACACCACTGTGTTTTTCTATCTACTCAGCCTTAGAGAAATCAACTACCATTTCCAATGGAGTCAAAGACAGTAGTGGAAGAACTTGCAGCGAGAAGGTCAGCCAGATTTCTACTTAATGCTGGCAAAACCCAAGGAAAGCTCATTATCTCCTTGAAACTCCAAGTAAAAAAATTCAAATCCTTAGAATTATAATCTAGACTTGAGATGCTTTTAAAGCTAGAAGAGTCTTAAAGATCAGCTCCTCTTTACGACAAAAGATACAAAAATTTAAATAATGTAAAGTGACCTCAGCAAGTTGAAGAGCTTGCCAAGAGGTATGGAAAGGACCAGAATTCAAGCCCCAGACTTTACTCTGGCAGGTTGACTTCTTGCTAGAATGGTGTGGATTTATTTTTGTAGTTGTCGCTTCAGTTGTGCCCGACTCTTTGTGAGCCCATGGACCGTAACCTGCCAAGCTCCTCTGTCCATGGGATTTACCAGGCAAGAATACTGGAATGGGTTGCCATGCCCTCCTCCAGGGGGTCTTCCCAACCCAGGGATCAAATCTGTGTCTCCTGCATTGCAGATGGATGGCTTACCACTGACCCATTGGGGAAGACCCGGGTTTGCTTTTATCTTGTAATTTTCCAGGGAAAGCATCTTTAGTTCCTTTCTGTTGAAATTTTGATATTCTTATAGAGACAATGTTCTGAAAAAGTTGTTAGCAAATAGTTCTTTAGATTTTCTGTTCTTAGAAAGCATTCTTTCTCAAGTTTCTTTATGGGTTCCTTCCAGTTTCCTTGAGATGAGATATTTTGATAACTGCCATTTACCCTAAAATATTTGATCATATACAATGTCATATAAAGGCATAGTGTTAGCCTAATTTATACTCTCGTGGGTCAGCAAACATGTAACCAGAAACCCAGAGGCTGCTATGACTGGTCTGCTAGTTAACCATTAGGTTTTTCAAAAAGGAATATTGAGTATGAGAAATGTGATTTCTTTATTTAAAGTAGTGGCTAGTCAACTATTGGCTCAAATGGTAAAGAGTCTGCCTGCAGTGAGGGAGACCTGGATTTGATCCCTGGGTCAGGAAGATCCCTGGAGAAGGGAATGGCAACCCACTCCAGTATTCTTGCCGGGGAAATCCCAGGGATGGAGGAGCCTGGCAGGCCCCAGTTCATGGGGTCTCGAAGAGTCAGACACAACTGAGCGATTAACACACTCACACTCAGTCAACTAGCATAATAAATCGCAGAAATAAATTCTCCATGGTTTCACAATTTATGAATAGAATAGAATGTTTCGGAGACATGTAACGCGTGTAGGAATGCAGCAGATTCTTCCGATTTACTTAATAAGGGAGCGGCACTCCCATGTCAGTCTGTGTCCAACTCATTGTCCAGAGGGTTATGCCCACAGTATGTCAGCCGGAAGCTTGATGGCATCTGGCTTCAGAACTCTTTCCTCAGCCACATGTAAGTCTTTCCTTCGGAGAGTGGCTAAGGCATTTAAAAGAGAGCATAGAGCTCTCCTGGTGGTCCAGTGGTTGAGATTCCACCTGCCAATGCAGGGACATGGATTGGATCCCTGGTCCAGGAAGATCCCACATGCCACAGGGCAACTGACCTCACATGCCACAACTGCTGAGCCCATGCGCCCCAGAGCCCATGCTCTGCAACGAGAAGCCACCACAATGAGAAGCCCCATGCACCACGACTGGAGAGTAGCCCCTGCTCACTGCCGCTCGAGAAAGCCCACGAACAGCAATGAAAACCCAGCGCAGCACCAACCACCCCCCACCAAAAAAAACTTTTTCTTTTTTTTTTTTAAGAAGAGAGCATATTTGTTGTAACCAAAGGTCCTGGTTTGCTTAGGACTAAAGAGGTTTCCTGAACTTGGGACTTCAGTGCAAAAATTGGACAGCGCTGAGCAAGCTGGAACAGCTGGTCACCCTCCTTACTGTATGGTCTGTGAATTGTTATGTACGCGCTTGCTAAGAAATGATGACCTCCGTGTCAGGCTTTGGTTTGACACTCGTCTTGATTTTACAGATTTCTGCTAACAAGTTTGTGGTGGAAAAACCTATTCCTCACCTATTCCTAACTTGGCGCAACCAGAATCTCTTTTTAAAAACCTGACGGTTTTGTGGCCAAATTGATTTGAGGTCCCTCTACATCACAGGGAGAGGAATGAGAAGCACATTTTTCATGTCCTACTGGCCTGGATATGTGTGCACCTATACAATATACAAATATAAGCCTACACACTCAAACCCAAACACCAACAAAGACAAATGCAAGAAAATCCTCCATAAATAAAGATTAAATAAAGAGTATAAGCAGATGACGCACAGACACTTACCCGACCATAAATTATCTTATGAATTTATGGTTATAACCATCGAAACTTTAACTCTTTATATTATACAAATGTGCGGAGGAAGAAAAACTTCAAAGATCCCTTCAAATGAGATTTTGAAAGTTGTTCAAAGTGTCTCAAAATGAATATTGATGATCATAGCTTGATTTCTCACAACACAAAGGATCTCCCTCATCTACTTAATGTAATGGAATGGTACAATTTGCTTTGCTTCTTTCCTTACAGTGTGACTGTTTGATTTCCGTAACTTAACACAGGGATTATAGAGGAAGGCAAAAACAAGTACCAAAAGAAGTGAGTGAATTTTCAAAAATGAATGCTTCTTCTTAGGTTTCATTGACTGAACCTGGTGAAATTGTCACTTTAAACTCTGGACAATTTATGTTCTAATGCAATAGCATTATTTTGTTGTTGTTGTTGTTTAGTCACTAAATCATGTCTAACTCTTTTGCAACTCCATGGATTGTAGCCCGCCAGGCTCCTTTTCCCAGGCAGGAAAACTAGAGTGGGTTGCCATTTTCTTTTTCAGGAGATCTTCCCAAACCAGGGGTTGAACCCATGTCTCCTGCATTGGCAGGCAGATTCTTTACTACTGAGACAACAGGGAAATATGTAGCATCACTTACACATTTAATCCAACATGGTCTTACTTGATCACTCTGGATGGATTGAAGCTATTTCCTGTGATCCAGAGGGCCCTCTTGCTTGCCTGACTCTTTCATTGTTTTACTAGTGTGGTGTAGGACCCAGAACCCTTAACCACACTGAAATTGCAGGAATTTTGCTTCAATTCAATGCTGTTAAAACTACTCAGTTCAGTTCAAAATCTAGTAAGAACCCAGTTCTTACTGGGTAAAATAACACCTTGATTCTTTTATTTAGTTCAGTTCAGTCACTCAGTCATGTCTGACTCTTTGTGACCCCATGGACTGCAGCACTCCAGGCTTCCCTGTCTTTCACCAACACCCAGAGCTTGCTCAAACTCATGTCCATCAAGTTGGTGATGTCATCCAACCATCTCATCCTCTGGTGTCCACTTTTTTTCCTGCCCTCAATCTTTCCCAGTAATTAAAATTACTACAGAGAAGATATCACGCTACAGGTTTTGTATACGCTGAAAGGCAGAACAGCTGCAGCCACTCTACTTGCAAATTGAATCCTAGCTGTGAATTTCAGCAAATTAGATGAATTTAGCTAATTGTCTCTACAGTTCATTACTGATGAGTCACAAACTATAGCATCTTTCAGGCATTTTCAGACTCAAGGGCATCTTTTTAACAGGTACCTGCTGAGACCAGACTATATTTTTGAACTCTTTTGCTAAGCAGGTCATGCCAGTTCCTAGGTGGCCTCCCATCTTATCATGGGATTTTTGTTCAACTACTCTCTGAAAAGCGAAGTTACCAGCAAAGTCGCTCATCCAGTCTGGTTTTTTAGGGTTGAGAAATATATTCCATGCCATTATTCCCAGCCTCATCACAGGATCATAGTCTGCACCTGATCAATCTCATTTCTCTAATTCATTTAGGCTTTTGAGGACGAAGGAAGAAACAGTTCTGGGGGAGTTTCATCCTCATCCTCCCAGGACTTATCATCTCAGAAAAGGCAAGTAGGATAAAAGGTGAAATCAAGAATTCTCAGCCTGTGATTGAGCTGGAAAGTTTATTTTCAGACAGAGAAATTCAGGGCTATTAGATGTTTTTCATCCATAGTACTGGGGTTTGGAGTGGGCCATCAGGGAAATAAACCTGGATTCTGTGGGACTAACAGGTCTCACATGGCATGGCAGAAGATGGGAGGAAAACAGCCCTGCCACGTACTTTGTTTCCTGACCTCCCCAATTCCCATCATCAGGGTGGAGCTACAACTATCCACTTCTGCCTATTCACAACATACTACCTCCGCTTCATTATACATTCCCCAGAAGATGTATTTCCCCAGTATCAGCTGTCTGAGATCTTCCTTTTAACCAGATTTCACTGGGACGGATGTATCACTTAATGTCACTTTCCTGGAGCATCTCATACCAGATACGATCCCATTTGACTTTAGTTGCAGTGAAAAAAAATGAGCCACCCACCACACAGTTCAGAAAGATGACCTTGTTCTTCATGTTCATAACTCACTAACATATACCAGGCAGAAAAATGAGTCCTCCACCAAGCAAGTAACTGCTTTTCATGAACTGGGTCACTCCTTAACTCTGGGGGGTGCTTAGCTAAGTGGAGACTTTATATAAATATGTGATCTGGTGGAAGTTGCTGCTGCCGCTGCTGCTGCTAAGTCGCTTCAGTCGTGTCCAACTCTGTGCGACCCCATAGACAGCAGCCCAGCAGGCTCCCCGGTCTCCAGGCAAGAACACTGGAGTGGGTTGCCATTTCCTTCTCCAAGGGATGAAAGTGAAAAGTGAAAGTGAAGTCGTGTCCAACTCAGCGACCCCATGGACTGCAGCCTATCAGGCTCCTCCATCCATGGGATTTTCAGGTGGAAGTTATGAGATCTAATTTAATAACACTCCATTGTCTTCACCAGTGAGTGGAAACTGAACAGTTAAGGGGTTGTTACTCTAACTTCAAGAATACAGTCCCTTTTGAGTTTGGCAAGGAGTGCTTTCTCAGGTGTGATGTCTGAAATTTTAATAATTCACCGATTACATTGGACTTAACCGAACATCAGCGAAGCTGCCAGCGTTAAACATCCAGCGTGCATCATAGTGTGTTGGCCTGAGAATCGGCCCTGTCTCCTCTGTGGTGGCCTTTCTAGACCTGGGTTACAGAGCACCTGCCTGACTCAGTCTTTATCCCATGGGCTGATTCACTCTAACACATTTATTGTCCTATACAGGACCTAGAGAACACATCCTGCTTCTATCCCAGAGGCCAGGTGGGGCTGACACCCATATTTGCTGTTCTGCAAACTTCTGTGGGTGCTCTAGATTCTTTTGAGAGCCTGGATGGAAGGAGTTCGCCAAGGTTCTTCAGAAGTCACTTGGTCTGTTTTACAGACTCCCTTAAAGATGAATCTTATTACATACCAACTGATTCTCCACAGCTGGAAGATTGGGAAATATGTGACATGAGCTCCAGCCATGTTTGAGTTCTGTACCAAGTATAAAAGCCTTCTTTCAGGCAAGGTGTAATATATGTATATATTCAATGGAATGTTACTCAGATATACATAAAAAGTAATTAAATAATTTGTAGCAACATGGATAGACCCAGAGATTATCATACTAAGTGAAATAGGTCAGACAGAGAAAGACAAATATCATCTGATATTACTTATATGTGGAGTCTGAAAAATGATACAGATGAACTTATTTACAAAACAGAAATAAAGTTGCAGACATAGGAAACAAACATGATTACTGAAGGGGAAATCAGGGAAGTAATAAGTTAGGTGTTTGGGATCAACAGATACACACTACTGTACATAAAATAGATAAATAAGATGGATTTACTGTATAGCACATAAAATATCTTGTAATAACCTATAATAGAAAACAATGTGGAAAAGAATATATATATATACACACACACATACAGTGTCAGACTTTATTTTTGGGGGCTCCAAAATCACTGCAGATGGTGACTGCAGGCATGAAATTAAAGACGCTTACTCCTTGGAAGAAAAGTTATGACCAACCTAGATAGCATATTCAAAAGCAGAGACATTACTTTGCCAACAAATGTCCGTCTAGTCAAGGCTATGGTTTTTCCTGTGGTCATGTATGGATGTGAGAGTTGGACTGTGAAGAAAGCCGAGAGCCGAAGAATTGATGCTTTTGAACTGTGGTGTTGGAGAAGACTCTTGAGGGTCCCTTGGACTGCAAGGAGATCCAACCAGTCCATTCTGAAGGAGATCAGCCCTGGGATTTCTTTGGAAGGAATGATGCTAAAGCTGAAACTCCAGTACTTTGGCCACCTCATGCGAAGAGTTGACTCATTGGAAAAGACTCTGATGCTGGGAGGGATTGCGGGCAGGAGGAGAAGGGGACGACAGAGGATGAGATGGCTGGATGGCATCACCAACTCGATGGACGTGAGTCTGAGTGAACTCCGGGAGATGGTGATGGACAGGGAGGGCTGGCGTGCTGCGATTCATGGGGTCGCAAAGAGTTGGACGTGACTAAGCGACTGAACTGACTGACACACACCCACATATATATATGATGAGTCACTTTGCTATACATCTGAAATACAATGTTGTAAATCAACTACACTTCAATTAAAAAAAAAAAAGAAACAGAAAATAAATTTTGAAAACTTGAAACACACAGAACAGCCTTCTCAGTGACTATCTTTCTCTGAAGCTAAGGTGCCTGCATGGATTGTATTAAAACTTAAGCCACATCTTCCATACCATGGATACTTTCTTTCCTAAAAAGCAGGCGTGCCCCACAGAACATAAGTGACCCATGCATCTTGTGTTCCATCCTGTATTCTTAAAGTCATTCTTGGCATAATTTGATACTCTGCTCTGCGTTTGAATTTTCTTTTTCTTTTTTTAAAAAATCACATGAAACATGAAAGTTGGGGTGTCCCCTAGATGTCCATTTAAAGAAAGTTCAATATGCAAAAATTCAACAGGTTAGTTTAGGAGTGGTTATGCATTGTTAAAAAGGGTTTCTTTACTTTTCAAGAAAGTTTAATAAGATTTTTTAATTCATCCAGCAACTTTGGTTTACTTTTTTAAATTCCACTTTGAAAATTCAGTTTCTATTAAGTGTTTAAAAATGAGGTCTATTATTTATGTTGTGATCTAACCAGAGTGATATTGATATTTCTTTGAACTCAGTGGCTAAACCAAGCAATAGTACAACCAGAATAAAGCAGAAGTAAAGTATTTCCTCATCTCTGAATTCTATGCTCTTAGGTTAAGTGTATCAGGGAAGACCATTGATTAACATTAGGGAATTAATGAATTGTCAGAGAATGCAACAGAGGCCAACAGAATGGTGAGCAAATGAAACAAAAAGAGAAAAATCTCTTTTTATGTGTCTTTGATAAGTTTTATCTGCAATCCTGAATGTTAGACTGGGTATACTGATGCCAGAAAAATATTAGGTTTACTCAAGGGAGTTCAAAGAACAGGAATATATATGATTAGAAATAGGGAGAGTGATTTATGAGCAAAGACCCACAGAACTAAATACTGTCCATGTAGGTTACTCAAACAGGAGGCCAGGCGTGGAAGTGACAGCTCAGTAATTGAAGAATGCAAGAGGGAGAATAATCTTTGAAGGGGGTAGAAAAAAAGGTTAAGTAGGGGCAATGGAATGGAATAAAATGCCTTTGTTTATGTATTTAAAAGACCCTCAGAGACAACCTTCTGAATTCCAAATTAGCTGAGTCATCACAGTGATCCCTCAAACTTAAAAAGATCAAAATACCTAACCATAAACCCTTGAGATGATTGTATTTGCAGCTCAGAGAAGAAAAAAGAAAAAAAAGAGGTAGAGAAGAAAAATTCTGGTTAGACGTCGGGAAAAATCTTTCCACTTCCAGATGGTGAGAAATATTAGATCATGAAGGTGGTCCCTGAGGGAATGGACAGAAATCACTGTGAAGCTCTTAAAAATCAGGCTCGCCAAAGCGATAGAAAATCCAGCAGGGAGCGAGTGAAATGACTGTATTAATAAAGAGATGAAACAGACTCGGTGATCCCTTCACTTCTCCCCTCTTCTAAACCACTGGTCCTCTCTGTTACTCTTAGTGGCACCAGCATTTCCATAGACACTGAGTACTTTCATGTCCTTTCCTCTGGTCCGTCAGCTGCCAGCTCGTTTGCATAGTGCATTTTGGGGATCAATTTCTTCCTTTTCATCACAATCTTTTTTTTTTCAAGTCACTCATTCTCTCTCACAGAGATAACTTACAGGAATCCTGAACTTGTCTTTGCCCCCAGTCTTCCTACCTACCTACCCATTTTTCAACTCACTATCAGATTTATTCTCCTAAAGTACAACTTTGTGTCACCTTCTGCAAAAATACCTTTTCCATAAAAGAAGCATTCTGGCTAGTAAATCACGAAAGTATGACGGGATATATTTTTAAAATAGATCCTGGAGCCTGTGCTCCCCAACAAGAGAAGGCACAGCAATCAGAAGTCCACGCACCACGTCCAGAGAGTCGTTTCAGCTCACCGCGTCTAGGGAAAAGCCTGCCCGGCAACGAAGACCCCGCACAGCCAATAAATAGATAAGTAAAATATAAAAGAAGAAGAGAGACAAACAGTGCATACTGATGGAAGTATACCACTTAACTTATGGAAAATTCTTGCCAGTAAATAAAAGCTAAATCTAATCAAATATCTAGACATAACTACCAGTTTTAAGAAAAGATAGGGACAGGGAACTGTGTTAAACTAAACCCTGGTGGTGCAATCAATAAAATCCAGAATATGGAAAAAGTTTAAGGGATCAAGGACCCAGTTACAGCTAATAAAAGGCAAGTTAAATGAATAAGAAATAGACGATGAAGCAGAAGACAAACCGTACATAGATACAGAAGGGTATAGAAGGTTTGCAAATAGGAAAGATACTTTTCTTTCCCTTAGTTTATAATATTTGAGTCTGAAAAGAAGCAATAAAATGTACTGAAATTTTCATCACAGCTGGCTCAGTTTTGATGGGTTTATCCATAAGAAAAATTTTCTGTGTATTCTTTACTGCCAAATCCTGTGTTTATGAAAACTAGAACTTGATTTTTCTACCTGTTATGCTGATAAATAAGTTTTAGAATTTTTAACAAGAGGTTATTCTTTATTTTCTGTGTGGTCTGTCCAGACAGCATAGATTCCATAGCTTATCGTATAGTTTCCTTTAAACGTATTTAGACAAAAACATTATTAGAGAACGAGCTTTATGTAAGTTTTCTACTCTTGTTAAGCTTTTGTATTTCTGAGTCTTTGAATAGTAACCCACTACTGCCAAATCCAAACAGTCATCAAATAGAAAGGAAGAAATAAAAAGAAGGAAATCGGATTTCCCTGGTGGTTCAGTGGTTAAGTCCTCGCCTTCTAATAGAAAGGGTGTGGGCTTGATCCCTGATCAGGCAGTTAAGATCCCACATGTCTCAAGGCTGAAAAACCAAAACACAAAACAGGAGCAATATTGTAACAGATTCAGTAAAGACTTTAAAAAAAGAGAGAAGATGATGAATCAGGAAATACAGGCTAAAAAGGCAACAGAAATAAAGGAGTCATTTATTTCTCTGTCTCATTTTTATATGAAGCTATAATTAGTAGCTTTGGGAAAGAACTGTAGTAAAGAAAAATAGTTATTACGCATGTAGAAAACCTACTTGCATTTTGAAAGAGAATTTAAAAACAGTAATAGACAATAACACTTAGTCCTTAATTTCTTTGTCAATATGGATGTTAGTGGTACATTTGTTTCAGGTGCCTATCTGTGGCGTAATACTTTATGGAGAGCCAAGAGAAGGCCCTTGGCAGTGTTCTGGAGGACTGCACACATAATTACTCCCAAGTCCTATCACCACCATTAAACAGTGCATCAATGTAGATCATCAAATTCACATAACAATCTGTTGTGCTGAGTTTTCCTGATGCATGTTAAAGGCAAATTGCTTTATAGAAAAATCAGAATAAATGAAAAAGAACTCATGGTTTTCATGTTGATAAATCAAAATTATACCAAATATCTAGAGACTTCCCCGGCAGCCCAGTGGTTAAGACTCCTAGGTTCCAATGCATGGGGTTCAGGTTCATTCCCTGGGCAGGGAACTAAGATCCCACATGGTGTGCTGTGCAATCAAAAACAAACAAACAAAAAGAACGAATGAAAATTATACCAAGTATCTAAAAAAAACTCATCAGGCTAGTTATACACACTTTGCTACATCAATGTCGTGGCCACTGCTACAAATAATTGTTTTGATAAATACAAGCTTTTTCACAATAATGTGCTATGCATTTGCCATACTAGATCCTGAAATGATACAAAAGGAAAAAAAATATCAGATTTCTTTGAAAGCTAGAGAGATTTTGGAAGATTCTCCTCAACCACTCATGTAATAGAAAATAAATGAAGTCCAGAAAAATTAGGCAACTCTTCCAAGGCTATGTAGCTAGTTGTTTTTTTTTTTTTTTTTGTAACAAACTCCAGAGCACTGTTCATTTTATCTGTTCAAATATGGGAGTGAGAGCTATATAAGGGTTTTAAGATGGTTTAGTCCAATAATTTATTTTTTTGAGAATTTAAAGAGATATGACATAATATAACAATAATCTCTTCTCTCATACTTCAGAATTGGCAACTGTCAACCTTTTCCCTTGTATTTGCTCCTATTTTTCTTTAATATAATTAAATCTTACTAAAATAAGCAATTTGTTAAATATCATTCTAAGTGCTACTTCCTCCCCCTTCTAAGGGTAACCAGTGGGCTGGATTTAAGATGTAAACCTGTAGCCCAGCACTGTCCATAATGAATACAATAGGAGCCATATATGTAAATTTAAATGTTTAGTAGCCATATTTTTAAAAATAAAAAGGAACAATGGAATTAATTTTAGAAATATATTTTAAATTACGCAGTATGGTTAAGCTATCCTTCAGCAGGTAATCGAGATCAAAAAAGTATTAATAAGCTATTTTAAAATTAATTTATTTTTCTTGAAGGATAATTGCTTTACAGAATTTTGCTATTTTGAGTATTAATAAACTATTTTGACTTCATTTTTTTGTACTAAGACTTGAAAATCGGTGTGTAGTTTCACTTACTGCACATCCCACTGAGGATTATCTGCTCAATAGCCACATATGACTAGTGGCTAGGAATTGACTAGCCCAGCTCTCATCCATTTTTAAAGTGGCCTTATATATATATATGTATAAAGATGAAGGGAGTCTGAAATATTATAGGGGCAAGTAAAGGAGAGAGTCAGGAAGAAGGATTCCCAAGGGAGAATAGTCTCATCTCACATATGTGAGGGCATCATGGTCCTCCATGGTGAACCATACATGTATATGCACATATATAGACATTTACGACATATACTGTTGTTTCTGTATTGTGAGTTAAATGTTCATAAGTAGTGATACATTGTTGGTATCACTCTCTACTTTTCTTTACTTAACATTGTCAGTTTAAGACCTATTTGTGATCCTGTGTGTAAGTGAAATTAATATATTTAACCTGCCATATTGTATCTCATTGTGTGAATATAACGAATTTGATATGTTAATACCCCAATGACATGCATTTACGTTGTTTCTGGTCTTTTGCCTTTTATGGAGAGTTCAGTTCAGTTCAGTCGCTCAGTCATGTCCAACTCTTTGCAACCCCATGAATCGCAGCACGCCAGGCCTCCCTGTCCATCACTAACTCCCCACAAACACAATGAATGTCACTGTGCCCATCTGCAACCTTCACATTTTGCTGGCTAGGAGAGAGATGCTGAGAGAAATGAAATATCAAATGTCATAGGTCAAAAAGGGGCATGACTATATAAATTGCTGACTTTAAGGAACTTACAGGATAAGAGATTTTAATTTGAGAGGTACTTTTCCAAATTAACAGCTCCACTTTTTCATATGTAACTCAGGCTCTAAGCCCCGACACCAGGTAAGATCTACTAGAAGGTGGGAGATGACTTTGCTTACCTTTAGCTGAACCCCTGGGTTTGACAGTCAATCAGTCTGCCCGTTCACTTTGCTGTACAGTAGAACCCAACTTAACATTGTAAAGCAACTATACTCCAATAAAAATTAATTAAAAATAAAATAAATAAATAAAATTAAGTCAAATTGTGAAAAAAAAAAAAGAAGAAGAAGAAGCCTGCCCGGTCGTTTATGTTTTGGGAGATGGCTCACCATGGAGGACAACGGTGCCCTCACATATGCGAGATAGGTCTGTCTTCCCTCAGGAATCCGATGAGACTTACTGTGCATCCTTCTTCCTGACTCCCTCCCTCAAGTATTGCCTCTAAAGATTTCAGATTTCCTCCGTCTCCTTTGCAATGTTCCTCATTCATGAATATTCTCCCCAATGCAATAGGCTGAGTAAAATCACCTGCTTCATTTTATAGTACATTTGCCTTTCACAGTTTTGGTGTAATATCTTGAACAGCCTTGTACCTTGCTTTCAAGTCCCCGTTTATTCCACCCAAGCCGAGAGGTCTCATGGAGGCCTCTGGGCTCCATTCCCACCTGGGGTCCCCAGCAGTTCTGTGCTTTGTGCGCTTATCCATTGGCAGGGATTTTACTTTGATTCCTGCTTTTGGCTTCTTCGGGTTTCATGGTCTGACCATTCAGTGATTTCTGTAAATGAATGAATGGTTTATAAAGACCTTTCACTTGGGTGAGAAACAGCAGATAATCTTGTTAGTCTTTTCTGTTTGTCTACCTGTCCATATTAGCTCAGATAAATTAAAAATTCATACCCACTGTGAGGAGAATGACTCTTTGATATGGATCAATGAGTTTTGTAATTATGTGTTTACGCTTGACTCATGGCTGGAATTTTAGAATTGAAGCTATTAGGTATCTCTATGCCTGCATGATTATGTATCTGTAATTCAGAAAGGCTTTTACCTCTCATTGTTTGTGTAATATTTCTCTACCTCAAGATGGTATTTCTAAATTAGGTTATAAGATTTCTTGAAAGAGGGCTATCTGATGGCTTAATGCTAAATTATCATTGTATAGATTGAATATTCCTAAAATTCCCAGAAGTTAAGGAAATTGAATCTCAAATACTTTCAATATACTTGATTTAAAAATATCTTTACAGGAACCAACTTGAATGTGTTTTAGGAATTCAAGTGTATGTATTTTGGATACAGTTTTGGCAAATAAGAACAGTTTAATACTTTAGATTTAATAAAAACAGCTCTTCTCTCATTTATTAGGATTAAGCATAATATATACATAGATTTTTATTCTACTTAGGAATGTTCTGTGCAGACATACAGGTTTACAGGTTGATTAAGCTAGCGTTACTAGTGTTTAAGATTGTGAATGTTTATAATTCTGAAAAACATAAATTTGTGTTTAACCAAATAAAGGCATTATAATGACAAGGTGCATTTCAACAGTAATGGTATTTTATAATATGTGGACAGGAAGGTAATTTCCAAGATCTTTGGGGAACTTAAAACCTTAGATTTATGCTCAATTGAGTTGATAGTTATTAATTAAATACATAGATCACTTCAAAGTAAGATGGAATACTGAAGCATTAATTTATAAGCATCATTTTAAGTTTATATACTTCTATCTTCTTATGTTATGTGGTATAGAGAAACTATATATTTGAGTCTGTCTGTGAATGTGTTCATTTTTACCACTTTGAGAAGTTGTACTATGGGTGTATGTAAGATTATAGATGTGTGTGTATTCATGAGCTCAGTTTGCTGGAAAGTATTGGTGTGTGACAGACAGTTCATAGCTATTTGCCTCCCAGTTTTCATTGTGAAACAGAAGCCACTGTGGTTAAATAATACATATGCGTGAAACTCTATCAAGAGTAACTGTGGCAGGAGGCACAACTTTGTGTTGAAAATGTGTAGGATATGTTTCTGTTAAAGAAAAAGATTGTGGTTTTGTCCTAAGGTAGGTTTTGTCCTAAGGTAGGGCTTCCCTGATAGCTCAGTTGGTAAAGAATCTGCCTGCAATACAGGAGACCTGGGTTTGCTCCCTGGGTTGGGAAGATCCCCTGGAGAAGGGAAAGGATACCCACTCCAATATTCTGGAGAATTCCATGGACTGTATAGTCCACGGGGTCATGCAGAGTTGGACATGACTGAGCAGCTTTCACTTTCACTTCCTAAGGTAACCCTCCTGGCTCCTCTGTCTGTGGAATTCTCCAGGCAAGAGTACTGGAGTGGGTAGCCATTCCCTTCTCCAGGGGAGTTTTCCTGACCCAGGGATCGAACTAGGGTCTCCTGTATTGCAGGTGGATTCTTTGCCATCTGAGCCACCAGGGAAGCCCTCAGTCTTTCAAGACAAAAGTTGAGTGACTATAGAGAATTCATAGAAAAGGAATTTTATTTACCATGGTTAATAAAGCTAATGTATGATGATTCATTTATATCAAAGAGCTTGTGTTTACATTTGTTTTAGCCAAGAGATTATAAAATATTTCTTTTTTTCCTGTATCCTTCTCAGTAATCTGATAAAATGAACAATGATATTCTTCCTGAACACAAAGACAGGCTGATAATATTGAACTTTATTCCTCAACCCCTTTATGTTCTAGGGAATGACAAAGTAAAAGGACCACTCTGCTCACTCATATTCCAAAAAAAGAAAGGCCTCCACCCTCTTCTCCAGTCGTAAGACTCACCGTCAATCCTTCCTTATGACTCTTATTTACTTCACCTGCCTCTGTAAATCCCAGGTTTTCTCCCTCTTCTTTGAGAATCTTTCTTAATGAATAGTCCCCCTTTGAAAAAAATCATAAAATCATATCTTTAGGGACTTCACTGGCAGGCCAGGGTTCAGACTTCACCTTCCAACGTAGGGGGTAAGGGTTGGCTCCCTGGTCCCAGAGCTAAGATCTCACAGGCCATGCAGCCAAAAAACCGAAACATAAAACAAAAGCAATATTGTAACAGATTCAATAAAGACTTTAAAAATGGTCCACAACCAAAAAACAAAAATCTCAACAAAAATCATCTTCTTACTCATCTAGGGTTACAAACCTTAAATTAAGTGACCTCACAAATTAATACATGTAGGTAATGCATGTAAAAAAAGATGACAAATGGCATATTTTGTTGCAACTGTAGAAATGAGCTTCAGCAAAAGGGTGACGTTGAGGTAGGGAAGGGGAAGTTTAGCCCACTCGTAGGCCCAGAGAAAAACAAAACCATCTTCCCTATGGACCACCACTAGGGAAAGTCCAAAAGAGCCAGAAACAAATTATTACTGAAATTCCAACACTAAATTAGAAATTTTCAAAATATCTGAAATAATAGCCTTTACTGCAAGTTCTTCCACAGTATGAGCTGGAATTTTTGATTGAGAAAAGATTTATTAAGCCTGAAAGAGTTGTTAGCCACTGAGGACTCAGCAGAGCATTTATGTCATGAATCACAGAGTAGGGAATTATAAGTAATGATCCAAGAGCAGTGTCCTGCCCTAAAAACAAAGGTTCATCCAATGTAAGAGGAATCAAGGGATCAGGAATAATGGCTAGGGTTCCCAGGTGGCACTAGTGGTAAAGAATCCTCCTGCCAATGCAGGAGATGTAAGGGACGAGTGTTCGATCCCTGGGTCGGGAAGATCCCCTGGAGTAGGAAATGGCAACCTGCTCCAGTATTCTTGCCTGAGAAATCTCATCAACAGAGGAGCCTGGTGGGCTACAGTCCACGAGGCTGCAGGAAGTTGGACAAGACTGAGTGACTAAGCATAGCACACACTTTAGAATGTATCCACAGTTGAGGATGGATTTACATAAGCATTGATAGAAACCCTAGGTTCTAGAAGAAGAAGCACATTGCCTGGGCTACCAGGGTGTAACCTGGGGAACTGGAGGCATCAAAGTAGAGTGCCAAGTCAAGTCTAATGGAAGCTCAGGGAGGTATCTGAGAAGCACGGCATGGATGTTAACACCCACAGTGTGGCCTGAAAAAGGCAGGTGAGAATTCTCCAGCCCTCAAGAAGGACCACTTTCCTGTTGGGCAGAATGTAGTCTGAGGTCCAGGCAGGGGTATTGATAACCACCGTAGATGCAGCAGGGTTAGTAATGGATGGCCCAGACCAGATGGGGCAAGGGACAGGCCAAGAGAACATAGGGCAACAGGTGGACCAGACAGCCCTCATTAATCCCAGAAGCATAATTCACAATAAGTCAGCTTCCTTGAAACTTACATAACCTCCAGGAAGAAAAGCAGTGAATTTCTGGATTGATTCAGTAGGCACAGAAACATACAGTTTTTATCCAGAAGAAAATGACTGAATTCACAGGATTAAGTTTTTGCCTACCTGGTGGAAACAGTACTTCCAAGCTACATTAGATTCAGTTTAAAAAAAAAACACCACATCTTTTAACACTTGCATATGTGAATGTGAAATGTTATACCCACTGCAAATTATCAGGAATGAGAGAGATTTTTTTTTTGATGGAAATAAGGTTAATCATAGCATCCGTAGCATAGGGCTTTCTGGATCATGATCCTAGATAAAAGTCCAAGTCGAAGGAATTCTATTTTTTAAAAGGGCATGGTGCAAGGTTCATAGATCTCTTCTCTAGGAGAGGAAGCAGAGAAGACACAAATGATGGATGGATCGGTTGGATCGATCACATCCTAGTAGACGGTGTTTCTTTTTCTCTGACTCCAGAGAAAAAGCTACAAACCTCTGTAGCTGAGGTGCCTTCCTGAATAGATAACCTTACTAAAAGCATTGTGCTAAGTATAGGGTTGAATTTTCTGGACATTCTACCAACAATCTAGACATGTAGATCTATGGAAGTGCATTATGGAGAAGACAGGACTTAAAACTAGAAATTCAATATAATCCTGGAAAATCCAGGCTGTCTGATTATTCGACCCATGCAGATAAAAGATCACAGTTCTCTGGCCAAATAACCATAAATGAGAGAGCTATCGATACCTGCCAATACAGGAGACACAGATTTGATCCCTAGAGAAAGGAAGATCCCCTGGAGAAAGGAAATGGCAACCCACTCCAGTACTCTTGCCTGGGAAATCCCACGGACAGAGGAGCCTGGTGGGCTCCAGTCCATAGGATCACAAACAGTGGGACATGACTTAGTGAACAAATAACAACAGCAACAACAACAATCTAATTTGTAGACTGTCCCTTGGATGCTTGGTTTACAAGCATGTGTTTCTGAAATTATTTCCCTTGGACTTTTGTGTAAATTGGAAAAAAAGAATGGGTTTTTTGGTTGTTTATTTTTCAAAAAATATATATTGGAACACGTAGAAACACACACCCACACACACACCCTACCCTGACTGTTGTAGTGACTTCTTCACTGACCTCAAGTCCATCATATTCTGTAGACTTTGGTTGATAACACCTGCTCTTATAAAAATCTTCACATGGAAACACTGGAGTGTAAATTGTGAACTGTTTGAAATGCACATCTCCTAGGAAGGGAAACACCCTTTAATAATCACAAAATGTGAAACTAAAGGAAGAAACGCTAATAATGAATTAGCGGGCTGCCTCCAAGTAGGTGAAAGAAGTATCTGGAGACTATAGATTTACCCGGACCAGCCTGAAATCATACTACCTATTTGGTAACCTCATCTGCGTATAAGTTGGCCCTGGTGGGATCATGAAACATTTGTCTAGTTAGGGATCAGTGTAAAGCTTGTTTGGAATAGGAGAAAAGTGAAAGAAAGTAAAAGTGAAGTCGCTCAGTCAAGTCCAACTCTTTGCGACCCCATGGACTGTAGCCTGCCAGGCTCCTCCCTCCATGGGATTCTCCAGGCAAGAATACTGCAGTGGGTTGCCATTTCCTTTTCCAGAGGATCTTCCCAACACAGGGATCGAACCTGGGTCTCCCGCACTGCAGGCAGACTCTACTGTCTGAGCCGCCAGGGGCTCCTATGAAGAGAAAAAAGTAGTGCAGTTGATGGAAGCTTGGAAATATATGCCATAGAATATATTAATGAGTCAAGTGGTATTCATGATCATTTCCTAAATAGAAACAGAACTTTAAGAAAGAGTTCTTTTTGCAAAAATAAAAAAACAGATCAAAAGGAACAGTGTTTGATGGCAGACAACCTAATATAGCACGTTTCTTTTGGGGCATCTGAACAGTTCTGTTGATAGACTCTCCATGAGTCAAGTCCCTCACGCAGGCAAGGCAAGGCTCCCTTCCTAATAGAAAATTCCATGTCTGTGTTCTCTTGCCTAATGATGGCTTAGCCACAAGTATCCAAACTTCTGTGATCATTTTGATGTGGAGAACTTAGATTTTACTGAAAGAGGAAGATTTCATGGGATCAGTAATAACCCTGGTGGCATAAGACAGGTCCCATCACATCATCAGAACCCGAGGCTGTGTCACTTTGGCTCTGAGCCTCCTGCTCATCTTTCTTTTTTTCTCTTTTTAAATTATATCAGGAGCCCAGTGCCATTAAAGTGCACTCCATCCAAGCAGCCTGTGACAAAGATGTATAGGCTCCTTGTGCAGGCTAATAATTTAACACTCTGAGCCCACTAATACACTCACCCCTTCACACTTGTATCCTTGGGTCATTTGTTCATGTTTTTTGGAGGAGAGGCTGAGAGCTTCCTGGGGAGAGGTCAGAGGAGGACCCTGCAGCTGTGGTCAGACTCTCTGCCTTGTCTTGCTCAGTTCTGAGCCTAGGCTTGTACAGCTGTCATCCAAGAACAAAACCCTAACCATTCCTGAGCTGTCCCTGCTTAGCAAGGAGTTAAATGAATATCTTAAGTTTCTGGAGCATAACCTTAGGGATCGGGAGGGTCTCAAGCACCTTTCTAAGATGTTTTTGAAGTACTTGTTCTAACACCTACAATTCCTCCATATGAGATTAACTCTCCTAGCTGTGTAACTCCGGACAGTTATTTAACCTCTCTGTGCCTCAGTTTCCTCATCTGTAAAATGGGAATAATAATAGTACCTCCATCATTGGGTTGTGGTGAGATTTAAAGACATTAATATAGTATATGTATGGCTGAGCCCCTTTGCTGTCCGCCTGAAACTATCACAACATTGTTAATTGGCAATACTCCAATACAAAATAAACAGTTTGATAAAAAAGTAAAATGAAATAAAACAAAACAAAAGACATTTATATAGTTATATAGTTAATTCCTGGCACAGACTGAGCTACATAGGGGTGTTTGCTATTATAAGGGCAAATATTAGCAACATTGTTATTGTTAGGAAGAAGAATTGGGGTAATGACTATTTTCTCAACCTCCTTTCATTTCTCAAAATGTTTGGTAATTTTTGTTGCTCCATATATATTTGCATCCTAAATATCTGCTTGACTGGCCCATCCTTTAGGTTGCCTCTGAGTCCTAACAAATTGCCATGCAGAAATATTTATGTTAGAAATAATTAAACAAGGCAGAAAGTACACTCTTTATAGAGCATGGGGCACTAAAACGGTTACACAAAGCCAGTAATCCTTTCATGGGTGTAGGAAAAATTGGGAGAAAACCATTGGTGGTAGCAGAGTGAAAGGTCTTCAAGGGGCAATTTATGAGAAAATAAACCCAACCCTACATATTGAAATACTGACAACATATGCATTTCTTAAAGGCTAGGCTCTTTTCTCAGTGATGCTGCTATATTTAAGAATTTTTTTTGAAATATGGACATTTTCAGAAAGCCAAATTGGAAATTGTTTATTAAAAGATCGCTATTTTATTTTTTTCCCCTGATATCTATTTAGGCAGTGGGGCTATTCCCTGTATTCACTGGACTTGTCTCTGAATTTCCTTTGGTTATTTCTAAAAAGCCAGAGAATGGAGAGGCACTTCCACCCCTGAGGCTGTCCAAATCTGAGGTCTCAAAGTGGCAGCAGAATTTGAATAAGGATATTTAATTAGTATTTTAGGTTGTGGTATAGAATCTCTTGAATGTTCATGAGGAAAATGAACTGCATACTCTTCAGTCATTTTTGCAGCTTTGGATATCATTAAATGGCTAGAGTTGACCCTGAAACAACACCATTATTAAGGATGCTGATCCTCTGTGCATAGTTGAAAATTCCAGTATAACTTAGAGTTGATCCTCAGTGTATATGCTTTTCCCCTGTATCCACGGTTCCCCATCCTCAGATTCAGGCAACCTTGGATCCACTAGTACTGAAATATTTACTGAGCTTCCCTAGTAATCCAGTGGTTAAGAATCTGCTCTGCAATGCAGGGGACACCTGTGTGATCCCTGGTCTGGGAAGACCCACATGCTGTGGGACAACTACTGAGCCCGTGCTCTGGAGCCTGTGAGCTGAAACCACTGAAGCCCATGCCCCTGGGGCCTGTGCTCCACAATAAGAGCCTCCATTGCCGTGAGCAGCCCGGGCAGCACAGTGAAGAACAGCCCCTGCTCAGTGCTGCTGAGGCTTCCCAGGTGGCTCAGTGGCAAAGAATCTGCCTGTCAAGGAGGAGACACAGGTTGGCATCCTGGATCGGGAAGATCCCCTGGAGAAGGAAATGGCAACCCACTCCAGGATTCTTGCCTAGGAAATCCTGTGGACAGAGAAACCTGGTGGGTTACAGTCCATGGGGTCCCAAAGGGTTACTCACAACTGAGTGACTAAACAACACCGCAACTAGATAAAGCCTGTGTGCAGCAACGAAGACCCAGCACAGCCAAAATAAATGATTTTTAAAAATTACTACTGAAAAAAATCTTAATATAAGTGAACCTGCACAGTTCAAACCCATGTTGTTCAAGGGTCAACTGTGCTTTTTAGGTAGATCAAACTCAGTGACACGTGGTCCTGTCTAGAAAAATGAACAAAATACAATTAACCAGGTATTTATTTCACAGCGATAGAGTACCTTTTAAAGGAAATAAATATTTGCAAAGTAATTCTGAGTTCTTACTCTGTGCATGTAAACCATCAATATCAAAGTCGGCAAATAACACAGCTGCCTCAAAAGGAGGCAGTCAGGGTAAAAGCTTTAAGAGAAGTGTTTAAGGAACTATTTCTCTTCTCTCCTTTGTGGAGAATAACTTATCCTTTGTGCTACCTTCCTGACAGGAATGGAAGCGTGCTGCTCTGGGAATGCTGACTGCATTGCAGTTAAGTCATTTGTGACTATTAAATGGTTTGCATCCTAGCAGGACTGAGATGTATCAGAACTGCGTGGGCCCACACATTTCCACTGCAGAGATGCTGCTCAGTGGACTCTTAGGCGTTTGTCGTTATCGCTTTCTCCCTGATGAGGTCATGAGCCAAGATTTGCCTTCAGATTCTGACTGGTATTGAAACCAGGAGCCTATGGTCCTTGCCCGCCATGTCCTCCACCTGCCTTTTGTCTGTGGAAAAACAAAGAATAAGTTTAATGAGAAGGAAGAACATGCAGAAACAAAGGAAAACAGTCAGAAGAGAACACATGGTAATAATTTAGCAATGAAGCAAAGTCAGGGACATTTAATTCCTTCTCAAGGGCTATAGATATCTTCCCTGGTAGCTCATATGGTAAAGAATCCACCTACAATGCTGGAGACCCCGGTTCAATTCCTGGGTTGGGAAGATCCCCTGCAGAAGGGATAGGCTACCCACTCCAGTATTCTTGGGCTTCCCTTGTGGCTAAGCTGGTAAAGAATCCGCCTGAAATGGAAGATCCCCTGGAGAAGGGAAAGGTTACCCACTCCAGTATTCTGGCCTGGAGAATTAATGGACTCTGTAGTCCATGGGGTCGGAAAGAATCGGACATGGGTGAACGACTTTCTCAAGGGCTATAGATAGTATTCTGAGTCATACCCTGTGAGCTCTCTTGTATATACTGAAAATCCCACCCCCATTCGAAAAACTTAGCTAACTGATGACCAGACTATACCCAAGAAGCTTCCACAATTCTGAGAACTGGCTCAAGGAATGGAAACAAACTGGCCCTGGAACTGAAGATTAAGTGTACTTCAAACAATCAAGATGATGTTGATCAGACCATGGATGACCAATTTCAAGAAGACTGTCAGAGCTAACTGTACTTTTTATGCATGTAGTCCCCTCCATCAATCTATAAAAGCTCCAGCCCACTGATTGTCAGTGGTGGGGACATGTGTCAGCCTTTGGACATGTGTCTGCCTACCCTCCACCACCCCCCTGGATAGCTAGCATCCAAAATAAAGTGAACTTTCCTTTCCACTAACCTGGCCTCTTTAATGGCTTTTGATCGGCAAGCAGCCAGACCCCGTTTTTGGTTACAGTATGGATTTGTGGAAACAAAACCGGCAGGGCACATATATTAAGATGGCAGACCTGAGGAAAATTACAAGGAAAATCCGCATCTTCTCATGCCCAACACCAAATCTAATTCTGGAAAGTGTGAAGACCATGCATCATCAGACTGCAGCACAAACATGTTGGGACTTCTCTGGTGGTGCAGTGGATAAGAATCCACTTGCCAATGCAGGGGACACAGGTTCAACCCCTGGTCTGTGAAGATTCCATGTCATGGAGCAGGAAGCCTGTGCACCCCATCTACTGATCACGGGCTCTAGATTCAGGAACTGCAACTGCTGAGCCTGCGTGCCTAGAGCCTATACTTTGCAATGAGAGATGCCACCAAAATGAGAAGCCAGTGTACCACAGCGAAGAGTAGCCCCCAACTCGCTGCAACCAGAGAAAGCCTGCACAAAGCCAGTAAGACCCAGGGTAGCCAAAAATAAACAAATATTTTAAGTATAAAAAAAGAAAGCTAAAACAACAAACACCCAAGGGTTGACCCTTGGAATGGCTATACACTAGCCATAAAGTTGGAGACACTTCCTCAAGCTGATATATGGCTAATTTTAGACACTGGATATAAAAAGTGCCATCAGTCAGTTTCACTAGTAGGTTGTAAATTACTCTCTTAAATTAGGTTCTCCCAGATGTAAACCTTTAATGAAGGATTTGCATGCATGTCTTTTCTTTGGGAGGTGATTCTAGGCAGGCTCCTTAGGGAAATGGGGAAGTGATATGGAGAAGGGAAGAAAGCCAACAGTGCCCACGTTGATGAGCAGATTATCTCTCAGAGTAACTGGGGCTCCGTCCGCGGGCGTTTCTGGGAAACTTACAGAGGGCACTTGTCAAAGCTGGAGTGAGCTAGCTGGGGTGTCTGCCACTAACTTCCGTTAGTTACTAGTTGAAGGTTGTTCCTGGGAGCCTTAACTCCCTGGCTTGAATGGCCACAGAAAGCCCTCAGGCAAAGAGCTGAAGGTGCTTGCGTTCTGAAGTCCTGTGGAATGACGAGTTCCAAAATGAAAAGGGGGTGGGCAAAGATGCACGAGGTTTGCTGCAATTTTTACCCTCATTTCATACACAAGGCAACTGAGGAACAGAGAAACTAAGCATCTCACCCGGTTATTCGGGGATTATGAATATGTAGACGCTGATAGACAGTGTTACTTATGCCCCCAAAATGTGTGTGTATGTGTGTTTTATTTTATTTTTTGGCCTTGCTGTGCCTAGTTCCCCAACCAGGAATTGAACCTGTGACCCTTGCAGTGGAAGCTCAGAGTCTTAACCACTGGACCACTAAGGAAGTGCCCCCCAAATATATTTTCAGTGGTAGAAAAGCATAAATGTATTAACTTCACATGGTGTTTCCTTGTGAACACATTTACTCCCCCTGGTGAGAAGTTGTTTCCATCTCCTCATTCTGCTTTCCTTTCCGTTGTCAGCGCTCAGCTCATCAGCTCTCCCCAGCTTATGGGACACTCAACAGTCTTCAGAGTGCACTTTCTCTACCCTCTGTAGTATCCCACCCATTTTAACTCATCACCTCTGTAAAGATCTTTACTCCAAAAAAGGTCACATTCTGAGTCACGGAGGGCAGGAGATGAACATATGACTCTGGGGCTGATACAACTCAAGCCATAACAGTACATACCTGAAGTAATTTAGACCCATGGAACGATCATTTATGTTAAATTTAGGAATAATCTTCATTTTTCGGTATTTCAAATGATTATAGTATTTCAAAGGATTTGGCATTTAGAAATTCTGAAAGATTAATGTTACAAGTCAAATGTAAACCATGTAACAGAGTCATTGATTTTGGATTTGGAATTTTAAGTTAAAAAGTATAAGTCTTTGGCTAAGTTTGTAAATAATATTAGAATGTTTTAAGGAGCTTGAGAGTCCCTACATTTTAAAGTATAACTTAATAGATGTATATGGAATATCAAAGTATCTGGGAAAGTTTTGCTTGTTGAACATTTATTTTTAAATATGTAAAAAATAGGATCTATTATGTTACAGTTATAAATGAAGTTTAAAACATTTTAAGACAGTGTATCCAAGTTTGTAAATGGTACAGAATATTTAAGAGAATGTAAAGACATTAATCAAAGTTCCTGTGGAACTGATCATTGAATTGTATTAAGCTTATAACCATAATGACAGTTTCCTAGGTTGAACTTAAAAGCTTAAGCAAAAACTACATTTTTCAATTTCTCACTTTATTAAGTTGAATATTTGATTTTTAAAAAGCAGCCACCAATAGTATTTTCTGTGCATCAGTCTGCCCTCTAGAACACAAAAATCTCCTATTGATATTAAGAATATCATATAAAAAAAGAGTTGCCTCTTTCGTTTAAAATTATAATCTTCTCTTATTACAAAAGCCACACATCCCTATTATAGAAACCTTTGGAAATTCTTTTCAAAGATTTGAAAACATTCATAAGAAAATTGTTATCATCCAGGAGACAGTTACGACAGCAAACATCCTTGAAATAATAGTGTCTGCCTGTGTCAGCCTTCACAGTCTGTGGTTTCCAGGTCAGGGCAGTGGCGGCACTGGGGACTAGTAAACTCTTTGTCTCTCCCTGACATCCCAGCTGTACTGAAAAGATTCTGGGAGTGGAGCCCAGCAATCTGGTTATCATAGTGCCTCCAGATGCTTCAGCTGTATGCTAACGTTTGAGAACCACCCATACGTGTCAGAATTGTATACTTACAGAATAAGTACCTAGGAGACTTATTGTTTGGTCAGTGGAGTATTTTTTTTTTTTAAACTAAACCAAACATTTTATTTACATTGTACCAATTTTTCCACTAATGTCTTCTCTCCTGCGATCTAATCCAGGATCCTATATTATCTTCAGTCATCGTGTCTTTTCTGTCTCCTCTGGATTATGGAAATTTCTCAGGCTTTCCTTGTTTTTTTTCACAAGACCTCAATATTTTTGAAGGGTATTTTTGAGATGTTTGGTGAATGTCTTTTATTTAGGGTTTGTCTCATGTTTTGTCATGACCAGATTCAAGTTATGAGTTTAAGGGAAGAATACCAAAAAGGTAAGGTACCCGTTTCATTGCATCATATCAAAGGGTACGTGATATCATCCCGATTTATCCCTGGTGATGCTACTTTAACCAAATGGTTAAAAAAGTTACTATTTTTCTTTTTCTTTGAAAGCAAGTCACCAAGTTCAGTCAACACTCAAGTGAAGGAACATTAAGCTCCACCTCCTGAAAGGTGGTAGTACCTGCATCTGTTTGGAATTGTTCTCCTAAGAAAAAGTTCCTCTCCCCTATTGATTGACTGGTTAGTTAATGTCTATCAGTATGGATTCATAGTTATTTATTTTATTCTTTGGGTTATAAACCAGTACAATCTTTATTTGTTCTCATTCTGCTCTAGTTTTGGCCAACTCTTTCAGATTGGTTCCTATCATTTTTTTCCAGTTTTATTGAGATATAATGGACAAGCTAAATTTTAATATATTTAACTATACAATGTTATAATGACATTTCATAACATGAATATATATTGTGAAGGGACTCCCAGGATCAAGTTAATCAACACATCCATCACTTCACATAGTTACCTTTTTTTTTTTTCAATGAGAATGCTTAAGAGCAACTCTCCATGCAAATTTCAATTTTATGATACAATGTTATCGGCTGTAGTCACGGCTGTAGTCACGGCTGTAGTCACCATGCTGTACATTAGATCCTCAGAACTTACCCATCATATAGCTGACAGTTTGTACCATATTACCAACCTCCCCATTTCCAATTCCTTCCATCCCCATGACAACCACCAATCTATTGTCTGTTTCTACGAGTTCAGCATTTTCCCCCTAGATTCCACACATAAGTGATACCATGAGGTATTTGTCTTTTTCTGTCTGACTTCTTTGACTTTTGTTTATTCTTTCTTTTTGATGTCATAAGATGCTCCAAACTTCCAAGAATTCCAATTTTTTCAGACCTACAATCAATCATTTCCCCATGGAGCCTTGATTCCTTTTAACTGGAAAATTGTGTTTAGTGACCGAGATCTGGGTACTGGGTGTGTTTGTTGCTATTAGGCTGTTACTCATCCTAGATCTTCTGAGTGGCCAGAGCTAAGAGATAGATACTTTTAAGGATTCCAATATTTTGCCAAATTGCCCTCTAATTTTTTTCTAGTTTACATTATACCACTAATATATGACAGAGAAGATTTTCCTATCAAAATTCCTATCAAAGGAATCACATATATCTTTGTAAAAAATTACTATGATTTATTTTAGCTTTATCAATAAGGTGCATTTTTTTTAAATGGTGTAACCATGCAGTTTATATTTCTGTGCCAATTAAATACTATTCATAAGGCAATGGCACCCCACTCCAGTACTCTTGCCTGGAAAATCCCATGGATAGAGGAGCCTCGTAGGCTGCAGTCCATGGGGTCACCAAGAGTCAGACATGACTGAGTGACTCCACTTTCACTTTTAACTTTCATGCATTGGAGAAGGAAATGGTAACCCGCTCCAGTGTTCTTGCCTGGAGAATCTCAGGGACGGGAGAGCCTGGTGGGCTGCCGTCTATGGGGTTGCACAGAGTTGAACATGACTGAAGCGACTTAGGAGCATATACTTAAATAGATATTTTATTTTCTCCTTTCATAAATTTTCTCTTTGTGGGATTTTCTTAATATATGTATATGTATTTTAATTGAAGTATCGTTAATTTCCCTCCTGGCTCAGATGGTAAAGCATCTACCTGAAATGCAGGAGACCTGGGTTTGATCCCTGAATCGGGAAGATTCCCTGAAGAAGGGAATGGCAACCCACTCCAGTATTCTTGCCTGGAGAATTCCATGGACAGAGGAACCTGGCAGGCTACAGTCCATGGTGTTACAAAAGTCAGCCATGACTGAACAACTAACACTTTCACTTTCATAGTTAACTTACAGTGTTGTGTTAATTACTGCTATATAAAAAGTGATTCAGTTATATATATGTATTTTTTAAAATATTCTTTTCCATTATGGTTTATCATAGGATATTGAGTATAGTTCTCTGTGCTATACAGTAAGACTTTGTTTATCATCCTATATATAAAAGCTTTCTTTACGGCATTTTCTTATTCATTTTTCTACTACTGGTTATTTTCTAACTACTGTAAAAGAAAATATTTAAATGTATGCTCTTCAGATGTTAAGATGACAGAAAATGAACATACTAATAGCCATGTCTAATAGACCTCAGGGCTCAACATATTTAGGGAATGAACGAACAGCCATTCAGTTATCTGTTTGACCTGAAGCTCACCTGGAAAGACAATTGTTAGAACAGACTCCAGAGTAGAATGAAATACTGCAGCATCTCTGGTTGACCTTCCGCTGCACTGGCCGCTGACAGCAACCACTAACATCTTCTGAGTTTGTATGAAGTATGGGGTGATTTGAAGTTCTTCTCCCCTCTTGGAGAAAAGTCATGATTTAGCCGATGGCCTCATTTATAAGGATTGGCAGTCTGTACACACTTCTTCTGAACCTACATGGGACACATGAATTTTGCTATACCTGCCAAAGAAAGTCAGAGTCTGAAGCATAAAAGTGCAGTACAGAAGATCATAACCAGATCTTCATTTCATTTTTATTATAGTGACTTTGGTATAACATACTCAAAGGTAATAATAAAATTTAGCATGGGCTTTAAATATGAAGATAATGGGCATATAAGGTACAAGAACAGGTCCAGAGCCTAGAATAGTCTTATAAGTTTCTCTAGTCCTGAAAAATCAGGCAGTACCTTCTTTCACTTAACTCATCCCCTGTTCTTTGATCCTATTTGTTGTTGTTGCTCTGTCACTAAGTCGTGTCCAACTCTTTGCAGCCCCATGGACTGCAGCATGCCAGGCTTCCCTGTCCTTCACTGTCTCCTGGAGTTTCCTCAAATTCATGTCCATTGAGTTGGTGATGCTGTCTAACCATCTTATCCTCTGTTGCCCCCTTCTCCTCTTGCCCTCAATCTTTCCCAGCATCAGAGCCTTTTCCAATGAATCAACTCTTCACATCAGGTGGCCAAAGCATTGGAGCTTCAGCATCAATCCTTCCAATGAATATTCAGGGTTGATTTCTTTTAGGATTGATGGGTTTGATTTCCTTACTGTCCAAAGGACTCTCAAGAGTCTCCTCCAGCCCCACAATTTGAAAACATCAACTTTGGCATTTCACATGATATACTCTGCATATATGTTAAATAAATAAGGTGATAATAAACAGCTTTGTTATACTCCTTTCCCAATTTTGAACCAGTTCATTGTTTCATGTAAGGTTCTAACTGTTGCTTCTTGACCCACATACAGGTTTCTCAGAAAACAGGTAAGGTGGTCTGGTATTCCCATCTAAGAATTTTCCACAGTTTGTTGTGATCCACACAGTTAAAGGCTTCGGTGTAGTCAATGAAGCAGAAGTAGATGTTTTTATGGAATTCCTTTGCCTTCTCTGTGATCAGCAAATATTGGCAATTTGACCTCTGGTTCTTCTACCTTTTCTAAACCCATCTTGAACATCTGGAATTTCTTGGTTCACCTACTGCTGAAGCCTAGCTTGAAGGATTTTAAGCATAACCTTACTAGCAGGTGAAATAAGTGCAATTGTCCAGTAGTTTGAACATTCTTTGACATTGCCCTTCCTTGGAATTGGAATGAAAACTGACCTTTTCCAATCTTGTGGCCACTGCTGAGTTTTCCAAATTTGCTGGCATATTGAGTGCAGCACTTTAACAGCATCATCTTTTAGCCTCAGCTGGAATTCCAAAACCTCCACTAGCTTTGTTCGTAGTGATGCTTCCTTCCTAAGGCCCACTTGACTTCACACGCCAGGATGTCTGGCTCTAGGTGACTGATCACACTATCGTGGGTATCCTAGTCATTAAGACCTTTTTTTTGTATAGTTCTTCTGTATTCTTGCCTCTTTTTCTTAATCTCTTCTGCTTCTGTTAGGTCTTTACCTTTTCTGTCCTTTATCTGCCCATCCTTGGGTGAAATGTTCCCTTGATATTTCCTATTTCCTTGACGAGATCACTAGTCTTTCCCATTCTATTGTTTTCCTCTACTTCTTTGCATTGTTTACTTAAGAAGGCCTTCTTATTTCTCCTTGCTGTTCTCTGGAACTCTGCATTCAGTTGGGTGCATCTGTCTCGTTTTCCCGTGTCTTTCACTTCCCTTCTTTCCTCAGCTATTTGTAAAGCCTCCTGAAACAACCACTTTTCCATCTTGCATTTCTTTTTCTCTTGGGATGTTTTTGCCTCCTGTACAATGTTACGAACCTCTGTCCATAGTTCTTTAGACACTCTGTCTGCAAGATCTAATCCCTTGCCTCTATTCATCACTTTCACTGTATAATCATAAAGTAGTTGATTTAGGTCATACCTGAATGGCCTAGAGCTAACAGTAACCTGGGACAATGCCAAGCATGCTTCTGCCTTAAGGCTTTTACACATACTATTTTCTCTGTCTGGATCATTATCTTTGATTTCCCCCGTTTAAAGTGTGCATTTAAAAATTTTATTAACATTGGAGTAGAATTGATTGAGGGCCCTCATGGTAAAGAGCCCACCTGGCAATGCAGGAGACACAGGAGACACGGGTTCCATCCCTACAACAGGAAGATCCCCTGGAGTAAGAAATGGCAACCTACTCCAATATTCTTGCCTGGAAAATTCCATGGACAGAGGAGGTTTGTGGCCTACAGTCCATGGGGCCAGAAAGAGTTAGACGATTGTAGCCATGAAATTAAAAGACACTTGCTCCTTGGAAGGAAAGTTATGACAAACCTTGACAGTGTGTTAAAAAGCAGAGATACCACTTGTCCAACAAAAAGTATAGTCAAAGCTATGGTTTTCCCAGAAGTCATGTATGGATGTGAGAGTTGGACCATAAAGGAGGCTGAGTGGTGAAGAATGGGTGCTTTTGAGTTGTGGTGCTGGAGAAGACTCTTGCGAGTCCTTTGGACTGCAAAGAGAGCAAACCAGTCAATCCTAAAGGAAATCAACCCTAATATTCACTGGAAGGACTGTTGCTGAAGCTGAAGTCCAATACTTTGGCCACCTGATATGAAGAACTGACTCATTGGGAAAGATTGTGATGCTGGGATGGGTTGAAGGAAGAAGGAAAACAGAGAAGCAGAGGATAAGATGGTTAGATGGCATCACTGGTTCAATGGACAGGAGTTTGAGCAAACTCTGGGAGACAGTGAAGACATAGGAGCCTGGCGTGCTGCAGTCCATGGGGTCACAGAGAGTCCCACATGACTTAGTGAATGAACAATATGAGTTGATTAACAACGTTGTATTAGTTTCACTTACATAGGAAAGTGATGCAGTTATGCATATACACACATCTATTCTTTTTAAAATTATTTTCCCATTTAGGTTATTACAGAATATTGAGCAGAGTTCCCTGTGCTCTACAGTGGGTCCTTATTGGTTACCTATTTTATATATAGTAGTGTCTATATGTCAATCCCAAACTCTTAATTTATCCTTTCCTCCCACTTTTCCCCTTTGGTAACCATCAGTTCAGTTCAGTCACTCAGTCGTGTCCGACTCTTTGCGACCCCATGAATTGAAGCACACCAGGCCTCCCTGTCCATCACCAACTCCTGGAGTTCACCCAAACTCATGTCCATAGAGTGGGTGATGCCATCCAGCCATCTCATCCTCTGTCGTCCCCTTCTCCTCCTGCCCCCAATCCCTCCCAGCATCAGAGTCTTTTCCAATGAGTCAACTCTTCGCATCAGGAGGCCAAAGTATTGGAGTTTCAGCTTTAGCATCATTCCTTCCAAAGAACACCCAGGACTGATCTTCTTTAGAATGGACTGGTTGGATCTCCTTGCAGTCCAAGGGACTCGCAAGAGTCTTCTCCAACACCACAGTTCAAAAGTATCAGTTCTTCGACACTCAGCTTTCTTCACAGTCCAACTCTCAAGTTTACTAAATTAAAAGATGCTTGCTCCTTGGAGGAAAAGCTATGATCAACCTAGACAGCATATTAAAAAGCAGAGACATTACTTTGCCAACAAAGGCCCATCTAGCCAAAGCTATGGTTTTTCCAGTAGTCATGTATGGATGTGAGAAAGAAAAGTGAAAGTGAAGTCGTTCAGTCATGTCCGACTCTTTGCAACCCCATGGACTGTAGCCTAACAGGCTCCTCCATCCATGGGATTTTTCAGGCAAGAATGCTGGAGTGGGTTGCCATTTCCTTCTCCAGGAGATCTTCCTGACCCAGGGATTGAACCCAGGTCTCCCTCATTGTAGGCAGACACTTTACCATAAAGAAAGCTGAGTGCCGAAGATTTGATGCTTTTGAACTATGGTATTGGAGAAGACTCTTATGAGTTCTTTGGACTGCAAGGAAATCAAGCCACTCAATCCTACAGGAATTCAGTCCTGAATATTCATTGGAAGAACTGATGCAGAAGCTGAAACTCCAATACTTTGGCCACCTGATGTGAAAAACTGACTCATTAGAAAAGACCCTGGGAAAGATTGAAGGCTGAAGAAAAAGGGGGCGGTAGAGGATGAGATGGTTGGATGGCATCACCAATTCAATGGACATGAGTTTGAACAAGCTCTGGGAGTTGGAGATGGACAGGGAACCCTGGTGTACTGCAGTCCATGGGATTGCAGAGTTGTACATGACTGAGCGACTGAACTGAGCTGAATCATGTTTCTCCATCTACGTGGTCACAGGGCTCCCTCCCTCTACCCTCAGCTGTCTGCTCACATGTTACCTTCTCAATAAGAACTCCCTGACCTTGATGTTTAAAATAACAATCCCTTACTCTCAGATCTCTTTATTAATTAGGATCATGTTAGCAGCTGCGGGGGGTGCTCCGCAGAAAGAGAGAGGCAGTGGAACTTCCCTCAGCAAAGCCGAGGGGTCCTGAGGAGAGGTGAGCCTGCTGTCCGCCAACCCAACCCCACAGCGAGCAAGAGACAATCAGACGCGACAGGGGTTCTGTCTGAGCACTTCTGCTTTATTGCCACAAGCTCTTGGTTTATAAAGGCAAGCAGGGAGGGGTTTGCGAGGGACTTTTCATAGTTGTATCAGTCACATTAAAGGTCAAATCATCATGTGTCATCATTATAACAGGAGTCTATGGTGATCACGCACTGTCCACGTGTACGGAAATTAAGAGAGCCCATCAAAAGTTTTGACAGACAACTTAGGCCGTGCCCTCATCTCTTCCGCCAGGCGCCATCTTAGCTCTAAACCACAAAACTAGCCCTTCTCTTTAAGGCTTCCCATTTAGGGCCCCACAAGCAGCTATCAGACTTTATTTTTGGGGGCTCCAAAATCACTGCAGATGGTGACTACAGCCATGAAATTAAAAGACGCTTACTCCTTGGAAGAAAAGTTATGACCAACCTAGATAGTATATTCAAAAGCAGAGACATTACTTTGCCGACTAAGGTCCGTCTAGTCAAGGCTATGGTTTTTCCTGTGGTCATGTATGGAGGTGAGAGTTGGACTGTGAAGAAGGCTGAGTGCCAAAGAATTGATGCGTTTGAACTGTGGTGTTGGAGAAGACTCTTGCGAGTCCCTTGGACTGCAAGGAGATCCAACCAGTCCATTCTGAAGGAGATCAACCCTGGGATTTCTTTGGAAGCAATGATGCTAAAGCTGAAACTCCAGTACTTTGGCCACCTCATAAGAGTTGACTCATTGGCAAAGACTGATGCTGGGAGGGATTGGGGGCAGGAGGAGAAGGGGACGACAGAGGATGAGATGGCTGGATGGCATCACGGACTCGATGGACGTGAGTCTGAGTGAGCTCTGGGAAATGGTGATGGACAGGGAGGCCTGGTGTGCTGCGATTCATGGGGTCGCAAAGAGTCAGACACGACTGAGCGACTGAACTGACCTAGCAGCTATTACAGATACAACCTTAACTCTCAGTGGTTTACCATAATAAAAGTTTTATCGACTCAAAAGTCCAAATGGTGAATTGCCCTATAAATCAATAAAGGCAAGAAGGAAACTGATCATCACAGCTTTTATTTATTTGTTTATTTGTTTAATTTTGGCTGCACTGGGTCTTCATTGCTCTGCACCGGCTTTCTCTAGTCACTGCGAGCAGGGGCTACTTTCTGTTGTGGTGGGAGGGCCCTCGGGTGCGTGGCTTCCGTAGCTACAGCTCACAGGCTTGGCTGCTCTATGGCATGTGAAATCTTCCCAGACTAGGGATCGAACCCTTGTCCCCTACATTGGCAGGCAAATGCCCATCCACAGCACCATCAGGGAAGTACACAGCAGATTTTTATGTACCAAGAAAGAACCCATTCAGCATCACTCTACCCACATATAATCGGCCTGAATTTGGTCCCATGACTGAATGTAACTATAATACAAACTGACAGATGAAGGCTAGCTGTATGCACAGGAGGAACAGCAAAAAGGATGGATTAACAACTAACCAGAGTCTTCAACAGACATGCTAGGGTTTCTTTAAATGTCTCCTGATAGATTGAATAAGTGAATGAATCAGGGCTGTGGGTGGTTCATCCCAGAAGGTTCAAAGGGGCTTTGAGAGATTCAATAATAAGCATGATTTCAGATTATTTCTAGGAATTTGTGTTAAAGTGGAAAAAAAACATGTGCTCCCTTGAAAAATTAGCACACCAAGCAGTAGATGAGAAACTAAGAACTTTCCTCATCAGGACTTCAGGAACTCAGAGGAAGGATCTAACTGTGAGGACTGAAATGGGCTTCCCAGGTGGCTCAGGGGTAAAGAATCTGCCTGCCAATGCAGAAGGCGCAAGAGATGCGCGTTCAGTCCCTGGATCGGGAAGATCCCCTGGAGAAAGAAATGGCAACCCACTACAATATTCTTGCTTGGGAAATCCCATGGACAGTGGGCTACAAAGAGTCAGACATGACTTAATGGCTAAACCACACCTGAAATGGTCAAGAGAGGTTTGGGAGGAGGTAGGACACTCATGTTGAATCTTTACAGAAAGGTTAAGAATTCAGTGAGTGGAGACGAAGAAAAAGATTAGCCAGGTTAAGGAGAAAGCAAAGAACGCTGAGGACACTGGAAACTTGAGATGGACCTACTTATATACGTTAGGTCAAGAAGCATATCCATCAAGAGAAGCTACATAATCTTATGGTAATATAACACCAACATCTCAGAGCTCTTAGACAACAATGGTTTATTTCTAGCTCATATAACATGTCATTGAGGTCATCTGGGGGCCCTGTTTACTTGCTACTGTCTGCTGCAGGGTGGGCCAGTTGATACATTAGTCACTCAAGGGAACATTGTCAGTCACTGTGGCAAAAAGAAACACAGAAAGTCTTACTTTTCCAGTTAACAGTTCTGCTTCAAGGTGATATATGTCACTCCCACCTAAACTCATTGGCTAGAACTAAAGTCACGTGGCCTATGCCCAAATGGAAAGAATCTGAACATTTGGCAAACAACATCAAAGACCATCACAGAGCGCAGTGGAGTCTCAGGTTAGATCAGATGTACCAGCAATACCTATGTCTACAAACACCATGATTGGACAGAAATTAACTCAAGTTGAAAACTCCGGGGAGACTCCCAAACATATCTTTTCACCTAGATCACTTTTTAAATTCTCCAGCTATTGATCTGTCTCCTCACTACAAATCTCCACTCAGGTATTTGTGACTGTTTCAATTTATCAGTTGATTATTCAGTAAATATTTGCATACCGATTAAGGTAGGTGCTGGGAACACAGCAATGGATAAAGCAGTGATATTCCCGTCCTTGGATGAGTGTGATAAACCGCAGGAGACTTTGTGGGCAAAGAAGGCACTGGTGGAAAACACAAGACTCGTTAGAGAGAGGCACAGCTCGTTGCTCACGTGTGCGTGGTGACCACAGAGGATGACCATGCCGTCTGTTAGGCAGGCTGCATGTCACTTTACTTCTTCCACATCCCCTAAGATTCTAAACAGGATCCAAGGCACAGAGCAGATGCCTGTTGCTGCTGACTGTTCCCTCGTACACCCTCATTTCTTCTCCTTTTGCTCTCTCCCTTCCTCTCCACCTTTCTCATTCTCTTTACTTGCAGTGACAGCACCATCCCTGATGAAATTCTGTTTTGTGAAAAGTACCGATCATTTTCAGAAAAGAAAAACAAAAAGAAACCGGCCAAGAATTTTGGTTCAGCCTTTTCATTCCTTAAGTTGGCAGAGGGATGAATTTACTTAGAAAAGAAAGTGCCAAAGATAGGTTTTGTGGATAATAAAAGTTAAAGGCAGGTGGATTGATTTGGGTTCTGCTAAACACAGATGTCTTGAGGACCTGCCCTACTTCTACAACTCAGTCCAGAGGGAGCCATTTATCCAGTGTTAGAAGAGTGGCTTTAAAAAAGAAAAAAAACCTCGTGACTGGAATTTAGAAAATAAGCTTGCATGGAGAGAAAAAGCACTTGAACCTTATCTCCTTTATTTAGAAAAAACAATGCTAGATCTCATTCTTTGTCAAATCTAGTGAGAAACCTGAACTTGGTGCACAATGGCTGATTAATATTGTTTGCTCCTCCGAATTTATATTCTTTTTATTTCCCACAAGCAGTATTTCCCTAATACTACACACACATACATTAATACACACTTTTCAAAGGGCTCTTGAAATAAGAACCTAATATGTAATTAGGAACACCATGACAAAGTACCTCCATCCCAACCCTAAGAATCGGTAAATACTATATTGCAGTAATGTCTTTTGAAGTCTAATTTTACAAAATTTACATTTTGAATTTTAGCCCAAGAGGTTTAGAAAATTACAAACTGAACTTCGCAGTTTTCCAAGATTCAGATTCATTTTCCAAGCAATGCTGTGAGTCAGCAACCTTAAATCTGTCACGTTAGATTACTAGAATATGTACATTCATGTTACTATTGCTCTAATATTAGAGTACCAGTTCCTTGCTATAATGAGCTAAACGTGAAAAACAATTAATTCCAAACAAGACAAATAGGCACAGCTTTCTAAATGAAGTCCATGCTGTGTAGCTTACTTTTCTTGGTCACATTTAATAAAATAAATCAGAGCATAAATAAACAAATAGACAAGCAAGCATACATCAGCCCTTATGTTTGAGTTTCAGCAAGAAATAAGGACTTGGGTTGTTTATGGGGTACATGTTTATCCCTGAAAAGCCTATAGCAAGGTCATCTGTAATTCCATTCCTCATAGGCAGAGATTTTTGTGTTCTCTTGTTCGGTCTAGTTATCTCAGCTTTCTTTACTTCTGTAAAGGTTTTCTGAGCGCTGAGGACTAGTGGCTGCATTTATTAGCAGTGGGCAGTTTTAGAAGTCGGTGCAGTGAAGAAGGAGGTGGACAAGGGCCGAACGGTACTGAAGGCTCACGAAACATCTGCTGAATACAGAGACGGGAGAAGAAAGGAAGGAGCTCAGCGACGGGAGACGACAGGGACAATGGATTGGAGAGGATTTGATGAGGTCCAAGTACTGTTGGTGGCTTCCCTGGTGGTTCAGTGGTTAAGAATCTGTCTGCCAATGCAAGAGATGTGGGTTCGATCCCTTGGTCTGGAAGACCCCCCTGGGAAAGGAAATGGCAACTCACTCCAGTATTCTTGCCTGGAAAATCCATGGACAGAGGAGCCTGGCAGACTATAGTCCTTAGGGTCTCAAAGAGTTGGACACAAATTAACAACTAAACAACATCAACAAAGTACTGTTGAAGTGAAAGGTGCATCGGGAAGGTAGGAAGAACGATGCACGATGTATTAGGGAGTGAACGTCCGTGAACAATTTCAGAGGTAATGAAAGCTGGAGTGAGGTTCTGAGCATGGATAACACAGCATGAGTGGAGAAAAAAGGAGATGAGGATAGGGTACCTTGTCTGTGCCATCCTCGCAGCTGCTAAAACCAGGAGCTGCTGTGGAGAAGAGAGCAGTGGCCCCATGGACCAGGCGTGGGATTCCTCAGTGGCCAAGGAGAATGTGTTTGGACAGTGAAAGAAATGAGAGGTACCCCCTGGCCAGGAGCCCTGCTTCTTCATATTGCCCCAGATACACTTGAAGGCATGACAGTAGACAGCATTACTGAGAAATTTCTACAAGCCAGACACTCACCTAAAAGCTTTATATTCATCTTCTCACTTACTATTCCCAACAATATAAAGCTATTTGGGGAATTCCCTGGGAGTCCAGTGGTTAGGACTCTGTGCTTTCACTGCTGAGGGTGCAGGTTTGATGCTTGGTTGGAAAATTAAGATATCCTGCAAGCTGTTCTGTCCAACTTAATGAATAAACAAAGCTATTTTTGCCCTCAATTTTGCAGGTTAGGAAAGGGATCTAAGAAAGATGAACTTTGCTCAGTCAACAGGATTACATTCTGGACTCGTAATCTATTCCAGGTTCTGTGTTCTTAACCATTAAGCTATATCGTCACTCAGTTTGGGACCCCATCTAGGTGAGGCTAATGACCTTGAGTAGAGACTTTTTCTGGAACCATCATGAGAAACTTCAACAGCCTAATCACTTGATCAAGACCAGTTTGCTAGATTTCAGAGGCAGGTGCTTAAACATGAAGCATAAACAGAGACTATGGTGCTAAGTAGTGTCCGTCTCTTTGTGACCCCATGGACTGTAACCTGTCAGGCTCCTCTGTCCATGCGATTTCCCAGGTCATAAGAGTGGAGTGGGTTGCCCTTTCCTCCTCCAGGGGATCTTCCTGATCCAGGGATCAAACCTGCGTCTCCTGTGTCTCCTGCATTGCAGGAGAATTCTTTACTACTGTGCCACCTGGGAAGCCCTCAAACGGATCAAAGTGCTTTATGATAAAAACAGGGGAGAAGGGAAAACCTGCTTCCCATCCTCCCTGGCAGGCATCACTATCAGCCTGATGAAAGTGTGGTGATGGAAGAGAACACCATGTTGACCAAGGAATTGCTTAAGTGGCTGTGTGGTTGCTGATTTGGCAATTCCAAGACTACTTGCAGCCCAGTAAGGGAGGAATAGCTGTGGAGGGGCATGGGGAGGGGAGGGTCCTCAAGCCTCAATATGCTCAAGCCTGAACTAGTTCAGGTTATTGAAGAGGATCATATTTGCTGCCCTAAGTGATCTCTAAATGGCTATGAAAAGCTGTGGATTCATATCTGAGTCCTATTTTACATCTGTATAAATTTGAGAAAGTCACTCTCTTTTTTTTTCCATTGAAGATTTTTTAATGTGGACTATTTTTAAAGTCTTTTTTGAAGTTGTTACAGTATTACTTCTGTTTTATGCTTTGATTTTATTGGCCCCGAGGCATAGGGGATCATAGCTCCCCAACTAGGGGTGGAACCTGTGCCCCCTGCATGGAAAGTAAAGTCTGTGGAAGTCCCAGAAAGTCAGTCTCTCTTAGTCTTCATTTCCTCACTGTAAAATAATAATAATATTGCCTATGGTTGTTGTCATAGTAGAGTCGTATGTGAAAGGACTGTATTGTGCCTGACACAGAGGATCTTAGACTTTAATTTCAGTTTCCCTCCTAGCGAGCAAAATTATAAGTGAGTTTTATTCAATCAAAATTAATTATTTAATTTGTCGGATACCAACCATCAGAGAAAATACCAAAACCGAGGCTTGACTCCTGGAGGCCCTGTCCAGTGACCCTCCCTCTCTGTCACTAGTTTCCTATATGATCATGAGAAAATTGCCAGCACTTCCCAAGGTGCGTTTTCCTTGCCCCTAAGAAGGTAATGTGTTCTAAATCAACAAGTCTCAACCTACGGCTAGTTCTGTATATATGTGCTTTTTAAGATAAGATCAACGAAAACGTAGAGGACGGTCTTGTAGACACAGCAGGGGAAGGGGACGGTGGAATGAAGGGAAACGGTAGTGCTGACATATACGCAGTGCTGTGTGCAAAGCAGAGAGCCAGTGGGCAGCTGCTCTGTAACTCAGGGGCACTCTGTGACACCCTATGACAACCCGAGGGTGGAATGCATGGGTGGCAGAAAGGCTCAAGAGGAAGGTAAAAGTAAAGTGGAGTAACTCAGTCGTGTCCAGCTCTTTTCGACCCCATGGACTGTAGCCTATCAGGCTCCTCCATCCATGGGATTTTCCAGGCAAGAGTGCTGGAGTGGATTGCCATTTCCCTCTCCAGGGGATCTTCCCGACCCAGGAATCGAACCCGGGTCTCCTGCATTGCAGGCAGAGGCTGCGCCACCAAGGGGAAATAATATATATATGGCTGATTCGTGTTGTATGGCAGAAACCAATACAGCATTGCAAAGCAATTATCTTCCAATAAAAAAAAAAATAAAACCTATAGCTGTTAGCCAATTTTCAAAGAACTCTGTAACGCAGTCATGGATAGTAGTATCCTAGAATCTACATAGCCTCTAAAATTTCATCTGCTATCTAACACTCCCAATCTAGTCAAGCTCCTAACTGATTCGTCCTTTCGGTTCAATAGTACCCATTAATATATTATAAGGTGATACAATATTTTATTGGTTATTTTCCAGTCAAAATGAAAAGGTTCTTTCCTGGCCTCCCTTCCTTCCTGCAGCATTCTCATAGCCGCTGGGAAAATGATGTCGCCCTGGTGTTTCTACACCAAGGGTCTGATTACCCAAGCGGTTTCCTAAACTTATTATCCTTCTTATCCTTCTTGGTTGATTTTTTTTTTTAATGTTCTCTCTTTTGGCTAATTCACCAGAATACAGATTTAATTAAAAGGTGGCAACATATTGCAACTCTCACTGCCAAGATACATGATTAATAAGAGAGCCTGTAGGCTTCCAGATTGTTTGACTGTTTTTATTTTGAACGTCTTGAAATACACAAGATCACATTGAGATCAGTGTCAGATTACAACCTCACCATGCTAAATAAATAACTGCTAATATTCAAAAGCAAACTGAGGACAAAATACTAGATGTAAATGAATGTGTTAGTAAGCAATATAGTCATTTGAAATGAAAATTACTGTGTTAAACAATTGCATCGTGGAGCTGGAAGAAGTAAAACATTCATTCTGTTAACATTTACCAAGTCAACAATGTGCTTTGCAAGGAGATGTAATGCTGAGCTTGAATCCTCCAAGAAATTAGTTTATTGCGATGTACAAGAATATGGTAAATGTATGCAAATAACTAAAATATAGGGTTATAAGTGTTAAGTTCTGGCTCAATACTGATAGATAAACTGCTGCAGTTGTCAAAGGTCAGAGAGAAAACTTTAAAATGTGGAAAGATCTCAGATAGACATTAGCTGTTGAGCTGATCCTTAAGTCACAGGTTGAGTCTGGACACATGAAATACCGGTGTAGACATTCAAATAGAGGCAATGATGTGGACAAAGCAAAGAGAGAAATCTGGAAGGTTAGAGGCTTCTTCAGGATGTGCATTTACTCCTGGTGTCAGTAGTATGTCTTGATTTCCTGGAGCTGGGATTCAGAAATGGGAACAGGCAGAAAAAAGAGGAGCCTCTGTCTACTCATCTCAAAGAGAGGCTTTGCTTATGCTCTCTTCTCAAGCGCTCTGATGGGATCCCTGTCTATAGGGACCATTTACATGATGAACTGCAGTGCAGAAGGTATCCAGAGGAGGGGAGATGGTCCCTAACACTAAGAATGCACAGGCTCTGTCTGGAGATCACCCTTCCTTTTACTTCCTGAAAGGCAGGAGTGATGAGTTAAAGGGACCAGTGACAATGGAAAACCAACTAGGGAAACTTCAGCTGAAACTTGAGCTTCTTTATTATTATTTTTAATATAAATTTATTTAATTGGAGGCTAACTACTTTACGATTTTGCCATACATTGACATGAATCCACCATGGGTGCACACATGTTCCCCATCTTGAACCCTCCTCCCACCTCCCTCCCCATACCATCCCTCCAGGTCATCCCAGTGCACCAGCCCCAAGCATCATGTCTCATGCATCGAACCTGGACTGGTGATTCATTTCACATATGATAATATACATGTTTCAATGCCATTCTCCCAAATCATCCCACCCTCGCCAAGCTTCTTTGAAAATAGGAAGACCTAAGGACTTCCCTGGTGGTCCAGTGGCTAAGACTCCTCCCTCCCAATGCAGAGGGACCAGGTTTGATCTCCAGTCAGGGAACTAGATCCCACGTGCCCACAACTAGATACCCCACACAACAGCAATGAAGAATGAAAATCCCGCATGTCACATCTAAGACCCAGCACAACCAAATGAATAAATAAATATTTAAATAAAAAATAGGAAGATCTGGAAATTCTGGGCAGTTTCCCTCATGTATGTTACTTCACTGGCCTTTATAGGAATTTGAGGTTTATCTCCGCAAAGTAGAAAAATGTGACATCATATGGGCCAGATTCAGGGGGGAAAACTACATGGAATGGGTGGGCTACGTGTGTTTGAAGACTCACAAGCTGAAGAAAGGGCTGCCTGGGTGGCACTACTGGCAAAGAACCCACCTGCTGGTGCAGGAGACATAAGAGACGCTGGCTCAATCCTGGGTCAGGAAGATCCCCTGCAAGAGGAAATGGCAACCTACTCCAGTATTCTTGCCTGGAAAATCCCATGCACAGAAGAGCTTGACAAGGTTACAGTCCATGGCGCTGCAAGGAGTTGGACACGACTGAAGCAACTCAGCACATCTGAATTGAAGAAGCTTCTGTGATAAATTGTGAGCAGAGGATTAAGCAAAAATTAAGCATCTTGGGACAGAATAAGAGTAAAACTTCCCTATCTGTCTACCTTCCATTATAGCTGCTGGCTTCTGTTCCTTCATAACAGGCACACTTTCACCATACACACTTCCTATGAACTGCTGGGGCCAGAAATCCTGGCGAAAGTCCGAGTGATCAGACAGTTGTCTGTTGTTCGCCTGTTCTAGAAAAATATTCGTCAAAGGCCAACGGGGAACTTTGCTTGGCCCTTGGCAGCCACCGTTGATTGCAAACTGCCTTTATTTGCCCTTGGCTAGCATCTCTCTCTCTCTCTTTTTTCCCCTTTCTGTATTTTTGGCCTGAAATTCTAAATTTAATGAACACGAATCAATTGTTCTTTTTCACCGCTTGCTTTTTTTCTAATGAATGATTTCACAGCATTCTTGTTTTTTAATGGGGAAATTGTCAAAGTTTAAAACAAAGCTTCCATTTTGCAGATCCATTTTCTAGGTTAATCTCATTAGTAGGTCTAGATAAGGCGTAATATTTGTGTCAAAGAAAGGAAGTCAGCAAGCTCCCATATCTTAAGAAAATTACATTCTCTGAAAGCAAGTTTGCCTCTATCTAATCACCATAAGACACCTTTTTTTTTTTTCTAGACAACCAAACACAAATTGGCTGATCCCTTGAAAAAAATAATTCAAGGGTTAGAGAAGGAGGTTAGAGTTTATGTAAAATAAAACAACCAGAAAAACACATTGTCATCCAAGTTACCAGTCATCTGAATAGACAGGAAATATACGCACGTATCATCTAGACTCAAATAGTAGAAGTGACGGCCAATATTTAGAAACACATAATTTTTTGGGTAAAAGTCAAAGCTCAAATTCCAAGCCAAATTGTGCTGCACATGTCATGATTTGTTATGGAATTGATGGGGGGATAAGAAGGGGGGTTGGTGGTGCTCATAAAGACCCACAACTTCACTGGGAGGAACCTTATGTCATAGAGAGTGAGGAGCAGGCAATAGATAAAGTTGTGATGCTTGGCTGTGGGTTTCCCTGTGTTGATTTTTGAAGATGCCTGCTGGCTGAGTCAGAGTGGAGAGTGACAGCTAGCCACTCGATGGGGTGGGGCGTGGTCAGGGAAGTCCAGGCAAACGTAAAGGAAACACAGGACCAGACGCTAGAGCAGCCCCACGCCATCCAGGACGGTCCTGCCTGCCCTGGGCATCACCTTGTAGGATGTGCTAGCGGGGAAAGGAGGGTTTTGGTCTTTTTTTTTTTTTTTTAAAGAACCATTCTTTTTTTCTTAAATTTTATTTCTCTGTTTAGTTTTATGATTTGGCAGTGCTGGGTCTTTGTTGCTGCCTGGGTTGCTCTCTAGTTGCAGAGAGCGGAGACCACTCCCCAGTTGCAGTGTCTGGGCCTCTCATTGCACTGGCTTCTCTTGCCGTCAAGCACAGGCTCTAGAACCTGCAAGCTCCAGTAATTGTGGCACGTGGGCTCAGTAGTTGCAACTCCCAGGCCGTAGGGCACAGGCTTAGTAGTTGTGCACGGACTTAGTTGCTCTGAGGTTCATGGGATCTTTCAAGAGCAGGGATTGAATCTGTGTCTCCTGCACTGGCGGGGAGATTCTTTACCAGTGAGCCACCAGGGAAGCTCCAGGGCTTTGGCCTTGGCTAACATTCACTTCTTACTCTTTCTTTCCTTCCCTGTGCTCGTAGGAGCTTCCCCAGTGGCCTGTCACTACGTGGATTACACCGAAAATTTCTGAACACTCACACTAACACGTAAGTGATGGATTGTAGCAGTAATAGGAGTCAGTGATATTAACAGCAAATACTCATATTGTACCCACTATTTTTTATTCACTGTTCTAATTACATTTATTATTGGAGCTAACCCTTGTAGCCGCTCCGTGAGATTGGTACAGTTTTTGTCCCCACTTTTCAGATAAGGAAACATGAGCCCAGAAGTGTTAAGTGACTTACTCAAGGGCGCACAGCAAGATTCACCACTGAGGCGAAAGTGGGATGCTAGCTGGGAATGTCTAGCCTCTGCCTTCTACACCGTTCACTCGGTTGCCACTCATGGCTGGAGTGGGGGAAGCATGAAGCCAAGCTGACATCTGTGAGGACCTCAGAGCTCTGTCTTGTCATACCCCTGCCCTCGCACCCCTGACACCACCGTCATCTCCAGGGTCCATTGGCAACGTGAGATGGAAAATGCCAGGCCTGGATAGAGAGCCCTCAAGGGTGGACAGAACAGGAGAGCTGACAGGCACGTGGGGGCCACTAAGGATGAACGGAAAAGCAGGGCTCTTGGACGGCAAAGAAACACCACGGAGAATGGATTTCATGTGCTGAGAGAAGAATACTGAAGTCTGCTGTTCACAAGGAGATCACAAACAGGACACAGGGTCACGAACAGATCCGAAACAGGACACACGGTTTGAAACAACATCTAAAAATGAATGAAGCAGGATATTTAGAATTGAGACTGTCCCTCCAGTGTCGTCAGTTTTTTTTTTTTCCACTTTATTCTTTTATCAAGAAGCAGACACAGGGTACACAGGTTGAGAAGCAGCCTGACACCTCCCAGTGAGAAGCAGGATAACGGTAGCCGGAGTTAGGGACACCGCAGTGGCCAGGCCTAAGCCCAGCTTCCCCAAGGGAGGAGAGGAGGTGAAACCTCCCACCACCACTGTCCTGTCTTCAAGTCACCTCCTGAATGGCTGGCTGCCTTTAGCCGAGGAACCAAGGATGCCTGGTAAATGTGTGTATGTACATGTGGAGGCATAGGAGGGTCCAAAGGGCCAAGCCAGCCACCAAACCAACCAACCAACCAATAAACAACACTCTTGAGAACTTGGGGCTTCCCTGGTAGCTCAGATGGTAAAGAGTCTGCCTGCAATGCAGGAAACACGGGTTCAATCCCTGGGTTGGAAAGATTCCCCTGGAGAAGGAAAGGGCAACCCACTCCAGTCTTCTTGTCTGGAGCATCCCATGGGCAGAGAAGCCTGGTGGGCTACAGTCCATGGGGTTGCAAGAGTCGGACACGACTAACCCTTTCACACAGTTTGCGAACTGTGGGCCGTGACACACATCTTTCATTTGCTCTCATAGGCTGTTTGACTCATACAAGCCATCCTCACTGTTGAATCTCTACAAATGTGCAGCGAAAACAAAAACCAGAAGCCAAAGCACTTGCCTCGTATTCATGGCACACGTCTCTCGGGCTTTCGGGAACCTTAGGAAGATTCTTTAATTAATTACGACAGAACAATAATCCTGACTGACCTCTCTCCCCCTGCAACTGCCTGCGGCTTCCGCCAGCAGCGTTCTGGAGAGCTTTGTCTTCCGATAATAAGAGACACTTCAAAAGAAACGTCCCCTCTGACATGGAGAAGCGCCAGGGGAAATTCCCTGCAGAACGTCTCCCATAAATGCTTCCATTTCCTGAAACAGGGACAGGAGGCCACAAAAATGAGCTCCCAGATGAGGCGCCATGGGGGCGTTTGTCACAATGTATCATCATCATTGATGTGGTTTTCTGTTTCTCCTGCCTGGGCCTCTGTACTAACCTGCATTTCGCAGGGGAGCAGGCACAGAAGAGGTACTCTCTGAATTTTTTATCCAAAGGGATGAATGCATTCCCTGGTTCTGACATGAAAAAGGATTTTAAGCTCAAGTGAAACACACACACGTGCGCACATACACACACACACGCATACACAAGGTACAAAACCAAAATAAATCTTTTACTTCATTAATTGTAAAGAAAGTCAAATTAGTAAACACAACAATTCCCACAGTTATGACAACATTTCTTTCTGGCTTATCTTCCTCATTTATCCCCTCAAAAAAAGAATCTGGCTGATAGCTTTAAAAATTAACTTTTATTATTAATAGAATACTTCTTCTAAGAAGTCCACAGTATGACTCTTCTTCCTCAGGGATAGGAGACTTTCAGCGGGTGCCAATGACAGGTCAGTTCTCATAAAGAAGGCTCAGCTATGTCATTTGGTGACTGAGAAAGTGGGTCTAAGAGACTAAGACAACTTCCTCTTGGTCACACAGATGTGAAGTGGCAAAGTTGTGATTCAAACTCCAACATCTTTTTTTTTTTTAACTTTTTATTTTATATTGGAGAACAGCCAGTTAACAAAGTTGTAATAATTTCAGGTGGATAGTGAAGGGACTCAGCCATGCATATACATGTATCCGTTCTCCACCAATCTCCCCTCCCATCCAGGCCACCACATCACATTGAACAGAGTTCCCTGTGCTATACAGGAGGTCCTTGTTGGTCATCTATTTTAAATACAGCACTCTGTACCTGTCAATCCCAAACTTCCTAATTATCTCTTCCCCCTTGTTACCATAAGTTCATTCTCTGAGTCTGTGAGTTTCAAACTCCAAGGTCTTGGTTTCATCATTGCAAGATATGTCTTTGCCGATTTAATAAACTTGCCTTTTTTTAATCTCAGAGAAGAAATGAGAGGGAATCAGGAAGGGATGAGGTGAGAGAGTAGAGGATTAATCAGAAACAAGAACACTGTCTTGGAGGAAGATCACCTTAATAGGAAGCAGAGCAGACAGTAAGACCTCAAGAGCCAGAGGCCATGGGTCATTTCTGAAACTGCCAAGGAGTCACTTTAGAATGAGTGAATTTTAAACCTGGCCATAAGGATAAAAAATACTGGAATCATTTGCTCCAAGAGGGCACAGGAGAGATGATGACATCAAACAGCATTGAGCCCCAAACTTACTGAATGGTAATTCAAGCACAAATAGTAGGGCGTTGAAGCTGTGTGTTGGCTGGAGGGCTTAGAAACATAAGACTCATGTCAAAAACCTGAAAAGCTCCTTTAGAAGCATAAGGCACATAAGAAAAATCCTTTGGGAGGCAGAATAAATAACTAAAACAATTACAGAGGTGCTAAGATATACAGACTTCAGCACTTCTTAGAGACCACAGCTTGTGGGGGGTAACTGGGTCTCCTGCGGGTGGCACTGTCTGATTTCGTAGGTTTGGCCCAATTGATCTTGGGCACAGACACGGGTGGGTTTCAACCTAGTATAATTTTAAGCATGTCAAATGTCAGTTTCCAAACTCAACTCCCCCCTCCCTCCCGCCCACCCAATCTTGTTACAGCATTAAGAAGTCCATATCGGGAATCATTGTGGGTTTAAAGTATAGGATGCAAAAAACTTGCATTGCTTTGCAAATTCCCAAGAGTAAAAACACACTAAATTATTTGCCAAGTAATATGGCCGTTTCCAAGCAGAAAGTAAGTTGCTGATGCGATTGGGCAAGACAGGTGGTTTCTTAAAGAAGCCGGAAAGTATCGAAAGTACCCAGCACACAGCCGTGTCAAAGACAGCAGGAGCCAGGAGAGAGCGTGGAATGGGAGGTAGCTTAATGCAAATCATTCAGGCAACAGATATGACTATCTCTGTGCCAAGAACTCTCATAGCACTGGACATATGTAATGGACAAAATAGGCAAAAATTCTGGCCCTCATATAGCTTATTGTTGGTTGGTTGGTTGGTTAATCACTAAGTTGTGTCTGGCTATTTGTGACCTCGTGGACTGCAGCACACCAGGCTCCTCTGTCCATGGGATTTCCCAGGCAGAATACAGGAGTAGGTTACCATTTCTTTCTCCAGGGGATCTTTCCAACCTAGGGACTGAAGCTACAATTCTTGCATTGGCAGGCGTATTCTTTACCACTAAGCCACCAGGAAGCCTCAAATAGCTTATAACCAAAGATAAATATAGATAGACCTTTCTTACTTGGCCATTTCCATTTGACTAAACCAACTCCGTGATCTCAGAATCCTTAACAGAGAACACCAATGATAGTAATAAAATGATGTATAAACTTGATCTCCTTTAAGCTGCCAGTGGTCTGTTAGTTATGTATCACCCCTGTTTCACCAAAGAGGAAACCAAGGTTAAATTTCTCATGAGATTACATAGTGAGCAGAGCTGGAGTTACCTATCAGGTCTTACTGGATGGAGAGGCAGCCCAGAGTAGGACATGAACTCTGGGGTCAACAGAACTAGATCTATGTTCTGGCTCTGCTGCTCACGTGACCTTGGACAATGTATGCATTTTCTCTTCACTCAGCATCCTGATAGATAGGCATAGTTGGGATGATAAAACCTACTTCAAAGACTGAAGATAAAGCTAACATGAAAAATGCAAGGAAAGTACATAGAATAGCTCTTGGGATGGTTAATCAATGCTCAATCAGTGATGGTTATTGTAACAGCACCAATTAATCAGGGTTCCTTTTCTTGTTCATTACTTGGCACTTGGCACCTGGATCAGGGTCTCCATCATCTGCAGACCCACCTTGATCATCTCCCTCTGCTTCTGTGATCTGTGAACCCAGATATGCCCAGCCATGGAGGTTCCTGGCTCCATTTCCCAGGCACAGGGAATTACACAACATCAGCCGACCTGATGTGATTTTCTGTGGGCTAGTTTTGAAAGCTTGTCCCTTTGAACACACAGAAGTCAGGAAACGCAAAATGAAGGTTCCCAGAGTAACCACAACTCACCCGCATTGCACATGGAGGCATAAATTTCCCAGAAAGTACAATAACATAAAACCCTGAGCTTACCAGTGTGGGTGAAGTTAAGGCTGTTGCTGAAATCGTAAATTTGAATGTCCTGACCAGGGTGTATTTTCATTGTCACCCACGATACTGCATTAGCATAGTCTTCACACTAGAAATGGCAACATAATTCAGAGGCCACTGTGCCTATGACTGAGATAGTTATCTCTAAAGGGACCTCTCCTCAAACATTCACAAGGATTTCAAGAAAAGAACCCTGAGAAGAAACATTAGTCCCCTGGGGGAATGCAGCTAAATCCACCCAGCATGAAAGAATTGAGCCACGTTTATTTTCTAGCAAATTCTGGAAGCAACCTCTTTCTTCGCAAGTGCTATAGATAGCTTACCTGATCATTGCCTTTATCTGAATCCTCCATCTGGGTCTTGAGGGAGTGTGGGCTATAGATATCCTATCTCCTGACCTGGTATAAGGAAGATCAAATAAAAGAGGAATAGATAAATTGGTGCATACAAGTTGATGATTTGTACATTTACAGAGAAATTGATCCAACGTTCCCACAGATGTAAAAATCAGAGGAAGAACTGTGCCCACTGGTCTTCATGGTTTACAAACTCTGGTGAAGACCCATAGGATCAAGGGATCTGAAAAAAGTCACTACTTCAGTTCTGGCTCTTCTACCTGGGCCTGGGGGCCTTGTATCAGGAGGTCTAATGACAATAATCCTTCATCTTCATAAAAGGAGAAGACCACAGGAGCTCTTGGACCTATTGTCTCTGTGATCAAATATTCTTCAATCATAATGTGTTCCTTAACACTCTCTTTGTACAGGTTATATTCTGAGACTAGCACATCCCTTAAAAGTTCACTACTCTTTATCTTGAGTGTTCTTTGTGTCTCAGAGAAAACACACACTTCCTTCATAAAGAGAATGCTTATTTCTCTCCGGAAAGACTTTCCAAGAACTCTTAGCAATCAAAACAGTCAATGGGGGTACTTATTGTACTTATCTCAAGTCTCACTCTTCCTTGTTGGATTTTTGTAAGGTTTAAATAAGACAATGTGTCTAAAGTGCCTAACACCCAGTAGAAGCTAAACAAATATCAATTTCATATAAGTTACCTGCCCCAGGTTAATTAGTTCCTTCTGTCCCAAGAGGAGTGGCCTCTTGTTCCTCTTCTGTATACTCCCTTCCCCATACAGAGCACGGACAGAATTTCATACTATACCTTGGACTTCCTCTGCTCAGAATATAAGCTCATCCTTAGAGGACTTCCAGAATCAAACTCTGTGATAGTCACTCCAGTCCGTTTTGACATTTTCCTCTTTCATTTCAGTAACCAGAAGACAAAATCTACTTGAGATGTACTTCTGGTCTTATTTGCTCTGTGCTCCATCAGGAGTGCACCCTTGGTTTTCATATTCCCTTTCATGGCTATCACACATCTGTGCTTCTCGTGTAATAAAAAGATGTGACAATTGAATGCTGGTTTGTTTTTATTTTTTCCTCCAAGTTGCACCTGCCTGAGGACTGGGGTTGCTAAGTGCATTATGAAGTCAAGGAGAGTTCAATCCCTGATATCTCATCCATCACCAAGCACTTTCCCAAGCTCTGCAATCCTTCCTGTCCAGCATTTCTCTGGCTCACCTTCTCCTTCTCCTTTCCACTGTTCTGCCCCAAGACTGGTCATAAGAGACTTGTACTTGGCTTTTTCCCAGTCTTTTCACATACAGCCTTGTGACTCAAAATCTTCAGATTTTTGGTTTGGGTCATGATACAGTGCTTATTCAGAAACTGACAGAGGCTCTTTATTTCCCCTCATGTCAAATCCTAACTCCTAATCCAGTTCTCTGAGGCTCTTCACTAGAAATAGCCTCCTCCCTAAGGACTGGGAACTCTTAAAGTTGGAGGTAAGGAGGTCAAGGAGTGTTTGAATAGTCATCCTCAAACATTTGGGCACTTCGTATGTGAAGGATGTGTTTTTGCTCAGAGGACATAATAAGAAGAATGCTTAAATAACCATAAAAATTGCCTTTGGTTGGGATAAAAGAAAGAGTATCTTGACCCTCAGACATCCTGTCACTTCCATAAGGGTTTCCTTAAACCTCTAGCTGTCTCCATTTGTGTTTTACTTCATTTGACCTCATAGCCCTTTTCTGCACCATTTATTTTAAAGTGGTCTGCCACCTGGCTTTCTGACAGCTCTTGTTTTGTTGTTCTGCACATCATTTACTGTGTTCGGTAGTATGTTCCATTTCTTCTAGGCATGTTATAATTTTTGCCATATGAAACCTTCCAAAGCATTTGAGCTGCTGCTGGCTCCCACCATTTCAAATTGCCTTCTACCGAATTCTGTCGCTGTGGACTGCCCGACTGTCCTTAGAACTCTGTGTCTGTTTCTTTTCATCCCTCATGAACCCTAAAAGCTCATGCATCTTGAGTGTCCTCGTATTAGTCAACATTATTTTCTGATCATATACAAAGAAAACGTGAATTTTAAGATAGTGGGGTTTTGGGGAATCCGTGAACTATTATAGACCACCTCACCTGAGAATTGCACTTACACCCAAAATTTGGCTTCTATGAAGTCAGAAAATACTCTGTGATGAGATGGAGCCCAGGAAATGAGTGCCTGCTCTGACCCAGTTCCTACTTATTACATTCAAAGGACAGTCAAACTTATCTTCCTTCACGATCTTGCCTTTATGCTTCTGACACTCACATGGCTTGACCTTCTAAAATATGGTATTTGACTCCTGTCTTTGGTTAGTAAAGGATTTTTCTAATATTAATTTAATTATTTACTGCATCATCCATATCTTGGCATTGTTTCTATACCTTAGGTCACAGGGAGTTAATTTAATCCTTCTTCTATGTGATGCCTCTTCCCATATGTAAAGACATCTATGACACACCCAGCTGCTTCCATCTCTTCTTAAAATGAGCATCCCCCGGATCCCTCATCTTTCTCTGACTCAGCAGTTACTTGTCAACCTCCCTCTTAAAATCGGGACCTACACCTGATCACAGCATTCTAGGTAGGTTTTGACAGTGTAAAGTATAGTATGACTCTGTCATCTCTTAGGTGAGACATATAATGTCTTAAAATTACTGTTTTCCCCACTTGTCCTTCCTATTAAGACACCAACTAGAACTCCAAAGCCTTTATCACAAGTGTTGCTTTTGAAACACATTTCTCACATCCTGTATTTTTATAGCATGATTCTTTTAAAATTTATCAAATTCATCTTGGTGATTCCCACCTAGTTGTCCAACAGCTGAAGTCTTTTTTTTCCCTCAGTTTTATTGAGATATAATTGACAGACAGCACTGTATAAGTTTAAGGTGTACACATAACAATTTGACTTATATATACTGCTAATGATAACCGCAATAGGTTTAGTTAACAACCACCATCTCATGTGAATAACAAAAAATTTCTTTTTCCTTGTGCTGAGAACTTTTATAATCTTCTCTCTTAGCAACTTTCAAATATACCATACGGCAGTGTTAATTATAGTCATCATATTGTATTTTACTTCTCTAGAACATTTTTATCTTATAACTAGAAGTTTGTACCTTTTAATCACCCTCATCTTATTCCCCCAACCCCCACCCAGGAAACTGCCAAAGTCATTTTTGAGTTTTTATTGTCCTTCAGGTTTGTGCTGAAGCCTTGTGACATGCCACTAGGAACATACTAGGAACATACTAGGAACTAGGAACATACTAAAAACATCTTCCATTCTGATGCTGATTCATTGACCTCTCAGTTCTAGCAATGAGCTTCTCTCTATACAACAGTTAAAACCAGTTTGTCAGACATACAATGAAAGAACTTTGCAAGTAGCTGGTGGGAAAACAAATACACTGAAGGCAAAACTTTCTTGATTTATCAGTTAAGAAATTCAGTCCCAAAAAAGAAATTGCCCACCTTGTTCTTAGGGTTATTCCTATAATCACTTCACATATACTGAAAACATTAATCAATCATTCCTAGCATTTCACAAAGAGATCCATTACAAGCTCCTCAGATAATAGATGTCAGAAATTACCTTCCCACTGACAATTCTAAAATTATTTGTCTACATGTCAGTCTTCTGATACCATTCTCATTCTCCATGAATTCTCAGAAATGTGGTTACTGATCATAAATTTTCATCTGAAAACATTCGGAAGGCTAGCTAAACTCTGCACAAGACCTCTCTACATTTCTTTGTGCGTTCCTGTGAATATATAATTATTTCAAAATAAAAATAGTTTTTAGAGAAGTCCCATCAGTTTTGTCAATATCTTGGGATATAATATATCTGGACCTACAGCTTTTAGACATAGCTTTTTATTGAAGTATAGTTGATTTTTCAATACAATGATGTGTTAATTATTGCTGTACAGCAAAGTAATTCTGTTATATGCATATATACATTCTTTCTTAAGTATTCTTTTCTGTTATGGTTCATCACCAGATATTGATACATTACAGATATTGACACAGATACACTTCTGTGTGCTATACATAGAACCTTGTTATTTATCTATTTCCTATATAAAATCTTACATCAACTAATGACAACCTACCACGCCCATCCCTCCTCCATCCCCTTGTCCCTTGGTGACCACCAGTCTGCTCTCTATCTCCATGATTCTGTTTATGTTTCATTGATATGCTCATTTGGGTCATATTCTAGATTCTACATATAAGTGATGTCATATGGTATTTGTCTTTCCTTTTCTGCCTTACTTCACTTAGTATGATCATCTCTAGTTGCACAGTGCAGTTTAAAAGTGAGAAGCCTTTTGAAGTAGCTCACTTCTTTGGGGCTTCAGTTTCTTCTTTAGCATGTTTGTTTTCATCTATCTAGTTTGAAGGCAATTGTGTTTTTTTAGAGAAGCATGAACTCCATGGGAGGAGGACAGCCCAGCCTCTTCTATGCCATCCATTCTCCATGCAATACACCTTGCCCCCCTGCCCTCAGTATCATCTCTTTATCACTGATTCACAGCTGACACAAGTTGGGAAGGGCTTCCCAGATGGCACGAGTGGTAAAGACCTTCTTTGCTAATGCAGGAGATGTAAGAGATGCGGGTTTGATCCCCAGGTGGGGAAGATCCCTTGGAGTAGGAAATGGCAACTCACTCCAGTATTCTTGCCTGGAGAATCCCACAGAGAGAGGAGCCTGGTGGGCTACAATTCACAGGGTTACAAAGAGTTGGAGACGACTGAAGCGACTTAGCACACAGCACACCCAGTTGTCACAATTTCCAGTAACTTTTCTCTCCCTCTGGACCATCCTCTTGACTCTGTTTCTACCCAATTTCATGTCATTCCTTTACATTTTGTTCTTGACCACGTGCTCTTCACACTGCCCTTGACCTACATACTTTAAAAACCCAACTTCTTCTGTGACCTTCCTGGTGCTGAGGACACTGTGACTTACTTTCCAGGTGCTGTGACCTGCTACACCCGCTTTGCTTCTCTTCTGTTACCATTTTAGTAACTCTTGGGTAAGGGTTTCTTTTTATCTGTGCAGTTTAAATTATTTATATGCTAGAAAATTGCTCTGGCTTAAATGAAGAAAGAGGAGATTTTAACGTTTTGTCAGTGGGCCAAGATTTAAGGCCTCCTGGAAATGGTAATTTTTTTCTTCTGAAGCTTCAGACTGCTTTATCTAGTAGACCCACTTAGAGACCTCTCCCTCTGAATTCAACTTTTTCATGTGCATATATATATTTCTGACTTCATCATCCTCTCTCATTAGGGGCCTGTGAAGCCCAGCTGAGACTCTTTCAAATGATTTCTCACGTGAAATTGGGTGTAAACTATTAGAAACATCCATCACGCCATCCCACAGCCACACATGGAATACTGAGAGACTTCTTTCTTAGCTAGACTTCTCCTGCCATGGTTCCTGCTTTAGAGTGACTTCTCCCAAACATTGAACTGAAATCATTTCATTCCATCCACGTCCCAGTTGGGCTGTGGAATTCTTTACAGTGTATACTAAGGAGAGTGTGAATGGAGAGTTTCTGATAGGCCTTTATCTGAACTCCTTAAGAGCTTGATACTAGAAAAGTACAGATTAACATGTAGCAAGAAAATAGGTTCAGCAAACATAATCCCATCTGTAACTGCCAAAATCTTCCCTTCTGCTTTACCAACATCCTTGTAATAACATTGTTAGGCTCTGACACTTCTTAGATAAGCGCTTCATTCAGCCCCCTGCCTCCTTCCAGGAGGAAACAGGAAAATTCCAAATACAGTCAACTTGGTTATCAAGGTCTGCTTATCCACTCTGTGAAGTAACCAGGCCCTTTGTTTCTCTTCCTTCTCCCTTTGACCCCCTCCATTTGGGACGTATTAGTTCTACTCTGTACCAGCACTTCAGGGCACTTTGAGAGAAGAGAATAGGAGGTTGCCAGAAATGTTTTTATTTCACTTTTTATTAGCATGCCTAATAAAGGACCGGGTGAGCGAGGTCTTTGGAACCAAAAAGCAAAATGAAGCCTGATGGATCCAAGTAAATTTGACTTGAAAATGTTTGGTTCCAAGATATTGTGACTTAGCAACAATAATAGCTACCCTAAAGGGGCCTCCTTCCCATAGAAATTGCTGGAGATTTTTTTTTCCTTTCTCTGCTGTGCCATTTTCTTGCTCTTTTCTTTGTCAGCAAAGATAAACTATGCATAGTGAAGCAAAACTTTTGTCATTAGTCTGAAACCCTTGAATGGCCTTGCCTGGCGACCCAGTGGTTAAGAATTCACCTTCCAGCGCAGGGAGCGCTGGTTCAGTCCCTGCTTGAGGAGCTAAAATCCCACGTGCCTTGATGCCCAAAACCAAAACATAAAGCAGAAACGATATTGTAACAAATTCAATAAAAACTTTAAAAATGGTCCCCATCAAGAAAAAAATCTAAAAAAAAAAAAATTAAAATTAAATCCTTGAGGATGTTGCCATACCTCAATCAGGCAATCCCCTCAATTTCCACCCAGCTCTTAAGCTGTTCTAATTAAGGGATAAATGGGGGTGGAGGGGGGCGGATAAAAGGGATAAACCAAAAGAAGTTGATTAATTCTAACCCCCTCCCACTCCACCCCAGTCCCTGTTCTGTGTGATTCTGCAACTGTTGTTGAGTTTTTCTATAGTAGAGGGGGTTTGACCCATATGTGGTTTATATTGACTTGGGAAGGTTTGGGGTCTTCCCAGGTGGTGCTAGTGGTAAGGAATCTGCCTGCCAATACAGGAGACGTGGCTTGAATACCTGTCCTTGGGTCAGGAAGATCCCCTGGAGGAGGAAATGGCAACCTACTCCAGTATTCTTGCCTGGAGAATCCCATGGACAGAGGAGTCTGGTGGGCTCTGGTCCATAGGCTTGCAAAAAGTTGGACAAGACTGAAGTGACTTAGCACACAGCACATGGGAGGGTTAGGCGAGCCAGAGAGCCAGCCAAACTGTGTCTACCTGTTTCTTTACATAAAATGTGCTTAGGTTTCCAAAGAAATGATTCATAGACAAAGTCTGGGACACAATTTGTTTATCACATGGAGTCTACCTAGGTGCCAGGCTTTTTCTTGCTGCAGCAGCCCCTGTAAAGAGAGAGTCCAGGGCTTCCAGTCCCAGTAGAACTGACTCTGAAATGTTTTAAAGTTAGAAATTGATTTAGGCAGTTCGTTAGAGCATGGAGGCTAGGATGTTGCTAGAAGTTGTATTGCTTCCTATGGCACCTGGGACTGAGTTACTTTAAGTACATAAATCAGCCTTTTGAGAAATAGTATTCAGTTTCCTGAGCTTAGTTTAAGCTGAATTACAAGTGACCCTATAGAATTATTTTATTCCCCTTTTGCCTGAATTCCTGTGGAAAGGATTAAAAAACCACGCTGTCTGTTTTTATTGGCATGTTTTCACTCACCCCACCCCTTTTTAATAACTTCGGCCCTTTAAATCTATATTCTCTATGCAGCATTTTATAGAATTTTGCCAAACATGTAAATGGCCAAAGTGAACTAGGACCTCACTGTTTCTACAAAAACCGGTGATTATACAGAAGATGTGATGGCCCTTGGGTTACCAATAACTTCTCAGGAACATAAAAATGAGAATCGCTACTTTTGCCAGGATCTCCCAGGGCTTTATGACATCACCAGGCATTTTGTGACACCATCACTTTAAAATACAGACTTTGGCCCTAGACTGGAAGCAAAGAAACATGTTTATTGATGGAGGCAGTGGAGTCAGAGCTGGAAATTGGAAAGGAAAGACTCCAAAGGTGCCTGGAGAAATTATCCCAAGGAAAAACAAGATCTGGACACTTACAAACAGGAGATGAAGCAGGGAAGAGCAGAGAGGGTTGAGGGTTAGGCAACCCTGAGTTTAAAATCATCCTGTTTGGAAAATTCCAATTAAATACCAGTGCTTCATGCCGGTGGTATTTTTGTTTTTCTTTATTTTCCCCCGTTTTAAACAAGACATGCATGAAAGTGTCTACACTGTTACCAGCTCAGATTCTAAAAGAAGCAACAAAAGAGAGAGAAATGCAGTAAAATATCAACTAAAAAAAATCAACGTTGATCTCTCCTCCTTTACTCTCCACCCCCACTCCCCATTAGTCGTAGAGTCACTGGCTTGTGAACAGTACCCCTTTCATTGTGGAATTTCTGACCACTGCGTCCTGTGACCCTCATCAACAAGAATGAGGTTTCCCCTTCATATCAAACTGAAGTTGAACGTCTTTAAAGAAATATTGCTTTCCTGGTGCCTCGGACGGTAAAGAATCTGCCTGCAATGCAGGAGACCCAGGATGGATCCCTGGGTCAGGAAGACCCCCTGGAGAAGGAAATGGCAGCCTACTCCAATATTCTTGCCTGGGAAATCTCAAGGACAGAGGAGCCTGGTGGGGCTGCAGTTCATAGGGTCGCAAAGAATCAGATACGACTGAAGAGACTTAGCAAAGGATTATTTCTTAGAAATAAAAGCTTAAGAATTTGTGAATCACATGGAGCACATGCCAAAGTGTATAATGTGTTGGTCTCTAATTACAGTTTTTTCATAAGTAGCCAAAATTTACCATGGCTGATAACCATTGAAGAGTAGCTGGACTATGACCCTTTTTCTACAACACAGACAAATGAAATGAAGATTAAACCAGGTCCACCCTCAGTTATTTTTTTTTTAAACCAGAAGGTAGGTTACAGTTAATGTATCCAGATTTCATGAAAATGTCAGTTTCTCACATCATATTCTAGATATGATTCTGGAGTACGCCACCTATGGAGATGCTGCCACTGAAAGAGCTCTGTACTGTACAGAATGGGCATCCGACCGCTGGGGTAGTTCTGAGACTTTGTGTGTCGTAAAGAAGAACCTCTAAAGTGCCTAGGTCTTTCAGTTACAGACTCAGATTTCTGCCATCTCTCAGTTCAACCCTGAAAACAGGTAACAATCCTGAAAATGATAAGTATGAAAAAAGAAGAAAAACACAATAGCCTCCACACAACACTCAATACTCATTCCCGCATACTTCTTAAATCCGCTTTACTGAGTGAACCCAACAATTCCTTCAGCTGCTGAACCTCAGATAAATCCATATTCCCTGTATTCAGATGACAGGTTGAGGGGGGTCTCCATTTCAATATGTGCTAAGTCGCTTCAGTCATGTCTATTTGTGACCCCATGGACTGTAGCCCACCAGGCTCCTCTGTCCATGGGGTTCTCCAGGCAAGAATACTGGAGTGAATTGCCATTTCCTTCTCCAGGGGATCTTCCCAACCCAGGGATCAAACCCACGTCTCTCATGTCTCCTGCATTTGCAGGGGGGTTCCCAGTAGCACCACCTGGGAAGCCCCCATGTCCGTATGGTTGTGCCCTAATCCCGGTCTTTCTGACTCGTTACTAAGAGACCCCAGCTTCTTGGTGAAATATCAGTGGACAGAAGGAGAAAAAAAAACCACGGAGCTTTTTCAGCCAGTGCTATGAGATTTGTAGTCTGGTTACTTTTTCTCCCCTGAAATGAAAATAAACCAGAAAGAGAAAACCGGGTAAGTGAATAAAATGATGATGTCTCGCCTCTTGATAGACTATCTTCAGGGAATAATAATGAAATTCACACTGGAGAATTTTATGGTGCTCGATTTCCATTTGGGAAAATCTTTATGCTCCTTCGAGCAACCAGTGTAAGGTTTGTTTGGAGTTTATTTTTTCCCTTTTTGAGGGGGAGAGTGAAATGCTGGTCTAACATTGATGTTATAAAATCCTGGGAAATACATAAAGTCTAAGAACCGTAGCAATTAGAGATGGAGAAAGTCCATTATATCATCCCTCAGGCCCAGGGGAATCAGTGGAGAGTCTATCCTAGGATAGATTTTCTAGTTCTTTATCCTGTTGACTTTCACACAACTCCTGGGATGGGGTTTCCACCACTTCCTTTATTACATGTTTCCCCAATCTCATAATTTTTGCTGTCATAATTCTTCAGGGTGTTTAGTCCAAATCCTCCTTTTCTGAAAATGACAACTGCTCTCTTTACTCAAAGTTGTGTCCACTTGTTGGGATGAACACTTCACTCTTTTGAAGCTGCAACTGTTTTCCTTTTTTTTTTTTTTTTTTAAACCAGGATTCTCTGATTCTCTCTTCTCTAGAAACCACTGTAGTTGCAGGTGGGGCAGGGAATGTGTTCAAGGAATCTTGGCAAATGGAGTTTTAGCCTGTTTTGAGCTTCAGTGCTTCAGAATTCCAACACCAGAGCTCCTCTGGATGTTTCAGGGAGTATGGTGCCAGGCTGAGATTTCTTAGTGCCACACGTGGAATGTGCAGTTCACACTAGCATCCCTAGCATGAACCTCAACAAACATACACCATCCTATATAGGGTAGCCTATCCCTTCTCCAGGGGATCTTTCTGACCCAGGAATTGAACTGGGGTCTCCTGCATTGCAGGTGGATTACTTACCGGCTGAGCTACCAGGGAAGCCCATACATATATACCACCCCCCTTTATTTTCAGATTCTTTTCCTGTGTAGGTCATTGCGAGTATTGAGTAGAGTTCCCTGTGCTATACAGCAGGTCCTTTTTCGTTATCTGTTTTGTAATAGCAGTGTGTAGATGTCAATCCCCATTTCCCATTTTATCCCTCCTCACCCTCTTTTCCTCTTGGTAACCATAAGTTTGTTTTCTATATATGTGACCCTATTTCTGTTTCATAAATAAGTTCATTTGTACCATTTTAAAAAATACTCCACAGACAAGTGATATCATATGACATCTGTCTTTCTCTGTCTGGCTGTTTCTGATGCCCTTACGTCCTGTGCCTTTGAGAGTGTCTTTCCCCTCCTCTGGTACTCAAGTTTCAGAGAAGTTTGGCAGATAAGAGGTGGCAAGGGAATTTCCACGGAATGACTTTTCTTGCTGGGTTTACTCTTTTTAAGTTGTATTTATTTTCTCTCTGGCTGTGTTGGGTCTTCGTTGCTGCATGCGGGCTTTCTCTAGTTGTGGCCAGTGGGGTTTCCTCTCTAGCTGTGGTGCACAGGCGTCTCTGGTTGAGGAGCACAGGCTTTAGAGCACTCAGGTTTCAGTAGCTGTGGTGCACAGGCTCAATGGCCCCATGATATCTGGAATCTTCCTGAACCAGGGATGGATCCTGTGGTCCCCTGCACTGGCAGGTCAGATTTTTAATCACTGGATACCACCTGGAAAGCCCCTTTTTTTTTTTTTTTAAAGTCAGTAGATTTTTCATGTAACAATCTGGCTTTTTCAACTCTCCCAGATGGCCCCTGCTCACCTCCTCACATTCATCTCCATCCCCACTCCATCTTACAGCACCATGCTCTTGCCGTCCACACTGCAGGTACCCGGCTCTCGGATTCTGGCTGTATCAACTCCTCCTCTTTGAGCAATTTTTTTTTTTTTTCATTATTTGCTGGTGAAAGCCTTCTGAACCACGGGCTTCATTTTATAGATGAGAAGATCTGGCAACCCCTAGCCAAAATTCGCTCCTGGCCACAGTGAGCTGGAACCCGTAGGGGCTGCTGGCTGCTCCCTTTCAATGGTCCTTGTATCCTCCAAGCTCAGAACTCAGTCCTCTCATTTGGCGACTCATTGGCCCTGTGGGGGGGATTTTAGTCTCTGACTCCTGGTTAAATGATTACGTGCTACGTGACTTTATACGCTTGATGGATGTAGCACGTGTGATGTGACTCTGGGTGGGCATATTGGGATCCAGTTGTCTATTCGATCAGGGCGAATAGCAAGTTTTTCCTGACATGACCAGGCTGTACTTTTAACTGACCAAACAGACTGGTGGTTTTGGCACCGTGCCGAGGCCACCTGAGTGAGGCTCTGCTGAGCTTCGTGGAGAACTAGGTGCCAAATTATATGCAAATTTGTGTTTTTCATGGGAGCTGAGAGCTTTGGTGCTTAATTTTGATTTTTTTTTTTTTACATAGCTAAGTATGTAGCATTGGCCAAGTTCTGCATGTTTAATCCTTTTAATCATTCAACATAAATCATGTTCTCAGCCCCTTAATCATTCTTGTTATTCTTCTTTGAACCTCCTCCAGTTCCCTTACATCCTTCATTGCATAAAAAAGAGTTTTTTAACAGGCCTGTTTCACTTCCAAGAATCCACTCTGTGATGGAAACAGGAGGGGTTCAGAAGATCCAATGCTGGGAGAGACTCCGAGGGAAATTCAAGGTTTGGTGCTTGGAAAGTCACAGACCTTCATGGCACAGGGATTGGAAGGTGACCAGCGCCCACTTCTTTGCCACATCTGACACAGAAAAGTGATTTTTGTATCCTGTTTCTCTTCAGGAATGCAGAGAAGGGTTTGTAGGGTGACCCTTGGTGACATAGTCTAAAATTTTTCATTGGACCATTTTTTTTTAACTTACTGAGCATCTACTATATGAAGGAGAGCATTGTTGCTTTTCCCATGTTGAGTGAAGAGAGAAAAATAGCTAGTGGAAGAAAAGCCACTTGTCACATCTCCTAGGATCAGAGATTTATCATTGATCCAGAGTTCTCCCTTTAATCTGCCTGTTTATCATGGTGCCAGAGAAGAGTGTCTCAGGGAAACTCATGGAGGGAAAAAAAAAAGACTCTAGCGGAAGTGGCAGAAAAAGTTGATGGAGAAGCATTAACATGCATCCACTTTTCCTTGTATTTGCCTTTTCTTCTCTCCACGGATCGTTCCTTGCTTCCAGCTAGAATGCAAGTTCAAGAGGAATTTTATCTTGCTCATCAGTCTATCCCCAAAACCTAGAAAGGCGTCTGCCCCATAAGAAGTGCTCAACAAGTGTTTGTAGAATGAATAAACAATTGTCTTCAGCTATCAATTTGTACTTTTAAGACAGGCTGGGACCTGGGATCCATTACTGCAGTGCTTGCACCTGGACGAAAGTCTCCTCAAGAAACAAAATACAAAGAAACTAGAACGTATTAACATAATTGCATGTGTGCCCATTTGGGAAAAATTATGGACAATAAGATATTATGAAAAGACCAAAGACCCTGAGGAGGAGCTGGGAGCAAAAGCAGGGTACTGCATACTGCACTTGAATGCTGGACACAGCAGACCCCTGATCCCTGCGCCCACCCCTATCCTTACCCCATCTAAGAAACCAGCTCACCCCCTCTTGGAGAGCTAGGGAGCAAAGGAACCTGTTACTTGTTCTTGTTCAACCCTGCTGCAACAGGGGCCCCAGTAAAGCCTTGCCTAAATTTCTTGTTTGGCTTCTTATCAATTTCTATTGATTCTTAAGAGGCCAAGAGGGGCTTCCCTGGTGGCTCAGTGGTAAAGAATCTGCCTGCAGTGCAGGAGACATGGGTTCAAAATGGTAACCCACTCCAGTATTCTTGCCTGGGAATCTCCAAGGATAGAGGAGATTGGCGGGCTGCAGTCCATGGGGTCACAAAGAGTCAGACATGACTTAACGACCAAACAACAGCAAAGAGAGGGCAAGAACCCTGGTCGGTAACAGTTTGATAAGGATAATTGGTACTTAGTTTTATGTAAAGCACAATGTAAAATGGAGCTTCAAGACAGTTATGAAAGCCACACTCACTCTCCAATTTACCTTTTAAATTGGATTTTGACCTAAAGATCCTCTTACAGAGAAATTTAAAGCCACCACTATTGAAGGTCATTTGGTCCAACTGATGCATGGCTCCCCTTATTGGCCATCCTGCCAGTTATCCTTCAGCCTTTGCTTGAATACCTCTAGAAACAGAGGCACATTTTTTTTTCAAGAGCAGCTTTCTTGTGCAGCTCGGACTGTCAGAATACTCTTGCTTGAATTTAGCTAATATCTTTTTTTTTTTCTCTCTCTAGTCTTGGTTGTTAGGAGCAAATAAATCTTTCTTCCCACTGAGCAATACTTCAGATATCTTGAGACATGTAACGCATCCCTCCCAAACTTTCTCTTCCATATGTGAAATATCCCTTGTTCCTTTCTACACCTAGAAACATACAGCATATCCTCCAACTCAGTAATCGCAGGTATTCACCTTGAGGACCCACCTGTGAACAGCAGGAATGGCCCTGCTGGGTGTCTGTTTATGGGAAGGACTGAAGAGCGGTATAGGGAAACTGGTAAGTAACTAGCTGACCAAGGACTAGCTATCTGTCCAGAGCTATGAGTCAGAAAGAGGGAGGAGGAATGTTAAAGGCCTTGATTCTGTGGATCAGCTTTCTTTCCTCCAGGAACAGTAAGCAGACAGGGTGAGGGGGTCCCCGAAGGCAAAGAACCGGGCAAGGCTTTCTTGACAAAAGAGAAGCCATTTTTAGCCTAAGCCATTTTGTGATCTAAGTCTGCCCACACTGATTGCCTTGAACAAGTTTCGGTAATTAAAGATCTTAAGGGAAGTGAGAGAACCCAGGAACAAAGAAAAAGCAATCAAGAAACAATAGTTCAGCGATTAAAGAGTCCCAGTTCCTCCTCAAGGGAAATACACACAGTCTGATATTTACATCTTTAGGTTCAGTGGGAACAAAAGCCCTCACCCACCTGAGGATGGAAAGATAGTGTTGGCCTTTTCCGACCCTCTTGACTTCAATCAGCTAAAGCTTGGACTCCGTTGACCTTTACCCCAATTGTATGCTGAATTTTCTATCCTATGCTGAATTCCCCTCTGCTCAAGCCCCTTCAGGAATATGCACATATCCTTAGCCTTAGAATTCCTCAACTTTTCTGTTGGGGACACACTGCGTTCAGAAAGATCTCTGGTGTTCTCTTTTCTGGCCACATGTGATAAATCCTTCCTTCTTCTGCTTTTTGGCTTTGTTGTGTCTTTTGGCTCAACGCCCACCAAGGGGTGATTCCAGTTATTCAGATTCAGGTAACAGAATCCAAAATCTGCTTTTCAGGTAATAGAACTAGTGCCAAACTGGGGTAGATGGAATATTGGGCATCAAAGGACAAAAGTCTTTGGTCAACCTTGTGCTGACTTAAAAGAAAATGCACAACTTGAGAGCTGTGATTTAAGTTCTTCGAATCAAAACGAGGACAATAGCCCGGGAGACAGCATCTCAGATAGTTCTCAGAAACTGTTCTGGAGAGGTAGGGGGAAAGGTCAGCATATATGTGATTTTGGGGAAGGGGGAGTACAGGCAAATAGGTGAATATAATTTTTGCAGAAGATTTCTTCTTGTCAAGAGCAGACATCACCATGAAGGAATTTAGTGCTTTTCAGGAAATGAGATGTAAGAATTGGGCTCATAAAAGCAGCTCCTGAAAATACCTGATTATCTAAAGAATGTTCTGCCAGTTTTTCCAGAGCACAGAGTGCCTCATTCCTGATCTCCACCCTGAACTCCCTTCAAGGGGTGTTGAAGGTCAGTAGCTATTGCAGCACGTAATTTAACCCTTGCAGAGGTGGATGGCAAGTACCCAAGGCAAGTGCCAGTGTGTAGTTGACCCTGGGAAGCAAGGGGCACAGTTTCGAAACTGGGTGATGTTACATACCACTGTAAGTGGAGAAGTGGAAGAGAATGTCAGATCATATCATATTAGAGTAGAAATGATGACATCAACTTTGCAGCAAGGTGGGAGTGAGGTTGGAAATGTGGTGGAAGAAACAGCATCACAGTGGCAGGGGATGGTTCAGAACAGCTGGAGTAGGAACGGGAAATGGTGGCTGGGGTGACCACCAGGAGGAAAGGAGTCTGCATGTGGCAGGCACAACTGGGTAGGGTTTGAAGGGGCCTGGAGTCCTCATAAATCTGCTATGAGAGATGATTCCCCCAGCACTAGGAAACTTGATTATAAGTCCTAATGATTCACAGTCACTTCTGTTCACTCTATTGAGTCTGTTTTATGCGGCAGGCACTGCAGTAACCCTGGGGTAACTCATTAATCCTCACAATCAACCTGTCCTGTAGGTGCAATTTTTATTCCCATTTTACAGGTGAAAAAATTAAGACAAGTTATCAAAAATTACACAGCATGCCACGGCAGAGCTGTGAAACAAAGCTATTTTTGCCTAACTTTTAAGCCTGGCTTCCAAAATGAGATTTTAAAGTCTTCATTTTAGTACCATTTCCTTGACTCACAGCAGTAGTAATGTGTTTATATTTCAGTTCAACACATTTGTTGCCCTAACCAAAGTATATTTTTTTAATTGCTGAATCTAAGTATTTACATACAGTGTCTCTTATGGAAAAACCCAAAACGAACCTTTTGGCCAACTTAGTATATTCAGCACGTCGAGAAATAGACATATGCAGGGAAGTGAAGTTAGTTGGTTTCTGCAGGAACTGTTCTCATCAATGGAGAGTATGGGACAGCCATGCCCTGTCCCTGAGCTCGAGGTTAGTGACGTGAGTTTTCACATCAGTACAGCCCTTTCAGCCCCAGAACTAGCAGTTTGCAACATGCCATTTCTCTAAAGCAGCCTCCGCTTGTTACCAAGGCAACAAAAGGAGGGAGGTAATGAACATGGTTCCACATCTCACGTTTCCATCACCATCTTCTACTCCCTCAGCGATCCCCTGGACTGAGAACTTCTCGCTCTGGCCTAATGAAATCTGAATCTTCTCATGAGTATTCTGGGGCATCTTGTTTTATAAAAACCTATCATGGGACCACAAATGCTTCACCTCACTGCCTAAGAAGTGAGTCTCAGGAATCTTTCATAACAAGGTTTCATACGATATTGGCCACAATATAAACTTTGTTTCCCTGAGCTAGACAAGTTCAGTAAATTGACATTTCCCTTACTGAAGCACATCCGATGTCCTCATTGGATTACATAAATTTTAATATACCTATAATTATTGAACTTAAAAACTTCACAGAACTATAAAACTTTTCATGTAGGAAGTGAATCAGAGATCATTTATTTAGGTCCCCTCCGTTGTACGGCCAAGGAAAGCAAGACCCCAAGAGTTTAGATAACTTCTACGATGTCCACAATCTACCAGTAGTAGAAAAGGAAAGAAAAATTATTTTTTAAAATAGGAGAATTCAGTAATAAGACTAGAATTTTCTATGGTTACTTGATAACCAGTTTTTGAAGACAAGTTTGCTTAGGAAACAATGTTTTAATTGCAGATTTTTCTTTGCAACAAGCAGATCCTTTTAAGACTCGCATAGCAAGCCAGGAGAGACTCCGGTATACAAAGCAGAAGGTTCTAGATGTGCTGATACTTTACCTGCCCAGGAACACAGCCAATTACAACCCTGAGGTACTTTACTGCTAATGATCTTTGAAGTTAACAAGGTTAGCAGGAAGCTTCTCCGCATGATTATTACTACATATATTAATAGCATTAGTGATCCCTTTTATTCTACTAAGACTTAGCACCTCTAATTGGCATCAGTATAAACAGAGGCATTAATGTTCTCCTGCAATGCAGGCAGAGCCGACTCTGGCAGTTTCACAGGTTTAATACGGAAATGTTTGCTATCTAATGAGGACACAAAATGTTAATCTGCAGAACAAATTGTATTTATAGACAGAGTAATTATCATATGTAAATGTGACACACAGCACTTGCAAAATTCCTGTCGCTCCTGGGCCAGGCTTCTGTGACCTTTTTGAAATGCCGCGCCTTGGAAGCAGTAGCTGATGGTTTCATGCACTGAGGCTGGTTGCTTTTATTTCCATACAGAAATTAGCTAAATGTGAGAGCCTTGGGATAAACACAGCAGAGTCATCCTTTCTGTAGCTATCATTTGCACTCTGCTGATTTTTTATCCTTTCCTTTAAAATTCAGAATTTTCCTGCAGTTTTTGCTGTACCTGAAAAGCCAGATAATAGAGACCAGACAGAAAGAACAAATATATAGATACCAACGGGGAAGGAGGAGGGGGAGGAATTTGGAGATTGTGATCGACACCTAGACACTATTGATACTATGTATGAAATAGATAATTAATGATATAGTGCTATACAGATGCCCAGGGAACTCTACTTAATGCTCTGTAGTGACCTAAATGGGAAGGAAATTGAAAAAAAGAGGGGTTATATGTGTCTGTATGACTGATCCATTTTGCTGTACGATAGAAACTAATGCAACATTGCAAAACAGTTATACTCCAATAAAAATTAATTTTAAAAAAGAATTATTATTGATCCCATTAATTATGTTATGAACCCCATTAATAAAAGAATTAAGGTGTTCTTATAAATGGAGTCTTACTGGGTAAAAGCTATATTGGTATTATTTCCATAATTAGTTTTGGGGGGATTTTTGGCTTCCGTGGTGGTTCAGAGGTTAAAGCGTCTGCCTGGAATGCAGGAGACCTGGGTTTGATCCCTGGGTAGGGAAGATCCCCCTGGAGAAGGAAATGGCAACCCACTCCAGTACTCTTGCCTGGAGAATCCCATGGAGGGAGGAGCCTGGTAGGCTACAGTCCATGGGGTCGCAAAGAGTCGGACACGACTGAGCGACTTCACTTTCACTTTTGATCTTTCATCTTCATTGAATAAGAAGTGATTCTATGGCACAGATGGTTAAATATAGTGAATATAGTGTTAATGCCTTTTCTTGATACTTTTTCCGCTTCTCTTTCAAATATTGCTGTTGTTTAGTCACTGAATTGTGTCCCACTCTGTGTGAGTCCATGAAACATACAACCCCGCCAGGTAAGTCCCTTTATGGTTCCATTTTATAGGCTCAGAGAGGTTAAGTTAGTTGCCAAAGGTCACAAAGTAGCAAGTGGCAGAGCCTTGATTCCACCCAGGTGTCTGGCTGTGCTCTGACCATCAGGTGTTCCTGCCTTGAACACACTGACAAGTCAACATAGTATCTGCTGCTGCTAAGTGGCTTCAGTCGTGTCCGACTCTGTGCGACCCCATAGATGGCAGCCCACCAGGCTCCCCAGTCCCTGGGATTCTCCAGGCAAGACCACTGGAGTGGGTTGCCATTTCCTTCTCCAGTGAATGAAAGTGAAAAGGGAAAGTGAAGTCTCTCAGTGGTGTCTGACCCTCAGCGACCCCGTGGACTGCAGCCTTCCAGGCTCCTCCGTCCATGGGATTTTCCAGGCAAGAGTGCTGGAGTGGGGTGCCATCGCCTTCTCCGATACATAGTGTCACCACGTGTGAAATAGATAGCTAGTGGGACACTCCTGCATAGCACAGGGAGAGCAGCTCTGTGTTCTGTGGTGGCCTAGATGGGTGGGAGGGGACCCAGTGGGGAGAGGGGATATCTGGATACATATGGCTGATTCACTTCTTGTGCAGCAGAAACGGACACAACATTGCAAAGCAATTATACTTCAATAAAAAATAATCATACCTCGTGTGATGAGGGATTGAGAAAATAGGCACTCTCCTTTGCTACCTGTGAAGATGGAAACAAACCCTTCTATAGAGGTTTAATAATACATATCTGAAATTTTTTTAAAACCACATAGTCTTTAATGTAGCATTTCTTTTCTGTTCTTTTATCCTGATGAAGACATTAGGTATGTATAAACATTTAATTAGCTTTGTAAGCATAGCTGTCAAGTTCCTCATAATAGCAAAAAATCAATATTAAAAATGTACAATTTTTAATTTTGTAAATATTGTAAATAAATTTACAATATTAAAAATGGAAACAACAAACCAGAAGCTACATCAGTTATTTTACATTCATTTACTCAGTGAAAGTCTATGTAGTTATTGTCATCATAGTTTATATTTTAGAATATTAATAGGAAAAACTGTACTGTATATTAGGAACCAAAAGCAGATTACCTTATAATACGTAACTGCCTTCTTTGTTTTGAAAAAGTCTGCATGTATGAATACTAAAAATAAGGTATGGCCTGGAAATATATTCACCAATTAAGTGTGATATATTCAAAAAGTGATAGAATTATTAGTTCCGTTCAGTTCAGTCACTCAGTCATGTCTGACTCTTTGCGACCTCATGGAATGCAGCATGGCAGGCCTCCCTGTCCATCACCAACTCCCATCACTCAAAGCCATGTCCATTGAGTCGGTGATGCCATCCAACCATCTCATCCTCTGTCATCCCCTTCTCCTCCTAGAATTATAGGTGATTCTTTTTTAAAAAAAATGTTTTATTTTTGAGTATCCCTTTATTCAGTAGGTGTCATATAGTAAGGAAAAATAATGTAAATTTAATTAAGTGCTTTTTAAAAGTCCTTTTATAGTATAGTCTGAGATCCACATTTTATAAGTTGTTCTATAAAAGCAGTTCAACTGCATGCTGTGGCATCAAGATTGAACTTAGAGTCCTCTGTCCTTGGCCAGGTTACACATTAACTCCAGAAAGTTAGAACTGGAAGAGATCCTAGAAATCAAGTGGCCCAACACTTCTGTTTTTCAGATGAGAAAGCAAAGACCATGGGGAGCAGCTGACTTGCCCAAGACTGACAACCAGGGTGGGGCTATCCAGGACTTGAAGGCAGGTCTCCATGCTCACAGGTTAGTACCAGTGATCACCACACTCTTTTTCTGGGTTTGAGTGTCTTTAGTTGTGAAATCGGAACTCCGAGTCAACAATTTCTTGGGGCAGAGTGTGATCCTCACACACAGAGTTTGGGATCAAATAACCCAGTGCAAGGGCTTCCCAGGTGCCTCAGTGGTAACGAATCCACCTGCCAGTGCAGGAGATGCAAGAGAGGTGTGTTCTGTCCCTGGGTCGGGAAGATCCCCTGGAGAAGGAAATGGCACCCCACTCCAGTACTCTTGCCTAGGAAATCCCACGGATGGAGGAGCCTGATGGGCTGCAGTCCATAGGGTCACAACTCAGTGACTAAACAGCAACAACGCATTCCAGTGCCAGCTCTTCTGTTTCAGAGAGATCTTAAGCAAGAAGATTGACTTTTTTGAGCCCTTTTCTCAACTGCAAAATGGTGATTAGAATAATCACCTCTTCACTCCAGTGTTCTTGCCTGGAGAATCCCATGGACGGAGGGGCCTGGTGGGCTGCGGTCTATGGGGTTGCAAAGAGTCACATATGACTAGGCAACTAACACACACAGCTAGGATATAGTGATGATTCTAATATAATAATGTGTGAAGTTTTCGGCACAATACCTGGCTTTCTTGAAGTCTCAAGAACACAAGCTCTTCTCCAGCTATTTGGATCTCTGGGCATGGACCCCTGTGTTGACTCTGTCTTCTGGCAGGAGGAACACTGGAATGATGATTGGCTGCCAGGACCACGGTCCCACTTCCGCATCTTTGGAGACGGTTAAAAGCCTCATCCATCTTCCTTGGTGGAGGAGGAGTTACATTCTGTCTACTGCCCGCCCTCTGGGGAAATCACTTTTGCCCCACCACTGCAGCATAAGCCATCCAGATTTACAAGGAACATAATTTATGATGTAGAGGACGTCAGCTCCTGGTGTAAATAAGTAATGAGGTTGGCTAGTAAAACAGTCATTGAAGTTGGCGACTCTGGAGAATATGGCTGATGCTGGGGTCACTGCTGGCAGGACCTGTGCAAGTGGATGAGTGGATGGGGGTCCCACACACTCACAGCCCTTCATGCACCCACTACTCCTGGCTTGTGCAAAATCACAGCAGAAACTGTGGTCAGAACTAGGGTTACAGGGCAGAAGGGAAACTCAAGGTGAAAATGTTCTTCACTTCAGTTGTGTCTGATTCTTTGCGACCCCATGGAGTGTAGCCTGCCAGTCTCCTCTGTCCATGGGGATTCTCCAGGCAAGAATACTGGAGTGGGTTGCAGTTCCCTTCTCTAGGGAATCTTCCTGACCCAGGGATTGAACCTGCATCTCTATGTCTCCCACATTGGGAAGTGGATTCCTTACCACTAACGCCACCCGAGAAGCCCAGGTGATGTATCACAGCCCTAACCCTGTCTTCACTTTGCTCTGTTGTGTGGGTAAATCTTGTGACTTGAAGATGCAGGAAGTAGGCTCGATGGTAGAACAAGGCATCTTCTGATCTAACATCTTATGATCATACAATTCAGAATCTAAGGGTCCATCCTAGTGCATTCAGAGTATGCACTGAAGTTAGAGGGCAAAACCCAGTTGCTATGGAAATGTGGGGCAGAAAATCTCCCTCAGACAGTTCCCCAGCCTTTGCTGGCCTGCAGGTCAAATCTGTGCTTCCATCACGGAGAAGCCGGTAGAGTTTATCAGGATCTCAGATTTCCTAATCCCATTAGCCACCTGTCCAAGGATTAGCCTTCATTCTCCCCTTGCCCCTTGTCCAATATTTACATGCAATTAGGTTCCACTTGGTTGACTGTTGAGCTGCTATTTGGAAATGGTGATAAAAAGAACTCATCACATTTGGCTAAGTCATGTTGCAAGTTTTCCAACTGTTCAGTTATGCCTCTTATTGGTGCTCAGAGGAGTCAGAGGCTCACACCGCACCGCCCCTCCCACCCCAACCCTGTAATGCAACCCTTGACATGAGAGGAAAGAAAGCATTGTGGTCCCTGAACATTTGGGACCCATTATAACCAGATGACTTCCAGAGGGTTTGGGCCATCAGAACAACTCTACGCATGATTCTAATGTGTCACAAAGATGCTATTTTTCATGGTCATTTCAGGTTTAGAAGAATTGACTGTTGAATGCTTTTGTTTCTTGTCTTCTAGGTGGCAGAGAGGCAAAATCATCAGTCAGACCCATTGCCTAAAAGCTCAGAAAACTTAAAAAACTCACCCCCCACCAGGGACTTCCTTGGTGGTCCAATGGTTAAGAAATCTACCTTGCAATGCAGGGGACATAGTTTGTATCACTGGTTGGGGAACAAAGATCCCACATGCCTTGAAGCAACTAAGTCCATGTAGCCCATGAATCACAACGCCATGACGAAAGATCCTAAGACCAGACACAGCCAAATAAATAATTTTTTTAAAGTACCCCTGCTGAAAGGTGAGCTTTTTAAAGATTCACAAGAACCTATAACCTTCTATTGAACTGCCAAGGGGCAAAGAAGATCAATTTTCACACTTCATGGAGCAGAGCAAAAGGCAAAATAAGCGACTACCTGATAAGTGCCCTTGAAAAATGTTGAAATAAAAGCTAAATGGTGTGAAGACTGCAGCTAATCCCCTTATCAATTCCAAGGTCCCAAATTACTAACGTCCTGGAGAAAGTGGTCCAACAAAAGCCATCCAATCCAGGTGAAGGGAAACAGAGACACAGGGTCTCCGGGCCAGCGTAGTCATTGAGATGGTCTAATTAAAGAAGACAGTTAGGAGGCTGGCTTCTGTCCTGCCATGATTCCCCCACTGATACAATCCCAAGGAATGGCAGGGAGCCAGCATTGCTCAAGTGACTTCTTGTTTAACTCAGCCATTTAAGTGCTTGTCAAGTGTTAAATTTAAATGTGTTTAAAGATTATTACCAAACCACCCCCCACAACCCATCAGGGGGAAAGTGGGACTATGTACACACATAGCCACACATATAGGTCAAGGGGGAAATAGCTTCAGGGGTATTTAGAGATTTCGCTTTTAGCAAAAGTCATTTTTCTCCCTCCAGTAAGCCTGTGAGCTTTTAATAGCCACTTTCCTTGATTGCTTTCTAGATCATCGTTTGCTGCCAAGTGGCCCAATATGAACACACAGACTGGAGGTCTTGAGGGGGAAAGGGGCTTTGAGAGGCTCTTCAGACCAGAATTCTGAAAGCTTGCCCAGACTGAGTCAACCACGTCACTCACCTAAATCATGTAATAAAATAAAGTCTTGAATATATATTTTTTTCAGTTTGAATATTTTTCTATTCTGAGTAGTCCAGAGAAGTTTGGAAAAATGCCTTCCTCCAAGTTCCTTATACATTTCTGAAAATACGATGATGATATTGCAATTAAAATAGTTTAGGAATATCATGAGATTGCCTAAAGAGTGAATTAGTAAAATAATTTATGATCTTGAGAACTCCAGATACTAATGTGCTCTTTATTTTCTTATTAGTAGTTTGCTTTTGGGAGGGGTAGAAATTATTCAGCCTTGGACAGTTTTTTGCTTAGCTGTTAAGTATGTGGTTGAACTAGATTCTGTAATTTGGCACAGGTTTTTTTTAAGAGTAGAGAAACTCTGGCATAATGTTTATTTATTTTTAAAAAATATTTATTTATGTATCAAATTTTATTTATTTACTTGGCTGCACCAGGTCTTAGGCACACAAGATCTTCCATCTCTGTTGCCCAGACCAAAGATTAAACCCGGGCTCCCTGCATTGGGAGGGCAGAGTCTCGGCCACTGGACCCCCAGGGAAGTTCAGTGTTTGTTTTAATATAAACCCCAGTCAGTAAGGAGGCAGGGGACCTACCCAAGATCAAAGACACAAGGAAGTGAACACCTTATCTCCTCTCTTATCTCCTCGCTGAAGCACACAACTTACCTGCTTACTGACCACTGGATAATTCTGTGGACTTGTGCTCATGTATACCATTTAGCCCACATATTGGAGAAGGCAATGGCACCCCACTCCAGTACTCTTGCCTGGAAAATCCCATGGACAGAGGAGCCTGGTAGGCTGCAGTCCATGGGGTCGCTAAGAGTCAGACACGACTGAGCAACTTCACTTTCACCTTTCACCTTCATGCATTGGAGAAGGAAATGGCAACCCACTCCAGTGTTCTTGCCTGGAGAATCCCGGGGACGAGGGAGCCTGATGGGCTGCCATCTATGGGGTCACACAGGGTTGGACACGACTGAAACGACTTAGGAGCAGAAGCAGCAGCCCACATATCACTTCCAGCCGCTCCAATCAGCATCAGGTGTTCAGGTGTGCATCCGATACGCAATAAGCGTTTCCTTGATTGACACATGAGAAACGCTGGACTGGAAGAAACAAGCTGGAATCAAGATTGCCAGGAGAAATATCAATAACCTCAGATATGCAGATGACACCACCCTTATGGCAGAAAGTGAAGAGGAACTAAAAAGCCTCTTGATGAAAGTGAAAGTGGAGAGTGAAAAAGTTGGCTTAAAGCTCAACAGTCAGAAAACTAAGATCATGGCATCCGGTCCCATCACTTCATGGGAAATAGATGGGGAAACAGTGGAAACAGTGTCAGACTTTATTTGGGGGGCTCCAAAATCACTGCAGATGGTGACTGCAGCCATGAAATTGAAAGACGCTTACTCCTTGGAAGAAAAGTTATGACCAACCTAGACAGATATTCAAAAGCAGAGACATTACTTTGCCAACAAAGGTCCGTCTAGTCAAGGCTATTGTTTTTCCTGTGGTCATGTATGGATGTGAGAGTTGGACTGTGAAGAAGGCTGAGCACCAAAGAATTGATGCCTTTGAAATGTGATGTTGGAGAAGACTCTTGAGAGTCCCTTGGACTGCAACGAGATCCAACCAGTCCATTCTGAAGGAGATCAGCCCTGGGATTTCTTTGGAAGGAATGATGCTGAAGCTGAAACTCCAGTACTTTGGCCACCTCATGTGAAGAGTTGACTCATTGGAAAAGACTCTGATGCTGGGAGGGATTGGGGGCAGGAGGAGAAGGGGATGACCGAGGATGAGATGGCTGGATGGTATCACTGACTCGATGGACGTGAGTCTGGGTGAACTCTGGGTGTTGGTGATGGACAGGGAGGCCTGGCGTGCTGCGATTCATGGGGTCACAAATAGTCGGACCCGACTGAGCAACTGAACTGAACTGAACTGATTAACACTATTATGTTCTAACCCTGCTTTGTTTTTTTTACCAGGACACTGGGGCTAAAGGAAATTCCTGTCCAATGGGTTCGGCTACAGCAACCACTGTAGTGAAATAATAACCACCTTTGAAGAGTGCACTGTTCTTCCTTTTGAAACACTTGCCCATATTAGTTTGCTATAACCGCTCATATTATAGAAACAGCTAACAGTTCTGAAAAGGACTTGGGGCTTCGCTGGGTGGCTCCATGGTAAAGAATCTGCCTGCCAAGGCAAGAGATACTGGTTCAATCCTCTGGGTTGGGATGATCTCCTGTAGAAGGAAATGGCAACCCACTCCAGTATTCTTGCCTGGGAAATCCCATGGACAGAGGAGCCTGGCAGGCTGCAGTCCATGTGTGCGTGCTAAGTCACTCAGTTGTGTCTGACTCTATGCGACCCCATGGACTGCAGCTCCTCTGTCCATGGGATTCCCCAGGCAAGAATACAGGAGTGGGTTGCCGTTTCCTTCTTCAGGGGACCGTTCCAACCCAGGGATCAAACCCCCACCTCCTATGTCTCCTGAATTGACAGGCAAGTTCTTTACTACTGGCTCCACCTGGGAATCCCATTCATGGGGTTGCAGAAGAGTTGGACATGACTTAGCAATTAAAGCAACTGAAAAGGAAGTCAGTAATTGGGTCTGTGTCTTAAATGCTACATTTACTGAATACCTGGCACTAGAACAGGTATTGAGTTTCCTTCCAAAGTGTACTGAAGACAGATCTTACCTTGAGTACAGTTTGGAAGAGGAGCATTACCAAAGCCTTAATAAGAACCTAACATTGCAAACCAAGGGGCCCACTTTTATTGAGCACATAGTATGTACCAGGTCCTGAGTGAAGCACTTTCCATATATTATTTCTAGTTTCTCCATCATTCTTCGCAACAAGTTATAAAGGCCACTGGATAGATGAGACAAATTGCATTCTAAGAGATTGTGACTTCTCTAATATCACACAATTAGGATTAAAATTAGGAATATTTCCTCCAAAGCTGATATATCCTCCACTATACCAGCCCACCAAGTTTCTCTGTCCATGGGATTCTCTAGGCAAGAATGCTGGAGGGGTTACCATACCCTCCTTCCAGGATCTTCTTGACCTAGGGATTGAAACTGAGTCTCTTATATCTTCTGCACTAGCAAATGGGTTCTTTTCCACTAGCACCACCTGGGAAGCCCAAAACTGGTAAAGTCCCAGGCAAACCAGTTTAAGTTGATCATGCTTACTGAAATATGTGAGACTTCATATAATTCTGAACCTAGAGAGGACTAATAAATGCAATGTTGAGATGAAAATCTATAAGGAGATTAATTTACAGTGCAGGTTAAACAAGAACAAAAATAACAGCATTCCACCATTAAAGTATTAAGCATATTTTATATTTATGAAATGTCAAAGAGTTTATATTTTCTTATTCAAAACTGTTCTTTATTTTTCTGAATTCCACTTGTCCTTTTGGGACTTTGGGATTAGACTACTTCTCCTGGTCGACCCCACACTTATATTCACGTGTGCTGAGTTGCTTCAGTTGTGTCTGACTCTTTGTGACTCCATGGACTATAGCCTGCCAAGCTCCTCCATCCCATAGAATTCTCCAGGCAAGAATACTGGAGTGGGTTGCCACGCCCTCCTCCAAGGGATCTTCCCAAACCCAGGGATCAAGCCCAGGCCTCCCACATTGCAGGCAGATTCTTTATCATCTGAGCCACCTGGGAAGCCCACACTTATATAACAAATGGTAAAATAAGTGCTAAGATAAAGTTTGGCAAAGAGAGGGCCTGAATTGATCTCCTCGGGGACTTTCCTGGCTCCCGCACTGCATGGAAATCATCTGGAAACTCCCATTCCCTCTGTGAAGGGATGCAGAAAGTAGCTGACGATGCTTGTCTGAGGAGCAGGGCACGTGTCCTTATAGTAGGGAAGAAGGTGAGATGTTATTGCTAGGGAGTGGGTGTTGAATGGCAACCTTATGCAGACCTCAAGGTTATATAACACTTCTAAGAGAAGAAATCAGGAACAGGACGCCGACCAGTTGAGAGAAAACAGGCTCCTGGACTGTTTATCAGCAACAGACAGCAGCATGGGGTGAGATAGGCAGGGGCCACCATCTTCCAGAGACTGTCATCAACAGACTCACCCAGTTCTCACTTAAAAGAGGCAAGACCCTGCAGCATCTCAACAGACTGAAGATTCAAGACTCTTCTCCATCCCCCGCCGAGGACACAAGACCCTCCTAACCCAGACATCAAGACTTATCTTGGGAACAAGAAAGATGGAAGGCTCAACTCTGAAAACTTGAGTTTTCAACTCATCACTATGAACTGCAGGAAATCGTTTAAAAAAGAAGACACTGAGATACTGTCAATTAACAAAGTTGAGCTCCTCGGCTATCCAGTAGGAAGGGGGGCGTGTAAGGAAGAAGATGCAGTAATAAAGAAATAAGCAAATGGATTAAGGAATGAATATAAAATTTGTTTTGATATTTGCATATCTAAGTAGCAGTGAGGAAACCTGCCTACTTGCTACAGAGCAATTCATTAGAGGATTTGGAAATTACAGAAAAGTATAACAAAATTTTAAGAATTGTATCTCTCAGTGATATTTTGGACAAATGGACAGATAGGGATAAATGGCACTATAATATATACGTAAGTAAGCTCTATATACAATTCTGTGTCTTAACTTTCACATATTAAGATTATGGTACCACATAAAATGTTCTCTAATAATTATTATTAGTTTCATAGCAGTCAGCCATCTGAAGGGACCACGATTCATTTAGTTATTTTATTATTGCTGAGCATTCGTTTGTTTACCCCCACTATTATAAACCATGCTGTAATGAACTTGATGGGGCTTCCCTGGTGGCTGGCTCAGTGGTAAAGAACATGACTGAAGTGATTAAGCAGCAGCAGCAGCAGCAATGAACTTGATAAATAGATCTTTTCCATATATTTAACTGAAATCATTGAATGAGAGGATATGGATTGATTTTAATCTCTTGGTGGGTTTGGGCATGTATTTCCTGCAAGGCTGTACCAGTTTCTCTGTCAGTAGTGTACAAATTTCAAGGCATCATTGTTACCAATTCTAAAATCACTTGATGGGAGAAAAGTAGAATCTAATTTTTGTTTTAATTTATACTGTTGGCTGTGATGGAATATTCTGCTTATTAGCAACTTGAAATATGTGAAATCATTTTTCTACATTTTTTGAGTGCTGTCTTTTTTATTTGAACAGCCTAATTAAAAAGTGCATTGATCCTTATTGCATATACTTTTTATATTTTCTTTCTCAGTTTCTGACATGCTCATTTTTATTCCCATGTGGTCAAATCTCATCCACTGCCTTTTGCTAAGAAAAATCTTTGTTCTTAAATAACCTAAATAAATGTTCTTCTATACTTTGCTTTTCACATATAGCTTTTTAATCTATCTAGAATTTTCTCTCAGTATAATGAAGATTTAGTTTTCTCTAAATATTTAATTAGTTGTGCCAGCAGCTTTTACTTCCTTCCCACCCAGTAATGTGAGATGACTTCTTTATCAGATAATGAACTTATGTGTGGGTTTTCCCAGTGGCTCAGTGGTAAAGAATCCACCTGTCGTACAGGAGATGCGGGTTTGATCCCTGGATTGCGAAGATCCCCTGGAGGAGGGAATGGCAACCCACTCCAGTATTCTTGCCTGGGAAATCCCATGGACAGAGGAGCCTGGCGGGCTACAGCCCATAGGGTCTCAAAGAGTCAGACATGACTGAAGAGGCAACCGAAGCAACTCAGCACTCAGGCAGGCTGTTTCTATGCCCTTTACTTCATTGATCTGTCTAATGATTTCTGTTCTAGCAGGATATTATTCTAATTATTTTAATTCTATAATGTACATCAATACCTTCCATTGCTGTTCCTTTTCAAAAATTTCTTGGGTATTTATGCCACCTTATTATTTTACTTTGTCAAATTTCAGGGGAGAAAACAAGCCTTTAAGCTTTCCATTAAAAAATTCATCTGGGAAAAATTTTAATTGTTTAAACTTACTAGCTAAGAACATGTTTTAACCTCTCCAGTAATTCAATTCTCCTTTTATTTCCATCAATAAAAAATTTAAGATATTTTTATATTTGTTTGTCAGGTCTCACATATATCCCTTGAAAGTTGATTCTGGTTACTTAATATTTTTGGCAACTATTGTAAGAATGCGAACTTGAAGATACGTATTATTGGCTGTATCTGTTACATAGAACATACTTTTACAAAGTCCTTAACTTTATATGCCAGACTTTCAGAACCTTTATCAGCACTAAGGGTTTTATGCAAAGTTTTGAGATTCTACTCTGTATTTTCAACATGTTTCTGCTATAATCACCATTTAATTTTCTTGTTCTCTAATGGATGCAAGGTTTTGCTACTCATTGAATTAATTATAACAGGACTGTTGATGCTAAACTGTGTGTTAAATATTGAAATTTTAATTTCATATTACTCATACATAATAAAAAGAACAACACTTTTGTATAGCAAACAAGTAAACTAGCATCATTATTTCAAGATTAATAGTTCTCTGATCATTCATTGAATTTCAAGTAGACTGTGTGAAAAAAATAAGCCCCAATTAAATAGAGCTGCGATACCAGAAGGGGGAGCTCTCAAACCCCTGTGAAGTTAGCTGAACCCAAAGGGAAGAAGAAAGACACCTCCTTTTTCCTGGCAAGAACTCAGCCAAGGAAAAGTCACTGACTCTGTTTACTAGAGCCTTGCCAACTGCTTTTTTCTCTCTATAAAACTGTTCCCCTTTCCTTGTCCTGTGGGGGAATCACACATGGTTGACTGTGCCTGCAGACCCCAAATTGCATTTCTTTGCCGATCCCAAATAAACCCATTTTCACTGGAGAAATATCTAGCAGTCTGTTTACTTCAGGTCACTAATTCTCACAGCAGAGTTTCCTGCAAACAAACTGGACATGCTTCAATATTCTGATGACAAGATACAGAAGAAATAAAAATCTACCAGAAGGAGCTTCACCTCGTTTTTTATAAGAGATGATACAGATTACTGTTCAGCCAATATGTTCATTCATTTAACAGATTTCTGTTTTTAACCCTCTGACCTATTTCATCCATTTCTCTCACCCCTACTCCCTACCTCTGGCAAGGCTGCTGTTATTATTGAAATTTGAATATTCTTCATATTGCCTTTCAATAAATTTATAAATTTGCATGTAAATATATATATTTGTTGACTTTATAATAATTATCTAGACTTCATGCATTAAGCTTCCTTTCAATTTTTCTAAGTATTTATGGCACAGTTCAATAATAGTGCCAAAGATAATAATGTGAAATTTAGGGCAAACCATGAAAATTTTAAATATGTTTAGTTTCTGATGAATCGTATCCATAAGACACATAATTAGACATATTTTTGTATATTAGGATATAGGCAGTTAGAGTGAAAGATCAATATCAAGGCAAAAGGTAAACATCCCTGGAAAGAAGCTTGTGGTCACTCTTTATGAAGCAATCTGGTGAATAGCCCAAAGGCATCATGTTTACAAGGTCATGAATTCTTAATGTTCTGGGTCTAATTCTAGAAATCTGTTAGAAGTTCAGGTTACCTCTACCTGGACTAGCGCTCATTGCCTTATGAGGCAGGCTCATGCTGTATCCGATTGTACATGCATAGATGGAAAAATATACCAGTGGACCTCAGTCAGAGTTTTTTCATGCATCCCCCATGCATGGTAAATAGTAGAATTAGTTTGGAACACGCCTCTGTGTCCCTAAGAATTTGTGTCCCAAAATTCTTTCCAGGGATGTTTACCTTTTGCCTTGATATTGATCTTTTACTCTGCCTATATCCTAATGCCCAAAAATATGTCTAATTATGTGTCTTAGGGATATAATTCATCAGAAACTAAACATATTCAAATTTTTCATGGCTTGCCCTAAATTTCACATTATTATCTTTAGTACTCTTATGGAACTGTGCCATAAATTCTTGTGCCATAAATTTATTCAACGTGTGTGTGTACTTAGTCGCTCAGTCATGTCTGGCTCTTTGCGACCAGGCTTCTCTGTCTATGGGATTCTCCAGGCAAGAGTACAGGAGTGGGTAGCTGTTCCCTTCTCCCGGGGATCTTCCCGACCCAGAGATCAAACCTGGGTTTCCTGCATTGCAGGCAGATTCTTTACCACTGAGCCACGAGGGAAGCCCAATTTATTCAATGCCTTCCTGAATAATTCTTTTACTGTTGTCACTTGTTTGTTGGTTAGTTTGCTTTTGGCCACACGTGGGATCTTAGTTCCCCAAACAGGGATTGAACCTGTGCCCCCTGAAGTGGAAGAGTAGACTCTTAGCCACAGAATGACCAGGGAAGTCCTGCCTAGAATAATCCTTCACTGAGTTAAATATTTTCTGTACATTACATGTAACTGTCTGGACAGAAAGATGATTAGCTCAGACGCTAGCTACATATGGACATTAGCCCCTCTTTTCATCAAAAGTTTATCAAGGCAGCTTGGGCTGCAATGGAGCTGCATAAAGAAACGTCTTCTAAAGCTCAGTTGATGGCAACAGCTGACACTTTGTCTTCACTCTCAGTTCTGTGAGTTGGTGATGGTTGCTCTGCTGGTTTGGATCAGCTTTATATGCCTGGTCCTTCTCACTCCACAGTAGTGTGAGTGGCTTCTATCCAGGGCATGCTATTACCAGGATAAGGGCTGGAGTGTAGGAAGGCTGTCAGAAACCTTCAGTGTTTCGTAAAGCCTTCCTTATAACTGGTACAGTATCCCTCCCTATACTGTTCTTAGTGAGTCATATGGCCACGTGGCCAAGCTGACATCCATGGGGCTCAGCAGTATTTTCTTCCTGTAGGGGTGGATAAGGAGAGAGTAAATGTTTGCCAGTGGGGAAAGGTTGGGCACTTCCTTCATCAGCTCAGTCTTAGAGGGAACAGAGGGGTCTTGGGGGAGGGGGCAACTGGGCCAAACGAGGGGTGGGGCTGGGGGACCTACAGAGACCTGGCACCCCACTGTCCACATTTCCCAGCCCACTGTGCTTTGGGGAATGGATTTGGGATGTCAGTGTAGGGGAGCAGAGCTCACCAGAGTCTACCCTCTTTGTCTCAACTACCGATGGACCTTCTTTCTGCATTCAAAATAAACTCATACACTTCCGGAGGCAGGAACTCCAAAGGGCATCCGATTTGAAATTCAGGATCTTGTACTAGCATCTGCAGCAGGTCCGGATTTGATTTCTCTTGAAAGATTTGATTTCACTTATAAGCGGAAAACAAAATCTATTTATATCCTCTTTTGACCACATACACCGCCCCCCCCAACACACACATACACATATATCATATAAAGGTGAAAGGAGACCAGGATGACAGCAATAAACTGTTCCATTCAGAAAGGTGAAAAACGGGAGAGACACAGCAATCAGTGAGCCACAACAATTCTGAATTTCCACTGGGCAAACGTTCCTTACGAAAATGCTTCCTAAGAAGCAACCCCAGGAGACTTACGTGGTGGTCAATGGTCAAGAGTCTGCGATTCTACTGCAGGTAGCACAGGCTCCATCCTTGGTTGGGGAACTGAGATCCTGCATGCCACAGCGAGATTAAAAAAAAAAAAAAGTCCATCTGTATAAAATCTGCCTGCAATGAAAGAGACCCCGGTTCAATTCCTGGGTCAGGAAGATCCCCTGAAAAAGGGATAGGCTACCCATTCCAGTGTTGCTGGGCTTCCCTGGTGGCTCAGATGGTAAAGAATCTGCCTGTAATGCAGGAGACCCAGGTTTGATCCCTGAGTTGGGAAGATCCCCTGGAGAAGGGAATGGCTACCCACTCCACTATTCTTGCCTGGAGAATTCCATAATGGAAAAGACTATGAAAAAGCATGTAAATGTATGTATAGCTGGGTCACTCTGCTGTCCAGCAGAAATTGACACAATGTTGTAAATCAACTATATTTCGACTAAATAATTTTTTTTTAAAGAAAAGAAGCAACCCCAAATCTCAGAGGCTTACAACCACTGTATTTCTCCACATTCTGACCTGGTTTGCAGGTCAGTTATATCAACTTTCTACAGGCAACAAGTCTGATTCAGAACTACCCCACAAGTCTTCTTACTCAAAGTCTCAGAATGAAAGATCAGCTACTACCTAAGGCGTATTGCTTCACTACAGTGCCCAGCAGTCCAAGCAGAAGGATGTGAACATGCATACTGTCACATCTGATTTCGGTGTCGACCATCTGGTGATGTCCATGTGTAGTCTTCTCTTGTGTTGTTGGAAGAGGGTGTTTGCTATGACCAGTGTGTTCTCTTGGCAAAACTGTTAGTCTTTGCCCTGCTTCATTTTGTACTCCAAGGCCAAATTTGTCTGTTACCCCAGGAATCCCTTGACTTCCTACTTTTGTATTCCAGTCCCTTATAATAAAAAGGACATCTTTTTTGGGTGTTAGTTCTAAAAGGTCTTGTAGGTCTTCATAGAACCATTCACCATCAGCTTCTTCAGACTTGGCTTACTGTGATGTTGAATGGTTTGCCTTGGAAATGAACAGAGATCATTTAATGATCTATACAGTCAGCAAAAACAAGACCAGGAGCTGACTGTGGCTCAGATTATAAACTCCTTATTGTGAAATACAGACTTAAATTGAAGAAAGTAGGGAAAACCACTAGACCATTCAAGTGAAAGTGAAAGTAAAGTCGCTCAGTCGTGTCCGACTCTTTGTGAACCCCGTGGACTGCAGCCCACCAGGCTCCTCCATCCATGGGATTCTCCAGGCAAGAATACTGGAGTGGGTTGCCATTTCCTTCTCCAGGGGATCTTCCCTACCCAGGGACCGAACCCAGGTCCCCTGCATTGCAGGCAGATGCTTTACCCTCTGAGCCACCGGGGAAGCCCTAAATCAAATCCCTTACAAGTATACAGTGAAAGTGACAAATAGATTCATGGTGGAAAAGATAGAAGGCAGGAGGAGAAGGGGACGACAGAAGATGAGATGGTTGGATGGCATCACCAATTCGATGGACATGAGTTTAAGCAAGCTCCGCGAGTTGGTGATGGACAGGGAGGCCTGGCGTGCTGCAGTCCATGGGGTTGCAAAGAGTCAGACACAACCGAGCGACTGAACTGAACTATCACATCTGTTCACGCTTTATTAACCATGTCATATGTTCAAGCCCAACACGAATATTCTATTCTTCCCATGCCAAGAGAAGGGAGAGAGAATATTTGCTGAACAAGAATAGAGTCTACCACAGAGGATGAGATATGTTTTAGAGAATATTTCCTCTTCCAAAGGAGTCCAGTGGAAATAATCTTTCCTAATATCAGAAGATCCCAGTGAGTAGCTAAATGTCCTTCATGTAAATTATTCTATAAGCACAACAGTAAGTTATACGTACCTATTGGAAAAACATAAAGGGCAAGTACATAGCAGTACATAAATTTCACTTTGTATAGAGAGCTGAATAACATACAGTTCAACAGAGAATTGGAAATCAGTTTGAATTACCAAGAAAAAAAAATAGCAAAGAGACAGAATGAAACAGATGAATTTCACATAGATCTGGGGAAATCTGATTAGGTAACCCCTAATTCTTCCTCTACCTGTGCTGCCTTAATGGAAAAAAGATAATTCCAGGGAATTGGACTGGGTTTATTTGAGGGGCCAGTAATGGAGTGCACAGGAGAACTGGAGCAGAAAAACTCACAGGAAGAATTAACGAAGTTACAGAAAGACACATTCCATGGGTAGGGAAGTTATGTGTCTGTCTCAGAAGAGTCTGTCTGGATAAAATCATCACAATATTTCTTAGCAACTAACTACTGGGGTGAGCCTCAGAATCTTGAGTAGGTTAAAACTATACATTAATCGGAACTTATGATAAATCTCTGAGACCCTTAGGACAGAGCAGAGTGTGAAGAGCTAAAACAAGTTCATTTTACTGCCTCTTTGATAAATGCAAACATGGACAAGCCTTGCTCGAACATGACCATGTGGATATGAGAATCTGAGAGTCATATTCGTGAACATTACAAACTATAGCATCATGTCAGTGCACCACAGAACACAAATGTTCATCCCTGTGGATACATGGATACTATGAGCATGTTAACACATCAGATTTTGTGTACTTTCTGAGTTTGTCCATCCTTTATCGTTTAACACCAGTTATGTTGGCTGCGTTTCTGAGCCCAACTCATAGCCACTTAACACTAGTGTTAGTCCCTCTGTTGTGTCTGACTCTTTGCGACTTTATGGACTGTAGCCCACGAGACTCCTCTGTCCATGGGATTCTCCAGGCAAGAATACTGGAGTGGGTAACCATTTCCTTCTCCAAGGGATCTTCCCAACCCAGGAATTGAACCCAGATCTCCTGCATTTCAGGCAGATTCTTTACCATCTGAGCCACCAGGGAAGCTCTTGGATGGGTAAAAATACAATTTCAAATCAAGGGAGAGGTCATAAGGGTAAAGAAATCACACAAGTGGTGAAGTCTTCCTAAGAAATCACTGACAAACATTAAACTATATAAAATGTCTGTAAAATCTAAGCTGAAGTGGTGGTTGGGACTAAGGAAAGTTTGAATTTATTGTTGAGGAAACTAGATATGGTTATTTGCATATCTTCTTTCTGATTTTACAGAGTCCCAAGTTGAACTTCAAAATAACTTAAATTTTCATCTAGGAATAATATTGATAATGCTTCTGGTACAGAGTGGTCAGACCTTATAGGAATACATCTTCCCCAAAAGTGCCTGTAGTAAGAAGGGTAAGTCATGGAAAGCAAAAATGAGAATTAGAGAAGTTGCTTGCAACAGATAAGGGCACCAGACTTGCCTGGTGGTCCAGTGGTTAAGAATCTTCCTGCCAGTGCAGAAACACGGGTTTGACTCCTGGTCCAGGAAGATCCCATATGCCGCAGAGAAGCTAAGCCTGTGCAGCACAGGGACTGAAGCCTGCATATCCCAGAGCCTGCACTCTGCATCAAGAGAAGCCATCGGCATGAGACCACGCACCCCAACTAGAGAAAGTCCTTGCACAGCAATGAAGACCCAGTCCAGCCATAAATAATTTTTTTTTTTTTAAAAAGAACACATCTTCTGCAAAGGTGCCTGTAGTAGGGAGGTTATATGCAAGCAAGTCAAGGAAAGCAAAAATGAGAGTGAGGAATTTGCTTGCAAAAGATAAAGGCACCGTTTGTTTTCTCGTTTAATGTGTTTATTGAACAGTTAATATGTGCAAAGTACTGTACTGTATATATACATACATACGAAGTATATAAGCCAAGGGAAAACCACAATAAGGCAAATGTGGACACTCACACTTCAGGAGTGGAGATAAAACACACACACACTCACACACGTGACTGTGATATAAGATAGAAAATACAACCCTTTGGGAAAAATCAGTCAGCAATTTAAAGTACAAGACATGAAATCAGGACAATGATATTCTCCCAGCTAAAATGAAACCCAGATGCTGAGAGGAAGGTACAATATTAACCTAATATCCTGAAAATGCAGGGAAGAGATTAACTTTTAATAAAAGGTCATCACACATAAGCAAAGGGGAAGAGTATTGCTAGCAATGATGAAACAGGAGAAAATGTAGAATGGGAGGAAAAACATTGGAAAGTATAGAAAAGAGGTTATTTCAATTAGTTCAGTATGTGAATGTTAAATTAATGATTTCTGCATATTGAGTGAAATTAATGAAATTATCAGTGCCTGACACTGCATTAGGGTCCTCAAGATAATTGCAAATGTCACTAGAATACTGTAAGCTAATAGAATTTCATGGAAAATAAAATCAGAATGGATGAAATATTTTCTGCATATATGTATTCAAACACATAGACACAAATTGATATAAATGAATAAGAATACTCACCTAAGGTGGGTTTAGAAATTAAACTGCTGAGAATCTTAATAAGTATAGATTAATTGTTTAACATTTGAAACCTGGCATTTATCGGGATAATTGATACACCAATTTATAATCATTTCAAAGAACTCAGAATGCAATATGGCAGATAATCCTGCTTTTCTCAGTGTCAGGCCCATTTAGGTGACTTTTATAAGGAGGTGACCAGTTACATAAATAAGGGAAAAGCAAAAAAAAAAAAAAAAAGTATTTTATAGTATTATTCTGCTTAGCTTTTAGCTATGGTCTCACATGATATTTCCTTTCTACCCCATTCCATTAGAAAGATATGGATGAAGTTCATGCATTCAGTAGCCTAATTAGGTAATCAAAGGTAACTTAAATTTTTTTATCATCTTAGAAGAAATAGTTCAGTGTTGTGATTATTTACTTTAATTCTTTCTTGCTAAAAAAAATTTAACTCTTAAGATAGTTTTTTGTCTATCTTTAGATACAACCTGCTTCAGTTCAGCTCAGTTCAGTCTCTCAGTCATGTCTGACTCTTTGCAACCCCACGGACTGCAGCACGCCTGACTTCCCTGTTCATCACCAACTCCTGGAGCTTGCTCAAACTCATGTCCATTGAGTAGAAGATGCCATCCAACCGTCTCATCCTCTGTCATCCCCTTCTCCCACCTTCAATCATTCCCAGCATCAGGGTCTTTTCTAATGAGTCAGTTCTTTGCATCAGGTGGCCAAAGTATTGGAGCTTCAGCTTCAGCATCAGGCCTTCCAATGAATATTCAGGACTGATTTCCTTTAGGATAGACTGGTTGGATCTCCTTGCAGTCCAAGAGACCCTCAAGAGTCTTCTCCAGCACCACAGTGCTGGATAACATGTTTATCTGGCTTATCTGGCTGCATATCAAAATATTGTTTTTATCTTTTAAATTTTTATTGGAATACAGTTGCTTTACAATGTTGTGTTAAAACAAGTATCAGTTCAGTTCAGTTCTAATGCATATATGTAGAATCTAGAAAATACTGTTTTTAATATATAGCCTCCATTGTTCTTGTATTACATGCAATTATTCTTCTACTTATAATTCCTCTCTTAGGAATTGTTTCGAATTGTGTATTTTTAAATAGAGATTGAGTTTGGAGAGAATTATTGATTTTTTTGTACTACTAAAATCTGCTAATTTTAGAGTTTATTTTCATCTATAAATATAGCTTGCATAGTTTCTGGTTTTCAACATTTTATTTTTGGCCCAGAATTGAACACATTCTGTAAGCATTTCATGGATACTTGAAAAGGAAGGTGAGTTTTTTCTTTGTGTATAGCTATAAAAACAAAGTTTATTATAATACCAATCTTCTGCTTGTTTCTTATTTATATTTGCTATTTAAACATTAAAGATCTAGGGTTAGGCTATTTCTTCCCATAAATCCTGCCCCCTCCCCTACCCCCACACCACCTCAGCATTCTGTCATGGTTGGTTATGTCAACTGGAAGTCGAGCTGCCTCTCCGAAGTCCTGCTTCCAGACTCACTAGTTGTGTCATCTTAATCAAATAAGTTAATGTTTCTAAATCATAAAATCATTTATAAAATGAAAATAATAATCCTCTATTTCATAAGACCAGCCTCAGAGTAAAAGATATAATGGAGATACAGTGTCTGGCACATAATATAGTCAATAAACATTAGTTTTATTATTACTGGTATTGTCATCATGCTTAGTTCATTTCTAACACCTTTTTAATTTCTTAATTTTCTTTTCCGCTTTATTGACAGGCACTTGCAGAGAGATGGAATGGTTGATCTTTGATCGAACTGCACAGAAGGCTTTCTCTAGAAAGCACAACAGAATGAGGGCCAAGAATTCCAAAGCATCCATTTTGCAGCCAAGCTACCAAACTAAAACATCCAGAGAAGGATCCTCTGTCCTGTTGCATTAAAGTCATCTGAAGAACTTTTAAAAATAATTAGTGCCCCAGTATTTTTCGAATTGTTGGATAGACTGTTGGAGGCAAGAATTTTAAGTAGCAGAAACAGCGATAGCGGTGGTCCACGGAGAGAAGGCAGGTCTGGGTGAGACTTGGGAGTGGCCTAAACCTGTCCGTGGCTTCCCAGGTGGCTCAGTGGTGAAAGAATCCACCTGCCAGTGCAAGGAGATGTAGTAGGCTCAGGTTTGATCCCTGTATAAGGAAGACCCTTTGGAGGAGAAAATGGCAACCCACTCCAGTATTCTTGCCTGGGAAATCCCATGGACAGAGGAGACTGGTGGGTTACAGTCCATGTGGTTGCAATGAGTTGGACATGACTGAGCACAGCACACGTACACAAACCTAATCACAGCCAGCAAAGAGCATTGCTGTGCTGGTGAGCATCCAGATAAAACAGATAGAAACCAGGCCTTCCAGTTGACTCATCAGAGTAGGAAAGACAGGGAAGGACCATGTCACCTACCAGTTGGCACGGGCCATCTTCCTCTACAAGGATTAAATTGTGAGCTGCTGCAGCTGCTGACCTTCAACAACACCTGAAAGGAGTTCAGGGTGAGGATCAAGAATGAGGCCCTCTGTGCTCTGGGGAAAACTGGCAGAACAGGACTTCAGATGGTTAGGTATTTTCAAGAGCTGATTTTTGCGAGCCCAAATCTTGTATATTTTCATATCTAGAAAAGTACTAAAGTCCTTCATGGTGACTTCTGCTCCTTCTCACTAGCAGTGACCTTCATGAGATTAGCAGAAATCTGCAAACATCTGTGCTTGATTGCACGTACTCCCCCTTCACGAAAATCACTTATATCCTGACCATCCCCCTACCTCTTTGGAGCAGTATCTCGATACTCCAGGGCTATAGTCCTCATTTTGCTCCCCAAAAACTTAACTCACAACCTTCATGTTATGCTTTTTTTTTTTTCAATTGTCAACTGGTAGAGAAAAATAGACAAAAACTGTAATGACCTTAAGTCAGACCATGGATGGCACATTTTTTTCTGTTCCAGATGAGCCCACACTTTAGTTGGAAAGATCCATGTACCCCAAAGTCATTACATTACCTGTGTGATGGGGCTCTAGAACCATCAAGATGAGACAGTCACTTGAAGAAGAAGATGACTCAGTGAAACCTCACAGAGAGCTGGTGTTTCAACTCTAAAGGCTAAGTGAAGCCTTCCCCGCTTGCCACCCCCAACAGCAAAATAAAAAAATAAAGGAAACAGATACAGGTACGGGAAAACCAGACAAAATCCGGAATGGACCAAAGTCAGCAAGTGACAGCATCTTAATTTTACGTACGTATTTGTTTTTTTTTTTTTTTCTCTTTCAGCTGGTCTGCGAAGCATGAGGGATTCTTAGTTTCCTAGCCAGGAATCTAACCTGCACCCTCTGTATTGTAAGCATGGAGGCTTAACCACTGGACCATCGGGGACATCCTAAATATCTTAATTTTAAATGAATGAAGATTTGATAGGTTAGTAAATAGGTTCGAAATACAGATTCCAGCTCCATAAACTTGAGCCAGTTTACTTAACGTATGTGCCTGGATTTCCTCGTTTGTTAACTAGGCATAACCTAACACCTACCCAACAGGGGGAGAAGACCAGAGTTCAGGCACATCGAGTATTTAGTCCATAGTGAGCATTCAAAGGCCAATTTTCAGGTGGGGCTAGTGGTAGAGAATCTGCGTGCTGATGCGGGAGACGCGACAGATGCGGTTTCAATCCCTGGATGGGTAAGATCCCCTAGAAAAGGAAATGGTCATAACCCACTCCAGTATTCTTGCCAGGGGAATCCCATGGGCAGAGGAGCCTGGCAAGCTACAGTCCACAGGGTCACAAATAGTCCGACATGACTGAGCACACAAGCAAGAAAAGTTTTACTGTTTTATTATTTTTGTTGTGTTTTTTGTTTATTGTTGTTTTACCATTAATATCTTTCAATTAGATTAGAGAATATGAAATTAGCAACCTCTTAAATGAAAATATACACTGCCATTAAGGATTGAGTGAAAAGGACACCAGCTATTGCTGGTGGGCATGTAACTATTTCAGGAAAAAAAAAATACAAATCAAGAGCCTGAAAAATTAGTTTTTCCACTTGAACCCACTCATTCTATTCCTGGCATCTATCCTAAGCAAATACTCTGAAATAGAATTAGAAAAATACATTCAATGCACAAAAATGTACATTACATATCATTTGTAATAGCCAGAAAACTGGGAACGAAAAGATTTTAATCAGGCAACTATGAAAAATGATGTTTACCAAGCATTTACAACATCATAGAAAAGGCCTGTGAATAAACAAAACAAGGAAGACACAAAAACTGTGTACATTGTAATCACACCACAACTCAGAGGATCAGCACAAAAACAAAGACAAGAATCTGCCTAAAAATGTTCATGGGGTTTCCCAGGTGGTTCAGTGGTAAAAAAAAGCTGCCTGCCAAGGAGGAGACACGGGTTCAGTCTCTGGGTCAGGGAAATGGCAACCCACTCCAGTGTTCTTGCCTGGAGAATCTCATGGGCAGGGGAGCCTGGCGGGCTACAGTCCATGAGGTCTCAAAAGAATCGGACACGACTTAGGGACTAAGCAACAATAAAAATGTTCATGTCTCCTGGGTGTGGCAGGATTACCTGTAGCTTTTCCCTTCTATTTTGTTACTTTTTCAAATTTTCCAAAAGGAACAATTTATTACCTCCATACTAAAATTACATTTTATGCAAGCAGAAATTGGGTAATATTAAGCCTTAGGTAGCTAAGGGAATATCTCTGTAGAGATGCGTGCTGGAAATAATTTGGAATGGCTCCCACCTCTATGGCTTCCAGACGGATTTCCTTATGAGCGTTTCCTCTCTAAAGCAAGACAGAAAGGCACAGCCATGCGCGTGCGCTCATGACCCTCAGCTGTTTCCACGGCAGGTGACAGGAACAACTGTGGCCTGGAATGGCTCCCAAGCAGGGATATGTCACCAGGTAGAACAGACTTGTGCAAGGACAACACTCCCTGCTGCTGTGAAACTTCCTCAACGTGAAGACACACGCCGCCTGCCACCCCTCTCCTTTCTGCCTCCACTACCCTCTTTCCCATCAATTCTCCTGTCTTTGCATTCGGCTCCCCTGCACACGCCACATGCTACCCTCCTGCTCTGAGCTCACCCCCTATTCCTGATGGAGACCTGCGCTGCTTTCATGCTTGTCTATACCTCATCCTCCTCCAGAAACCAGATGTCAAAAATCAAAGTTTACGTGGTCTTCTGTCATGGACAAGTGAGCTTTCTCATATTAATTGGCATGAAAGACACTTGGTTGCCTTTCTTAAAAAAATATTTTTTTATTATAGAACTATAGTTCTTATATTACAATCCATGGTAAACAAATTTCCGTCAGAGAGGGTAATGGCACCCCACTCCAGTCCTCTTGCCTGGAAAATCCCATGGATGGAGGAGCCTGGTGGGCTGCAGTCCATGGGGTTGCTAAGAGTCAGACATGACTGAGTGACTTCACTTTCACTTTTCACTTTCATGCATTGGAGAAGGAAATGGCAACCCACTCCAGTGTTCTTGCCTGGAAAATCCCATGGATGGAGGAGCCTGTTGGGCTGCCGTCTGTGGGGTCGCACAGAGTCGGACACGAATGAAGCAACTTAGCTTAGCAAACAAATTTCCATAGGAAAATTATAGTCTATGGTAAACAAACTTCCATAGGAAAATAACTCCTCCTATGACTGCCTTAGCTCACATGCTATTTGATTATTGACACTCTATAGTCTGGGCTTCCTTTGTGGCTCAGCTGGTAAAGAATCTGTCTGCGGGAGACCTGGGTTCTATCCCTGGGTTGGGAAGATCCCCTGGAGAGAGGAACGGCTACTCACTCCAGAATTCTAGCCTGGAGAATTCCACACAGGGCCGCAAAGAGTCAGACATGACTGAACGACTTTCACTTCACTTTGCTGTAATACAATGAATATTTTTCTAATAAAAACAGTATTTAAGCAAGGAAGTGATGAAATAAATAGGTATTTTCCCCCTCTCCAAGACAATTCCTTACTTATATTCAGTGGTTATATTTACAAGGCTAACCTTTGAATGTATGCAATTTTAAAATTTTATTTTATTTTTGGCAGCACTGGGTCTTTGTTTCTGTGCAGAGGCTTTCGCTAGTTGCAGCAAATAGGGGCTACTCTCTAGTTGTGATACATAGGTTTCTCATTGCAGTGGCTTCTGTTGTGGGGGCGCATGAGCTCTAGGCAGGCTGACTTCAGTAGTGGCATCACTTGGGCTCTAGAGCCCAGGCTCAATAGTTGTGGTGTGTGGTCTCAGTTGCTCCACGGCATGTGGGATCTTCCCAGACTCGGGATCATACCCGTGTCCCCTGCATTGGCAGGCAGATTCTCAACCACTGGACCACCAGGGAAGTCCTCGCAATCTGGAAAATAATGAAAGTTGAAAAAACCTCAGGACTAATGTTCTAAATCTTTTTCAAGAGATCCGTGATCGTCAAACTTTGGAAAGCAAATGTCTGAATTGTAAGCCTCGACGTTTCCCAGTTGGTTATGTCGCAAGGACTGGAGAATTTGAGAACCCAGCACCACATTATAGTTGAAACCTATGGCAATCGTATGTTCATATCTTTAAGGTGCATGCTCTAGAAAGAAGTCATTGGATATCATGAGATTCTGTTGAAAACTTCTGTTGCTTTTCTTATGACATTACTGATTTAACGGGTTTCTTCATTTTCTTATTTTAAACCATTCTTTAACTTTGCATTTTTAGACAAATTTTCAATTTTCTTCTGGGTAATCTATATATATCACCAGAAGGAAGGATGGAAACTGCCCTGACAAGAACACCACTCACAGTGCTGTTTTCATCTGTGGGTGAGTAGCTTTCACGAATCAGAGAAGGCAATGGCACCCCACTCCAGTACTCTTGCCTGGAAAATCCTATGGACGGAGGAGCCTGGTAGGCTGCAGTCCATGGGGTCGCTAAGAGTTGGACATGACTGAACAACTTCACTTTCACTTTTCTTTCACTTTCATGCATTGGAGAAGGAAATGGCAACCCACTCCAGTGTTCTTGTCTGGAGATCCCCAGGGATGGGGGAGCCTGGTGGGAGGCTGTCTATGGGGTTGCACAGAGTTGGACACGACTGAAGCGACTTAGCAGCAGCAGCCGCAGCTTTCACGAGTAAGTGTTTCTCAGAGTTTTCAAAGCCTTTGGTCAATCTTTGGAGCATTCCAACGGCTGTTTTTGATAGTTCTGTCCAGCTTTATACTGCTTTTTCAAGAAAGTATTTATTGACCTCTTCAATACATCGTAGGGGAAATGGTTCTCCCTCCTGCTTGTAGTTTTTAAAAGTGAAACTCAGATTAGTAGTATAAGGAGAGGCTAAGATTGGGAGCAATAAGAAAGAAAAACAGAGAGAATCTTATTACCTGTTAGAGTATGACTGACTTCCCAAGATTTGACAAGCCTTTAAACAAGATACCTCTTACTTCTCTCAAAATTTAGACCAACCCAGAGTATATGAATCAGAAAGGATAAATTTATCTTTAAATTAGAAAAAAAAAAACCCAAAAAACCTTGTGCAACAATTCTTAGGGATGCAGCAAGGCATACTGTAAACATTCTGATAGAAGGCATGTAGTAGATCGAGACTCAAGATAAATCTTGGCTATGTCAGTAGCACTTTGGGCAATTAAATGCAGCTTTCTATCTCAATTTATCAACTAAGGACAGGAGGGACTTCCCTGGTGGTCCAGTGATTGGGTAACTCCCTACGAATGCAGGGGACACAGGCTCAATCCCTGGTCCAGAAAGATACCATCTGCCATGGGGCAGCTGGGCCCATGTGCCACGAGCCCCGGAGCCCATGCACCCCAGAGCCCACGCTTTGCAAGAGAAGCCACCACAATGAGAAGCCGGAGCATTGCAACGAAAGAAAGACAGCGTGCAGCAATGAAGACTCAGCATAGTCAGAAATAAATGAACATTTTTAAAAAGAAAAGGAGAATGATGTCTAGTTCATAAGGATGCCGGGAGGATTACATATGTAACAATTACGAAACAAATTTGCTCATATCGGCAAGTAGTAATTGTTTCATTGATATCTATTTCTTACTATACACTTTCCCCCCAAGCCTTTCAGAAATTTAGTGCTCTTCTGGTTAACTTGACATCTAGGAAAGGGTCTACTTTAATCCATCTAGAAAGCTTTAATCAATGTTTCACTTTTACTGGGGGCATTCTCTTTTGAAATCACAGGTCTGAGCTTTGAATCAGAGCTCTGATGATGAAGAGAGGTTTTTCTCTTAGGGAATTTAGGTCTCAGAAAAAGTATAGATTTGTTTGCTTTGTTTTGTCTTTTTTTCCATCCCAAAGAGCCCTTAAAATTGCATCAAGGTGGGCAAGATTATTAGGTTAAATAAAATGAAATTAATGATATGGCATCATTTCTAATCTACAAAAATGGCAATTTCCTATGGTATAGCATAATGTGTTGCAGAGAGAACTGAATTAGGGGTCAGGAAAGGGGGTCTTAGTCTACCACTAATCAGCTGTCTGAGAAGAGCAGGTCATATGCTCTGTGGTCCTGAAGCCCTCTTGGGGAAGCAGCGTGCTTCTGATCAGATCTCTACATAAGCATTTCCCCTTCCTACTCTACCCAATTTGATTTCTAATAGCATTTGAACTGCCTTCAAAGATCAATAGTCAGCCAATCAGGGCAGCATAGGGAATTTGAAATGTCCTGTAGAATGACAAAATTCTCACCTTGACCAAACTTGAACCAGGCTCCTCTGAGCTCTCTGCTCAAGTAAGTATTAACCTTGCCCCCTATGGCAAAACCAATACAATATTGTAAAGTAATTAGCCTCCAATTAAAATAAATAAATTTATATTAAAAATAAATAAAGAAAATTAATCAGAAGTAAAAATCAAGATGAAAATTAAAAAAAAAAAAAAAAAAAAAACAAAAGCTGACATAGCTTCTAATAGTTCAAAGTCACATCCCTGGAGTGCCTGCCTGGGAAAAGTCTAGGCTCCCTTAAAATCTATAGTTTGTTCTGGCCAATACTTGAAGATGGGATCTCTGTCTCCCAGTCTCTGTGGGAGGGTTGTACTCCAACTTTGAGACGTACCAGGTAACACATCCAGATGGGTTTCACATGGACCAACCCTCCCCTTTCCAGTTTTTGTGATTTTTCACTTCCCTGACTACTCAAAGCCTCTGTTCACCTCCCTTCTCATTCCCTCACCCTCCCTTTAAAACATCCAGTCACTTCTGTAAAAATCGAAATTGAATTCAATTGCATGCTGGACACACCCCTGCGTGGTAGCATGTTACTGATTAAAATCTGACCTTACTGTTTCAGCTAGTGTCTGGCTTTGTTTATATTTGATGCAAATGACCCTCATGTTTTGGACATTTTCTAGATAGGGAGGAAAATTAGCAGTGGCCTGTCATCTCCTATGAATTCTGCCAGATGGCTGGGCTTCATAGAAACAATAGACATTTGGAGCAGTGTGCAGCATTTTTCTTCATAAAAGCATGTGATTGACTATTGGATAAAACAAGAAAAAAATTTTTTTTCAAAAATTGCTTTCTCAAGTTAAAACATGTATTTCCTTTATAAAAGAAAAAGAGCACTAACAGTATCATTATCCAAAGAAAACCACTATTTTCATTTTACATAATTATAATAATGACGTTTATACGAGTTGCTTACAGTTTTTCACAAAATACCTTGGCATCATCATTTTTCTGTGTTACTGCAAAAAATTACATAATGGTATAGTATTTCATCATCTGAAAGGAATTATACTTATTTTTAATAATTTTCTATTGTAGTGTATTTAGATTGCTTTTACTTTTTCAAACCATATATAATGTTGTGGTAAACATCGTTTGGCAAAATTTTGTTTTTCTTGTCATAGAATTATTTTGTTAGGATAGAGTTCTAAATATGGGTCAAAGGATGTGAACAATTGCTTATGTTGAAACAAATATTTATTGGGTCTAACCCACACAAAGTTGAGATAGATGGCATTGCATCTAGGGTAAATTATTCATAATAACAGAGACATCATCGCTCAATCACTAGGAAAGATGAGGGGTAGTTTTGGGGACCAGGTATGTGTGAACTAGATTGTACTAATGGCTACAGTTTAGTCTTCATTTGCTGGCACCAGAGATAGTTACATTAACTTGGTATCAGAGAAAGGAGTGAGACCTTTTGATCCTAAACTTATGAAGAAACACAGATTTATTAGTTAATTCATAACCTACATAAGTGGTGCATGGCATAGAACAATCAAGCCCAGAAATACCTCCAAAGCGTGTAACCATTTGCATATCATTGAATCCACACCATGAGGTGCACTCATGGAAAAGAGACCGGGATCAGAAAACGGTGATGGTGAGTGTGTAGCAGTGATTGCCTTGCTAATGATTCAGAGCTCATTTTTCTCAGGCAAGCAGGACTTACGCCGAGGTTTTACTGTGGTCATTCTTTTCCCTGACTGCAGGTACCTAGAAAGGAAATGTGATGTTGAAATGCTGCTGTAGGGATCGGAGGCCAGCTCCCTGGGAACACTGGGACCTTCAGGCTTCCCGGCCTTGCTGCCCCCTCACTCTCTCTCCATCCCATGACACCTCCTAAACACCTTGCCTCCATTCTGACTGCACTTCACACTGTGGACTCTGCTTCATGACGGTCTTTCGTGAACCTTTGGCTTAACCTTCTCCCACCTACAATGAAAATGATCGTTGTCTACTTCCTGGGCTATAATTCTAAGAAGGCAGAGATACTATCTGTCTCCTTTATGATGCTTTTCAGGTACACAGAGAATGACTGATGGACAGTAAGTCTCCGATAAAGATTATTGAATGAAACAAAAGAGCTATATCTGATTCTTTACCCTCTGATCTCTGAATTACCCCCAAATCTTCGTGCCTTCTTTTACTCCTTTCAAGCAATTATGGCATTTTACTAAAACTATTCTGTATATTAACCCAAAGACGTAAGAAATGTGGGAATTTTAACTATAAAAGTAACATAAAGAAAGATGAAGGGAGAAACGAAAATGATTTGTTCCTTTGCAAATTTATTGTAAATAATTTGAAAAATACATAAAAGGATAAAGAAGAAAATAAATATTACCTCTTGCTCTACCATCCAGGAGTATCCATTATGCTTTGCTCCAGCTTCTTGCCCTAACAATCACATCAATCCTTTTCTCAAACTCAGTGGCATTTTGTTGCCTTTAAGAGTCTGTCTGCCTGCTTAAACAAGACTTCAAAGGTCATGGCCTCTGTAGTACAGGAATCAACAAGGCTCCTTAGGAGCAGAATATCACTGGCTTTGGAGGTCAACTCCTTTTACAATATCTCAACTTTGTGCAATGCATTTAAGCTTAGGGAGTGTCAGAGTCTCATCTATACGTGGGAAGACATAACAAGCATCCCACAGGCATCAAGGATAGTGAGATGCTGCATATACAGGAACTCAGAGAGTGCTTGGCTTCCACGGGAGGTTCTGACCCTTCTGGGGCTCCTCGCGGCTCCCACCATGTTTCTCAACACCTGATAGCTCAGCCGTGTGAATTACCACTTTCCTGCAGTTCCGTGCTGACCCTTACGAATCTCATTGATCCGTTGTTTCTTTTAGGGGACCACCTTGCTCCTCATCATGGTCTGGTGGATGCCTGCTCAGTCGGGTCCGACTCTGCGACCCCATGGCCTGTAGCCCACCAGTCTCCTCCATCCGTGGGGATTCTCCAGGCAGGAATACTGGAGTGGGTTGTCATGCCCTCCTCCAGGGGATCTTCCCAACCCAGGGATCGAACCCAGGTCTCTTGCGTCTCCCGCATTGGCAGGCAGAGTCTTTACTGCTGTGCCACCTGGGAAGCCCAGTTCCTCATCACTGTCTTTATTTATTCATTCATTTAACACCTATCTATTGACAGCCTACCACGTGCAGATCTCTGACACTCAACAGACACACAGTGATGAATGAGAAAGACAAGAAGGTCTCTGCCCTTGTGAACCTTTAGACAGCAACAGAAGATACAGAATTACAAAAAGGGACGATATGCCCAAATTCCACTCAAGCTGCAGATCAAACCAGGTATGTTCTGACTGGACTGGTTTTTTTTTTTTTTTTCATTTATTCTTATAATTATAAATGAGTGCCTGTTAATTATAAAAATTTTTTGAATCAAACATGAAACAATAAAGAAAATAAATATCACCTATAGGTCTACCCAGGAGCTTCCCAGGTGGCTCAGTGGTAAATACTCCACCTGCCAATGCAGGAGACTCGGGAAACTCGGGTTCGATTTCTGGGTCTGGAAGATCCCCAGGAGAAGGGAATGGATACCCACTCCAGTATTCTTGCCTGGGAAATCCCATGGAGGGAGGAGCCGGGCAGGCTACAGTCCATGGGGTCACAAAGAGTCGGACACAATTGAGTGACTAAACCACCACAGTAAAACACCAACAGATCACATGCTTTCCCTAAGATAGTAGAGTAAGTCCTGAAGGCCTCTAAATTTTAGTCATCATACCTTTTCCGTGTTCTTATATTTTCTTTCTCTGTGATCCTGGAATATAGCTTCATTTTTAGTTCAGTCTTAAATAAAGCCAGGTTTTCTCAAATACCATGATACATAATCTCTGGTTTTGAAATTTTAAATGGCGGGTCCCTCATATTAGAAAATAACTACGCTGTCATGGCAGGGCCAGGTTCCTTGTGGGTTGCTTACATTTCCCTTGGCAGAGTCCCCACAGGAACCTTGAACAGCCAGCTTCCTGGATGGTCTGGCAGTCACTCCATCACACATTTTGTCCACGCGATACCAATACAGGAAGAGCAACAACAAACAGGTCATTTTTTCTGCCACTTCGTTTCGGTATCTCCGGGTCTGTTTTATTAGAGCTGTCTTGTCCCAGAAGCCGACAGTGAGCCAAAGATGTCAGGGCAGTGATTTATTAAGGAAGAGGCCCCAGAAGAAATCAGTAAGAAAAGGAGAGAAGGAGAATAAAGAAAGAAGAAGAAAGCAAGGTGGACTTCCCTGGTGGCGCAGTGGATAAGAATCTGCTTGCCAGTGCAGGGGACCTGGGTTCGATCCTCGGTTTGGGAACCAAGATCCTACATGCAGTGGGGCGACTAAGCCCACGCACCACACCTACTGAGCCTGTGCTCTAGAGCCCGCGAACCACAGCTACTGAAGCCCAAGCATCGAGAGCCCGTGCTCTGCAGCAAGACAAGCCCCCGCTGGCCGCAGTTAGAGAAAGCCCATGCGCGGCAACCAAGAGCCAGCACAGCCAAAGATGAATAAATAAATAAATTTTAGGAAAAGGAAGCAAGCAAGGTCATCTTGATAGTGTCAAGAACCCTGGTATGAATGAAGACTTGGAGACTTGCAGCACCTTGAGGTTAAGAAGCTGGGATCTTTTAGCACCGTTCACTCATTGGCCATGGACCAACAGGAGGAGCAAGGTGGCTGGATATAAACCCCCAGGCCCAGAACAGTCCTCTGAAGGCTGTGAGTAGAGGACATTAGCCATTTCCAGCAGAGTCTAGGGCATGAGAGTGCAGAGCTGGACAGAGACATGGGAGGGGATTGGGGGGAAAAAAAAGAGAGTCTGATAGACTTGCTAAACCAGAGACTGATGCCTCTGCTGTCCTAGTCTCTGCCGGCCCAGGAAGTTCACCGCTCATCAGTCTGCTCCCTCCCCAGGGGTCAGCTCTGGCTCTACGACCAGAAACCCACCTAATTGATAGGAACCCTAATCCTCTCCAAGTCTCCTGCAGCTTTCTCATCTGCTGACTCAGAGTTGGTATATATCTTACAAATGTGCTGGCTCGTGGGACGTCTTTCTAAAAAGTGTCCCACCTCTGCAGAAGACTGCTCCCACTCGGGGAGATAAAGCAGGTCTGGAGAAGACAGCCTACATTTCATTAATTTGAGCAACAGAACCATCTCTTAGGATTTCATTTGGGCCTGACAGGCTGGGGTCAAGGAGTCACTACTGAGGAGAACTATCAATAACCACAGATATGCAGATGACACCACCTTTATGGCAGAAAGCAAAGAGGAACAAAGAAGCCTTTTGATGAAAGTGAAAGAGGAGAGTGAAAAAGTTGCCTTAAAACTCAACATTCAGAAAACTAAGATCATGGGATTTGGTCCCATCAGTTCAGTTCAGTTCAGTTCAGTTCAGTTCAGTTGCTCAGTCAGGTCTGACTCTTTGCCACCCCATGAATCACAGCACACCAGGCCTCCCTGTCCATCACCAACTCCCAGAGTTCACTCAGATTCACGTCCATTGTGTCAGTGATGCCATCCAGCCATCTCATCCTCTGTCGTCCCCTTCTCCTCCTGCCCCCAATCCCTCCCAGCATCAAAGTCTTTTCCAATGAGTCAACTCTTTGCATGAGGTGGCCAAAGTGCTGGAGTTTCAGCCTTAGCATCATTCCTTCCAAAGAACACCCAGGGCTGATCTCCTTCAGAATGGACTGGTTGGATCTCCTTGCAGTCCGAGGGACTCTCAAGAGTCTTCTCCAACACTACAGTTCAAAAGCATCAATTCTTCAGTGCTCATCCTTCTTCACAGTTAAACTCTCACCTTCATACATGACCACTGGAAAAACCATAGCCTTGACTAGACGGACCTTAGTCGGCAAAGTAATGTCTCTGCTTTTGAATATGCTATCTAGGTTGGTCATAACTTTTCTTCCAAGGAGCAAGTGTCTTTTAATTTCATGGCTGAAATCACCATCTGCAGTGATTTTGGTCCCATCACTTCATGGCAAATAGATGGGGAAACAATGGAAAGAGTGAGAGACTTTATTTTTGGGGCTCCAAACTCACTGCAGATGGTGACTGCAGCCATGAAATTAAAAGACGCTTGCTCCTTGGAAGAAATGTTATGACCAACCTAGACAGCATATTAAAAAGCAGAGACATTACTTTTCCAACAAAGGTCCATCTAGTCAAAGGTATGGTTTTTCCAGTAGTCATGTAGGGATGTGAGAGTTGGACTATAAAGAAATCTGAGCGCCAAAGAATTGATGCTTTGAACTGTGGTGTTGCAGAAGACTCTTGAGAGTTCCTTGGACAGCAAGGAGATCCAACCTAAAGGAAGTCCATCCTAAAGGAAATCAGTTCTGAATATTCATTGGAAGGACTGATGCTGAAGCTGAAACTCCAATACTTTGGCCACCTGATGTGAAGAACTGACTCGTTGAAAAAGACCCAGATGCTGGGAAAGATTGAGGGCGGGAGGAGAAGGGGACGACAGAGGATGAGATGGTTGGATGGCATCACTAACTCAATGGGCATGAGTTTGAGTAAACTCTGGGAGCTGGTTATGGAGAGGGAGGCCTGACGTGCTGCAGTCTAAGGGGTCGCAAAGAGTTGGACACGACTGAGCAACTGAATTGAACTGAACCAAGGACTCCCACATGGGGGCGGTCTTTTCCTTAAAACAGTTTTGGTGTCTTTTCAACTTTAGGCTGATGGAGGCGGGATGTCATTTTTCCAAAGAATCACACACTGATATGGTTTCCAAGTATATACTCTCTAATGCGAAGGGACCACTCAGTATCATCACAGTTGCTTTCAAAGTCACACCCCTCTGGGACTAAAATGCAACAGAAAAGCAGATTAAAACTTTTTTTTTTCCTTTCTTTTTAAAATTTAAAATTTATTTTTTAATTGAAGGATAATTGCTTTACAGAATTGTGTTGGTTTCTGCCAAACATCAACATGAATCAGCCTAACAACCTAGACGAGTGGAATGGGGAGAGAGATGAGAGGGAGGTTCAGGATGGAGGGGACATATGTAAACCTTTACGTTAATGAAACCAAAAGGAATTATAGTTAATAAAGCATTCACACAGAGATCTTATATTTCTCTTTTTTCCATTTGTCCTCTTTCCTTCTCTCATTCCTATGCCCAGGAACCCAAATTGTCTCTCCCTCCTCAGCCCAAACGCCAAGAAAATCTTGTCTTAGGAACTCAGACCGGGAAGGGGCTGTTCCTTCTCTCACCCCTCTGTTCCCATACCTGCTCTCTTTCTGTGCTGTCAGGAAGTTTCTCTAGCTACTCAAGTGCTCTCCTCACCTGTTGTCCTGATGTATATTACAAAGTTTCAGGAGATAAGGAAGGGAGGATGGCCCAGCAGAGGATTCTCCTCAGTGTGGGACAAGGGGGTACATCTTGTCTCACCAGCCATTAAGTCCCCTGTGGATTCACATGAGCCACCAGGGTGCTGAGAGATGGACACGTTCAAAGGCCCTGGGGTCCCTCTGGGTTGCACGGTCATTCACAGTTAAATGAACTCTGAGATAGCCTCCTGTGAAGCAAGCCTCTTGGGTCCCTCTGCTGACACAAAGTTACCTCGGTGAGATCTCTTTTTCTCATGACCTTCTTTAAAGGTAACTAAAGTAGACAACTACAGCATAGCGTGACCTCAGGGTTATCCCTCTTTTTTAAAAATTTCTTTTATTGAGGCATAGTTGATTTATAGTGTTGTGCTAATTTTTGCTATACAGCAAAATGATTCAGTTATACATTAAACATATATGTACTTTTTCATATTCAGGGGTTCTTTGTAAGGCTCCCTGGATCCATAAACACCCCATTCACTTGACTTTGCTGTTAAAAATCATTTAAAATTTTTATTTTTTCATATTGAAGTATAGCTGATTAACAATATTGTGTTATTTTCAGGTACATAGCAAAGTGGTTCAGTTACACATGTACATCTCAAAAATTTTTTGATCAAGCCAAAAAAATTATAGAAATGACCCCGGATGGAAGCTTGCTTAAAGTCTTTCCAGAGCAGAGCCTTACAAGTTGTGGAGTCACAGAGGTTGGGAATTTTCAGGGGGAAGTGCTCATTCTGCTGGGGAAAAGGAATAACAAAAGAAATGTTAAGATATTCAAGTATATTTTGTATCATATAGGACCTGTTTAAATCTTCCTTGTCTCTACCTCTATTTCTGGATTGATATCACATCTACTTTTGCTTTGTCGACTATGCCAAAGCCTTTGACAGTGTGGATCACAACAAACTGGTCATTTCTTTCTTTCTTTTTTTCCAACTTATTGAGATATAATTGACATATAACTTTGTATAAGTTTACCGTGTGCAATGTGCCTTGCTATACATATGTTTTGAAATGATCACTATAATAAGGTTAGCTGACATCTCCATCCCCTCACATATTTACTACCTTTGTGTGTGTGCATGTGGTGGGAACACTGAGGATCCCCTATCTTACCAATTTTCAAGCTTACAACATAGTATTGTTAACTAGAATCACCATGCTGTACATTATATCCCCAGAACTCATTCATCTTATAACTAGAAGTTTAAAAAGTAAAGTAAATGTCTTCCATTACACAAATTTTGAAAAATATTTTTAAATATATTAAAAGTAAATTAGCTGTAAATAATATTTTTGCTATTAGCTTTATGTAAAGGAGTTTTTAAGCATAACATATGCATTTGCCTTTGGGACATTGGTACTGATGGTCATTGAAATTGGATATTCTTTTCTTCACCTCTGCAAGCATCAATTTGCATCCTGTAATATGTATGGTGCTGTCAGTTCCCCTGGAGAAACATGGAATGGAATAGTAATACCAGTTGTCTTCAAAAATTAAAAGGTTCATTGGGCACAAGAGTTTCCCATCAGCCCTCTGCTGGGTACCACTTTGTCACTTTGCTGCTATATACCAGGGGCAGACATCTTCCAGTGAGCATCACCTGGATACCCCCACATCCTTTAGGCATTTTAAAGATTATTTTTGAAATTTATTTTTGTCTTCTGATACCTAATATTACTGATGATAATACTTGTGAAAAATAATTAAAAAGAAAATTTTTTAAACACACCCCATGGCATGTGGACCTTCATTTCCTGACCAAAGATCAAACCTGTGCCCTCTGCTTTGGAAGGGGGAGTCTTAACCACTGGATCACCAGGGAAGTCCCCCTCTTATAGGAATTGATTCTTAATGCTTCATTGGACTTTGGAGTCTTTTCCCCCTCAACTGTTGCTGCTCAGCCACAGACTGTACTGAATGCTTTGGCGACATCACAATACCCTAACTGATTTTTAGTGAGAAAGGGAGAAATGCCTCCATTCCATTGAGGTTTGAGTCTATCAGAGGACTCCTGAAACACAGCAGTGCTCTCCAATGTAAGATATTAGTAAAGCAGATTTGTTTGTCCCCGTTTTGTTCATTTAGACTCTCCACTTTCTGTGACACGTCGGCATATATTCCTGTGATCCAGCTGGGAGACAGATCTAGATGACAGACCACACTGTACACAGGCTTCCTTGCTCCTCTGTTGGGTAAGGCTGTCTCCATGGGTCAAATTCTTGTTGCCAGGCAACTTCTTCCTTCAGAATGAGAACTGTCCCAAGAGGACCGTCAATCCATATGCAAACAGGCTCCAGGCAGCTGCCCTCACCAATTCAATAGACAAGCCCAGGCATGACTGACTCTCTCTTGAGCTAAATTGAGATTCCCCATTACATTAATTGAAGAGACCACAGGTTTTTCTTTCTACTCTTTCTTTGGTTGAGATTTTTTTCTTTTAGGATGTATTAAGTCATAATAAAAGAACAACATTACAATATTATAATCCATCTTCATTTATAAACCCATCCACCTTCCCTCTCCCCCACCAACCCACATATTCTTTCGCCATTCATCTTGGGTAAGAGAGATGCAGGGAAGACTCTAGAGTGAATTAAATTACTTTCTTCTGTGAGCTTTATGATCGTCCCTGTCGACAGTTAAGGTCTAAAGCGGTAGCTCTGAACAATATTTATTAAAGACTTTCTAAGTTCCAGGTGTTGTGCTAAACATTAGAGCTCAAGGTGAATCCAGCATAATCCCTAACATCTAAGAAATCACAACGACTTGGAGGTCTGCCATTAATGTAAATTTTCAGTTGACACAGTGTGTGCTGCAGTGAATAATCTGGAAATCAAAGACAAAGCAGCGTTCCAGTCCTTCTAGACATAGTTGCACTGATTTATAGAGAAAGCAATATTAAGTTGCCCCTCTGATCCCCCGCCTTGAGCTCTGGAATTTCTTATTTATGGTGGTCAGGCTTACCTATCAGCTGCAGTAATGATGGTATTTTGATGGCCACCCAACTGCCTTCCATTGCCACTTTGACACTGAGACCAGATCCCCTAATTTTAATTTTCGAAACAGGCACGGACATCTCATTTTCAAGGCAGGGATGAATACGTGGGTGACGGAGACTTTCAGTGGCACTAATTCCGCAGACCCTTATGTTCCATAGATGCAAGTCACAGCTGAGGCATCTCCACCCAGGGGGAGGCCAGCATGGTCCTCCCTGACTGGGAAGATCTGTCTCTCTCTGTGAAGACTGAATTGAGATTCAAACTGGCAACTAAAAAATTTTTCACAACTTGGGACTTCCCTGGTGGTCTTGTGGTTAGGAGCTCACTTTCCAATGCAGGGATCTGATCCCCGATAGGAGAGCTAAGGGGCTTCCCAGGTGGCACTAGTGGGAAAGAACCTGCTTGCGAATGGAGGAGACACTGGAGACACGGGTTCAAGTCCTGGGTTGGGAAGATTCCCTGGAGGTACACATGGGAACACATTCCAGTATTGCATGTGTGCATGCTTAGCCGGTCAGTCGTGTCTCTATTTGCAACCCCATGGTCTGTAGCCCACCAGGCTCCTCTGTCCATGACGATTCTCCAGGCAAGAATGCTGGAGTGGGTTGCCATGCCCTCCTCCAGGGGATCTTCCAAGCCCAGGATTTGAACCCAGGTCTCCTGCATTGCAAGCAGATTCTTTACCATCTGAGCTACCAGTGAAGCCCAAGAATACTGGAGTGGGTAACCTATCCCTCCTCCAGGGAATCTTTCCAACCCAGAAATCGAACCAGGGTCTCCTGCATTTGCAGGTGGATTCTTTACCAGCTGAACTAGCAGGGAATCTCCACTCCACTGAAAAATTTCATAGACAGAGGAGCCTGACAGGCTGCAGTCTATGGGGTTGCAAAGAGTTGGACACGACTTAGTGATGGAAACAGCCGCAGGGGAGCTAAGACCACATGCCTGTGGCCAAAAAACCAAAACGTAAAGTAGAAGCAATACTGTAACAAATTCAATAAAGGCTTTAAATGATCGCATTAAAAAACAAATCATTCACCACCTTAAAGTTGAGAGTTACGTTTTATTCAGCAGGAGTTTTTAGGACCTCAAGGGAGGGAACATCTCAAGTAACACTGAGAGGACTGCTCTGAGGACCTGAGGGGGGAGCCAGGACGTATGGGTCCAAGAGTTTTGCAACAAAGGGCAGGCAATCTGAATGTCAAAATATTACTCTTCGTTAAAGAAAACCAGATATCTCAAGTTAAGGAATTTAGCACTTTTCCTTGTATGGGAAGATGCAAGAGTCTGGGCTCACTGAAATCACTCCTTTGATATGCACCTCGGTTATCTGAAGCCAGTATCCTGTGTTTTCACATCCTGAGGGTCTTCAGGGCTCAGCAGCTCACGGTAGGCTGTCGTTGCAATCCCTGACGAGTGTGACATCCTTTGTTTACTGATATGGTAGGCAATATTCCATTTATCTAAAACCTTAATTTTCTGGAAGACTGGTGGGCAGGACTCAATACAGTTCCTCAAATGTTAGGTTAAAAATGATCTGCAGTATTTTCAGAAATTCCAGAAATGAGAGACGCCATGATCCCTCTGTGAGCTATCAGAATCCCAAAGGAGTGACACTTTTTCCATGACAGTTGGTAAAATGGAGGAGTAGCCCGAGAAGTTTCCAAAGGCATCCCAGACATTGTCAAACAATTGACACCGTGCGTGGCACAGAACAAGAAAGCAGAAAAGATCAGTAGGCTACTACCAGCTGAATGAATGAATATAGATCTGGGGGACATTGTGAGTTTCGTGCCTGGCTTAGTCAAATGTTGCTTCTATAATAAACAAATTGAAAGAAGGAGACAGCCTGGCTTCAGTCAACATTTTCTCTCCCATATTAAACCCAGGAGAAAAATTGGTTACTGTGAAGAGACATGATCTTCATTTGAAGAGGGTGATCCTCTTAAGTGGCTTTACAGTATAAACCCTGTAAGGTATGCATCTCCAAAAGAGAAACAGAGGGAAGTGGTTAAGGGGAGGGGGGCTGACATCAAAAATATTTTTGGTTGATTTCCAGCTCCAATGTTTGCTGGCAGTACAAGGCAAGACTTTTCATATAGCTGAGCCTCAGTTTTCTCATCTGCAATCTGAGAATGGTAGTCCCTGCTTCAGCAGATTGTTGGGAGGATTAATTGCGGATATCCCTATAAATGCTGGCACAGCATAATACTCATTGCCCGTGGCTACAACCAGGATAGGACTGTGCTAATGAACAGGGTGTTGGACTGGTTTCAGCCCCTGCCCTGTGGACTCCTATAAACTCATGAAGAATGCTCCACTGAGTTTCCTGGAGCAGATGTTGGCAGCCTTTCCACAGCCCAAGCTTGGTGACATCCTTGGATCCTCTGTCATCTCACATCCCATCGAGTCTATTTCTCTTCACTTCACAGACTCCCCTCCGTTTCATTTCCCAGTCTCACCTTCCTTGTCTCTAGTCTAAAGGAGGTGCTGATCATCATCATTAACCTACCACAAGACCTTCATCTCCTAATTCACCCTCTATCTTTACTGTCCTAGTGCCCTGCTCTCCAGAATTAATTCTATCAATTTGGAGCCAGTTAGCCTCCTTCTTAAGCACCCTCTGTGATGACACGGTGATCTCCTCCCTAAATTCAGTTCCAGCTAGCCACACCAGCCTTGCATTTGTATCTACCTCCAAGGCCACCTACTCTTTGCACCCAACTTGAATGGACCCTGCTCTTTCACTTCTCTGGGTTATTTTCTCATGAAAGTCAATTGACAGTCATCTTTCCTTAATTTTTTGTTGGGTTAGCAACAACTCTTCTAAAACCTGGCCGAATGATAATTCTCAAAGTAGCTGTCTGTTCTCTACTCTCATCGCACTTTATGATGTCGTTGACACAGAACTTTCAAATTCCCAGTGAAACCATTACTGAGTAGCCACTCTGTGCCAGATGATAATTTGGAGATATATGTATATATACCTATGTGTATGTATGTATATCCCTAATGATATCGTTTTGAGACTATTCAACTGTTATAGGTAAATATACTAGGGTCCAAGAGGTTTAGTAACATGCCAAAATTCATTTGGCACTTATGTGGCAGGGGAGCAGTAAACGTATGATGGAAGATCCAAGTCCCATGTTTTTTATCATTAAAGCACAGCGCCTCAATTCACCAGTCACATTGCATTTGTTCATGTATTAGTCCCCAGAACTAGATCTGCTCTCTCGGAAGGGTTAGATGTGTCCAAATGAGATGTATTTTATTCTTCTTTGCATCACCAGCTCTTAGCCCAGCATTATCCATGTACTCAGTAAATGTATGCGGAGTGAAATAATGAGTTTTACGGCCGCAGATGAGGTTTGAACACATTTCCTTCGTGCATCTATTCTGGAAGGAGTGGCAGGACAGCGTTGGAGATTGATATTCAAATACCTAATGGGCAGGCAGTGTGGCTGTGGCTGTGAGTGGGAACAGAAGTGAATGTGTCTGTCCCAACCGGGCGCATCAGTGCGTCTTGTGTCTTAGGCCATCTCTGGCACTGGGTCTGAAGTTACAACCCTGTTCTTAAGTGGGATGACTGGTTCCCTGTAGCCTCTCGGGAAGTCATTTGTCAGTAAAACCTTCCTCATTTCCATCTTAACAGAAAATCGTTATCGCTCATCCTCCACCCAATCGGTTATCTCTCCATCTTTGTCTGAAGATAGCAAGTGAAATGGATCCAGGGAAAAGCTATGCTCCCACAAGGATGCCTTTATATCCAGCCTGAACACAGCTGCCAAAATATCCTGCAACTTTAGGGCCTCAGTTTTTTTTTTTTTTTTTTTTCCACTTTGAAAATCAGTATCTGTTAAGTTTCATGTCCTCAGTAAGGGTAATCAATGTCAGAGTCTCCACACATCTGAAATCTTGCAAAGGCATGAGGTAACTCCATGTCTGCCAGAATGAGAAAGAGCATCTCGGTCTCCTGACTTCTCCGCTTGGGCCTCGTGCCCTCGAGAAGCTTCTAGCTAAGAGGTCCTGGCTGTTCCGCTGGGGGCAGACACAGTTGATCAAAGTCCCAGACGGCTGGATTTAACTGCCTCCGTCAGAGTCTTCAGAGTCCAGCAGCCGCAGAATAATTTCAAGGTCAGACAGTGGTATTGCTGATTACTTCACTGTAAGCCTGTCTTGAAATGATTTGGTAAATGTGGAGTTACCAGGTGTCTGCGCCCAGGGGAGCTTTCCCAGTCACCTTGCCTGATCCCGTTGAAACAGAAAAGGTTTCACTGTATTTTTCATCAGCTGACGAGTCATCCAGCAGCTCTCATACGTGCTCTGCTCTTAAGGTTGCCCGTGGGCACCTTGGAGCCCGTCCGGCAGAGCGACTCTGCCACTGAGTTATTACCGGAGGTCTAATTAAATGAAGCCGTAAAGCAGGAGGAAAAAACTGCCCTCACCCTCATAATCTGTGAAACTTTGACTCGTTTGCCAAGCATTGATTTCCTGAAGGTGGGGACTGCCGCACATCACCAGGAGATGAAATCATGAGGTGGAATTCGTGATTGTTTACAACTCGTGCAGGGATGCTGAGCCTCAAAACCAGAGAGGGAGGAAGCCAAAGCACGAGGTGTGGGAAGGAAGAGTACACCGCCCACAGTGACCTTGAAATCCAAGGGAGCTCCTGCTAATTGGCGGGAGAGAACCGCTGTATCCATTTCAGAATTTGTCAAATTGTTTTCTTCTCAGAGAAAAGGGAACATCTGTTCTACCCGGCTAATTCTGTTCTGAGTCACTTGGTCTCCCTGTGTTTGGTGAGGCTGGGTGAGCCAAAGAAGAACTCCATCTGGGCAGCAGAGCCTGGGATCCAGTTTTCTGACAACATACCTCCTCAACTAGCTTCCCCCTGAGGAGCTCTCCCAGCCAGGAGGCCTGGCTGGGTCGCTAAGCTTGGGAACACTCTCTGTCTTCTCACTGCCAGACAAGCTAGAATTCCTACCCAAGAAATTTGCCACCAAGAAAGATATAATATTTATTGAGCATCTACTATGTGGCCAAGCCCCATACTACAGCTTACATGTATAATAATTATCTCATTTAATCCAAACAATGAATCTCAGACTCGGGGATGCTGACTTGCCTTAAACGCCCAAGTGAAAGATGAAGGACTTAAACCCAGATCTCACTGGTTTCAGAGCTCATCTTCTTTAAGCTGTATTATTCTTGTATCGTAATATAAGAAGATGCTAGGGGAAGCTAAGCAGTATTTCTTAGCTTCCAAAATGGAATGTGAGGGGGACTTCCTGGTGGTCCAGTGGTTAAGACTCCATGCTTCCAATGCAGGTATTTGATCCCTGGAAGGGGAACTAAGATCCTACAAGCTTCAGGGTATGGCCAAAAAAAGAAGAAGAAAGAAATGTGGATAATGAGCACAGATAAGAAGGAGCAAAGGGTGTCTACTCTTTGAACTTTCTTCAAAAGTTTTAAGGTCTGAGTAGCAGCATGGCCTGAGGACAGGTGAATTGGCCAGTTTCTCTTTCCAGTCTTCATCTTATAGGCTAGGTGTTAACAGGCAAACCCACTCATTTGATGGAAGCTGTGTATCCAAAGGGAAGAGGTGTAATCATCTACGTGGTTCATTCTGAACCTCTTGGTTCTTGATTTTATAAGAAAAATAAACCTCTGACATTGCCCTGGAGCAAAGATATTTTGACTTCAAAGATTTGACCATGTACAAGCTCCCCTGTTATTTGTATTTAAATATATGTTTGTAAACCTGGTGCATTTTAGATGGGGAATTTAAGGTGTCAGGAGCGATGTGCTTGCCAACCCATGTAAATATCCGAGTCTCTGGTTGCCGATGATATATCTCTAGACAGCAAGCATCTACCATGTTCCAGGCACTGTGTTAGGCATACACATATAAAACAGCCTCTCTGCTTTGAAAGAAGACATGGTCTACTGAGGGGGGATTCAGTTCGCTAGAAGTTGTGAGCTAGGTGAAAATTTTTGTACAGGAGAATGCACAGCTTGCATTGAGTCAGCAAAGGAGGAGCATTTATCTGGGAAAAGGGGAAAATTGTTATGGATGGATTCCCAGACAAGGACCCTCTATCTCCCCAGAGAACGGGTAAGAAGCGTTTGTCAGCCTTCACTGTCATGGGCCTGAGTTCCATCTCTGGTTGGGGAACTAAGATCCCACAAGTCACGTGGTGCAGCCAAATAAAAATTTAAAAATATAATAATGCAAAATTGACTCAAACCTCAATAAATTTGCATAGGAAATAAAGTGCATCACACTGAAAATTTTATCAAAGCGTAGAAAAGAGAAGACGGGAGTTTCTATAAAACCGCATGTGAACATGAAGGCAAGGATATACAAGAAACAACACCATGTGGTTTTGTAAGATACATGAGTGATTGAACGCTGCATCCAAAGTGATTTTAGGATCTAGCATTAAATAATATGGAATAAAACAGTAGAAGTAACTCACTGTCAAGTGCCTCTCAATTGTGGTTAATTCAGGGAATAAATCTTGTCGAGTTCCTGAATCTATTTCCCATTTATCTAACACCTGCCGCTCTCCCCTGGTGTCAAACGAACAGGCTTTCAGCTCACATACTTTAGCAGGCAACAGTGTCTTCTCAGAGCTTGATGACTTTGTTTCCTTTTTATTATATTTATTTTTACAGTTCTATTTTCATTATGGCAACTGATCGCAGTTTTCCACTCACAGCATTGATACAATGTTTCATTGGAAATGATTTTATTTTTGTTAAAAATGCAGTCAATTGAAAGAAAAACAGTAAGAGAAAAATAATACAGGTGATCCGTGAACATGGTAATCGTCATGAAGTCGGTATAGCAATGATCGGAGTTTGATAAACACTGATGGGGTGTATATGGAAGACAAAAAAGCAGAAGTTGGGGTGAGGGGTGAGAGGAGGGGGTGAGTTAGAAGAGTCTGACAGAAGCCGGCCTGGGAAGAGCCTCTCATGTCAGGCTGAGTCGAGCTGTGAGGGGAGCCGTGGAAGGAGAACGGCTCGACAGGGTTGGCAATTGGAACCTTCTGGCAGAGGGTGAAGGATGCCCGGGAGGAGCCGAAGGAAGGGCATCAGTTACGAGGCGAACAAAGCCCTGCGATGAGTGTGACCCAGAAGAGCAGCGGGGTTTGTGCAGAGAGGACGTCTGTGTGACGAACTGCTGCTATAGTCACTGTTGTTATCCGTTAGATGAGGAGGGAGAGCAAGAGAAGGTTGCTGAGGTCCTGGCTTGCTCCGTGGGGGACACAGGGCTCCCTCAACCAGGGGCGGGGATATGTTCCCTTAGTTGCTCGTTTGCTTGCTAATTGACATGATTTTAACCCTGAGTGGAGCCCTAAGTCTCATGCGTTAACAGCTTAATGGGGAGGACCCCAGATTCTTCCTCTCACAATCCTGGCTAGAGATCTAACTCCTCAGACAAACAGATCCATCCATACTCCTAACGTGGAGGGGAGTCAGCATTGCTTCAGGTCGTGAAAGAGTTTTCGGTCAAGCTAATGGGATGTCCTCTGACTCGGTCTTAAAATGTTCTGTGGTGTCTACAACAAATCTAGAAAGGTTTCCTAGTTTGATAAAATGACTTTCAATCCTAAATTCCATAATTTCTGACTAAATTTTTGATCAAAGTATGAAGGTGCATGGCCCTGTGACTTCAGAGTTTGGAGACAGAGAGTTCAGAGATGGTCTAGGAACTAAGCAGCTATTAGGTGAGGGCTTTATTTTGAAAACAACAACAACAAAAGGTTTTTCAGAAGGGAGGATGGGATCTTTGCAGGAAGCTTCTCACAGGAGGGCAGAGTCATCTTATAATTGGCAGGAACCTAGGTACTGGGAATTGAGGAGCTCAGAGCAAGTGGCTCTCACTCATTGCATTTCCTCTCTTCCTGATTCATCATGGCAGAGAATCTAGGATCCAGGGAGGATATTGCCTGTTTTGTTACCTTATTAGCTGCTGAAGTCCACACCCATGAAGACTCATTCTCTGAAGAAGATGAAAAGTTCACTTTGGGTTCAACTGTGGGAAACTGGAGGGGCTCTAGAAAACGACCCTGGCTTGAAGCCCCCAAGGCTGGGGAAGCGCTCTAAGCATCTCACTTCAAGAGAAGGGCTCAAGGTCAGGCAAGAAAGAATCACCTGAGGAAAATCATGCAATCGAAAACAAGTGTTTGCTTAATTCCTGATTATTGCTAATAACGAACAGGATACAAAGCTTACATCTAGCTTATTTCCTTAAAATTATAAGAAAACTTCCCATATATTTTTTTTCATAGGGAGTCAGGATTATTTTCAATAGAATACATTTTAATTTAAATGAAGAATTATATATGGGCAATGATCTTAGACTTTCTTGCCTTTAACAGTAGAACCATATTAACTATACCACAGATCTGATCATGGGTGTAACAACACCAAGTCACCCACCATCCTTGATGTAGGATGCAAATTTGAAGGGTGAAATCCAAAAGCTTAAGTCTATAAATTATTCATGGCTTCATACTCGGGATGAGAAAAAAAAGTATCCTGTAGTATATGCATAAAGAGTGACTAGAGTGTGAAGAATTTTGGGAGAGATAATGGAAGTGAGCGAGAACCATCCACAAATAATGTGGCTTCTTATATGTACACGACTTCGTCCAGCAACTGACTCCTCTAATTTTGTCACTGCAGATCTTTGCCTAGGTTACAGTTTTTTTTAGGGAAATGGACATCCAGGATGCAGTTTAATGGTTTCGTTTGAACATCCTGGGTGCAAACTAAGGCAAATGGGTATGTGTGGGTATTATATCAACTTAGGATCCTTTTGTGTTTATCAGCTGTTTGCAATGAAGTTTGAAGACAGTATTATGAAAACTCTACCAAGAGTTATGTTTCAGTAAATTTCCGTGAAATTATGAGACATTAATGCAATGTCATTAAAAATTAGGGACTTTACGGGAAGCAGTGTAGCTATACCGGAGGCAAATAAATAAAAGAACTTATTGGAGCTACAACTTTATGTCTTTTTAAGTAATAATGCTGCTCAACATACAGTTGTTATTAAAAATGGATTTGGCTATTGGTGCTAGATTGGAGAAATGATAAATTTGATCAGTTTGTGCCATATAGACTGTGTCATTTGGGACTGAAAAGTTTAGTTTCCAAAATAACCTGGAGGGGAAGGAGCAAATTGAAGGTAGTATTTGAGTACTCACCATGTGCTAGACATTTTCTAGCTTCCTCCAAGTGTTCAAATATAATTCTCACTATGCTACGGCTTTGTAAAGTCATTTGAATTCCCATGTTAGAGATCAGGAAATAATCTTGGAGGAGGAAACTGTCCAAATTCGCAAAGTCACTAAGTGGTGGGGACAGAACTTTGACAGCAAAGGCCTTCCCCGTTGCACTGTAGGATGCTACCAACATATTGAAGTTATGAATTCATCTTCCTGGCTACACTTCATTTCCTTGGGAACTGACTTTTAGGGAAAGAAGCATAGAGTTACTCAGCCAAGCAAATTGGGCTCCAGAGTAACTTGTGCTGAGCCAGAGGGGCTCATATTCTTTCAAGTAGAGACTTGGTTTTGCATGGAACTTGTACTGTCCACGTGATGAAGGGCTGAGAATGAAAGAGTTGTTTGTGCTCAGCTCAGGGGAAGGGGAGGAATACAATTAGAAAACCTGGGAAAACATATTACCTCTGCAACTCACTAGATGAGTAGCCTGAGGGCAGTTTTTTTTTTTTTTTTTGACATTTCTGAGCCTCAGTTTTCCTGATGATTTCACCTACCAACATCCCAGGGTATTAAGAGAATAATAAAGATATAAAGGATGTAATAAGTCATAAAATAGCATAAAATGTTATTCTATTTAATAGTTTCTCTGCATAAGAACAAACACATAAAGCTATTAAAGATGTTTATGTTGACAAAGGTAATAATCCTCTAGCCTCTTTGACATGTTGTGGGGGTGGGAAGAAGTGTTGTTTTCTCCATCAAAATTCTATCCCCAAAAGTTCAGTTTGAAGGAGGAATGTTAGGGAATGATCCTGGATGGAACTTTTACTCTATACTCTGACTCCTCCTTAGGATTCCTACAGTATTCCTCTTTAGGAATTACTAGTCTCCCTTTCCTGATGTGTTTTCAAAAGGATTAGGTAGATCATGATATTTTTCCTCCAGGTTTAAAAAAAAAAAGCCTTTTCCTGTCTCCTTGCTGGGTGATATTTGGGAGCTTGAAGTTCAAAACCAATAGCTCACTGGAGAGGTCCAACAACTGCTATGTTAGGAGGTTAATAGGAGCCACAGGTACACACAGAAGTGGGTCTGACCACCCTTTCCGACATCAGCCTTAAAGGTTAAGAATACGGCAGCTTCCTAGAGCAGCAGAAAGGTTCTCTTGTAAACAGAAAGCTTTTCTGTTTCTAAATTAATCTTTTGGAGCAAGAATTTCCATCAATTTATTTTATTCCATCCATTACAGAAAGAGCAAGTCAGAGTGCAAAGTGATACTACATGAGATCACCAAAAATTTCCACTCCATCCAGCATCCCAAACCTCTAGATTTCAGAATTGCCTCACATCACCCCAAATCTCTGACATTAAGTCCCTTTGTCATTTATCCTAAGGACGGAGAGCCAAGAAATCTAATGATGGGGAGGATATTAGGTTGGAAAGACAGACTGTTTGCTCGTTTGCAAAGCTGGCCTGTGTAACATTCAGGTGTCTACATGGTTAAAATAAATGGAGGATTGTAATCATTATCCAGATATTGAATGTGGACATGTGTGAATCTTTGCTGTCTCCACACCACCCTCCATCGCCCATGCTTCTGTCTCCAATATCATTGTATCTTAAGGAGGGCATGGCAACCCACTCCTGTATTCTTGCCTGAAGAATCCTTTGGACAGAGGAGCCTAGAAGGCTACAGTGCAAAGGGTCGCAAAGAGTCAGACATGACTGAAGTGACTGAGCACGCAAGGACTCAGTTATAACCTAAATGACTAAGACAGCTGCCTGTGATTTTCAGTTCCGGGGATGGACCAAGCCTTAGCTGTAAGCTGAATACAAAGGGAAGTGTCTTCACCTTTAGTTTTTAAGTATTCTGTGCACTCCTTGATTTGCTCAATGGCTGCATGGGTGGACTGGACACGTGAGTGAATGTCATGACTTTAGGAGAGTGTGTTAAGAATTTGCAAGTGCCTGTGTGTGTATTTGTGTGCATGTCAATGTTAACACAAATATGAGGATTCTGAATAGCTTTGAAAATTCAGTAATACCACCAATAGAAAAAAACTAGCACAAAGGCCCCTCCTTGAATCTCCTAGACATCCAGATGGCTTTGGAAATGATGCTAGTGGATCTTCCACTAGGTAATAGGAATTGCACACAGACACGGAGGTGAGAAGATTCAGGGTACCCTCAGACTCCAAAGGAGGCCGATGGTCACCCCAAAGAACTGCTGACCTCAATTGCATACACTGTGGAAGTCCCAACCCTGTTTGGAACAATGAGTAAGATGCTTGAAATATACAAAAAGTATCACTCATGCAAATATCTATTTGCTAAAATATGGCTTTTGTTGAGGCTAATTTCAAGAAGAAAAGGAATATCCTCACTCCTATGACTGAGTCTTAGAATGCAGGACATTTCTCATGCCTAGGTCCTTCCCTGAGCAGTAAGATGGACACTGAGCTTGATTTACTGATAGAATGAGGAGGAAAGAACCCAATTTAGCCTTATTTTCTCTTAGAACTGTGAATCGCTCAATCATAGACCAGATGGAGAAAGCACATTTACTTAAGCTCTAGGAGAGCTTAGCAGGGCCCAGTTCTGACTGGCTGCCTTTGAGCCGTGGTGGCCCCCAGATTCTTTGGACCACGGTAACATGTTTCTGTCTCACGACTGAATGGGTTTCCATACTGACATTTTCATGAGTTGGAAGAAATTACATGCTGTCTCTACAGAACATGGTAGCAATCGGGATCCAGGCAATCAGGCCCTACGATGTCCTGTCTATGCTGTTATGTAAAAAAGTCATATTGCTTGGTTGTGATTCCTTCAACAAGGAACACAGGGGTAAGCAGAACTGACAAGCAGGAGATGATTTGAGGACAGGCAGGGTGGCAAAAGCAACGGACAGACAAGATGAACATGGGATCCATCAAACAGGGTCCTGAGTTAGCACAGCCATCACAGTAAAAGGCAAGGTGCTGGTCTAACAGACTGAACCCTTTGTCTGCTGACCCACACTCCCAGATCTCCGCAGAGTAGCATCTTTATTGCAGTATGTCTTTCATGGAAAATGGACAAAACTTTAAATAAATCACAATTACTTATTGCTTAGTATTTTGGATAATAAATTCTTTAGTTTATCAGTACCTCACGGCCTTCAAATGTGCATTCTTCAAATAGTTTCAGTTACATATACATTCTTTCTCCTGAACAATAAATTATTCTTAAAAAAAAGCAAAAGGAAAAGATACATAACTTTAAAGCAAAGAAAAACCAAAAAACATATATTTTTGACATTTATCTTAAACTTATATGAAAACAACTCTATGTTAGATGTTTAAATATAAATAATAAAGGACATTATGTTATTTACAATGTTGCACAGTAAGTTAAGAGAGTTAAAAAAAAGAAACTGACATGAACTCATAAAGACAGTAAATGATTTAGGAACACATCCAAGTAATGTACAATGTGTATTTACAAAAGAATATATAATAGAACTTGTGATATGTGGCCATTTCCTTTTGTCTGCATTTCTCTGCAATGTTTCATGGGCCTTTGTGGATAGACATCTTTGTGGCTGGTGGGATGCAGCCAGGACTAAAAAAACTAGGTATTTTATATTTTTACCAATGTGAGCCATAAACCTTTCAACCCAGGCCAAAAAAAAAAAAGTTACAGAGCAAATGACCCTGGATAAACTCTATCATGACAGTCACACTTAAACAAGGAAGATATGGCATATTGGTCTTTGGGACACATTCACAAATTCCCAGGCAGACTGCCATTTTGTAGAAGGCAGGAGACTGTCCAGACACTCTCAGAAATAAAAGTCCTACCAGGCAAGGAGGGAGAGCAGGATATAAAAGGAACCCGGAGTGAGAAAAAGGCATTTTTCATATTCTACGCTCCCCTGCATCTTCCTCAATGGGACATGATCTCAGACCCAGGAAACAAAGTCACTGTCAAACATCTCAGCAATTTCCACCACCTGAAGACCCAGAGAGGCTTCCCTTCTGCTGGGAATGTTAGTTCACATGCTTTCTTTGCATTGCCACTGCACTCCCGAGTTTATAAACAGGGATGGTGGCGTTTGAACATCCCAGAGATGCCTCTGTGGACACAGATCTGGTGGCCACAGCAGGGAGCCCCGAGTAGTCTGCTGGCCTTTCCTATGAAGGAAATCTGTCATTCTGTGGACAGAAAGCCTGTCCTAACTGATATATGTCACCTTGATGAGTGACCAGAACCAAGTTGGAAAGAAAACTTCCTCTTGTCCTCAACCTGAAAATTGACAGAGATTTTTCATACTGAGGAACATGTTGTTTCTTGCTCTCGATCAAAGACTTTATGTATTCCAAAAATTCTCCAGGTCTTCAAAGGCAATTGAGAATAATTTGGAGCACTTCTTTGGGGTTGACTCTTTTCTTTCCCCTGCTGTGAGCTTACTGATTTTACCGAATTGGGAAATCAGTGCAACTTGGGGAGTTGTCAAGGGCTCCTTAGGAAAGGTGAACAAGCACATGAGGACACTTCTGAGCACAGAGGAAGTGGCAAGGAAACATGAAGGACGCTTGGGATACCAAGTGCCAAGGGCCCATAGACGATCTCTGTGAACTGTAGAAACACTTAGGAGCTTAATGACATGAGTCATGCTCAGCCTGCACTTTTCTTCTAAGATCTCTTTGCATGTCCTTTCTTCCTTTTGATTTTAACATAGAGATGTGGTGAAGAAATAGACTCCATTTACTTGTAATCAACAGAGTCACTCTCCTTAAATTCATGGCTGATATTTTGAGCCCCCTGCTAACCTATTTCCCCATTTTGTCCCAGGGCTCCTAGGAGGCCACTTGGAACCTAAGTAAACCTCCAGCCCAACTTGACAGAGATGGGGCTACAATATTTTATAAAGTTCTCTTCTTTTCCTGGATTAGCAGTTATTTCAAGTATTTCTACCTATAGACCTTCCTTGGATTGCTTACCACTAGAGAACGTGCAAAAGGTGAACCCATCTTAATCCTATTTTTGTTGACAGTAAAGCAAAAAGTAAGAAAGGGGGAAAATGGATGATACAGCTGCAAACGGAGAGGTTAGCACATGTGGGGGTCATTTCTGCAAGGAAAGGTGCAATCTTTCTGAGACTACTGCCGTTTCTTGATGCATCCTCGCTCATGGGAGGTTCTTCCTAATTACAAATTACATGCACACGGGCCATTCCTGACAAAAATGTTCATGCATAGTACGATCTAATCAAGGTGAGATTGAAAAACAAGAAAGGAATAATGAGGACAAAGGAACGGGCAAAAAAACTTAAAAAATTACACACCGGGTCACACAGCCACTCTTCCCCTGTGTCTTCCACACGTTAACTTCTCTAGACAATCTATGGCGGAACTAGTTCTCTATAATGATGTCACCGCCATATACAACAGGCACACTGCATTCCAGAAGTATTCCAGAAAAACTGCTGAGCGTGCTGTTGAAGCTGGGGGGTTTTGTGCCATAACACATCTGTCCTTGAGCCAAGAAGACACAACCAATCACTAGCTCCCAAATCAGTGAAAAAACACAAGTCAAGAAGGATTGCACCTTTTTCAGCCATGGTTTGCTCTTCAATTAGATGAGCCGCTGTATCATTCCCCCAGAGAGAGAAAGTGAAACCGAGTCCTCAACTTAGGGTTGGACCTTACCCTGATCGCTAGCCAGCATCCACTTTGCATGCTAGCCCCAACACTTGTTTTTTTCTTTTGTTGAGAAAAATCAATCCGCATAAAGTAAATGGTAGCTCCTTTTAAGTCAGAGCGAGCTGTCTTCTGATGAATAATATAGTTTTTGAAAAAATCACAATATTACTTTCTTCCTAATATGTAACATGACTTAATGCAGTTTCCTGCTGTAATTAATAGTAGCATGCTGCTGGACCTACTATTATCTCAGAGCCCAGTGAAGCAACCTTTGGCTGGCAGAGTAGACACAACTCATTTCACATACGGAAAGCAAAAGAAAAATTTCATACAGAGGGGGAGTATTGGATGGATGTGCCATTACAAGACATCCTGATTGAGTACTACTCGAAGCAGACAGAGCGACAGGTGCAAATCTTGTAAATCATACATCCAGTCAACATGATAATGCAATACACGAGAAGCCAGCAAAAAAACAGAATATATGGGGTGGAGGGTCGCTGAAATACTGTGAAAAAGCAGTCACGGGATGGTACAAAACTTGCTCTGGACATAACATAACATAAAGGCACCATTGATATCTTTCTCGTTTGGAAATACTGTAAAAAAATTGCTACATATGGCACATAACACATTTGTACATACATATATTTAATTTATAAAAGTTTTTTTTTCCTGTTTTCTATTTGCAGAACTGCTAAAATAAAATAAATTGTTTAATTTAAGGTGGAATACTTTATTATATAAAATAAAGTTTTACAGGTGAATCTATGGGTGTATTTCGGTTTTAGACAGCGATAGGGTCTTGGTTAGCGATTACACCGGAGAGCCTGGCCTGCAATTCTTCCTGCGGAGAGAAGCGACCTGTTGGGTTAGTCCTGCTGTCGACCAGGCGGAAGGCAGGGGCCGCCTCGAGACTGGCCGCCAGGGGGTTCTGTATGGCCAGGAAAGGCGTATCTTCTCCTACTCTTTCATCCTCTGTTTCGCTCTCTGAGTTACTGCTGTCAGTGCCTGTGTTGTCCATTTCCAACCTGTGGGCAATGTGACCATTGGGCTTGGTTCTTTTGGCCCGCCGGCTGCTGTTGGTGAGTTTCTTAACCGGCTCTTGAGCTGGTTCGTACTCCTGGGTCGTTTCATATTCCTCATCCTCCACTATCCTCAAGGGGCTAGGGGGCAGGCTGTTGCTCTCATGCGCGGGGTTGCAGTGGAACGAGCTGAATTGCTGGGCGTGGTGGTCATACTTCTCCCGCAGCCGTGGTGGCGTCACAAGGAGCAGGGGTCTCTCCTCTTCCACGAAGGGACTGACCGCCATGGAGGGCATGGAGACCGTCGTGCTGGACACGGGCGGGGACATTTCCGAAGGGGGTGACTTGGGGGAGCTTGGCGTGTGGAAATCTACAGGTGACATACGAGCCGGGGTGGTCATTGCTGATACATACCTGTGTGAGCACAGAAGACCCCAGCGTAAGTGTGGCGCAATGAGAGAGGCAGAGAGTGAGGGGTGGGGGGGTCAGGGGGCAGAGGTCATTATCTTATCATCAGATATCATCATCAGACAACAGAGTAATTCTCTTCATTGTAGATGTCTCAGATTTTACGCTAGGACATTTGGAATCTCCAATTAGGTGGTCAAGAGTCTCCTCACAGGAGTGCATGCAAAGATCAGCTAAATTGCCTGGCTCAGCAAAGCGTTTGAGATTTTTTTCCATCTCATTGTGATTTTCTTTTTTTTTTTTTTTAATCATGATTTTCAATAAAAGCATGTGAGTTAAGACAAGAGGGCACAGGGTCCTGGAAACCTCTCAGTTTGTAAGGACCAAGGCTCGGGGATTTGGAAGGGGAAGAAGTATTACTTAAATACTATACCTTCCTAAAGGCCAAGGGGTCTTAGAGAATGAAGCCCAAATGGGGAATGGAAGAAGCTCTAAGATGAGTTGCGGAAAGCTGGATCTGCATGCATTTGGATCTGTGGGCCTTGTTTCTCCTTAGCTCAGCTATAAGGTTATGTCTTATGAAAAAAAAAGAGCATAGTAACTTAGATTTATTCCTGAAAACAGCGTAACACATTTGTGCGCTTTTAAGTTTTCCATGAAATGCGACTTCTTAACATTCCATTTGCAACTCTATATCCCACTGACCATGCCATTCAAAAATAGCTGACTAGCTCTCTTCCAGAACCCACTGCTGTATCCAGCTCTGGCTTATCTTTTCTGACTGCTCAAAGGTGGCTGTACCATGTCACTTTATGTCATGCTATGTTTGGTGACGCTCAGGAAATCTCGTTGTCAAGACATCGAGTGCACCGTTTTTACCATACCGCGCTTTCTTCCCCCGAAACAAGAAGACCTTACGTGGCACTGAGAAAGACGTGGCTTATTCAGTCACATTTCTCAGCTTAGATAAAAATGTCACCAATGAGCAGCACTAAAGGACTCTTTCCTTCACGGTGGCATTTGCAGAGTCTAATTTGACATGACCTGTGATAACACAGGACACCGTCTTCTCATCTCCAGCTAACAGGAACAAGAAACCTATTAACCCTCCTGCTTGCCATCCATGATTCTGAGTCATACAGATGTGAGATCTGACTGTGTCTAAAATGGGAAAGTGTCTCCAGACAGAAATATCTGGGGCTCAAGTCTCCAGACTTATTATTTTGGGGATACTTAAATTAAGCTCTCTGAGAAATGCTAATCCAGATTCAACCAACCCATAGCATGGCTTCATTGGTTTTCTCCAGGATGCCAGGTATATTCTGATGGCCTAAATAATACCTGGGGTATGAAATGAAGCCTATCCCAGCAGGAAAATGTCAACCTTTAAAGATAAACATCACCTGTAGTGATGGAGAAAGAATTTATCCTTATCTTCTTTCTCAGATTTCTAAAAGGATTGGATTGGAACAGGCTCAATACATAAAGATACACTTACATGAATTTAAGGCTGATGTTTTAAACCAGCTTTGGACCAAGCTTATTTTTATCCTAGATGAGTTAGAGCAACCACTAATTTCATAAAATTCTGAAAAGCCATTTTGGGGTAAAGGCCCTTGAAAAAGTAATAAGCAGGCTCTAAGTGACCTGCAGGCTCCAAACTGGTCACCCTTTGCTGTATGTACTTTCCAATGCATGAGTGAAGGAGTGTACCCAAATCATCTCCACCCACGAAAACCAAGTAAGTATGACTTTGACATTGCTGCTGCTGCTGCTAAGTCGCTTCAGTCATTCGACATTACGTAAACCTTTTAGCAAGTGGTCAGAGATTGGACTGAGAAAGCAATACAGTAAACCAACAAACAGACAGAACTCTGCTGGGTTTGAAAACAAATGAGTAACAGCTTCTTGATGGACTAAGAATGCTGGTTGGGTATAACTTTCTCCCCTAGTTTAGGGGAGAATGGATTAGGAGAATCTATGAATTCAGTAATGCTATTAAGCATCTCTTTCAGGTTACTTTCTTCTGATCTTTATTTTACATTTGTCTTGACTTCCCCCACCCAACCCAATAGCGCCAGAAGAAAGCCAACACATTCTGGAATAAAAGCCATATCAAAGGCAATATCTGCTTTGAAAACCTCCTGTGAAGACTGCGAGCCGCAGTAGATAGGAGATTGATGGATGCATTCCTTGCTGGAATTTCACAAAGGGATACTGTCTGGTGGAACGCAAGGCATCCCCATGACACTTGGCAAGGATACAGCCCTTGATCTGATTTAACTGAGGCTGGAAGGTAAGAAAGGGTTAGCTCATGAGAACAGGAGGCCAGCTTGACCAGAGTTTGGATAACTGGCCACTTAGGATTCTAGAAGGGTCCTGATCGGTCACTGAGGCCAGTGTTCTCAAGTTCCAGTTGAGGAAACTGAGACTCCCCCAGAGGCTCTGAGCCTAAGGCCAAAGCTGGGAACTCCAAGACTGCTGCACCTTCCACATCAAATCTTTCCAGCTCTTTTAAGAGTCTGTTGCCTGTCAGCCACTGGGATGATGCGAGAAGCTCGGAAGAAATGAGTTCAGTCAAACCAAAAGATGCCTTCATCAACTAGGATCACTCCTAGACCAGGCAACTGGCGCCCCTTATTCTCATAAGAGCAGCTTCCTTAGGTGGGAGAGCAGATGCTTGCGGGGATTCTCTTACTGGGGTGCTTTCTTCTCTGTAGTAGCTTTGCCCTTCGGTTTTACCTTTCACTATGAGGAGAGTCTCGGTAGGAGTCAGGGGTTTCTCTGGCATGCCTGAGGAAGCTGTTACATTCACGAGGGCCTCCCAAGCCATTGAGACGTCCTCTCGGGCCCCCAGTGGGGCTGCTGTGCCTACTGTTTTCTACGGATGACATCACGATGACAGAGTGGCTTTCCGAAATGATGCTTTCAGTGTGTCCGTTGCTCCAGCTACAGGGGGCGTGTGAGAGGCAGAGAGAGGGAGAGTTTTAATTCTATGCACACACGGAAATGAAAGGAAGGGAAGTGACAAATCTTGCAAGTGACTGATGTTTCACGCTGGGATTACTTGTCTCAGAATAGGACTGTCTATTAAGATGCTTGTGATGCATAGGATTGTGATTTAGGTTAGCTTTGCAAGGGTACACTTTATTTACACGTTCACCCATTCAACACACATTAAACAAATGCCATTTTGTACTAAATATTTTTAGAGTCTCTCTGTTCTTGAGAGTCTTAGATTAAGGATACCCTGGTTTTATGTGCTCCATTTGGAAGTCTAGAGCCACCCTGGGCAGTACCCACTCAGATATCACCAGAGCATTTGAGAGTTTGAGGTTCAGCTAGGTAACCAGTTCTCATGTGATATCCCAGGGCAATCCAATCACTGGAAGAAGTTAACTTCTAAGTATTATATAGTATCTTAGATAAACTCTTTCCAGTACAGCAGTTCATTGGAAAAGACCCTGGCGCTACGAAAGACTGAAGGCAAAAGGAGAAGGGGACACCAGAGGATGAGATGTTAAGATAGCAGCACTGACTCCATGGACATGAATTTGAGCAAACTCTGGGAGACAGTGGAGGACAGAGGAGCCTGGTGGGCTATAGTCCATGGGGTCACAAAGAGTTGGACAGGACTTAGTGACTGAATAACAATAATAGCAATTCCGGAAATGGTCAGGCATGAAAAAAGACAACCTCCAAAATGGGGAATAACAATACTGTAAGGTGGGTATTATTTCCCCTTGTTTTGGTGACAGAAAAGTTGAGGGTCAAATTCAAATAGCAATTAGTGGCAGAGCCAATTGGATGTCCAAAGCCTGTCTTTGTTCCAAGTCATACACACTACAGTACCGCACTGCCTTATAAATACCTCCTGTTCCTTTCGTAGGCAGTGAGAACAAAAGGGAACGTGTAAATATTCGTTCTTGGGGAAATGTCATGCAGCTTTTTATTCTCATACCTGTGACTGGGAGTCTGAGTGACAGTAGTGGAATGATGAGCTGTCGAAGTGTAGTGACTGGTGGAAAAAGACGTCTCCGCCTCTCTCTCAACAATATGCTCGCTAGAGATGACATTTTTAGATACGTATTGCTGGATAAACAAAGAGACACAACTTGAAGATTTAGGGAAGTCAAAACTCTAACAATGTCACATATACACACAAATCTACTCTTCTAATACCCATGCTTCATAATAAGCTCTATTTCTCCAGTGGCCATATGGCAAAGCCTATCCTGGTTAGTATGATCTTTAAATTAGATAAATAGAATTCATGAAATTCTCTTTGGATATACACACACAATGTAGGTCCTACCATAACAACTACATTTTATCAGAGAAGACCTGTTTCTTCTCTTTCATTTCCAACTGATAACATGACTAGAATTAAATACAAACAACTTCACAGTACTTTTGTAAGCTGTTGCAAGCACAGAAATGGTTTGTCTTATTTCAAATTTTAAGTCATTAGAAGAATTTTTAAAATAATCTCTATATTTTGAATCTACATTTCTCTTTTGATTTCCCAGCATCCATGTTGCTCTAATGGTATCACTGAAATTTTTACCTCGTTGTCAGTGGTAAGACTAACAAGGTTACTGAGAGATTTGAAGAATTTATAACAGTGGTCAAGGTTATAAACGTTGACAAATCATACAATAGATAGAAGGTCTTATATTTGGTACAAGTAGATTCTATTTTATTTTTCGCCACTAAATCACAACAGTTATTACCACCTTTATTAGTAAGAGAGGGACATTTTAAAATTTTCTTTTAAACACTGGAAATGGCAACCCACTCCAGTGTTTTTGCCTGGAGAATCCCAGGGACGGGGGAGCCTGGTGGGCTGCCGTCTATGGGGTCGCACAGAGTCGGACACGACTGAAGTGACTTAGCAGTAGCGGTAGCAGTATTTATACCAAATTGAGTTACGTAATGGGAAAAGACATGCATAGGAATAGTCTTAGATGAAATAGGACATTGATGATCTGATAAGTTATGGGCTCTAAAAGGTGAAGGTGAAGTCACTCAGTCATGTCCGACTCTTTGCGACCCTATGGACTGTAGCCTACCAGCCTTCTCCGTCCATGGGATTCTCCAGGCAAGAATACTGGAGTGGGTTACCATTTCCTTCTCCAGGGGATCTTCCCGACCCAGGGATGGAACCCGGGTCTCCTGCATTGGAGGCAGACGCTTTAACCTCTGAGCCACCAGGGAAGCCCTGGGCTCTAAAAGATGAATATATCAGTTTCATGAAATGAAACTGATATATTCATGGAAACAAACAAAAAATTACAATCTGAATTATACTTGAAACTCTAGCTGGTTATCTTAACCATAGAAAGGTTTATTCCATGTGGATCTTTGCTTTAAGGAAAAGATGGTGTTGTCGTATGTAATGAGCTATTTTTAGTCTGTATAACAAATGACTCTTGTTCCCTGGAAGGCAATGTAAGCTCAGTGAATCTAATGAAAATAATATTTAACAATTATACAACACTCACCAACTGCCACTGGGCTAATGGATTATGTGGATTATTTTTTTAATGCCCACTGGAACTTTTTGAAGTAGGTATTATTTTTATGATGAAGAAATGGGGGTTAGAAAAGTTAAAACTCACAATCACATAGCTTGAGCCATAACCAGGATTCAGGCAGTCATTCTGCCTCCTATATAACATACAATGTGACAGACTATAGGTATGTCAATAGAGAATGTACTTAGCAACTGTGCAGAACATTCTAATGAACACGCTGGTAGGGGGAGGAAAGGATGTTACTTCATCCTTTCCTTAACTGCTTCATCATTAACTACTTCACTGGTAGTGAAGGATGTTAATTTATCAGCACCTAACAGTCTTCTGACTTCCTGGTGGTTGAACTACTAGCAACCCTGAACTTGGGTCTTTTGATAGATTTGCTCCACACAAAATTCATCTTTGACTATAAGATTGAAAATTGTACCGTCATATAATCTTCCACCTCTGCTTATAAAAAGCCAATCATCTAAGGGAAACGAAAACAAAACAAGAATGATGGTGAAGTAGGAAGAGCAATACTCCAGAAACCAGGAAAGCCGAGTTCTGCTCTGCCCTGACTCTTACAGTAAGTCCCCTACATAAGAATCTTCAAGTTGCAAACTTTCAAAGATGTGAACGTATTATAAACCTATTATAGTACTATATAGCCGGTTGTGTTAGCTGGGTATGTAGGCTAATTTTGTTGGACTTACCAACAAAATAAGAACTTGTTCGCACGGAACTTGTTTGTATGTAAAGGACTTACCCTATCTGTAAAAAAAACTAGGGGGAGCTTTGGAAGATGCTATCTAAAGACTCTCTGAATTTAATATTTAATGACTTCATTATATTTAAAAGCTAGATGATTGGTAAATTTAAAAAATACATCTTTGAATGTTGAAGGATATATTTCCTCCGAAGGGTTTGGTATCTTGTAGAAAGAGTCAAGGAATCAGAAAGTATTAAATTCTTCTGTTTTGGCTACTGAGAAGCAAGTCTGGTAATGCCCTTAACATTTTCCATGGCCTAATATCTCCCTTCTCAGAATCAGTAAATCATCAGGCACCTCAAAATGCCTCTAATTAAAAAAAAAAGGACTCTAGAGCCTTTAGCTCAGTTATCAGTGCTAATTAGTTGTAGACTCAAGCAGCCTTCATTTCCCAGGTATAAAAAAATAAAACATTTCCTTCTGATTCTTGTATCATGAGTTTTATTATTTTTCTTTGTGTTTTTTTTCTCTGCTCTTTCTTTCAGTTATGGCTTCCTTACAGAACAAACCCAACATTATTATTCTGACCCATTAATGAACACTTTATAAGAGGAAATGTGCTGGTTTTACAGTCACCAAATCCACTTTAAAAAATGTTCCCATTATTTTCTCTTGGCGAAACCTTGGCTTCCTGGAAGCCCTGGTGATTAATGGCAGCAGCTAAGAGCCGAAGAGCTTTAGAAAATAAACTTCAAGGTGCCTGAACAGAGGAGAGATGCTGAACTTTCCCACTGGGCAGAGTCAACATACATTCACCAGCTGCACGTTCTCGGGGGGCGGATTGGGGTGGTGGGGCCCGTTGGCTACGTTCATCATGGTGTTTCTTTCAGACCGAAGGCTCTGCCGAAGCCGGTCATGAAGCTTTTTCCGTTGTTTCCTGCATAGGGAAAAATGGAGCACTGATTTATTTTTTTCCTAATTATTTACATTTTTCAGTACAGTCAGTTCTTTCTTCTACCAACCCAACACTCAGTGGATTGGTGGGGAGAGAGAGAGAGAGGGCACGCCACCCCATCTCAGAAGTGGAATCATCTGTTCTTAGCAAATAGATTGAAGAAGCCGGTGGGATTCTTACAGAAATTGAACTAGACTGCTGAGAGAGAAGGAAAAAACAGCAGAGAAGACAAGTGAAGTTGAGATTTGGCTAAAACTCAGACTTTCATAATCACTCCATCTTTGCCCAAGTCTTACAGATGGTCATGTGTCTTAGGCTACAATTCATGCTGTGCAATTGATAAGGCTGATTTCATTTATAGTTTTGCCTGTCTGTGTGTCTTTCAAGAAAACACAGTCACTTTTGAATCTGTGTATCATAGTGTGTGTATGTGAGTGAAAATGTGTACATCTTTTGCCAGAAGATTTTGGCACAATTATAACATGATCCTATTCTAGTACATTTTTGTATAACTAGGTAATGAATATTCAAATATTGAGACTGAATCTAGTAAGACTCATAAGATGGATTCCATGAAGGTTTATTTTTCTCTATCGCTTGCTCAATTCTGGCAACACGCTATATCCCAGGACATTAAGGAAATGCCATCCATGTCCTTGTTTCTATGGCATAAATGCAGATTGTCTGTTTTTCAGTTCAGATCGTGATAATATTCCCATGACTAGTTTTGGCATGAGAGTTTATGTGATGAAACGACAAAGTAAAATAAAACTGTGAATAGCATTATTTCAAAGTAGAAGTTCTACATACGATACAAAAGTGAAAGGAATTCATATCATATGATAATCGTATTTGTTAACAAGGACCCAGCTTCAACAACCAACAGAGTGAACACAAATCTATTTCATCTTTTCTCTTTTATTCTTTCAAAGCAAGTTTTACTTGCTTCTCCTCCCATGAGAGTCCTTTTGTGCATCTCACACTGTGGGAGAATTTGAACTAGTAACCTAACTAGATGCAACTGAAAACTCCATCATGGCTTTTAAAAATGCCTGCCTTTCAAATGCCACCAAATGCCTCCATTGTCCCCTATGTCTGAGTGCAGATTGGACGTGTCCTCAGAGTTGAGATGACAAGCTAACTTGTGGTCCCACCACACTCCTTTCAGGAGGGACCCACATCCACAGACACCCGCATGGGTCCCTATGCAACTCTGTCCCTCCAACCCTTTTCTTGGGTCATGGGACCGTGGTCAATGAACAAAAGTCTTCTGAACACTTTCGCACAAATAGGCAAAGCTTTCTAATGCCTGTGGTTAGGAAGGTCCTCAAAATGGGTTATTTGGGACCAAAAATAAGGAGGAAATCCCCCTGCCCCTCTAATCTTCCAGGACAAGGCTGTGAAGCCTGGTTTCTGCTGCACCTTTGCCGCCCAGGCTGCCTGTGAGCTCAGGGGGAAGGAGGCCGGGGAGGTGTTTACTTGGTTTTGCAGTAGGCCACCACACACATGATGCCAACCACGAGCAGAGCGATGCAAATGCCGGTAATGGTGAGCACTCTCTTCTGGTAGAGCTCCTCCGCTTCTGGAAAGGGATGAGAACAGACGTCAGAGAAGCTAGGTCCCTGACCCTCGCCCGGACTTACAGCTGAAGAGCTGGCATTGTCCATGTTCACAAGAAAATACACACGGGACAATTCATTCCTTTGGCAAATAAGACGTAAGGTGCAGCACACTCTGCACCACATTTTGAGCATAAAGCTGCAAAGCCCATTGGAGGGCCATTTATAATTTAAAAAATACGATCTATTCAATGACTTTATGTTAAGCCATAGATGCATAATAAACTGACAAACCATAAACATTAATGGTAAAATAACGATTTTGGTTAAAACTGTAGATTTTATTAAAAAAAAAAAACTCTTGCAAAGACAACAGGAATTGATGCCAATAAAAGGAGCTGGCATTGGCACCACTGGGACCTTCCCCTTCCCCCTTCTTCCCAGTCTCCTGTCCCCTCCCCTCCCCCACCCCAAGCCTTTTTTGATTTCCCAGCTCGCTCCTATTCCCGTGGTCTTTACAAAGAACCACTTTTAACTTAAAACAAAAAAAAAAAAAAGAAAACTCAAAAGACATTTGCAAACATGAGCTTGACTTGTAGTTAGAAACAAAACTGAGGCAGGATTCCTATGATTTAATAGGAAAATGGGGACAGAAGCAGCAGGACAAGGAGTAGCTTGGCATCGTATCAGAGAAACTCCAGTAAGATGGGTGGGATAGTCCTGGGCCACGAGGAAGACGTGTCCTTTGAGGAACAGTTATTACGGCTTCACCAGTTGTACTTAGAGATCTAGTTTATGACCTTACAAAACCACTGGCACAAATGATATAAGATTTGGAATAGACTGTACCTTCCTGCACTGGACAAGTTGGCAAATTAGCTAATGTCGGTTACACCAGGGAGGTAGGATGTTTAGAAATTTCAGATGAAGGTACTACTATACTCCCACTGCAACCAGTTTCTGATTCATGGAAGGTTTTCGATTTGCAAATCAGCTTTGGAGGGGGATAAATTGCTATAGAACGGGAGTCAGGTTCTTAATAAGATTGGCTGATTTAATGGTGAACCTGATCCGCTTAGGAACGAAGCTTCCAACCAGTCTAGTCACACTCACTGGGAAATATTCACAAGTTCAATGAGAAAGAGAAATTAACCAATGCATAATAAGCAGTCTAAGCTGCATTTGTTATTCTGATTATCAAGCTGGTCAAGAAGTGGGAAACATTTTACCAATGAAGGTCTCTTATCTGGATATCATCATGGGGCCTTATGGAACAATTTCAATTTACATTCTCTGTCTCAGCAGCCATAGTTTTTTTTTTTTTTTTCTTTTTCCCTTTACTGAGAGAGGGCAAGTTGCCGGAAGTCTTCTTGAAATGAAAAAAGGTGCAATGCAATTTCTATGATACAGCAGACTTTATCATTAAACAAAAACATTTCCTACAAGCCAAGCCCATGGTAATCAAATTCCAGTTAACAGGTCAGGAACATTGTCAAATCAAATTAATAAGATCACTGATTATTAACAGGAGGAGGAGGAGAAAAGAGTCAGTGGGTAAAAAAAAAAAGACCAGAATGCTGCAGAGATTATACGAAAACAAACAGAAAGGGTTGGAAGAGGAAAAGAAAGCAAACTGAGAGGACGGACAGACTGACAGAATGACGGAGAGAGGGAGGAAGCCAGGTAGGAGGGAAAAACGAGGTTAAAGAGTGAAGGAGCCATCTGAGGTTCCTGGCACAGCATGCCTGATACTAGGGGAGGAAAAATAAATACATAAAAGAAAACCAGAGGGAGGAAGTGCTGGGGTGGGAAGCAAGGTGGATATAGATTTGGAAGGGTTATCCCATACAGCATAACTCCTAACCTAGGCTGGCGGTCACGTGGCAGCCACAATTAGAAAGCAAAGCAGCTGGTGCATTGCGGGAGCGACAACGGACCAGGAGACAGAGAGCCTTGTCACATTATTTCTGTGCTGCGTAAGTCAAATGAGGACGTGACGTGTGGATGCTTGTATGTTAATTGCGAGTGTCTGCTGCCTCCCTTCCCCTAGAGCCACAGGACGGAGAATTCAATTTCATAAGGTGTTAATCTGTGAGCTGATGTGGCTGGAACGGGCACCTGGATGATTTTAGCACTAAGTCTAAACAGCAAAGGCATCACCCCACTGGTCCTTCTCTGGGGGAAGCAGAACGCAGAGCAGGAATCTTTTGTTTGGGATGAACTAGTTAAGAAACAGGAGTGTAAAAGCATCACTGCCTAGAAAGTGAAGATCCTACTGTACTTCTTTCACTTACTCTATTCTTCCTTCTTTTTAAACGGCAAGCACTGGTAGTGCTTCCATCTTCCAATTCTATCTTTAGAAAAACCTGGGAAACGGCTTCCCCAAACTGCAAAAAGAGGACCTATCCAAGGGCTAAGAGTGAGGAAGGCATCGTGCCGTCTTTTGCAAGTTTTTTGGTGGTTGTTAATTCTAAAAGAATAGACTGACTAGGCTTCATGAAGAAATGGCATATAATGACTTGCTCATTCTCCCCTGGTTATGTCAGCAGACGACACTTCCCAGGAAAATCAATCATGGAACTGGAAAGGCAGCCCAGTCAAGGCCAAAGGGCAAAACAAAATGCTAAGATGAGCCAGTTGAAACCAAGGCCCCTAGAGCATAGATGTGGCTTAGGACTCTATACTCACATCAGGATGGCCTGAACGCATTAAATATTTTCCATTTAAGTTTCAATCAGATCTTTCAATGGTTCCCTAAATCAGGTCACCCTCACAATATAAATATGTTCAAGGAGAAATACTTGGTGGACAATAATATAAAAAGTGCTTTAAAAAAAAAAAACCCTCCTTTTTCTCCCTTATTTTTTCCCTGTGTTACAGGGTCAACTGGACAAGAGCAAATTAGAGACAGTGTTGAAAAAAAGAATCCATCAGTCCTGTTGGTGGATCTGCCTTAATGAGTTGAAACACTTCTAAGCCTTTATGGTTTGGCTGGATGCATTAAATGAATCAGATCAAGCACGTTTTTCAGACTGATCTGGCCAGGCCAAGAGACAGAAGCCTTGGCCGTTTCAATTTTAATTGGCCTGTAAGGTCTGATTTTCCTTAAGGATGGAACGTTCCGGCTGGCTGGAACCTCTGGAAGCCTTTCCTGTAAGAGGTGTGTGGGTATCAGCTCAGGGTGCCTTTACTAAACCCTTCAGGTCTTACTGAGGGAGGTCATGTATCTGAAAAAGCCATCACCCTACTTCATTGTTTGGGAAAAGAAATATGAAATTTAATAATTAGACCCTAAAGTGATAACACTGGAAGGATGCTGTTAGGGAGAAGAGGGGAGGTGACGGTGGGATTTTTTTTTTTTTTTCTTCCTTTCAGGTAAGGCCAATACGCCTTTTGAGAAGTGGGATAAATTTCATCGCGAGGGAAGTAACCTGAATAGATAACGCCCCTCATGTAGCCCACCTGCCACCCATGGGATGTTGGTGGGGCTTCTCGTACCTCTTACTTTCCAGTGATGTTCTCTGATGTGCAAAGGAAAGGAGCACTTACACTAATGTGGGGCTTCCCCATCACATGAATAGTTTTCTCTTGGAATTTTTTTCTGGGGGAGGGGAAAGTGCAAGTAATTGAGTTTCTATCCCTGGAAGCGGATAGCTGGCAACAGCCTCGTTTTCCACAGATTATGGAAAGTACATTAGGTGTAGACTGTGATGTTATTGAAATGAAAGCAACAGCTATAAGATGCTTTTGTTGCATTCACTGACACTAGCTGAATGGAGGCCAGACAGTCCTTTACTCAGGACATTGCTTTATTGACTGATACGCACTTCCAGGGCTGTAGCATTCAGGAAGTCTGGGGACTTGCACTGCAGAGCTTCCGGGAGGACAAAATGGTTTCCCCTTCCTGCCAAGACTGGCTTTTCTCCCAGCTATCTAGGATGTTGTCTAGTCGCTAAGTTGTATCCAACTCTTTGCAACCCCATGGACTGTAGCCCACCAGGCTCCTCTTTCCATGGGATTTCCTGGGCAAGAATACTGGAGTGGGTGGCCATTTCCTTCTCCAGGGGATATTTCCAACCCAGGGATAGAACTTGAGTTTCCTGCATTGGCAGGTGGATTCTTTACTGCTGAGCCACTGGGGAACAGTATGAAAATTTGTATTTGATTACTTGGGATATGGTGACTCAAATTTAATTCTATTAGTGCTAGAATTTCCATCTAAAATAGCATAGTGTATTTTGTTGTTTTTCATTTCCTTGCTCATAAGATAATGAAGCTGACTAGTGCAGCGCTTGTATATATCTCCAGAAAACTAGAGTAATCCATGTCTGAAAGTGAAAAGTGAAAGTTTCTCAGCCATATACAGTCCATGGGATTCTCCAGGTCAGAATACTGAAGTGGGTAGCCTTTCCCTTCTCCAGAGGATCTTCCCAACCCAGGAATTGAACCGGGGTCTCCTGCACTGCAGGCAGATTCCTTACCACCTGAGCTATCAGGGAATGTATGTAATATCACGCTGCAGTGTAAGAGCTTTCTATGTTACAATATGAATAGATGATTTTTACATTGTACGTAAAGCTCCCATTAGCCGAAAATGCAGAGTGTTCTTAAGTCGGTGTATGTGAAGCTTATTTTGTTCTCAGGCCCCTGGCTTGGTTCCTCCTAAAGCCTTATGTATCACTCCAACTTACCCAGCTCTGGAATAACAGCATGGTCAGCTCCGATCAGTGGGTCAAGGAACATGGGATGTATGTGAATTGTACCAAGTAAGGCGACTTTCAACTCTAAGTGAAAGTTTTGAGTCTAAAAGCTGCTGCCCTCAGTACCTCCTCGGTAAACTAACCATAGATTGAAAGCAAAGAAATCATTGTTATAGCTGTATGATCCCTTCTAAAGAGAAAGGAAATTAGTTAGGAACTGAAAGGTAAGAGTAGACAGGGGGGAAATAGAAAGGTTTCAGCTCATAGGCTCTAAATTCTGCAGGCTAAAAGGAATGATGATTGGTCCATACCCATAAATTCAATCCCAAGATGCTCTGCCAATGCAGAAAGTTGACAAAAAAAAAAAAAAAGAAAGAAAGGGAAAAAGTTTCAGAAAAGAGCAATACACTGCACTCCAAAACACATTACACACGACTATTACGGCTCTGTGCGTGCACATGGAACAGACAAATGGCGGATGGTTAAGGAAGCAGTGCTCAGGTACGCCCCCACGAGTCCACAGAGGGAACTTCTCTTTCAAGAGGTGTGCAAATTCCAGCACTGTCTTTATTAACCCTTAAAAGACCTTACTGAGGGAGAAGTGAATGGCTGACCCCTCCTCTATGCTATGCGTTATCTGGGAATTGAAAGACCGGATTTATCATCAGAGATGGCATTTGGTATCATTTTACCCTTCTGCTTTCAAAAGGCAGGCGTGGAGTTCCAGGGAGGTGAAGTCATTTTACCCAAAGGCAGAGAGTGGCAGAGCAGGGAGGTGAAGCCAAGAGGAGCAATTAGGTTGGAAATTTTTGTCACATTAGATAGCTAGTTTTCACTGTTTGGGGCTAGCTAAGCTCTAATATTTCCGGTTGTATTTACTTATCTGTAAACTATTTCCGTTCCCCCCCAATCTTCCACTCTCTCCATCATTTGTATGACATGGAGAACACTTCTGTTCAAAAAAGCCAGCCAGGGCACTGAGGCAACGGGGAGCCTGCTTCCAGTTTTCTGTATCATCTCTGTGTGGCATAGGATAACAGTGACTGCCTCACTTTTTCAAATGGTTAAAAAAAAAAAAAAGGAGGCAGGGGGAGGATGCAATTCCTGGGTTCTTTGGTTAATTTTAATTTAGCACTTCCTCAGATCACAAAGAGCCAATTAGATGGGTACTTCCCAGCGCTGAGCCCTGATGCCCAGATGATAGCCGATGGCCACAGGCACCCAGGGGGCCTGCAGAGCTGCCCAGGGGAGGGGGCTGGAAGCTGTGCGCCCCCAGCCCACAGTCCTAGCACCCCTGACTGAGGACACATCACAACTGCAGGCCTGGCAGGGACCTGCACAAGCTCAAGTGGAGAAGTGGGGAAAATCGGGCAAATGAAAAAAAAAAACAAAAACAAAAACACACACACACAAAACAAAAAACCAATCGAGAAATGATGCTTTCCATTCTTGAAACAAAAAACTGTTAACCAAATGTCATCATCTGGGGCCCTTCAGGACTCCCTTATTTGTGTGTGGGGGGTGGAAAGGCATGTGGGAAGGCGGGGCAGGATGAACACAGAGGGGTTCTGTGTTCTGTATTTCTTTTCCTGGGTCACTGACTAGAGAGATACCAGGACAGTCCCCGAATCTGACAAGGCATCTCTTCAGTTTGCAAGCACACGCTGGAGGGGTACTTCTTTTCCACAACAGTTTGGACATGAACAGATCTCCTCATAGAGAGATCGTGTTTGGAGCCATCCTGGTTTCAGGTCCTTTCTCTGCCATTTACCTGTTCAGTGACTTTGGACAAGTTCATTTCTCAAGGACAAAATGCTTATGGTATTGACACGTGCCTCACAGGGTGACCCTGTGGAATACAGGAGACGTGAAGTGTGTCGGCCAACAGCAGAGGGGTGTAACAGCTTGGCGGACAGGTGTATCTGGAGATTTACTTTGGGCCACTGATCGCAGGCATGCAGGCTTAGTTTTGATTAATTTCCGGGCCCTCAAAACTCTGACAGCCTCTGTGATATATCAAGAATTTATATTAAAAACAAAACAAAACAAAACTTGCCACCTCTTAAGGAAATGAAGTTTCCCAGATTTTATATATATATATATGTATAATATGTATGTATAAATACATATCAAATAGTACACTAACAATGATAAAGAGGCACTTTATATAATAGAATTTTCTTTGCCTTAATTCCAGGGTACTCAGGCAAACCACGTACATTTTTCATAAATTTAAAGAAAGAGGATGTAGAGTGACTTTGGTTTGCACCGTGTTCACAGCAAAATTAATAGTTTTTTCCAATCCAAATGTCTCTTGCCTCTGTGCAACACTGAATTGGACAAATTGACATTTTCCCTCAATTTGTTTCTTCCATATAAACTTCAGAACATCAAGGTACCAAATTCATTTTCTGAGGAACTGATAATAAATTTCCTTACACGTTTCCATGAGCAACTGACTCAATTTTTCTCCCTACAACCCCCTCTGTGTCTTGCCTTTTCCTCCTACGTCAGTAACAATTTAAGGGTTAAAATCAACAGATGACTACAGAAACTCTTTCCAGAGAAGAGAATCATGATTCCATGCCTACATGAACACTGCTAATTATCTATATTAGTTGCACAGAAAGCTTGGTTAAGTCTTCAATAAAATTAGTAGCATGCTCATGCATATATATTACTGTATTTACAGTTTTATAGGTAAGTTGGTGAGCCTAACTCTAATTTCATTTCATGGGAAGTCATTCATATCAGGCAGCTCCAATTTCAAATAATTCAAAGGGAAATTGGTACTTAAAACTGTACTCTCTTCTGCCCATAAGCCCTAACAACCAAACACGCAGAGGAAGCATGCATCAGTCACCCAAGTCCTGGAGCAAACACTACTGTAATTTATTTGACTATTGGTGGCTACATTTCTTTCATTGTGAGTCAAGAAAAGCAGAATACACAAATACTTTTCATTTTCTGAAGAGCTTATTACTTTCTATCTGTTCTATTTAATCTAATGTTGGCTTAGGCTTATTACATATCATATGTTTCCTATTGAACATCTGCCTAGCCACTCCATTTTTCAAATTAAATTAATAATTCAAAAACACGAAGGTTACTGTAAACAATTTAGCTTCCTTTTCTACATGTGATTTCCTGCTGTGCAGTAAGCAATATAAAAAATTAATTTAAATCTGAGTCTTTAGAAACTATTAAGTACTGACTCACTAATCTTTTGCTGTAGGATTTTATAATTGTTTGAAGAAAACTGATTAACCTGTAGGTTAATTTAAATTTTCAATTGTATTAGAGAAAAGAACAAGAAAACTTCTTGAAAAGTTGAAATTGTCCATACATGCAATTATAATTTCTGTTAACATTTGAAGACATTCTTGGGTTTTCTTAAGCAAGTAATCTCAAAGAGGTATGTGTCCTCTTGACTTTTGCCCCCCTGAGGTTTCTAGAGGAGTCCTGTCAATGTCATTTCTAAATGGGACCAATTTAGCGACTGACTTCTAATTTTCAACTTACCTTTACAATAGTAGATGCCTTTTTTTTTCACATATACCAATCCATATTGCCACTGAACCCTTTGAAATGCAATAGGAAACTCCTTTCTTCCAAGTTTACATAGGCCATGAGCAAGTATGTTCATAAAAACACACACAGTGAAATCTCACTAATGCTTAGCTGGAGTTAATAATTCTGTTATAGGTTGATGTGTCTTTATTCTACTTTCAGCAAGATGCACATGTTTGATAAAGAAACTAACAACTTCAGTGAATTTTAAAAACAACACAAATAATTTAGGCACTAGTAACCTATGAATCAAAAATACTTTTAAGGCTGTCTGAGTTTACTCATTCTGAGGATATGCCTATAAGTTCTAAAATTGTACTCTTTTAAAATAGTCTATATTTTGGGCTATTCTAGAATTACTTCCTATTAGATGTTAGTTTATATATGACCTATTTGCTCCAAACTGCTTGAAACTATTGAAGCTGTGAGTGTGTTTTTTCCTATAGTCTATAAATTGATTGTTGTCTGTATACACAAACACAGACACACATGCACCACCCCCCACACAACACACACACACAATGATGAAAACAACCCTTTCAAGCAGGAACTCTGTGTCGAGAGGGGTGAAATCTAAAGCTTACTAACCTCGACAGTATTTTCCAAGAAAGTATTATAAATGTTTTATTTCAAGGCAAATGGCTTCCTTCAAGAAAGCCCTATAAAAGATACATGTGTTCCTTTCTTTTATATTTTAAATCAGTTTTTATAAATCAATACATGTCCCATAGGACACCCTGACCAGAAAAATTGTATTAAATCCTAATAATGTAAGTTATGTGTTTAGAAGCATTTAAAAAATTGTATGTTCTTTTACAATGTGATTCATCAACTGAAAATGTGGTTTGGTAAGTTGAACAATGTGTCTCTCTGAAGCTGGGGAATATTTTTTCTTTTAAAATGTATGATATGCATTTCAAACTTTATGAACAAAAATAAGTAAATTTTAAACTTTACCAAGATGGCAACACTTTTTAGCTTTTGTGTAGCTTTCATTACTAGTTGAACATAAAGTTCTTAGAGCAGCAAATATTTATTTCCCTGCCTTTGATGTGAAGGTTTGTGGAAGTAAAAACTGAGAATTTAAGACATGGAAGTTAGAAAATTAACTCTGGGCAAGACAATTTTGGAAAGCAGTTTCTGAATGGAAGCTCTTGCTTTTCCAGACACGAGGCAGGACTGATGCACAGTCATTACAGACTTTGTTTATAAATGTGCTTCCTATCTATCTTTGTTAAATCAGGTTAAATATGAATGCTGTTTTCCTGGACATCTTCCAAAAGTGCCACTGAAAGCTCACTAAAGAATTTATTCAAGGAATCACATTCTGATTAAAATACATAATGGCTATTTTTAAATTATATCTTAAGAAAGAGAATATGGTCTAAAAGAGAAATTGAGAACATTTTTTCAGGTTCTTCTGTCAGATCTCACTGCATCATTATTTTGGAAAATACCTTCATTTTTACAATGCTTTCAGTGCACAATGATATTCCAAAAATTTAAGTACAATACACATGTTCAGAATTTTCATTAAAGTTTAAAATATAATTGTACTGAATTTACACAGTCACAGGGATTTATAAATCCATGTCATTTGAATGCAAACATTTCTAAAAGGAATGGCTGTATTAAGTAAAATTTTATTATTTACCTTCTGTTTTTACGCTCCATCTTATCTAGCTTTATAACAAAATCTATAGCTATAGAGAGAACAATTCTGTCCAGTAAAAGCATTTTATTTAAAGGTTTTGAATAAAGAGGAGACTGTGTTTGAAAATTTGGCAATGCCAATTTATCACTTTTTCACAACAAAAAATGGTCTGTAACGTTATTTTTGATATGCAGCTTTTATAAATACATCAGAAGTACTGCTCACTAAAAAAAATGATGGAATAGTATGGGTCCAATCTCCTCATAATGCATATAAAATTTCTTTTTTGATAGAATTTATTCTTCCATGAGTGTTAACATGAGAAACGGAATGTTATTCTTTGCATGACTACAAATAAGGGTCAAATCTCATTCTTTTAGGGCCCCCAAATGACCAATTTCTATCACTGTTTCTTGTGTTACATGAATTTATACCACAATACACTATGTGAAATATTTTGGGGAGTAAGCAATTGACAAGCCAAATCAGAGGCTGACAAATCCATTATAATTCTTTTGTAAATAAAATCTAATAGCACACGGCCATAATGAATTGCTTTTGGGCTCCATAGGCTGAGTTTTCTGGGTTATGACAGTAATGGTATAGTCTGCAAATGCAAAAGCATTTACTATCTGATCTAAATTTACAGAAAAAAAAATAGTCCCTTTTGATCTAAATGGATAACTACATGGAATCTATTTTTAAAATAATGTTTTGAAAGTTCCAGAATTAAAAGCTAAAGTCCTTGTTCACAAAAGAAGGACAGATACATAGTTTAGTTATCCACGCAGTTATATACAATGTAAACGGTCTTTTAGGAATGTTCAAAACTTCATGAAGCCACAGAAATCCATCAAAATTTCCCGGTTCTCATTTTAAAAGTATACATCTAGCAGTGAACTGTGATATTTCATAGTAACTAATAAATATTTTTAAAAAACAACTTTTTCCTAAAATTATTATTGAGAGTAGAATAACATAAATAAGTGATTTAACAATTCATCTAAAAATCATTTAGACCTGAATCCCTTGTTTCCTAAACAAGGTCAAATAGAAGCCAGGCAATCTCCTTTACTGTGAAATGTTTGCTTTTAATTTTCCTAGTCAGTGCTTTTTTTTTTTTTTTTAAATGCAAACTGTTTGGTTAATGAAGAGAAACATCTGAACTCTTTTTATTCTGTTTATTTGTCGGAAAGAACACATTCTGAACCGAAGCGAACTTACCATCATTTCAAGTGTGTAAAGGTTACAACTTAGCACACCTCCTTTTCAAGGATGGGGTCATTTTATAAAGAAGATGGACTGTCCCGTGGAATGATTTTTATTTTCTCAATAAAAGTGAGACTTTTCAAGGCCTTTATTGTCATTGCACTGGGCGAGAGAGACTATCACGTTGTATCACAGTAATTCAAGATCAATTTCAGAAACAACTGGAGCCTCACGCACCTATGAGTAGCTCAGAGCCCACTAGTCACGAACAGAGGAAGTCATACATTTGCTTGTGTTAATGTTCTCATGCGACAGGCAGAGGCAGTCAATGTTAGACCTGGTAAAACGCATCTAGCTCTAGGTGGAATCTGAGGGGAGATGCGGCAACCAGAAAGCAGCACCAACTGAGCATGCTCCTATTCAGGCAGAGACAGAAAGGAAGTGGACGTACTGTAGAAGCTGGCCATTACGTAGTTTTGGCAGCGATCACCAGTAAACTCATTTGGGCACCTGAGAGAAGAAACAAAAAAACAATGGTAGAAAAAAAACAGAGAAAAAAGAGAAGAGGTGAATATATGCTAGAAAGAAGCTCCTTCAGCGTCATTTGACTGAACTTGGTGAGTTCACTCTCAGGAACCGAGTCTTTGTCCTCATCATGGCTTTTAGACTCTGGCATTTCCCCCAGTGGGATAGAAATTGGGATAAACATGATAGAAAGATCCCAGCATTTTAAGTGACCGTGTTCTCTCAAACAGAGCCACTTAAAATGAAAGCTGGATGTTTTCTTCAACTAGGTTTTCTGCTTGGTAGTGTTGGTCCAACGCACTGGAAGGAAAGGAGTTTTGGTGGGCCCGCCCGCCATGATTGCCAGCATCATGGACCATCCAGATGGGTTTTATGAAATTGATGACCTTTGTGGTTTGTTGTGGAGATGTAGCTAGACAAGATCGTTTTGAATGGGTTTCTGCCCTGAGTGGGTTAACCATGATTAGAACCAAAGGAATCAGTCACAACTGAGCTGTAAAGGCACCAAGTGGTAGCGATTGTTGCTGTAGTTTGGGGGAGAGAGCAAATTTCAGATTATTTTAACATACTTTCTTGGGTTTGGACTTTCATGGGCACATTCTCAGTACATCTCGCTCCAGTGAATCCAGGTTGGCACCTAGAGGGTAAAAATGTAATAAGCAATCGAATGCTATAGACACTGAACTTTCAGACTGGCAATTTTCCTCCTATGGAGTATGGAGAGTCCTACAAATGACCTGGTGGCTGAACAACATAAAGAAAAGAAGACAAAACATTTAGAAAACCATGTCCCATGAAAACTGTGGGGTATATATTTCTGTTGTTTGCTTCAGTCTTCGTAAAATCAGTTAACTGAAATTTAACTAGTGTGAGGCTGAAAGATTGAAAGGGCTTGGCAAGGTATGGGCAGATAAGTCATTATCTCTTGGGCATTTCCGAATCTGTCAATGATAATTGACGTTGAAACACTGGTTTTGGTAAGAGCTTATATGGTTCCATCCATCATCATTTACCATTTAAATAATTCTGAGTTTTTTCTTTTGTAGACGTAATTTTGTACTTCATTTCATTTTGCTGTTGTTTAGTCGTTAAGTCATGCCTGCCTCTGAGACCTCATGGACTGTAGCCTGCCAGGCTCCTCTGTCATTGGTATCTTTGAAATCGTCAAATTACAATAGGAGTCAAGCACTTTCACACTCTAATGATTACTGACAAGAAAAATGACATCCTCCTTCCTTTTTTAAAAGATAATACAAAGTAGGTCTTATTTTTAATGGTGTAAAAAAATCTATAAAGAGGCAGATTTTTAGTAGTACAAATTTCACTTCATGCAATTATCCCAAATCAAATACATTAAAAAACTTTAAGCAGTTATTCTTCTACTGAAGTATTTAATGAAAATCATTTTGCATTTAAGGTAAACTGTTTTGAAACTGTATAAAATTTACATTCTACTCACTCACATTTGCTATCAAAATTCCAGAATCTTGGTAGAATATTGTTCTCAAGGTCTTGGGATGGGGCTGTACCTAGAGACGGAAGTCCTTTAAAACTTCTCTTTTTGTTGCTGTAACTCCAGTAACTAAAGCATTTCAGAATGGATTCATTTTACCCCAAATATCATACTCAAAGAAACAGGGTCATCAAAAAGTTCCAGGACACAAATATACTTCTTATAGGTGCCCCACACTGATAGCCATGATTATTATCAATAGTTCATCTAGACCATAAACATCATGCATGATTTCTTTTCCAGAATAAATAGAAATCTGAATAAAACTATTCATTTTTGCTAATATAAGGTTGATTTTTTTTTTCCATCCCCCTTAAAGCCAAATGCAATGCCAAAAAACATTCTCAAGTGATTTGGTACATCTGCTTCACTAATTTCACGAAGAATGGCTTATAAGAATAAATACTAACAGTTCCATATTTTCAGCCCTATGAGTACTTGTGTCAATAAAGTATAATTATGGTCATTAATAATAATATCAATAAGCTTTACAACAAACATCTTATTTACATAGTTTGTTTTTAATTCTTCAAAACAAGTTTTTATAAATGAACTGGTTATTTTTGTATAGAATAAGTTTGCTGAAATGAGTAGAGGAAGAACTACCTAGAGAAATACAAAAATAAGAACTATAACCTGTGAAGTTGGGTCATTTCTTATGAATATGTCATTCTACCTGCTTCAGTTAAGAATGTCTTTCCATGTAGTTTAAGAAAAACACATGGAACCTTGTTTTCCATGTACCTTATTTGATGTAAAAATTTGTGAAGTATATGAGATTTTATTTTTATATTTTTTCTGAACCAGGACTATAAATCCATATAGACATACACTATAATTAAGTAGGTAATTCCAGAACTAAGAATATATTCTATAATGACCATTTCATCTTACCTGTTTGCACTCTTCATAAAAATTTAAATTCTTAATTTGATCACATAATAACCCATTTGCTTCATACAAAGAACATAGTATAAGATGTGTGACTATGGCATGTGTGTGTGTGTGTGTGAGAGAGAACTATTAGAGGTAAGAAACACACTTATTTAAGAATCATGAAATTCACAAAGAGCTCAAGAATCATGAATCCCTTAAGATAAGAAAAACATTTATCAGAAAATTGCCAATTATGCATCTTAGATGACATTTTTGAAATATGAAGGCATGGGACAACTAGATGAAGGGGATCAAAAATCCTACCCAATCAATTTTCTAATTAGTACAAGATTCTAAAATGATGTTTCCTAGGAAACTATTATTATAAGATGGTGGTTTATCTCTATCATAAAATGATACAGAATATTTGGTGTAGTAATAGTAGATCTGCATAAGGTATACCAATCCTTTTAGAATTACCTGCTATATCTGAACCAGAGCTATCCTTTCACTAATGTTTTTCTTCACTTGGAGGCATTTTCTTAGTGTAAATCCTTATTATTATTCAAAGTGGGGTCCAAGGACCAACAGAATCAGGATCTGCTGGAATCTTGTTAGTAGACACATAGTGTCTCAGGCCCCAGTCTAGAACTATGGAATAAGAATCTGCATTTTAACAAGATCCCTAAGAGATCTGTATGTACATTAAATTTAGGATGTCAGGGATCCTGACTTCCAAAGATGGAGACTAAGGCCCTCTATCCTGGCATTGCAGAATCTCGCTGTTTGGATGTGAGAAGTCCATTTGGCTTCACTGGGCCACAGTTGTCTTCAGTGATAAAATGAAAAGATTTATCTAAGTGATTATCAAAGGTTTCTTTTACCACAAAGGTTCTGGGAGTCACTCTCCTACATGGAATCACTGTGCAAAAACCTGGCATCATCTCTTCTGAATGTATTACCAGTCAAGGAGGACTCAAGAACTTTAAAACCATTCTTCTGATAGAACTGATATTTTAAGACAATCATGGAGGCAAAACAAATGTCAAATACCTATTCCTAGGCCAATCAAAGGTTCAGAGCTATAATCATTATGTAACTTTTGTGGACATCTGGAGTTGTTGCCCAATCAGATGGGAGGAAGTGGAAAGAACCTCTGCATAAGCAAACTGCAGACTGCATCGATTGGGCAGAGAAAGCATATGCAAATAGAAATGCACTTGATCTATAAGGTCTGAGTCGCTCAGTCGTGCCTGACTCTTTGTGAACCCATGGACTGTAATCCACTAGTCTCCTGTGTCCATGGGATTCTCTAGGCAAGAATACTGGAGGGGGTTGCCATTTCTTTCTCCATGGGATCTTGCTGACCCAGGGATCGAACCTAGGTCTCCCACATTGTGGGTAGGTTCTTTACCATCTGAGCTACCAGGAAAGCCCATCTGATCTACAGGCTCTGATTAAACTCTACAGTGTGACTCCTATAAGAACAGGGTGACTGTCCGGCTGCTGGCATACTTTTCTGTTAGCATTGTCCTTTAAGCAGCCAATCTGTCACTTTCTTCAGAGATACGAGTACAGTAGCTTTAATCTCATTGTGAACAATATGCTCTGGCCTGAGTCTGAGCACCTTCCAAGAATTCTATGTCTTAGAAGAATCTGTCTGAATAACAACTGAGCCCTTACTGTAGCTTCAAAACTAAATATACCATTTATTTTACCGATCAGATTAGAAGATAGAGATATTTTAAAAAATTTTAGTATTTGCTCTTATACAAAGATAAATGAAGATAAGCAAAGGTAAGCAATCTTTGTTCTTCAGGAGATGAAAATTCATACAGTTTCATCTGAACGAAGCACTCTCTTCAAATACAACATCAACCCCTTCCTGAGTGTCACCTCCACACCAACCCATGTCCACCCCCTGGGTGAGGGATTCCTTATTTGGCTCACCGCATGGTGCTTGCTTCTCTTCCACTGCCCTGATCTGTTGGCCTTGTGATTATCTCTTTGTGAAGACAGTGAACAAATTCTGATCATTTTATAGCTCTAATGTTTTAGCCCAGTGCCTGGCTCTTGAAGGACTCTCATAAAATACTGGTTAAATTGAACCTGATTGAAGGTTAAAACATAGTGTTCAGTAAAGAACTGTATCAAAGAGACTCATATAGCCAATGGATTGGCCAAGTACAGGTCAATATTGAACTTTTGGCTTTCATTTCTATAGTTTGTGACCAACTCTCTCCTCTGTAGACTTCCAGATACTTTTTTTATAGTACCTTCCTCACAGACTCCTTCCCCTATACAGAAACCTTTAACATTGAGTCTGGAATTTGGAAAAGACTCCATATAACTCTTTAACAGTAAGTCTGTTACCTCAAATTTAAATCCCATTACTGAAATTAACCCAGGATTCAATGAAGCAGTTACAGTCTAGTAACCAAGACTTCTGCATAGTAAAATAAAAATGGTTCTTAATAATAACCTTAATACATGATTATTATTATATAATTCAGCATATATTATCATATATCAATATCAGCATATATTATCCTGATATGCTTACTGTGTAATTGATTATCAACTCATGTCATTTTGTGAATCAGTTTAGCGTTTGGTATATTTTTTACATTCTAATTGAATAAATTATTACCCCCCTTTTTTTTGGTGGAGATACTAGATATCATTAAAGATATTTCCAGAACCCCAAGAAACTTTCAGTTATTTAGGATTTGCTAATTTTATAAGCCATTATAAATGGCTTAGTGGTTTTTGAAATTTATGGTCAATTTATAAACCATCCTTACATTCCTTCTCTTCCTGTCTTTACTTCTTGGTTTCACTAATTTTCATTAGGTTCTCCCTTGATCCGACAGGAGAAGGGAAACAGGTTTACATATGGTATTTCCCCTCTATTTACGCATCACTCCACCAGGAGATATTTTACACAATCATTCAAATAAGAAGAAGCCCTACTGTCTTTTCACTCTACCTCAGTACTAGTTGGGGTATTTCCCTCACATAGGACAACATCTGAAGCAATTTCTTTGATGTCCATGTGTACAAATAGTAGGTAATGGAAAGGCCAACATACACGTGTGAAGGGTTATCGGTGAGTTTAAACGTTAGGCTTTAATGACTTCGGCTCTTACTCTGTAAAGCAGACTTGGCAGTGCACCCACTACAGTGCTAGCTTGTTTTTCTACAGGATCCTATTGCAAGGGCTGACTCTTTTCACCCCTTCACTCGGGACTCTGCCTAGAGCTCGCCCACTCACTGGCTGAGTATCTGTGTTGTACATTATTCTTTCCCAAATGGATTGTTACTATTAGTCTGCATTTTTCCAAGATGATCTGCGTTCGGTTATCTACTGTGAAGTGAAATATCTTAAGGTTCATATATGCTTTTCTAATTTGTGTTTTAGTGTTCCTTATGGTATCATCTGCAAAATACATTTGTTTCCTCAAGGAAATGCCTTCTTCAACATCATTAAAGAAAATAATAAATATAATATGTTCCTTCAATAACATTTCCTACAGATCCAACCTTAGACCTCCCCATCACTGTTCAGCTAGTACGGACCATCCCATTGCTTTTTTATTATGATCTGGGGACTAGTTCCCAATATTTGAGATAACAGTACACACAGAGTGGCCACAGTGGACTCATGGATAAATACTGAGGGGGGAAAAAACAACTAAGTCATCCTGGATCTGCACTGTTGGTTTTCAATGTCTAAGACATACAATCCCACTAATGAGGTGTCGGTGTTTATGAATTAACCTCTCCTTGTTTGAACCCTGGTGCCCTTCCCAAAGTTCTGTTTGTACAGCTTGTTCTGAAATGCTCATCTGTAGATGAAAATGCTTGCCATTGTTTACCCTAAATGATGTATCCTTTACTTTAGGGTCAAACAATTTCATCGGATATGGGCTCAGCGTATAGCCCATACATCTCTCTGTCCTTGTGACATGATGACTTATGGACTCAGCTAATTTGTGGTTTGGTTTTGTCTCTGGAGGATGCCACTATACACAGCATAGCAATTCTGAACCTCCCATCCACTCCAGCCTCATTTGATGATGAAACCTCTAAATACTCACTTTTGACTTAAACCTTTCAGTAGAAATATTTCAAAATGGTGTGTTTTATTTTATTTTAATTTTTGATTTTCCCCCAGACTTATGGAGGTATTATTGACAATACTGTATACACTTAAGCTGTGCAAACTGATGATTTGATATATTATATGTTATTAAATGATTACCACAAAGAGCTAATTAACTCATCAGTCACCTCATATGGTGACTACTTAAAAATTTTTTGGTTATAAGATAAATAATTTCAGTTATAAGATAACTTATAAGTTCTTCAGTTATAAGATAAAAAAAACCCCTGGGATCTAATGTGAAATTAGTTCATAATATGGTATTGTATACTTGAATTTTGCTGAGAGATCATTTTATTTTAAATAGACTATATGCTTCTCAAGGTGAGGGCTGCATAAACGTTTTTTCTCCCATGGAGACTCTGCTTCTGGCTGGTTGATGTCCTCCATGATACATTCCTTAGCTCCCTAAATACTTGTCAAAGCACTCAGCACACTTATCACTTACAATTTAATTAATGATTTGAAATCTGTCTGCTCCTCACAGGCCTATGGACTCCATGAGGGCTGAGACCATGAGATTTTGTTTACTACTTCATAACGAGCACAAGCACAGAATTTGCCTCATGGAAAGAGATCAATAAAATATACATGACTGCCTAACTGATTTCAGAAGAAAAAAAGAACCAAGCTATTAAGAACACAATGCAACTGCTTTTAGGCCAAACTGCCACTAAATTGATTTTTCTATAAGAACCAAAATATTTCTTTCCATCTGTTTTCTTGAAAGTCAAAATGAGTTAATAAGTACCTAGGAAGTACACAGCAGGATTGTAGATACACAGAGGGACACAGAAGAAATGAGTATTCCTTCAATAACATTTTCTACATGTTACTGTAGGAAATGACTATAATGACTATCACCGTAGGTAGGTCATCTGAAGAGCTGACTCTCTAAGATCTTTGCCATGAGTCCTGTGCACTCACAAAGGTTTGTCTCCCTGCTCAATGTGATAGCAGGTATGTGTCTCACTTGCTCTGAAGGATGAGGTCTCCCAGAGCTGGCTGTTCTTAGGGACTCCAGGACTAACCCAAAATACATTCCTTTGCTCTATTCCAAATGTCTCCTATAGCCATGATGATGAGGCCACAGGACACAACTTGAATCTGAACCACCAGCTACTAATGTGCTATAAATATATTATTTTCATCATCAGTTTTACTTGCATCAATTACTAAGCAAGGATTTTATAAAACCTTAACCTTAGCTAATGTCTTGACTTTTTCTCCCCATCTTATCTAGTGCCCAGGGGTCTCTAATCTGTATGGAAGTCTCTCCTCCCTAAACATCTTCTAGGTTTATGGTGTACCCAAACTGTTCCAGAAGGTACTATGACTCTTGATTACTTGTCACAATGTCCAAAGTCCTCTCCCTGGTTTTCAGAGCTCAGAAACTGATTCTCCTGTCTAACTCGACTTTTTTGGTTTGCTTTGTTTTATTTCCCAGAATGGAGTTGCTGGTCTAGGTATGCATGTCACTGTGTCTAATGAGATTAGATGGTATGTTATATGGTATATTTAATAGTATGTGGGAAAAAACTCCATAAATGATGACTATGCTTATAAAGTCTTCAATATATTCCAGTCTTTTCTTTTCCTTCTTTAAATTCTTATTATCATAATAATCAGCGCTCTACCACCTGGGATAAAGACACTCTAATTGATCTACTATTTTAGTTACTCTATTTCCATAAATAGACTAAGTTCCCAGGGACCAGAGACCATGCTGTATATTTTCATTGTGTTTACAAAAATGCCTGGGATAGATGTAGATGTTTTATAAACAAATTTTAATTAATATTTCATCTGCTACTGCTACTGCTAAGTCACGTCAGTCGTGTCCGACTCTGTGCGACTCCATAGACAGCAGCCCACCAGGCTCCCGTCCCTGGGATTCTCCAGGCAAGAACACTGGAGTGGGCTGCCACCTCCTTCTCCAATGCATGAAAATGAAAAGTGAAAGTGAGGTCGCTCAGTCATGTCCAACTTCGCGACCCTATGGACTGTAGCCTACCGGGCTCCTCTGTCCATGGGATTTCCCAGGCAAGAATACTGGAGTGGGGTGCCATTGCCTTCTCCAATATTTCATCTACTGAGTTTAATTTATTATAGCACATTTGTTGTGACTTCATCTCCTATGGTTAAATATTTTTCATAACTATCTCTAATATCATGTGTAATACAATATAGGCCCTTATATATACTACATGGTTTCATAAAAATTAATTAGACAAAATGATAAGTTTATGTTTAAAGGCACCTCCCACTTTCCTATGTTTTGTTTGTTTTCTGTTTCTGTTTTTAAATATAAGGAAATTAATGATCAGAGATACTACATGATTGAATGAACATCAAATGCAAAGTTATAAAGCTAGTTGGTGGCCCCAACAAATCAAATAAAAACGGCTAGTGTTAAATAAAATGAAGAATTGGGAATTAAACATGATAACACAGTCTGTTAAGACAGGTGTAGATATTTTTCCAATGTCTACAGAGAGAATGTAATTCTACCATTTATTTTTTATTGTAAGGAAAAACTCACTTCCCCAGAGCTAGAAGTACTTTCACAGAAATGAGTTCATTTAATTTCACTGACTCCTGGGAAGAAATTTGGAGAACATATTAATTCTATGTTATAAATAAATTGTCCAGAGAGTTGAAGTGAAAGAGCTCAAGACTAGTCACCAAAATTGGTGGTTAAAACTCTAATCCCCACATGGGGATGCCACATCTGTCCACAGGACAACACCGTGGGTTTATAAATATGGTCAGGTGTAAAGTCATTTTTAGATTTAAAAAAAAATCACAATCAACATGTTCCAGAAGAGTTCTCTTAAGTATAACTACTCAGAAGAGCAGATATACAAGAACAGGGGAGAAAAGCAAGCAGATAATCTGGACAATGTCAAGTTCAAAGTGTCTTGTTTCTTTGAACCATGTGACTACATGAGGCACCAGAGGGTAAAAGATGGAATGATTCTTTTCTGGTCTTTATGCAGTCTTGAATAGAAACTGTTTGTTTGTTTTTTCTCTCCCCCTCAGGATAAATTTTAAATTAGTATAGAGAGAAGAGAAATATAAAAGATGAGAAACACCGCGGAAATTCCCACACTGTTCCCAGGAGAGAAGTCTAAGTAACAGCAAACCTCTCCTCAGAGAAGTGTTTAACTGTTATATGGTTAATCCATTTGGAACACCTTGTTCTAAATGGAGAGACAAAAGAGATTAGCTGTAAAGTCATTCCACTTCAGCTCCCAAGAAGACAACAGTGGATTAGGTGACCAGAGAGACCACTTGGAAACTTACACGCTTGTGGTGTTTCTGAGTCATGTCTTAAGTCAGGGATAAAGCTGACTTTGAACCATGTGGCTCATGCTTCAGAAATGTTTTGCTCTAGACAGATGGACCATATGGAAACTATGAACTGGCTTCATACACAGGGCCATGATGAGCCAATGCAACACTTTCACGTCTTCTGTTTCTGTTCAAGTCGTCCAATGAACAACATATTATTGTAAGACTCGGTATATGATGTGCCTTTGTTTCATTTCTGACTAGTGATTGTTTTTAATGTTATACATGTTTGCAACACAGGGACTAAAAATATACTCATTTAACAAAAAAGGCATGAAACATTGTGGATATTGACTATACTCAATTCTTCAGTGTTCTGGCTTGCTTTCATGTATTAATAAAGGCAGTGCAAAAGGGGGATAAAACTTATCACAATCATAGATGTCACAGGTTTTTTTTCCAACGAGAGCTAATGATAATCTTTAACAGTTTTCTGAAAGATTATAATTACCAAAAAAAAGATATGATAAAATCATAGTGCAAATTTTCTAAGAATTGGTACAGGATTCAGTTGGGGGACACAATGTTTATTCATGGTTTGCTGCTTTAATAACTATTAGAGGAATACCAAACATTTCACATTAAGATTAGAAAAATATAAAACAAGTATTTCTTTCTAGATTGGGCTTAATGTTTAATGAAAAGCTGTATGAGTGAAAAAAAAAAATCACAGCTGTTGGCACAATACCAAAATGGAACCAATGAACAGCACTTAGGTGATAGCATGTTTAGCATAGGTCTTGGGAGGCCACAGAATAGCTGAAATTAACATGTGGGGAATAACTGCACTGGTTCCTAAGAGGTATTCAGAAACTATCGTATGTACTCACTCAGCTTGCAAATCTTTTTGCAAAGGCTAGGATGAAAAAGATCATGTTTCATTATCATAACTAAAATCGAGTGGTCTCAGATGCTTTTTTAAAGAAGTAAAAAAAAAACAAAACAAAACCCCAAAACAGGAGGCACAGATTTAAATAATCTGGGTACGATTGTTTAAAAAGGAGAAGCATCTAAGGAACTGTAATTTAAAGGTTTTCTTCCAAGGAGACTTACTGAAACATAGCTAGATTGTATGTCTAAGACTAGGGCAGACTAGCAGGATGTGCCCATATAGTAAATATACCTTATTTTACAGATTATAATTCTCAGCTTCTGATATTTTCGATTTTGATCACAGAAAATCTTATAGGAAATTACAGAATTTACTCATTTCCACTCACAATGAAAAATTCAGGGAGGGAGGAATGTTTGGGATATATTCACAGCAAACTGGCAGAATCAAATGCTAAAACTGACCCATTTTAATTCTCTGCTATAGGTACATAGCGGAGAAGGCGATGGCACCCCACTCCAGTACTCTTGCCTGAAAAATCCCATGGACGGAGGAGCCTAGTAGGCTGCAGTCCATGGGGTTGCTAAGAGTCGGACAAGACTGAGCGACTTCACTTTCACTTTTCACTTTCATGCACTGGAGAAGGAAATGGCAACCCACTCCAGTGTTCTTGCCTGGAGAATCCCAGGGACAGAGAAGCCTGGTGGGCTGCCGTCTATGGGGTCGCACAGAATTGGACGTGACTGAAGTGACTTAGCAGCAGCAGCAGCAGCAGCATAGGTACATAGATTTGATATGCTGGTGACCAAAAAAAGTAAATCTTTAATTTTCAAACAATAAACATGTTGGTGTAGGAAACTGTTTGGTGTCATGCCACAGCCTCGATGGGAGAGGAGTCTGGGGGAGAATGGATACATGTGCTTGTACGACTGAGTCCTTTTGGTGTCTACCTGAAACTGTCACAACATTGCTAACTGGCTAAGTCACAATATAAAATAAAAAATTAACCATGTGACAGTCATAAAATCACTCAGACCTGAAATAAATTATTTTATATATATATGCTTTCAGTTTTTATCTTGCTTCAAAGTTTTGAAAAGACTCTTACCTATTAATTTTATCTTGGCTTATAATTATTCTCTATATTTATGAAAGATACAGCTTCTAGTTAACTACAAAATAAACATGTATTTTTAATCATTTCAGTGAGACATTAAATATCTTTTAACATGACAAATTGTTTGAGTCCATGGACCACGCAGACCCTATATATCAAGCATAAACTAAAAATGCATTGCACAATAAACGTGCTTTTAATGAGATCTACTGATTTTAACTGCAGGCTTTTAATATTTAATGTCCTGACAACATCTTTGTTTAATTTTGTCTGTTGAGAGAGAATAACTGTGATACTTCTCAACGGTTCATCAACTCCTTCAGGTCATTGGAGAGAGCACCATTTTAAATATAGCTATAAATAAGTACAGTGCATAAAGAAACACTCTGCCTTCTACACGCAGTGATGCTACACACACTAAGTGCATTTCCAAACTAATAACACATTGCTGGTTTTTCATTAGTGAGATCAACTTAAACTCCATTTTTAAAAAGGAGCTATAAAGCTAATGCCAAGTTTAACAGATCAGTCAGCAAATCATTGCCTGCCTTTCTGCTTCTTTTAGTCGTCCTATTTGCTTCACAGGTGACACCAGAGTAAAAAGGAACATTATCTTACAGCTTCAATCATACATTGGATGGAGATGCAAGTATCCAAAGTTCTAGGTGTCTATGATATTTGCACATCTCTCTTAAGTAACAAGGAGGAAAACCACAAGGAAAGCAACTTTATAAATATGAAGGCAAACAAACAAACAAAAAAACCACCAAACACCCACGTGGAAAAAAAGCAAAAAACCATTCTGGATATAACAGAGTAGATAAATGGTGTAACCTTTTCACAACACTCTACAAATAAAACAGCATTATTCAAAGGGTGCAACGAAACTGGAAAAGGCAGCAGCAATACATCACGAGACACAGAATCGTCTGAAAGAAGCGGTCACGGGCAGAAGTCACACAGAGGGTTTCTTTTCTTACTTGCACAAGTATCTTGAGGGATTTGAAAGGTCTTTCACCATGAAGCACTCGCCTCCATTCACACAGAAAGTTTTCTCCTTCTCTGCACACTTGACAAGATGGCTTGTCCCAGCTGTAGACGTAGATGTGGCTGGATAAAAGATAAACAAGGGAAAGTTTTACACCCATCTTTCCCTCTTCTGAGCAGCCTTTAAGTGCTCTTTTTAAAAGGAAGAGCTCATATAAGATAAGATGTACTCCACTAGACTTTCTGGCTTAATAAACAACAACATTAAGACTTAAAGACATTAAGTACTTTCTATGTGTAAATAAATAGAGTAAAATTATAAAAGGGTAATTATAGCTAATTTAATTACAGTTAAATAGGAAACAAACATTTTTTATAACCAATACTTTATCTTCTAAAGAAGTAGAAAAGAGAGGATCTACTAAGAAAAATACATTTGCCATGTATGGCTGAATCCCTTCACTGTTCACCTGAAACTATCACAACATTGTTAATTGGCCATGCCTTAATACAAAATAAGAAGTTAAAAAAAAAAAAGAAAAACTTTCCAAGAAGGCTCAAAAATAATGATATAAATTCATATCAGTGCAACTGAATTTAGGTATCAATTTTAAATGGCAACTAATTGATAACATTATTTCATTTTGAAATGAAATATTTTCTGACACAGTCTTAGTGATTTTTAACCCTTTGTCCTCCTTAATTTCTATTTTAGTATTTGCAACTGGAATTCAGATACCGTTGTTTACTTATATTTGACCTTTCATGTATTTTTCCATTTTCTCCTGCCTTTCTTTTTCATTTGCTTCATCAGCGCACACTGTGCTTTGACATTTAACTTAATTGCTCCTCTAATTCTGCTTGATTGTTAACTCTACCTGATCAAAATACTTAGCATCTGATTATTTACTTTCTGCATGATTCAGTTCCTTTCTGGTCTCTTATTCTTCTGTCTGAGGCATGTTTGGGACCATTTCATGGTTCTCACCAATGGCTTTTAGGAGGAAGAGCAAAGGACAGTCAAAATGATTTGCACTTTGGAGACAGATCTGGTTCAAATATTATCTGGTTCAAATACTAGGTTTGTGTTCAAGAGTAAGTTACTGAACCACCCAGATGGTCAATTTTTCCATTTAGAAAACAGGGGGCTCTCACAAGACTTTTACAGAGATTATCAATAATCTAGGTAAAGGATCACCGATTCTTTGGACACAAGTTTGAGCGGGAGATAGACAAGGATGGGGAAGCCTGGTGTGCTGCAGTCCATGGGATCACAGAGAATCAGACATAACACAGCGACTTAACAACAACAAGGTAAAGGAATTGGTGCTAAACTGGCATCTGATGAATAATAGCAGGTGGCAAAATGGAGCAGATAGGGAAGAATCTCAATTTTGCTATCTATCAAATCAGATGTAAAGCTTAATAGAAATCTGAAGATTTTCAAAGAGGCATGCTTTTCTTGAATGATTACTATGGTAATTAAAAATTGGGTTCATTTTTAAATTCTTCCAACAAAAAGTTCTTTTCAGAATGCTTTTCTAAATGTCCTGCTCAGGTCTATAAACGTAACCAAAGAATCACGGAGTGATTTTCTTACCCTCTCTTATCAGCTAACCTTTTACCATTTTTTTTTCCCAGGAAGAAGGGAACATAATTTGCATCATCTGGCCTATAAAATCATTGAGTAGGCAATTTCTATATATCACTTAGCATGAATTTTGACATATATCTTCATGTGAAAAACTATATACTTAGGTGCTATGAATACTTTCATCCATGGCAACTGCCTTTAAAAACATTAGGTGGGTGTTTGTCTTCAATGTTAAAGGTTTTGTGCTTAAGAACTTTCACTGCTGACAGGGATCTATGGAATGACAAATTGGGCAGAGTATTTCTGCTGAAGGGACCGCCCACAGAGTTCTGTCACCCTATTCCTGCAAAGGAGCTCTGAGCCTCCAACAGACCCCAGCAGCAGTCCCTGAATCCTTCCTGCCAGTCTGCTAAGAATTCCCCCTTATCCAAGCTGGGCGGCAAACCCTGCAGCAGGCTCTTCCAGAACAAATGCTGAGGCTTTCACTAAAAACATCAAAACCAACATTCCCTTCCCCGCCAAAGCAGACACTCTATATTCATTGCAAACTAACAAAGAAAATTAGCTGTGAAAGACAGAAGAGACAGATACGTCATACCTATTCCTTGGACGTTCTGATCTTGCATTATCAACTAAGCAGCATTAAGAAATGTGGGGTTAAAACTTGAAATAATCCATTTCCCCTCCCCAATTCTTTAAAAGTATTCTCCCTGACATGCATTATCCTTTGCATGACACCCTCAGTTATGACACAATCATTTGAAAAGTCCTTAGATCATGAAATAGGATCACTAGGAATAGGAATAGTTGATAATAAAATAACTCTTGGAGAAAATGAAGTAGCAGCTCTCTTATGCAGTCAGGGACTATCCTACTTAGTGGTTGCATCCTTAGCAGCAGAAAGAATAAAAATGATCATGGAATTACAAAGCAGAAATTAACTCCCAGGAGATGCAAAGTGTGGACTGACTTGGGTACCACTGTTCTGAACCAACAGCCAAACACAGGAATAAGTTATAATTGTCAGAAGAACCGGGGCTGGAAATGGTGATAAATGCACCTTTCAGATTTTTGCCAGGCTTCCTTAAATTCTCCTTAGTTGAACGCTGTGCACAGTCAGCCCTAAGCAGATCTATAAATTTTGCAGCGATATCCTTTGTTTTTGGCCTATACGTGCTATATTGCTCAGTCAGTTTCCGTTTGGTAATTCTGCCAGAAATTAATGAAACAGACAAAGCAGGTTCTTCAGCCAAACTGTAGAAACAGCATTCTTTTTAAGGCAGCTGGCAGGAATTTATGAGAGGTAAAGATTACACTTCTGCCAAGAGAATATGCTTTTGATATCTAAAAGATGAACTTCATAGCTTCTTTTAGAAGTAGGCAACAGAGATCTCACTTACTCAGTCCTTAATAAACTCTGCCTCCTTCTGCTTTGTAACTAGTTTGTCAAAATCTGCAGGTAGAGTCAGAAATGACAGCGACTCAACAACAACAACAAAAGTAAATGCTAACTGAACAGCAATTAGGAATATGTAACTATGACTTCATTACCTTTATGTCTGGCGTTTAAATGGACAGCGTTCAACTAAGGAGAATATAAGGAAGCCTGGCAAAAATCTGAAAGGTGCATTTATCACCATTTCCCAAACATACCTTCTCTGGGATGTTACCAATTTCAAAATTATAAGGAAGAACGTGTAAGTACAGTAGTTGCTTTCAAGTATTTTACTCTCAACCTGGTCTGTCAGGATAGACAAGTGACTATCAGGACTAGTGACTAGTGACCATTTTGAGGAGGTCTGGACATTTCTCTGACTTAACCAACGATGTGGAGACTAAGATTCCCATTTTAAAGACTCCCTAAATCCTGCACCATGCAATAGGATTCCTTCCTTTCTAGCCTGGCTGCCTCCCTCTCTCCCTTTCTTCTTTCCATCTATCCACAATTCTTTAGTGACCACCTAGACATAACAATAGCTAAAGTCACTGCAGTGGAAATTTGTAAGGCTGTAAACAATTCTCCCTAAAAGGAGATCTTTATAGATAAAAGGTAGTGAAAGGACCCTGGCGTTAGCTGAGGAGAATCAGGTGCAAGGCACAACTTTGCCAAATACTATCTGCAGGACTCTGGTCCCAGCTACCTGTCTTAGAGTATTCAGCTACAAAAATGAGATATCATGGCATTGCTGCAAAGTTAGATAAAATGCTTTGCCAGCTGCAAAATTACACACAAAGAGGTGACATGTTTCCATTACTAATGGCATAAATATGGAACAAAGAGAAGCAAAAACATTTCTGTCCGGACTCTGTAATTACATATAATCAGCCTCGAATGTTGTTTCTTGGTAAATTATTTTACAAAATGTGAAGAGATGGTTTGATTTGGAGGGGTAACCATTGAGTGATTACAAAATATGAAGTAAATATTAATAAATTATTCTTTTTCAAAATCACTGTCAATAATTTATACCTATTCAATTTGCTTATAAAATAAAACTGAAGAACAATTGAGCTAGAAGAAAAAGAAACTATCTCAAATATGTAATTATTTTCAACTTTCCAGATCCACACAATTCTATAATAGTTCTTAAAATTTTTTTATTGAAGAATATGATTTATAATATATTGTAAGTTTCAGGTATAATTCTCTAACATTTCTGACTGAGCTTCCAAGTTACATAAATTCAATGTATTTATAATCTTATGTGTTATCTGAACAGTTTAAAACTCTAAAATAGTTAAAAATATTAATAGCAACATGTCCATAAAATATGGGCTGTATTATCAGTAACTAAACATTTTGGAAATCACATACTATTGCACACTTTAGTAAACATGCAGAATAAAATTTTGAGGAGTAATTAAGTGTTGGCTGCTCATTACTAAATATTTTCCCATAGAATCACACAGTGTATTTCCTGTAGAATACCAGGCTTTTTCTGCTCAAAGACAGCCTAAAAAGAAAATACTGCTGGAAAGGATGGTTCACTTTCTTGCTTGTTTTAAGTGGTGTTTTCCTTATCAGTGAAGTAGATAGCACCAACAAACCATAGCTATTACACAAAAGCAAACTGCTGATAAGAAACCAGTCTATTCTTCTTTGACAATTAGCAGGAATTAGTATGAGTGTATAGTGTTTACCCCAAGGAAGGATCATTAGATCCTGTCTTCCCTGAGGGAATGAGCCCTGACTAGGAGTTTTAAGGACAATTTTAAACAATTTACTTGCAGAAAGATGAAATTGAATCACTCTATGCAGTTTCCTCAATAACATACACAAATACTAACAAAGTTTTATATTCTGACATGAAAATGCCAATCACTGCAAAGTTGCAGGTTTTTTTTTTAATCCTTACCTGTAATATTCTCCGTGGCTATGTATTTAGAAATCTGCATGCTTCCTTGTTCTTTGATCTCCCAGTTTTTTAAAGTAAATCTGAAATTACTATTTTTGCTTAGAATATAGCACCTCAGCAATTAGGTACCAGAGCACTTTGAACTTCTACTAGGAAAAAATGCTTATGTTGTTCCTGAAAATGATGCTGTGGCTCAGAAGATGAGCAGGAAAAGCCACACCACCTAATGCAGTTCCTATAGATGCCAACGGATGGGTGGGGAAGGCATTTGTTCTCCAAACGAAGATCCAGAGCCAGACAGAACCACAGAAGCACCATAGCTCTGGGTTGGCCTTTTTTTTTTTTCCAAGTAGTAATTCAATCCTTTGCTGAATAGCAAATAGATACCTGGGGGGGGGGGGGAAGTGATAAGAGAAGATCAAAGAAACCCATCCTGACCTGGGTATTCCCAGAGCCGATCTCCTTGGCCTCAACTCTGCTATAGAAACACTTCCCTCTTCCTAAGGGAAGAACCATCATGAGACCATAAGTGGAACCAGAACTTTCTAAAGTAGAATTAGAGCATCTCACTTCATGGACCTCAGCACTCACTAACAAACTGGAAGTAATGTTTTTTAAGATTTTTTTTTTTTAATGGAGACCATTGTTTAAAGTCTTTATTGAATTTGTTACAATATCGCTTCTATTTTATGTTTTGGTTTTTTGGCCTTGAGGCAGGGATGGAACCCACACCCCCTGCATTGGAAGGTGAAGTTGTAACCCCTGGACTGCCAGGGAAGGCCCAGGCTGGAAATACTTAGAAGCTGGTAGATTACCCAGAAGGTAAGCATCTGTCCAAAGAATAAGCTGACAAGGGCTGATGGAGGTTAATTGGTTAAGTGATGGACTTGAGCTTTAGTATCTAATGTCCTATATTGAAAAAAAGGATACAAATCATTTCAAAAGAATAGTTCTGCAAGCCTTTCATAAAATTGTTCAAGCAATTCACAAAAGTGTACAGGATGCCCAAGGTCACAGAAGTGAACCGGGACACGCTTATTTTCTATTTTCTTATATGTATTTTGGGGCTGCAGTTGGTTCATAGGATTGCCTTTAGATTCTTCTCTCCCTTACAAGCTCTCTGGGAAGACTCTAGTATTATTTCTTCCTTCTTCAGCAGAATGAAAAGTGACCCATGGGGGTTTCTGCTGGTAAAACAAAATTCTAATTTTTGTTGTAACACTGAGCTCATTTGTAGCTAAACAGAAAACAGATTCTAAGTTGCCAGCGGTTGCTGAGCAAATGCTTGGGGGTCATTAGATAGCCTTATCCTTAGAAAAATAAAACTTGTCAAGAAAGGTTATTTTTCAAACAATAGATGTTGCTTTTTTTTTCTTTGTTACAGCACATTTCACTCACAATGATCACAGGGTGATCATTCCAGTCAACTGCTTCTTAGAGCAACAAGTTAATGGCATAAACCTAACCCTAACCCTAACCTTTTAGGATGTCTTAGCTTTGCTAAAGGAGTCTCCTACAGTAGATTGCTGGCTGGGTGGAGTCACACAAAAGCTACCTTTTCTTCCTTAAGCCAATACTCTCTTCATAGCTAAGAAGCCACTCCAGACATACAGGTCTGCTGTATATTTTCTATTAATTGCTGACGATTTTATCTGAGTATAAAATTTCCATAGCCAGAAGCCAACAAACTTTCAACTGTTTGTTGACTCTTTTCCTATCAATACCTTTCCTAAAGGAGTAAAATCCATATAGCCTACAAAGCAAATACTAGCAGTACACTTGACTGGCTTAATTTGATGTATTTATAGATCTCACCAGGCTAAATGTAGAAGGGGCACATTCTTTACTGTATTCTGCATTTTCTACCAGTATCAATTTGGCTGGAAGAAGGTCATGCCATCGTAAAAAAGGTTAAACTGTCATTTTCCAGATTGGCCAAAAGTTTGGAGGACCAAACAAATCACATCAAAACAAAGGGAAATGATCAAGGATTCAGTTATTCAGGGAGCTGCTGAAATTACCATGTGACATTTAATGACATAGGTTATTTTATTCATCAAATGAATGACAGAAACTGAGGCAAATTCATTATCTTATTCATCAAATAAAAAAAATCATGGCATATCAAAAATAAAAGTCATATGGTCATTTCAAGAGATAATCAACACTGACGAGGTTGAAAATCAATTTCTATAAAAGTATAAAGTATTTTTATCCCTCAAATCAAACCTAATCAAGCATCCAGATACAGCTACTAATTTACAGGAAGAACATAGGTCAGGAGGAACATATAAAATAAAGTCACAGGATGGAATTGGAAAAACTCAAACTATGGAGGCTCTACAGGGCAAATAACCTGATTTCTTTAGAAAAAATTAAAAGAAGATAAAAAGACAAAGACAACTAGAACTTGATAGAGATCCAAGGGTGAGAGAACAGAAAAACCTAAAATATAGACATTAAAAAGAGATACATAAACCAATCACAATGAGTAAAACTTATTTAGATCCTGATAAAAGAGGCACTCTGATCACTGATTAGATAATACATATTACTAAAGGGTTATCCTTAATTGGTATATGTGTAAAATGTATTATGGTTATGTTTAAAAATAGTCCTTATCTGTCAGAGATACATGCTGTAATATCTCTACACTGAATAATAAGATGTCTGTGATTCACTTCAAAACAGTAAGAGGAAAGGAAAGTGAGTGAAATCAGGACAAAACAAAACTGATCACTGCTGAAGCGGATGATGGCTGCATGGCAATTTGTTGCATTATTCTCTGCACTTTCATATGGTCAGTATGCAAGTTTATCTCTAGGTTCATGTTTAAATGTATGCTTACCAAAGTTTAAAACTTAAAAATGCAAAATAGAAATTTCAGGCTTTTTAAAAAGAGGTCTTTATAAACTGGAATTAGAGTGATACTCTATACTACCTAAAAATATTGACTTCTGGCCACCAACCTAAGTCATAATTGACTGTGAAACTCTTGGATAGGTGGTTTCCTTAATATCAAGACTAAGCCAGAATGCTGACTTCTGCTTTGAAAGTTCTAGCCAATGCAACAAGGCAGAAATAACAAATTGTGGTATAACTGTAGGAAAGATGAAACAATCATTATTGGAAAATGATATAATTGGATACTATCCATGGAGTTGGTTGCCACTTCCTTCTCTGGAGAAGACTCTTGAGAGCCTCTTAATCCTAAAGGAAATCAACCCTGAATAGTCATTTAAAGGATTGCTGCTGAAACTGAAGCCCTGAAACTTTGGCCACCTGATGTGAAGAGGCTGACTCACTGGAAATGATGCTGATTCTGGGAAAGATTGAGGGCCAAGTGGAGAAGTGGGTGGCGGAAGATAAGATGGTTGGATGGCATCACCAACTCAATGGACATGTGAAAGTCACTCAGTTGTGTCTAACTCTGTGACCTCATGGACTATACAGTCCATGGAATTCTCCAGGCCAGAATACTGGAGTGGGTAGCCTTTCCCTGCTCCAGGGGATCTTCCCAACCCAGGGATTAAACCCAGGTTTTCTGCACTGCAGGTGAATTCTTTACCAGCCGAACCATTAGGGAAGCCCAAGAATACTGGAATGGGTAGCCTATCCTTTCTCCAGCAGATCTTCCTAAGCCAGGAATTGAACTGGGGTCTCCTGCATTGCAGGTGGATACTTTATCAAATTTGAACAAACTCTGAGAGACAGTGGAGGATAGAGGAGACTGGAGTGCCACAGTCCAAGGGGTTAAAAAGAGTGGGAACATGACTTAGCAACTGATGAAGAAATGGTTGGATACCTATATTAACTAGCAAGAAAATCTAATAAAATAAAAGAATTATATTCACAACAGCAAGAGTAAATATCAATCAATTAGGTTAGGTAGGTGTGATCCTAACAATAAATATGCAGAATGGGAGATACTTTGAAAGGGTGATATAGAAGGGGAATTGCATCTGTACTTTGGGTAGAAGAAGGCATTCTATTAAAGGGAAAAGCAAATGAATTTGTAGATGTACAAAACTAAATCTCACATTCAATGAAAAGCAGTAGTTCAGTTTGGGAGATGGATTGTAAATAGGGAGGTGAAGTTAATGAGGCTATAAAATAATAATACGTCCATATTAAAGAAGCCCTGGATGGAATTAATGTTTAATCTGTAGGTCACGGAGGGAGCTAGGCTTTTGCTTAGGGCCATAATTAATAAAATTAATGGTCTATTCTATAGTGTTTGGAAGGGGAGAAAAATGGAGACCAGGAGATCAGTGAAGAAGCTGATATGAAGGACTAAAGAGAGAGGAAGACTGCTCAAACTAGCCCAGAAACGATGGGAGAGGAACCGGTGCCATATTGAAGAATTAACACTGTTTTGTATGCTGCTGCTGCTGCTGCTGCTAACTCCCTTCAGTCGTGTCCGACTCTGTGCGACCCTATAGACGGCAGCGCACCAGGCTCCCCCGTCCCCCGGATTCTCCAGGCAAGAACACTGGAGGGGGTTATCGCATATACATTAAAATTAAGCAAGAACTAAATGATGACGTTTGTATTTCACACCTTGTATTGCACCTCTTTCTAAAGCATTCAAACAGCCTAAACACACATTTTCTCATTAGTCTTCACACAATCTAGGAACTACCCGTGATATTATTAGACAGAGGGACTGAAGCCCATTCTGAATACTCAACACTCATTGGTAAAATTAAAATGTCAAGTCTTGCAGCCAAAACTACATGACTGATGCTTTCCTAATGTAACTACCACATATCTGTTGATATCAAGGAACCTGTTACAAGCAGACAATATTCTGGTTTGCCCCAAATTCTAAGTATACAGATATGTAGGTAGTGATAGTCTTAGGATTTATGAAAGCATCTCCTTGACAGGAAATGACTCCCGACAAATCGTTTTAAGTAATTATGTTCAGTATTTTGTATAAAGGAGTTTCTATAAAGGTATAGGGAAAAAGCAACGTTCAGACAACACAGACATCATCTTCCAAGGGTTTCAGGTTGGAGTCAGACCTCTTTGATCAGTGGATCTCTAATACAACAGACCTGAAGACTATCCCTTCAAACAGCACCTTGGCAGCTCTAAACCCCTAGACTGTCCATCGCTACATGCCATTTAGCCAAATTACAGCAATTCTGTGTTTCTGTGATGACTGTAGACATAAAGAACCAGACTCCAGTTCCACAAGCTCAGTATTTTCCACACTGAGGCCAAAGGTTGTTGCGTATAAAGTAATGAAGCGGTAAAAGCATGTTCGGCGATAGGAATCTTGCTGTCTTGCACTTGGTTAATTTCAAGGCACAGATTTTCCCAGAACTCCCAGGATTTCCCTGTTCCCAGGATCGTGACCAGAATAGCAAAACATCCCTTCCTGTAGGACGATGCGTTTCTGCGGTTTTTAGGGTCCTAGCACAAATTATAGGTCACCAAATAACACACAGAAATCTTTTTTTAATATCACTATGGCCATTTACATATGGCCAGAAAACAAAGTTTCACACACACAACTTTATTTTTTCTTCATTTTTTTTTTTAATGGAAGTATAGTTGACTAGAAAAGGAAATGGCAACCCACTCCAGTATTCTTGCCTGGGAAATCCCATGGACACAGGAGCCTGGTGGGCTACAGTCCATGGGGTTGCAAAAGAGTCAGACGTGACTTAGCAACAAGACATCATCAACAACAACAAATAGTTGATTTGCAATGTTGTGTTAATTTCTGCTGTGCAGCAAAGGGATTCAGTTATACTTATGTACATTCTGTTTAAATATCCTTTTCCATTATGGATTCTCATGGAATACTGGATACAGTTCTCTGTGCTGTACAGCAGGACCCTGGTGTTTATCGATTCTATAAATGGAGCTTACATCTGCTAACCTCAACCTCCCCCTCCATCCCTTCCTAAGCTCGCCCCCTTGGCAACCACCACTCTGTTCTCTGTCCGTCCTTCGTTTCTGTTTCATAAAACAGGGTCATCTGAGAAACACACATAACTTTAAATGCTTCACCTCCAGAGAACACTTTGCCCTGCTGCCCAAAGGACTTAGCTGGTCTCATAATACTTAGTTCACCCTAGGTCTTATTTTTCTAAAGAACGTATTCTTCTGAGGTTAGAGAAGGGACATACGACAGGCAAATCCCGCGCCTTTGCAGGAACTGGGCCGAAATTATAAATTAACCTCCATTACATTATGCCTAAAGAAGCTTTCCTTCAGGACTTGGGATTTTTGTTCTGTTTTGTTTTTCAATTTCTAGGCCTTCACACTCAAGCTGAACAGACACCTGTTTTCCTACTGTTGCCATTAAACCTTGTTGTTCAATAAAAAGGAAACAGACAGGTGCATGCTTCAAACTTTTTTTCCAAAGTACACAATATATTTTTTAAAAAAACAAAACAAAACAAAACAAAACCTGGAGCCATGTGTTCAGTGTCTTACCCTCATCATCTGGTCAAACTGTTTTATATACTGACATCATTTGGTTGTTGGAAAAACTCAATGGAAATCATCATTCCGCTTGCAGCTAAACCAAACAAGGGCACCTTGAAACACGTTGTAAAAGAAAGTAGAGGAGAGAGGCCAGGATCTTATCGAAGCTGCCTGGCTGTTTCCCTGCTCTGGAAGAAACAGGGAATATTAAGAAGGTTCACATGTAGGGTCTTAGTTATAATTTATTGTTTTTTTTTCACATTTTTAAAATTAATTTTTAAATTGAAGGATAATTGCTTTACAGAATTTTGTTGTTTTCTGTCAAACCTCAACATGAATCAGCCACAGGTATACATGTATCCCTTCCCTTTTGAACCTCCCTCCCATCTCCTTCTCCAGGTTTTCTTTTTCCTGGAGGTGATATATCTAGCTGGGCAATAAAACACTTCTGTCTCCTGATGCTGTAATAATTCAGAATGGCTATGGTCTTCCCGCCTTTCAAATATAAACCACAGACACTGCAAGTCTGTATCTAATACAGATCTTTGCTCTTTCCATTCCTCATTGAGGGCTCCATACCTAAACGTTGATGAAGGAAAGAACATACAGCAGGAAATCAGGGCTGAGTAGCCCCTTAGCTGTGAGGGAATCATGGCTCTGCAAAGCCACCCCAAAACATCCAAGCAGGCAGAACTCAACCCAACCTTAGCCCACGTCCACTTTGCCAGTTTAATTCCTCCTGTTCCCATGCAGTTTCTGGAGAGGTATCAAATGTGTTCAGTTGAAATCTGTCACTTATGCAAAAGTTTTTTTTTTTTAATATCCTATGATGCTAGGCCATTTATTTATTTAGCACTTGCTATGCAGTGTGTGGGATCTTAACTTGCCTGACTGGGAATTGAACCTGTACCCCTTGCACTGGAAGCACAAAATCTTAACCACTGGACTGTCAGGGAAATCTAGGAAAAGCTTTGAAGAAGTCGAACACTTTGCAGAACCAAATGGTAAGTCTCAGTAGGAATCTGCGCTCAGATAAGCAATTCCAAATACCTAGTGAGAACTCACCAGTTCAGTCATGACTGAATCCAGTGACTACTGTAATGGGGAAATCCAGCCAGTGTTAGTGATGATTCTGAGCTCCACTAAGGAAAAGTTCACAGACCAGAGGCAAGTTCTGGTTATATTTCTTAGTGGAAACAAGACATCCGAGACAAAGGCGATCTTGTTAAGAAGAAACCAGAGCTTGAACCCAATTCTTTCAAAAGACCTGTTTGATTCATGGCTTGTCCCTTAAGGATGCCTTACTTCCTAATAATCCTGAAATATAGAGCTCTTTTGTTAAAAGAAAGTTTTTTGGTTTTTTTTTTTGTGATTACACACCTTGCTAGTGTGTTCGATACTTAATCCCAGGGATGTAAATATCTTCATAGACATCAGTCCCAGATGGGTGATCTTTTCTGTTGAGGAACTTGCTTCTCCCTGTACCTTAATGCCTCATGTTCTATGCCCCAAATTTGAGTGCTTCCATTTTTCTCAGAGTCTAAAGAACTCACGGAAGTGAGTCATTATTCTACAGATGCCACACAAGTTCCTGGAATTACATGGTGATAATGAGAAAAGGATCTTAATTACCAGACAGATGTTGTTAGAACGCAGTAATCCTTCACCGCTCCTTCACATTGTTTTCCATTAAAAGGTTATCACAACCTGTCAAATGGCTGCATGGACCTATCACAGCCACCAGACTAGGCCTGAGGTCCATGCTTGGGAAGTTAATTCCCCACTTGCCAGAGCACTGTTTGTGTGTGTGTGTGTGTGTTTGCTTGTGACTATCGCTTTCCTTCCTTAGAAAATCAAACTGCACTCTGTTACCCATTGACTTAAAGCTGCTTTCTACCTTTAGATTTTTTGGGGGGGAGGGGGTAGAAAAAAGTGACAGGATCTGAAGAATTCATTTATAAATAAGGACGGTGGCTATTCTGTCCTTAACAATCTCATCCATCCTGGAATCAAAGCTCTTTTCCTAGAGCTTATAAAGTGCCCAAGATATCCCATGATTTTTCCCCATTTTTGTTTTCTAGACTTCTTGTTTTGTTTTTAGTCTAATTAGTTGACATTTTTTCATTATAAAGTCAAATACAATTTTCAGCAGACTGAATAAAAACGAATCCATTATTTACCAATACGGGTAAAATATCTGATTATTCTTTAAAGTATTTCAAATTCAGTGTTAATCCTTTGCCCGATGCAGTCCTTCAAAGAGCCACCTAGTGATTCTGTCTGTTTTCATTTTTTGTCTGTTTGTTTGTTTTCAGGATTTGAAGGCCATTTCATCTGTGAATTATTTCAGTTGTAAATAACAAATTTTAGTCACTCAAAGGTGAACAAGCAGGACACATGGAGGAACAGATGGAAATTGTAAGCGAATGCATAGTGTCAAAATATTTCTTCTAAAGTCAGAGCTAGACATTGGCACATCCACAGTAATTTCCACTGAAAATGCTGGCCACACATATTTTTAAAATTAGAAAAAAACTTACCCGTGAATGTTAGAGAGAAAGTACACAAAAAAGTAATTCGATGGCGGAGGGAGGAGAAAGAGAAAACAAGAAGGATGTTGTTGGTTCTGGGAAAGCTTAGCACTTCTTGGGCCCTAAAAGTGAATCTGAAGGTCAATTCAATCAGGAAGGTCTGGGATGCCAGTTCTGTGATATAAAGAAAAATGTAGCATCCTTCATGGAATAAACTTAGTCACAGGAGGATTTATTGCAAGGATTTTTGCAATAAATTGGAATTTATTGGAAGGATTTTTGATGCTGAAGTGAAGTGTGGTTAGTTTCCTTGGTTTCTTTTTCTCTGTTGAATGCACCATATTCCTTGGGCTGAGAGCCTGGAAAATTGCAATTTATGGTAAAGTCTAGCTTCAAATCCTGACATGAAGTTGGAGTTTCCTACGCAGAACCAAAATAATAGCAACATGGCCATAAGAAAACTTACAGAAATTGAAGAAGTGATGAAATGGAGTCTGTTACACAGGCAATGTGACCTATGCTGCTGGAATCACATTCTAGAGAAACGTAACCCAGGACATATGCACAGGTCAAAGAGAGAAGGGGACTGAGCAAGGAATTGTTCTTCATTGTTCAGTCGCTAAGTTGTGTCCAACTTTGCAAGCCCATGGACAGCAGCATGCCAGGCTTTTCTGTCCTTTACTATCTCCTAGAGCTTGCTCAAACTCATGTCCATTGAGTCATGTCCGTTTCATCCTCTGTCGCCCCCTTCTCCTCCTGCCCTCAATCTTTCCCAGCATCACGTGAGTCTTCTTACTTGAGGGACCAGTGCTCCAGGTTCTAAAATGACACTCCTGACCATTTGAGAAACTCTGTGAATGAAGTCATGAATGACCCAACTCTAGAGATATGAAATACATCTGATTTATTGAAATGTCTCCTCTATTTTATAAAGAATTCTGTGACTTGGCATAAAATGAGGTCAGAACAGAGTTCCGACTGTTCTTAGATCAGACGACCAGGGAGCAGAGGTCTAGACAGATAGGATCCATCATTCTCATAACAGATGACAAGAAACACCAGGGCTGGCACTTAAGTCTTAGTCACAAGTACCCTGAAAAATCATCAGGAGCATTTTATAATCCCAATCACAAAGTGATCACACCCTCATTGCTCAGCTAAACCTGATGACTTAATAAGGTAAAAACGATACGCTTGACATTGGAGGAGAGAAGTTATCATTTCAGCGAGATTGACAGGCATCTGTACCAAATCCAAATATAGAACTTGCAACTGTTAGTATTTCTAGTTCCTCAGGCATAAATTAAAATAAGAGACAAGTACCTTAAAATTATTCAAAAGTTGAAGAATGGGCATGCTTTGTGGCTAACTAGGAAGCAATGCTAAATTCTCCATCAGGTTTCTTTCATTCTCTACTTCTACATTTTCTACTAAAATTCATTCTACTTAATTTTCATTCTCAACTTCCAACTCTTTTTTGGTAAAATATATATATGTATATATTTAAAAATATATATATATATATAATGATAATAACAAATATGGTTGGCTACCTTTCTGAATAAGGCTCCCAGACTCTTTAAAGGCAATTCCCACTATATATACCATCTAAAAGGGAAATAAAAAATGAAAAAAAAAAAACAGGTGGTAAAGGATTAAATTGAATTGTCATCATTACCTGTGATAGGAACTGCCCTTCTCTGTCCCAGAAGCATCAATGTCAGAAAGACTGTCCTGATTCTTTAATCTTTGGTAAATTTGAGGAATACAAAGTACTTTTAGGAAACAGTTTCTATACAATGTCAGAAAAAAACCCCATCAGATTAATTAGGGGCTCAAAGAGAAAAGTACAAAGAAAAGGGTCATGTCAGACTTACTAGTTACTCAAGTGAATTCTCCTGCCCAGTATCCAAGTATGAGATCTTAAAAAGCAGTGCCTTTCTGGGAATACAACCCTTCTGCTGCCTTTCTCATTACAGAAAAAACAAATCTATCCATGATTAACAGTCATACTTCTAGAATATGACCCAGAATAAATTATACCACAATGAAGCTAAGAGTTAAACAGCAGAGATCACATTAAATATGTTCACAACTACCATTTCTATTGGGCAAGCTATTTACCATGTTCTGGCTTTAAGGTAATCTTCAAGGTAGATAAGGAAAAAGCACAAAAGAAATGAGAAGCAGAGAGAGAAGACATTTTATGATTCCAAAGATGGAAGAATTCTCTAGATATTAATTTTTTTTAAGCATCTTCCTCTTGATATCATAAAACCTCATCCTCTTCTTTAGTTATCTTGTCTTCTGCAGTAGAAATCATATCTACCTAACCTAATAGGTATCTAGCATTGATACCATTGGCTGTAAATTGGTAGGGAATGTCTTTTGCTTTTATTGTCTCTGTCCCATTTTTTTTCCAGGAAGGATAAATAAATACTAAAGAATCTCAAAAATTATCTGTAGGGTAAAGGCAATACAATCCTTGGCAAAGAACAAGATGCATATTCATTAAATGCCTACAGTGTCAGATAGTCTAGCCCCATGGTCATCACGATCAGCCCTAAGAAATAGGTATGGGCTTCCCTGGTGCTTCAGTTGGTAAAGAACCTGCTTGCTTTCAATGCAGGAGACCCAGGATCGATCCCTGGAGAAGGAAACAGCAACCCACTCCAGTATTCTTGCCTGGAAAATCCCATGGACAGAGGAGCCTGACAGGGTGCAGTCCACCAGGTCACAAAGAGTCAGACACAACTTAGCAACTAAACCAGCGCTATCCTTTTTACAGATGAAGAAACTTAGGTTGAAAGAAAATGAACTGCAGGCCTGTGTTCTCAGAGTAATAAACAAAGTGGAGAGAAATTCTAAGGCAGGTTGACTGCAAGCCCATAATATATCCACGAAAGCTTTCTGTCTCATGATTCTTTCAGTCCAGAACTACCTGTGACCGTGTAGTAAAAAATAAACAAACAAACATATAAAAAACTAACATCCTTTCCACAGAATGAGAAGTAATATTCTTCTACCTTCCATAAAAATCACTTTCTGAGTATGTCTGTATGTCAGAAATGAGACTCAAAACATTACTTTTACATCATGTGTTCTTAGCAGAAGACAGGAGGACAATGTTAGTCACATCAGTGCTATTCTAATCTTAATTCAGGTAAAATGTTCAGTCCATGTTATCTAATATTATATTGTGTATTTCATAATATGCAGATAAAGTGGTTGTCTTTTCAGTTAAAGTTTTCTAAGAACCAGAAGACTAAACCAATACTGAATAGTTTAGGCTGAATTGGGAAAGTGATCAAATAATCTGGCAATATGACCATCCGATGTGACAGTGTTATAATGGGTCTTATCTAACCTCCATTCAAATTATCCTTATTTTTCTTTTTAAAGTTCTTTTTTTGGAAAATAATTTAACTTTCATTTATTAATAACCTCCAAGTTAGAAAAACCCATCTCATTTATTTCTTTCTGAAGCCAAAGTAAGAGAAAATTATGCAGGTACATATTACAAATGTATGTACAAATATAAATACACAGATTTATAGACATCATTGGAGAATTATGGCAGCAGGAACTATTCCAAATGAAATACCAAATTTGGTTATGATGCTTGAGCAATATTTAATATTTGCATATGATATCTGATTGACCTCAGTGCAATTTAATACCACTAGATCCTTTAAAAGTTGACTGAATTCAGCGAAGAGATATGGAGAAAAGAAAAAAAAAGTGAATCTATAAGAGATGCACATAAATTATATAAAATGAAAATTATCTCTAGTGACATTTGAAATTAGGCTCGTTTTGTTGACCTGTAATTTTTCTCTAACTTCATTTTCATATAATATCTAAATCACCCACAAGAAGGTTTTAAAAATGGGTCCTATGGTAGCACTCTTAACTGAAAATCAAATGCTGGGACTTCCCTGGTGGTCCAGTGGTTAAGACTTCGCCTTCCAACACAGAGGGTATGGATTTGATCTCTGGTCAGGGAGTTAAGATCCCAAATGCCTCAAGGCCAAAAAAAAAAACAAAACCCAAAATATAAAACAGAAGAAATATTGTAACAAGTTCAGTAAAGATTTTTAAAATGGTCCATATCAAAACAATATTTTTTTAAAAAAGGCCAATCCTGACTATTAGCTAGTTTAAATGAATAACTATTAAAAAAAATGGACTTTCTAAATAGTCTCTAAATGAGACCACCTTCTTTTGGTTAGATTTCACGTAAGGATCATCTAATCAAAACTGCTTTACATATTCACCCCTAACAAAATGAATGCTATATATCAGAGAGTGATGGATGGATTAAAGTGTTCACTAATGACAAAGGACTGCAAAACTGAAGAAGAATGCAGTTGCTTAATTTTGTCAACTTATTCTCTATTAGTAATATGGTAGCTCTTTTACTCGGAGAAGGCAATGGCACCCCACTCCAGCACTCTTGCCTGGAAAATCCCATGGACGGAGGAGCCTGGTGGGCTGCAGTCCATGGGGTCGCTGAGTTGGACACGAGTGAGAGACTTCACTTTCACTTTTTACTTTCATGCATTGGAGAAGGAAATGGCAACCCACTCCAGTGTTCTGGCCTGGAGAATCCCAGGGACGGGGGAGCCTGGTGGGCTGCCATCTATGGGGTTGCGCAGAGTCGGACACGACTGAAGCGACTTAGCAGCAGCAGCAGCAGCAGCAGCTCTTTTACTAATTTTTTATTCAGTTGACACTGTCAAGTCTTATCTTTACTTATTAAAAACTTGAAATATTGCAAATCATAGATTTGCTCAGTCAGTTAAAGATTGTATATTTATTTCTGCAGTAAGATAAGACAGTTTTTCAAGCTATAAGTGTGCATAAGAGACATGACTAAAATATTGAATTTTGTACTTCCAAATGCACCATTAACATTTTTAGGTTAGCATCCTTTGTTTCCTAAAAATAAGCAGTCAATGTTAAGCAGAAATGTCAAGAAATCAATAAAAAGTAATTAGGAAGAGTGTTTAATGTCCTTGAGAAAAGCTCTGAAGGCTGAAAGGGGAGCTTTGATGGAATGAACAGTCAAAATTCTTACGTTCCCCCCCCTCCCTAATAAACAGAAAAGGCAATCATGTAAATTACTTTATTTAAAAAATAACCATATAAGTGCCAAATGTCACCCTGGGCCATATTGCCGTTAATGAGGTTTCATTATAAAAATTCATAGCTGAAAACTGTCTTGAAGAACTGATTCCTCTACAAAGTAACTGGATATACCCATGCACATTCACAGACAACAAAGAAAATATCATTTTAACACACAGATGCTTGGGTAACTATTTCTATCATCTCTGAGCAAAGACATTGAAGGAAAGGAAATAATTATTGAGTGACTTCAAGAGGCCAGTGAAAAATGACCTTACAGAGTTCTCCCAATAGCCTGTACGTTCTGTATTATTTCTCCTACTTATTGGAAAGCAAAATGATGTCTCAGAGAGATTAAAGAGTATGCCAGCATTCTATATATCCTTATTTTTAAGCTGGGACTAGTGTCACTTAGGGCTTCCCTGGTGGCTCAGGAGTAAAGAATTTGCCTGCCAATGCAGAAGATGTGGGTTTGATCCCTGGGTCAAGAAGATCCCTGGAGAAGGAAATGGCAACCCATTCCAGTGTTCTTGCTTGGAAAATCCCATGGACAGAGGAGTCCGGTGGGCTACAATCCATGGGGTCACAAAAGAGTTGGACATGTCTTAGTGGCTAACCAACCAACCAAGCCTTATTTAATACAGAAACCCAATTTTCTAAAAGGCAGCTGCAGCGGTAAGTTTAACAAAAATCATATTCCTTCAAAAGGAACAAAACATGAAGGACATGAACTTCTTAAACATATTTTCACTTATGTGATTGTTTTGAAGCACACAGCTTCAAAAAACAAAGGGCTGTACTTAAAACATCTTTTTCAATATATCTTTAATAGAAACATTCAAGTTGAATTATCTTAACATACAGTACAGGAAATCCACTCATGTGATTTCAAATATTGTTGGCCATGAAAGAGAAACGTTATTGCCTGACAAAAGGTAACACTTTATTTCACATTCAGTTTGGAACAGTCCCTAATTTTTTCTTTCTCTTCTGAATCTCTCTGAAAACAATTCTGAGGAAGCATTTTCCCTTACTGACTTCTGTGCCTACTGTCCTTCTCTCAAGAGTATGACAAGATTGGAAAGAGAACCCACCTCTTGAGTTTGTACAACTTTCTTACCTTAGGACACTATTACAACTAATTTTAGGTAATACTTTGTTATTATTGCTAATCCAAATAAATATAACACTGCATGTTTATTTTATAGAAATAGATGGCAAGTCTGCTGTATCTACTACTTGGCTATCAGTTCAGTTCAGTCGCTCAGTCATGTCTGACTCTTTGCGATCCCATGAATCACAGCACGCCAGGCCTCCCTATCCATCACCAACTCCTGGAGTCCACCCAAACTCATGTCCATTGTGTTGGTGATGCCATCCAGCCATCCCATCCTCTGTCATCCCCTTTTCCTCCTGCCCTCAATATTTCCCAGCATCAGAGTCAGCTCTTTGCATCAGGTGGCCAAAGCATTGGAGTTTCAGCTTCAACATCAGTCCTTCCAATGAACACCCAGGACTGATCTCCTTTAGGATGGACTGGTTGGATCTCCTTGCAGTCCAAGGGACTCTCAAGAGTCTTCTCCAATACCACAGTTCAAAAGCATCAATTCTTCAGCACTCAGCTTTCTTATACTTGACTATAAATTACTTAAATTAAGTGAATTCAAAGTATCATTTATCAAGTGATAAATAAGCATTGCATCCAAGCACAAAATTCACTTTTTCTTAAAATGTATTGTTTTCTCTTTATATGGATTGCTTTTAATTTTTCCAGAATATTCAGATAACAGTGGAGGAAAAGAAACAAAAAACTTCCTTCACAATAGGACTTTGTAAACTTAGTGAATAATTGAAACTATATTTACTTTGATAATAAATACCACTTATCTATAAAAAAAGATTCATTTATAAAGCCTTCTTTCTTTTTGAAATCCTAGTCCACAGGATTAATTCTGACTATCGGTTTTAATGACCCACTGAATCAAGTTATACAAGTGAGACTAATATTTGGTGAAACATGATTTGAAAAAATTTAAAATTCTAAAAGAAAATCACCAAGCCATCATTAGGTCTTCAGTTTAGGACTACTACAGAGGAATTTAAAAAATCTTTTTGAGGATCACACATTGTTTGTCATAATTAAAGGCTAAAATTCCTAAGAGAAAATGCTGGTTATCTTTTCCTTAAATTCCTATTATTTTATAATTCTATAATCTTGAGAAATCACACACACACTTATGCACACTTGCATTGCCTCTTTTAAAGGTTTAATTTTCAAGTTTAACTTAAAAAAAAGCATACTGGCCATCCAATGCATCAAAGTCTTTTCTCAGGCATAAGGCCAAAATGATTCCATTTGACTTGCTCTGTAGGATACCACACGATGCTTCAGATCAAATAAGAAAACTATACATACATTTTTTTTTTTCTTGTTTGCCTACTCAGGATTCTTACAAGTTCCAGGAGAAGAAAGATCAATGAGTGAAGATGTAAAATCATTCAAATACACCTATGCCAACGTAAGATCAACTTAGAAACAGAGTTAACATTTGAAAATCTTCAGTGAAGTTTTCATCCAAGATGGATTTCTCCCTCATCCATCACAAACTTCTCATCTCATGACCCTGCTATGAGCTCAATTAGTCCTCAGAGACAGATGTAGTCTCTATGTATCTAGTCTAGGTGTCTATAAACTTTGGTTTGGATAATTTTTAAAAAGTTTGTTATATTTCTTTTGGTAGTGCATGGGTTTAATTGTGCCAAGGCATGTGGGATCTTAGTTTCCCTGACCAAGGATCAAATTCATGTTCCCTGCATTGGAAGGCAGATTCTTAAACCACTGGGCCACCAGAGAAGTCCCTGGATCATTTTTATGAGTTCTGTTTATCTCATTCTGCTAGAGCATCTCTCTGTAAGCCAATTCCTCTGACTCAATTTATATCCTTTACATCCATGGGTGTCTCCTCCAGTCCTGTGGTCTACATTCAGGCAATCTTACCCTGTGCTGTTCACTGCTGCTGCTGCCGCTGCTAAGTCGCTTCAGTCGTGTCCGACTCTGTGCGACCCCATGGACTGCAGCCCACCAGGCTCCCCTGTCCCTGGGATTCTCCAGGCAAGAACACTGGAGTGGTTGCCACTTCCTTCTCCAACGCATGAAAGTGAAAAGTGAAAGTGAAGTCGCTCAGTCGTGTCCGACTCTTCGCAACCCCGTGGACTGCAGCCTACCAGGCTCCTCCATCCATGGGATTTTCCAGGCAAGAGTACTAGAGTGGGGTGCCATTGCCTTCTCCGGTGCTGTTCACTACCCACTCCTATGTGTTTGGGTTCCTGAAGGAATCTCATTCTTTCTTTCCTTTTCTCTAATTTGCAGCCTAGGACTAAACCTTTTGTCTTTAATGATAAACTTGGTATTCCTGGCTCGGATCAGACTCTACTCTCACTCTTCCTGGTCTTCTGGCTCCTTCTACTCCGAACCGCTTTGTAAAACCATCTGTCCGATTCAGCCACAGCCCTCAGGAAAGGAAAAATCTTAAATGCTGGCTCCTCTGTTTGGCCCCAGCCTCCCAGCAGTGTGGGTTACACAAGAAGGCATGAGGCTTCTTCCTCCATTTAATAGTCAATAGTCCTTGTTTCTTAAAAGATAATCGCTCAAAGGCAGGGCTCAGTTTCCATCTCTAGGTCTAGAAGCACAGGCCCCTTCTTGGATCAAGTTGACAAAATCTACCCCTTCCGCACCCTCCACACACCCTGGGTTGCCCCTTTCTTTGTGTTTTCATGGTCTCAGGATTCAAGTCCCTAGGCAGTTATAACTTCAGGGTTTGCTGTTGGGCTCTGAGCAGTCCAAGGACGGGTCATGCACAAATTCTTAGCGTCAACAATATTTATTCCATGTTTACAGGGCTCACTATGAGGACACGAAAGCCCATCTGGAGCTCACAAATTAGGCTGAGTTTGCAACAGAACTGTTATTCCTGCAGCACAAGGACCACAGAATAGAGAATAACCCTGTACTGTGAGTCAGAGGGAAGGAGATGAAGTCAGGCCAAGACAACTTTTCAAACTGTATGCTACAAACATAGCTACCAAGGTGCCCTGGAATGGAAGTCCAGAAGAGGGGGTGAAATGCCTCAGTCATCACATCTTCATTTCACTTAGTCACTATGCATGTCATGGACACAGTCATAACCGGAAACAGTTTTCAGACAGAAAAGAGTAGAAAGAATATTGGATAAATGGAACTAGTTCACAGGACAGAGATTTGTTTGGTTAAGGGGCTCAAATTTTGCCATATGCAGAAGGTAGATGAAATTATCTTCAGGTAGATGTTTATTGCTGCTGCTGGTGGTGGTTTAGTAGCTAAGTGGTATACGACTCCTGCGACCCCATGGACTGTAGCCCGTCAGGCTCCTCTGTCCATGGGATTCTCCAGGCAAGAATACTGGAGTGGGTTGCCATTTCCTTCTCCATGTTTATTGCTAGTGGTAATCAAAGTTGAACATATGAAACGATTACATGTTTAAGTGGTAGAGACTGGGTTGAATTAATGGAAGCTACAGGAACACTAGTTCTCAGCTGAATATACAAAAAAATCTGTAGAGCTAATCAAAGATAAAATAGATGTAGGCTGCTCATTTTTTTGTAACAAAAAAGCTCAGACTAGTTGACAATTGTTTGCCAATGGGACTCACTCAAACTCAAGATTGCTTCCAATTTTGAGATTCTATGGTTTTATCTTATTTATTTTTGTGTTACAATAAAACTTTACTTATGGACATTGAAATTTACATTTCTCATAATTTTCATAGGTATTTACTGAGGTTCCCTTCCCTCTCCAGTTATTTGCCAATGGCACAAACAGAGGCTGTAAATTTCTGACACTGAACTTATCGAAGTGCACTAACACTTTGTTCTTTTTTAAAACTGAAGTACAGTTCATGTGCAATATTGTATAAGTTACAGGTGTACAATATAGTGATTCACAATTTGTAAATGTTATATACTCCACTTACAAAATATCAGCTATATCCCATGTTGTACATTATATCCTTGTACTTTATTTTACACCTAAAAATTTGTACCTCTTTTTCCTCTACTTTTATATCACCCCACCCTCCTAGGGGTTCTATGATTTTAGAAAGGGGATTAAACAATAATATCAGTGATACTAGTGGTTTGCACTAAACTCAACGACGTTCACATTTAAGCACGATTGGACATGATTATTACAGATCACAAAGTGCTACATCTTAATCTTAATTTCAAGCATCGTGGTTCTAATTCCTCAACTTGCAACTGGTACATATTGGGACAGGAAGCCCCTCACATATTTCCTATTTCTGTAAATCTCTAAAGCGAAAACTGTGCCATTTTAGCAGGTCAAGGACAGCAGAAGTCAGTTAAAATATGTTGTCATTTATCATATGCTGATGGCTAGTCTTAAAAGCTGTATTTTATTAACATTAAACAAAATCATTTGGCTACCAAAGAATATTTTTTGGTATATAGAAAAAAATATTCAAAAATATTTTGAATATTTTTTCAGAAATTCAAAATACATATAACAATAGAAACAACTACATTTTATTAAGTCAACTTATATTTTCAGTGGTCATAAAAAGCACATCCCAATTATCACAAATCTAGAATGACAGGCATTAACTGCATCTCTGTCCCCACAGATTACTAATTTCATTGATGAGACTTCCTATAGCTTTTACTGGCCATCAGCAGATGAGTGGGAGTGGGGTGACCAAATGTACCAGGACCAATAAAACCTTCCTATAAGTGATAAATATGAACTTGCTTGTGCTCTGACTTGAAGAATCAAGTCACTATATTTTAGTGGTGATTTTCAAGCAGAAATATTTGAACTCACTCCACTAGTTTTATGACAGTAGTGGCAAAATAAAGCATGGAATAATCAGACATTCTACAAAAATACAAGCAGTATTTCTGCATTTTTCTCAAGTCATAAACTGGTTTGAGCCTTAGGAAATCAGATTTTGCCTTTTAATACAGATTTTGAACTCCTTTTGTTTATTTGTCTATTATGCTGCTATCTCATCATAAAATACATGAGAACGTGTTTCTAACTTTGTGTGACATGGAGATCCATCTTCTACCCATTACACAAAAGTTCTTTTCTTGTGTCTTCTGCAAAGCAATTTATACAATTAAGTAAACTTTAGGAGACTTCAGCCTGATGGTATCATAGCTCCTCAAAGGAAAGTATCCTGATAATAGATTCTTAAAATAAAAAAGAAAGAAATGATCATTTCATAGAGGCAACTCTAAATTCATTCAATCCAGCTCAATAAATGGCCATAAAAATTCACAAGTCTGTCGCATTTTTCATTTAATATGCACACCCCATCCCTTGCTCTAACCTGAATTGACTCCTCAGAGAGAGAAAGGATAAGGGAAGAAAAAATTAAGGAAAAGATTCTTTTTAGCCCACCTTACATATATCATTCCTCTCTAAGATGGCTGGTGGGCAACTGGCAATTTGTTAACTTAAGTCATTTCCTTGGAATCATTCTTCGTGACTGAAGGGCCACATTTCTGGTCTATAATGAGCCATTAGTTTAAAAGTGCCTGTTCAGCAAATTCCTTTTTCGCTGATGGTGTCTGAAACTAACCAGTGTATGGCCATCAGCACATGCAAAGAAGTCAGAAGGACAGTGACAGTGAAACCATCTTTATCACGAATCACTACTGCATGAGGCCAGTGTGTTCCTATAAAAGACTTCCTTTTTCAATGGCTGAATGTGTTCTATCCATAGCTCAATGCAAACAATAGGTATTTAGTCACTGATCATCTTCAAAGTCCCCCAGTTAAAGACCAGAGCATAAACTTTAAGTTGTGTGAATACTTTTATTCCAAATTCTTGGTTCCAGACTTTTTAAATAGCTTGCTTTATTAAATAAGATTTTTTTCAAAAGAAGCCTGTACATAGGAATAGATTGTCCTTTATCATTTTCTTTTCTGTATAGATTTTCATTTCTATCATTTTCTTTCCTGTGCACAGACTGACCAGAAGGAAATAAATTACACTCTGTTTACATATCAACTTATCAAAAAAGGACATGAAAAACTGCCACCAGAACAGCCTCTTACTAAAGAGTCTTTATCAACCCCTGAAGTCCTAAAAGAAACTATTTTAGAAGAAAAACAAGTAGACGTTAAAGAGAAAGTAATACAATAGTCAATTGTATGTAAGACATAGATTTGTTTATGTGTGTGTATGTGGTAGGAAAAATTATTTTTCTTAATCGTATTGCTATCGCTATTAGTACTGTTGCTACTTCAAAGATATACACCTGATAGCCAGCTGATGAAAAATCCAGAGATTTCTTTCACTGCAGGCTCCTCCCACTTTTGGGGGGATACTGGTATCAGGTACAATTAAGAATATTAAACTAAGCAGTGAACTTTGCATGTCCCTTCGTGAGCAGGATTTTTGGTTTACTGCTATTAGAGGGAAAAAGACTAATTTTATTTGATTCTGTTATTGATCTTCTGACTCTCGATTTGATGTCTCAGATCCCACTAGAAAAGCCTAAGGCATCAGAATAATGGTATTGCTTTGCACATAAGTTTTATAAGTATGGCCTTATAACCCAGGTCAAATATTTGTGAAAAGAAAAGAAATTTTTTTAAAAAATATACTGTGATACAACAGTATCACAGAATCACAGGACAAAAGAGATCAAAGTACTTCTCCGCTCATTGGGGGAATGAAACAGATGAAAAAGATGTTTCAAAACCAGTAGTATTGATGAGAGTATTCAGCCCCTCTACAGGACAAGAGAAAAAAAGAAAATCTGAAGACTCCTAGGAGGTCAGGGCAATCCCTACTCTGATCAGTCCTGTTTGTGTTTAGTTTCTAATTGGCTTAAAATCCTGTGAGGCTCCAGGGCCTGCCAACAAGGTTACAGAAGTCAGGGATGCCGCTACAATCTTCATTTAGTATCTCTGAACCCCATTCATCCTTTGACCAAGATAAACACCATTCTAAAGAAATCCAAATAAAAAAATATTTCTGTAAATAGAGAGCAAATATAATTAAATTCTACCCAGTTATGCTATTGATTCAAGTAAATCAACATCACACTCAAACAAATTTGCACTTCTAAGGTCTAGGTGGTAATATTTATGCTCGCTTGCAATACTCTTGAAAAATTCAACCATTAGGGAGAGGAAAGCATAAGAAAAAAACAAAAATAGGACTGTGAGACCAATTAAAATAGTCTCAGCAGTTTTATCATTCACCTCCTTTTCTTGATTCTTCCATTCCTCAAGTTCCAAGAACTGATTGTTTTGCAAATGAAAATTCACGATAATACTGAAGACACTACTAACATTTATTATACTCAGGAATCCATTCTCCTCTGAAAGCTCAACCCTACCAACACAAATGACCAAACACAGGCTGTTTCAGCAGGTTCGTTTGACTTTTCTATACACGTATGATTTCATGGATGACCATTAGGCTCATCTGAACTTAGACAAACACGCTTTTTAGAAGCATAAATGTTTTCCCATGAGCTTCCTGAGAGAAATAATTGAGATTGATATCCTGGAGTCATTTTTTACATGTGGGCAGTCTCTGATCAATGTAGAACAGGTTTTCCTGTTTCCATTTCTTACTGACTTTTCTTTTTTTTGGTCATAATTTACTTCTATTCCTACAGTAAGAAAAAGAATTCAAACATATTTGATATTAGGTGTGCAAGCCAAGTTTCAAAGATGAGATAAACACTACCACAATTCTTTTAGCTGATGTTCAGGATTAACCTAAAGTACCATCTAGCAGAGGTGAAGAAAAGAAGGATTTATTGTATTTGTGGTGAAAAGGAAGCATTTGTTGAATAAATTTAAAAAATGGCTGTGGATTTTTTAATGGTACTTCTATCTAAATTCTGTTTACATAGTTAAACAATTTGTGTAACAGTTTATACATGAGTGAAAAGGTAATTACTTTATCTCTTGAAGAGAATTTATCTTTAATCTACCTAGATCAAGCATTCATTTTCTTTCATTTCCTTCACAATGTGGCTAAATTATTTCATCAGTGTACATATGAAAATATTCCATTATTCATTATCTCATTTCATTACAAAAGAAACGGAAAACAATATAATACACTATATATACCAACAAATATTTGGAATCAGTTGCATTGAATTAATAAAATTTTTGCTAGCAACAAATGCAAAAGGCAGATATAGAGCTTCAGTGAGAACACCTGCTTCAAAAATATCCAGAATTGCTGAGGGGTGAGAGGAAGAGGAAACAGGAACTAACTACATTATGAGATTTGTTCTGAGGTGATGAAAATATTCTAAATTAGTGGGCTATGGGTTGCACAAGTTTGTGAAAATACTAAAAGCAATGAGTTGTACAGTTTAAAAGGGTGAATTTTATGGTATTATCATATATCACAATGAAGTAGTTAGCAAAAAATCTTTTTTTTTTTACTTGAACTATTAAACTCTTAAGGGAGATATGCACATTTGAATATTTTCTTATATACTTTGTCCTGTTGATAACAAAATCCCTATATTTTCAAAGAAGGATTTCCACAGTGACATTACAGTAAGATTTCAACCACTAATAATACTGGCACATTTCCAGAGAAAAGATGGCTGAAGACAACGACAGGCAAGAAATTCTAAAAGAATACTCTCAGCTATAATAATCACATTCATGGGGTGACATAAAACAAAAAATAAAAGAAACCATAACATTTTTTTCTCTTACACGTGAAGCCATCTTTCCATTCTTTCTTCAAGTTCCTATATTAAATTACATCTACATCTGACTAAATTCACAGATGGTTCACAGAATTAACAACTGTCACATAACTATCACATTTAAGGTGCCCCTTCCTAATTTCAATTGAGGCATATTTGATTTACAATATTGTGTACAGCACAGTGACTAAATATATATATATGCATATAAATATATATAGATCCTTTTCCATTATAGATGATTACAAGACACTGAATATAGTTCCCTGGGGGTCCTTGTTGTTTACCTATTTTATATATATATAGTAGTGTGTATCTGTTAATCCCAAACTCCTAATTTATCCCTCTGAATTTTTCACCCTTTGGTAACCATAAATTTGTTTCCTATGTCTGTGAGTCTATTTCTGTTTTGTAAATAAGTTAATTAGTATCATTTTTTTTAGATTCCACATAGAAGTGATATCATAGGAGATTTGTCTTTCTCTGACTTACTTCCCTTAGTATGATAATCTCTAGGTTTTAAAGGTTTTCTTCTGACTTCTCTAGGAAAACAGATTTTACTCCTTACAGCTGTATTACTCACCAACCCAGGCAAGCTGTTAACTAATCAGAATCCGGGCCTGACAACTGCTCTAATTTATTGATTCTATTTTGGTGCCACCATGGGTCCATCAAGCTCCTCAATCACTGTCAACTACAGAATAAGAGAAAGTAGACGAGTTTCATTTTTAATGATTACTTAATTAAAGGCCGAGTTTCACTTGCATCGCAGCTCTATGTATGCAAAATTACTCAAACAAAGCCCCAAACCAATTGATCATGGGACACACCACTTATATGAAGTGGGGACCTAGAAAAGAATTCACAGGGATAAAACAGACAGAATGAATATCATTTAAGGTATTTAAATATACTTGGCAAAATAACAATGGGAGAGTTAGCTTTAAGGGTTTTGTTTGTTTGCTTGTTTTTTGTTTGGGCTGCACTGAGTGGCATGTGGGATCTTAGTTCCCTGACTAGGGATCGAACCTGCGTGCCCTGCATTGGAAGCATGCAGTCTTCACTGTTGGACCACCTGGGAAGTCCCAGCTTTAGGGTCTTATCATTAGAAGCAGTAATAACAGCGGTTGTGGTTTTTCTCCTGGGAAGATTGATGCCTTATTTGAGAATGGATGTGCTGGATAATGTACTTCCTTGGTCCATCAAGGTAAAAGTTGTATCTGAAGGTACTGGTTAGACTCAGTGCCTCTGGAAATCCCTCCTACCTAGCCTTAAGATTATTATATGAAAAGTCAAACCCAACTAGTTTTTATCATCTCACCTCCATGCTATATTTGGGCTGAAAAGGATAGAAGAGAAATTCTCTGAAATTAGCCTTGGGAAACTGGAGTGCCATAGAGGATGCAAAGGCTTCCCTGGCGGCTCAGCAGGTCAAGAATCTGGCTGCAACGCAGGAGACCTGGGTTTGATCCCTGGGTCGGGAAGATCCCCTGGAGAAAGGAATGGCAACCCACTCCAGTACTCTTGCCTGGAGAATCCCACGCCTACAGTCCACGGGGTCACAAAGAGTCGGACACACTGAGCGACTAACACTAACACACTGGAGGCTGCAAGGGCCTTCCTAAGTAAACTAGGAGGGGAGGGTTGTGTGCTTTCCTTTCTTACCCAGGTCTCCAGCTGACCTCCTCTGAGACTTTTATCTTGTCACTGGTGGTGGTGGTTTAGTCACTAAGTTGTGTCCAACTCTTGCAATCCCGTGGACTGTAGCCTGCCAGGCTCCTCTGTCCATGGGATTCTCCAGGCAAGACTACTGCAGTGGGTTGCCATTTCCTTCTCCAGGGGATCTTCCCAACCCAGGAATGGAACCCGGGTCTCCGGCATTGCGGGCAGACGTTTTACTAACTGAGCTATGAGGGAAGCCCCAATTTGTCATTATTCCTTGTTATGGATGCTCAGGGCTCTTTCCTGGGCCCCTTATTTCCTAACACTTTTTACTATCTGGGTTTTCTCTCCAGTGCAATGGGAGACAGGTGTGGCTGCTACTGTACCACCTTAAACCTGCGCTTATGTTTATAATGTCCTTGCTTGAATGTGGGCACCTCCCAGACAGTACCTGTAAAGCGAGAATATCCTGTCTACCCTCATAACTCTCCTGCAATCAACTTTTCTTACAGTTGAATATGTATTTCTTGATGCCACACTCCTTCAACCCATCTTCCATCTTCCACCTGTCCCTTAAGTGCTATATAAAAAGACAATTTATTCGATGTGCTTTACTTACGTGTTTACTCATTGAAAATCACTGTTATCTTTTCAGCACACTGAAGTCTAACAGACTGTGCCATATTACACTGAGGTATTACTGGCAGCACTGAAATTTGTTTTTCTAATTTGTAATAAGCCTAAGCCATAATTCAGATGCTATAAAAAGCAACAGAGCCATACTTCCCTGATTTATGAAAAGCATATCAGCTTTTGCAATTTACTTTTTGTAACACAGTTTTAAACTGATTGCCATGCCTTTAGATTGGTCGCCTGTTGATATATACCAACCAGTTCCAACACAGACATATATAGGTTAGCTTTCAGCTCTCAACTGAATCAGCTCTCTCAGAGAGTCATGTAACTGAGCTGAAATTCTACTGCAGTGTGCATTTATTCTGAAGGACTGTATCAGTCCCAGGAAAGAGTCTTGACACTTGAGGGTAATTCAACGTCACCCTGTTAGGCAGTAAGAAAGCTTTTCCAGTTCTTTCTATAGGCTGAAGAAGTACTTCTTTAGCACACAGCAGTCTTCTGGTTTTTCAAGCCAAAAATGAATGGTTAACTTTGGATATGAAGTAGGAGACATTTAATAATTAAATTTAGAATTTCTCCAAATTATTATGATAAAAATCATAGGCATGGCCAACATCAGGTTGATGAAGAGTGCAGGACTGTCTCCTCTGGAGTGCCATAGTAATTCTTCAACGGAATAGACAGACTCAAGCTCCGCCCACGATGCTGCGTACTTCAGTCCACGTTTATGAAGAACTTGCTCTTTTGCTCTAAGGTTTAATGCCACTGTAAAGATGGTTCTCCAGACAGAATGGCAGGAGACAGCCATGCAATCCTCCAGTTTACAGAACTTTTACTCTATTAACCCACATCAAGCACACAACTCAGACATATGAAACAACCATTAAGGATTGACTACGCTGCATTTCCAGGTTCTTGAAAAAGAATAATGCGAACCTGTGGAAAAAAGTTTTAAGAGAAAAGCAAATATCGTATACCAACACCTATATAAGGAATCTAGAAAAATGGTAGTGATGAATCTATTTTCAGGGAAGGAGTGGAGATGCTGGAGAAGGAAACGGCAACCCACTCCAGTGTTCTTGCCTGGAGAATCCCAGGGACGGGGGAGCCTGGTGGGCTGCCGTCTATGGGGTCGCACAGAGTCGGACACGACTGAAGGGACTTAGCAGCAGCAGAGATGCAGACGTAGAGAATGGACTTGTGGAAACAAGGGGATGGAGAAGGTGGGACGAACTGAGAAAGCAGCACTGACGTATACACCCTGCTGCTGCCGCCAAGTCGCTTCCGGCGTGTCCGACTCGGTGCGACCCCATAGACGGCAGCCCACCAGGCCCCCCCGTCCCTGGGAGTCTTCAGGCGAGAACACTGGAGTGGGTTGCCATTTCCTTCTCCACATAGACACACTACCATGTGTAAAATAGTAGCGAGTGGGAAGCTGCCATATAACACAGGAAGCCCAGCCTGGTACTCTATGGTGACCGAGAGGGGTGGGATGGGGTGGGGTGAGAAAGAGGATCATAAGAAGGAGGAGAGTTAAGAGGGAGAGGGTGTGTGTGTGTGTGTATGTGTGTGTGTGTGTGTGTGTGTGTGTGTGTGTGTATAGTTATGACTGGTTCATGTTGTTGTGCAGCAGAAACACAACTCTGTGAAGCAATTATCCTCCAATTAAAAAAATAAAGTAAAAGTTTTCAAAGACAGGAAAAGGTGAGAGCAGGAAAATATTTGAGGTTGCTTAACATAATCAATATAATCATAAACATAATCTCAATATTTCTGAGACAATAATTTTCAAGACTCTATTATTTGCCCAGAAGTGGCTGTGAAAGTGAAAGTCGCTCAGCCATGTCCAATTCTTTGCCACCCCATGGGCTATACAGTCCATGGAATTCTCTAGGCCAGAATACTGGAGTGGGTAGCCTTTCCCTTCTCCAGGGTCTCTTCCCAACCGAGGGATCGAACCTAGGTCTCCTGCATTGCAGGCGGATTCTTTACCAGTTGTCACAAGGGAAGGTCAGAAGTGGCCGTGGATGGAGTTAAACATGGATGGAAAACAACTGGAGACACTGAGGTGGGTTTTCAATCGAAGAGCACTACACCCTTCTTTCACTAAGGAAAAGGAAACGTAGCTTTCCACCACTTCTTTATTTTTGCCTCTCTAAGGTAAGTAAAGAACTTTGAAAGTGGAGAGGATCATGACATTATCCAATCTGATCCAGCTCCTGGAAAAGCTTTTCTAAGACACGAATGGTCTTTTCCTTTTTCCTGTCTCTCTGAGACTTCTAGTTTTGATGGGAACATTTTCCTTCACATTATACTTCAGTGACATCAAGCTCTCTTTCAAACAAAACAACTGAAAAAACCATACTCTCTTCCTCCTGGGGCTGGGGGTGAAGAGGGGAAATACAGAAATGGAAAACTGGAAAATATTCTTGGAAAGGAGGCTAATGCATTTTTGGGGTCAAAATCATCTAATTTTGTGGTCACTCTCATTGACTAGTCAGTCTGATTTTTATAGCATCCAGACACTGGCTTCAAACACTGAGGACATTCCTCTGCTTCACTCTTGGACTGTTTCATGTTGTCTGATCACATCCTTATTTGGTTATTATACTTTGATAATAATGGGGCATACACTATTTTGCTTCCTCCAATTATTTAAGTAGTCTCATTTGTAAGCATCTGATTTTTAACAGATGGCATTTAATACTATTAGCAAAAAAGGAGTGGTACTTCTGATCACGTGGCATTCCATGAATCTGGAGACACATACGCCCAGCAGAGCATCACCACTCAAGATCACAGTGACTAGGTAGTCACCCAACTTCAAACTGGATCTCAAACAATTGTGATTTCCACAGGTCTATTTTTTAGTTCCCTAGTGAACATCTGCCTGGAACTAATTCTTCCCTGATTGCTCTGTGATATCTCCATTTACCAGGTACAGAAAGTACCAGTATTTTGCTTTTGAGTCATGTCTGTATTTCCCCACAGAACTATGATAAATATACACTGATAGTCTCCAGTTCTGTCTAGCGGCTCTGGAGTTCCCATCATTGCTGGTGAATGTCAGCATCTCAGGATAGACTGGTAGGCTAAGACTTCACCTGCCCTCTCCTTGGGTATCATCAGTAGTTAAGCAGGTGACTGTGAGGCAGTATTGCAGGTCTGATGCAGAGATGGCTTCAAGTAAAAAGGATGGGATTAAGAGCAGCCACGGGAGACAGGTTCTAGCTCCACGTGCCCGCTGTTGTGGGATTTCAGGCAAATATCATATTCTCTCTGGGCTGGAAGGTCCTAATCTGTAAAAAGAATACCACGTACACTGCAAAGGTCCTTTCATTTTACTACAAGGACACTGCATAGGGGCTGTCTGAGGAAGTAGTATTAGCATCCCCGGCTGTGTGCTCGAATCCTTTCTTTCTCTCACTCTCTTGCTCACATGTGCACACACCCACACACATTTTGCATGATTTACAGGATGATTTCTTTGAGACATGACCTAATTTCATTTAGGCTCAGGATCTTCTCAGTGTGGGTTTTCAGAGTTGCTTTATATAATTAAAATATGGAATATGAGACCGGAGCTCAGACTTTATTACCATTAGTCATGCTCAAAAGAAAAATAAGGAACTGATCTAGTGCAATGATGGGTCAGAAAGAAAAAAAAAATCCTCACAATAAAAAGAGTCCTTTAAACACTGAAGCACCTCATGAGACTAAATATTAGGAAGACTGCAATCTCTGAAATGTCAGAATAGTTACATAGTAGAGACTCTTGAAAAGAAAACACACTGAAATTGGAACACTCATCTATGGGAAGCAAACAGACATATGAATACTGGCAAAGTCTGAGGATGAACATCTGCATTCTAGGATTTACAATTACGATAATAATTGATACTAACAAGTGTTGGATATAATCTAGGACATGTATTTTTTAAATATGAGTTTTAACTAGATAAATTCTAGGGTTGAAAGGCAGAAAAGATTAAGTTATAACCCTCTACCCTTTGTGAAAAGAAGACACTTGTTTCTACCTGGTAGAATGGGCTCCATGCACAGAGTTTAAGAAAGCACAACTGAAACGAAGCCAAATCTGCTCCCTGAGCCAGACAGGAGGAAACAAAACACAAGGCAAAAACAGACCAGCGTGAGAGATGCATCCTTCTGTTAAAAAATGAATCAAAGTGCGAAGGGGTTGCTCTTGTTCTTTCCACAAATTAAAGTGGAACATCTACACAGCTCAGCGGTCTTTTACATACTTCTAACACCTCATGCGAAGAGTTGACTCACTGGAAAAGACTCTGATGCTGAGAGGGACTGGGGGCAGGAGGAGAAGGGGTCGACAGAGGATGAGATGGCTGGATGGCATCACCGACTCGATGGACATGAGTTTGGGTGAACTCCGGGAGATGGTGATGGACAGGGAGGCCTGGCGTGCTGCGATTCATGGGGTCGCAAAGAGTCGGACACGACTGAGTGACTGAACTGAACTGAGCAAGTGTCATGTAGGAATAATGTAGGAACAGAAAACTTCCCTTATCCACGGGAACATCTCTCTCTATGCCACAAAGGTTCTCAAGATCTTCATTTTACTGGATCAAAGAGAAGAAAATGAACAAAGTAATCTACACGTGAAACCACAGGTTCTTCAAGGGGAATCAACATTTTGTAGTTAGCCTCAGCACCTTCCATCTAATGATTTCTGAAACAGAGAATGCTGGATAAAAAGGAAGAGCATGTTCCTTCTGTCTTGTGCTCTGCTCGTGATACTAGGGCCACTTAAAGAATATATATTCTTTGAAACTTTAAATATCCATTTAAAAATGAGTGACCTGTAGAGAAGATAAATTAAGCTGTCCTTGGAGCCATTAGCTAAAACGATCCTTTGTTGCATATAATGTAGCTTTTTGCATAATGAAATCTCTTCTAAGATTATGCATATGTGCAAGGAGCAGCCCCCACCTCAATATCCTCTTTAACAAAAAAAGTTCATTTTCCAGTGGTTCACGAGTCAAGGCAGCTACCAGCAAAAGCACTGGGTGACAGGCTTCCCCTCCACAAGGACTGATGACCTGCTTGTATTTTAAAACCTTGACGTGGATGATGATGTCTTCCTCCCTGGTACTTAACTGCACTTGGAGGTCAGGGGAATGGCCCCTCAAAGGGAAATTCCATACATGACCATCTTGGAGGAGCCGGAGTGGAGAAGGCGTGTTTCTCACTCTTGCTCAGTCCTGTGAAAGTGTTAGTCACTCAGTCGTGTCCGGCTCTGTGACCCCATAGACTATAGGGGAATTGAATTTCCAGGCAAGGATACTGAAGTGGGTAGCCATTCCCTTCTCCAAGGAATCTTTCCAACCTAGGGATCGAACTGAGGTCTTCTGCACAGCAGGCAAATTCTTTACCATCTGAACCACCACAGAAGCCGTGCTTAGTCTTGATCCCTTGTCAAATGCATGGGGTGGAATTTCTTATGAGGAGCCACAGTGACTCAATTCAAGACTGTGACTCAGGTTTATCAGCAAAAGCTATCCAGTTCCTTCCGGATATACCCTGCATTCATTATCTTCCTGCAACTTAGAGTAATCTGGCCTCAAGGAATCAAAAGGCAGATGCTATTGTTTCTTGTACAGACACAGATTAAGCCAACTTATTCATACACGCATATGTTTGTGACCCACTTTGGAATATCGCTGAATTGCAGAGTCTGACTAATTTTTCCAGGAAGTTTTCATTACACCATCTTTCTTCCCTTAGAGGGGACTTCCGATTCCCTGGACCAACTTTCTGGGGCCAAAGCCCAGTTGGAATCTAGAAATGCAGAAACAGGGAGACTCTGCTTGTCACAGCTGTGCCAGGCAAAGAGGCTACATGACAGAAAATCGTGTGCTGCTGGACAAAATGACTTTGCTAAGAGGCTGAATGAAACTGACTCACTCATGATCCATTAGGCAACTGGCTGGCATCCAAGAGGCCAGAAAAATAGCTGCACAGGATAAATCTTTGTGTCTGTTGCCAGCGGCCAACTGTGCTAAATTCTCACAGTGGATGTATGTAATAGGTAGTGCTGATCCTGTCTGCAGAACATTAAAAAAAAAAAAACACCTGATTTAATTTGAAATATACTTAAAGTATGCATAGTATGCCAAGTATCTTATGCATATTAGAATTGGACTTTGGAGGTTAATTAAGTTATGGAAATAAAGTAGGAAGAAGAGGAATTAGACCTCAAAGGTTGATTTATTTGCTTGTCTTCCATTAGAACAGTACTGTGTATACAGGGGCTGCTCAATAAAAGTGTTTGCTGCTAACTCTGAAGATGCTGATGGTGTGATAAACTCAGCAACATTTTTTTCTTCAGGGAAAACACGAGATATCTAATTTAATTATCAAGGCAGAAAACAGATCAACTATTAATATCAAAACCTAACAGAAGGATGCCACTAAAGTATCTCTTTTATGAATGCACAAAATTAGTTAAATTAGCAGGAAAAAATACAAATTTTACCACTGAATCATGCCGACTATTCTCCCAACTTTTTTTGTTATTCCTGTTTCACTTCTGCATAATAAAGCTAGCTTTTTCTAAAGTTTTATTCAGTTAAACAAGAACAGATAAACAGGACTTCTCTAGTGGCATAGTGGATAAGAATCCGATTGCCAGTGCAGGGACATGGGTTCGAGGCCTTGTCCGGGAAGACTCCATGTGCGCAGTCCACAACGACTGCTGAGCCCACGTGCCAGGGCCCGGGAGTCACAACTACTGAACCCATGTGCTGGAACTACTGAAGCCCACATGCCCAGAGCCCGCGCTTGACAACAAGGAAGCCACCACAGTGGGAAGCCTGCACACCGTAGCAAAGAGCAGCCCCTCCTCGCCGCAACTAAAGAAAGCTCGCACACCCCAACAAAGACCCAGTGCAGCCAAAAGTAAAAAAAGCACATGAGCTTTTAGAAAGTCTACCACAATGTATATGAATTTTAAAAAAACAGATGAATACTGTTTAATATGTGCTTAATACGTCACAATAAACATTTCAACTCAGTAGTACATTAAAAAAAAATTGGTGGCTGCAATTAAAATTCTCTTATCCTCAGACAATATTCAGATTCTGTGTTTCTTAACAGTATGCCCAGTGCAAGTTGCAGACATGAGGGATCAAGGGAGGGAAGGAAGGAGTGAGAGACAGAGATTATGACAAAATCCCTAGATTTCCACATAACATTCAAAAGGATACCTCTCCAATAGAAGTCAGATAACTCTTACTAGGAATCTATGAGAAAATCAAATCACCTCAAATTCCTCCATCCTTTGTGATGGCACCCCAGACTCAGTGTCAAGATCCCTGATAAAGGGTCATCCGTTTAAGGTTACTGTTGATGTTGAAAAGGTGCAAAAAGGGCCATGTGTTTCCATCCCTTGCTTTCTTTAGGTGCCCATGGAGTGTGACCTTCACCAGGAGACTTATGCTGGGTGATGTTAATGCCTTGGTGCCCTGGGTCTTTACTGTCTCAGAGCTTTTCTGAACTGTTAGAGGAAACTGAACAGGGCTTAAAATGTTGGGTTGAGGGTCCTGTAGAAACAGCCCACGGGCTCTGAGGAAGGCAGCACGAGGCACTTGACAAGTGGGATCTCTGGATCTGTGTTGCCCTCACTGTACACGTGGACAAGATGGGCAACCATATTAAACTGTAAACTGCAGGGCATCCAGCCTGGCTGGAGAAGAGCTGACACGCTCACGGGATGATGGGCAAGCTGAGGAGCCCTGAGATTTGCTGCAGAGAGTAAGTGCACACACTGAGGTTCACTGTCGTTCAGTAGCTAAGTTGTGTCCAACTATTTGCGACCCCCTGGATGGCAGCACACCAGGCTTTCCTGTCCTCCACCATCTCCCAGAGTTTGTTCAAACTCAGGTTCATTGACTCGGACCTTTGTGGGCAAAGTGACGTCTCTGCTTTTTAATATGCTGTCTAGTACACATGGGGGCAATGGCATTATGGGTTCCTGGGGTCCCATCACTGCTTTGACAAGAGGAAATCTGATTCTATTGTTTTAAAGCAAAACCACAGGATTTCATTTGCAGAAAACAAGGATTCAGATACCTCAAAAAAAAAAAAAATTGAAAAGCACTAGGACCTAAACTAGCATTGAATAGCTAGCTCTATTGGAAACTGACTCATTCAAGGTGACACAACATCCAGGTTCTTAAAGTTGAGGATATATTAAATTTGGACTCAGGAAAGGTCATGGACATCTCAGAGCACTTAAGATAGACCTACAGTCCTAGACAGACCCCAGAATTAAATCAGTTTCCTACTGGATCCCCTCTCCTAGGCCAGACCAGACAAATAATACAATTCAAATGATTAAGATTAGAATAGAAGCTAAAACATTTTCAGAGGCAAGAGGTTGGACTCAATTTGACTAGGGTATTATCATGAGATGTACAGGAAATCCCACACTTCTTTAAGATTTGCTACTCATGACCATGAACTGTACTAATAGTTAAGAAAAAGATGTGAACCATTTCATAAGATAATGAAATGAAAATACAGATGTAATGTTAACACATTTCTTTCTTAATAGGTAGGTAATCCAAACGGTGGGCTTCCCAGGTGGCAAAGAGCCCATCTGCCAACGCAGAAGACATGGGTTTGATCCCTGGGTCGGGAAGATCCCCTGGAGAAGGAAATGGCAACCCACTCCAGTATTCTTGCTTGGATAATCCCATGCCAGAGGAGCCTGGTGGGCTATAGTCCACGGGGTCACAAAAGAGTCGGGGTATGACTTAGTGACTAGACAACAACAACCCAAAGGGTGCCCTCACCACAGAAAGATATAATTTAGCTATTAAAGAACAAACACAACTGCAAACACTCCTGACACTGAGAAAATTCAAAAGGCAAACCTTGTCAGGAAGAAAAACAGAAAGAACAAGGAAAGTGGCTTATTCACAGCTGCAGTAGTCTATAGTTCCAAAAGCGATCTTTCTTCATTCTTTGTATTACTTGCAAATATCAGGAAAGGTGATTTTTATCACATTGCATTGATGCAGAAACAATACACGCTCAGCTCACAAACTCTTCCTTTTTTTTTTTGTTTCTCCTGCTGTGGCTATAATCCTAGTATTATCTACAACCTGCCAAACATCAAGTCCCTTCTAGAAAAGCAGATATTATGAGAATCTGTGAAGCGAAGTATCTTATCATAAAAATTTTTTCAAATTTCTATTTGATCATAAAAACCCCAATGATACAAAGAATAGGCTATTTCTTGGACAACTACACAGTTGGCTTTATAGTTGCTTTTTCAGTTCTATCAATCCCTTCGGGTATTCAAGATACTATCTTGCTTTTCTTGGCGGCAGCATCCCCTCTTGGAAAACATCTGGACCACAAGGCACATGTTGTGTTTAAGATTATGGTGTGACGACCCTAGGAGGCCGGCTACAGCCTAGACAATACAAGAACAAATGTGATGCAGAGTAATCCAACATTTCAAAAGCCTAATAAATGAACCAGCAAGAAGCTGGGCGTTCAGGATTATCATAAAAACAGGAACCAGAATTCACAGAGAATCAAACTGATTTAACTGAAAAGAGAATATTTACTTGTCTTTAGGAATTAACAACCTGAAGCAGCAATCATTTTAATAACCTAATATGGAATTTAGATAATTGTGGAAAAGCTGTCACTATTTTTACACTGGGTCTCCTGGGGCTTATGAAAATGATTTTCTGAGAGTTTTAGCAGGGAGGGAAACTCCTTGGATATACAGATTTGGGGCTTGATCATCACTCAACAACTATATTTTGTGCACATACCTCACAAGGGTTCAGGACTGGGCCCAAGGGGAAACAGACAGGTGAAGATTAAAACTAATAAATGGTAGTGATAACAGGATTTATGTCTTAAACAGTTCACTGTCTACTAAGAAAATAGGGTAAATTTTAAAAGAATCTTTATAAAAAAGCAGCTTTTGGCAAATCCTTGTAGCTAGGAATAAAAGTAGTTTTGTTCTATGCCTTGAAAGATGAGTATAATGCCAAGTCAAGGAGACTGTTTATGCATTTCAGGTAGGAGGAGTAACACAGGTGGAAAAAAACACAAGGTATTTGAAAATTATAATAAGCCCTGAAGGACCATGAATCTTAGCTCAAGCTACAATTTTTTAATATAGTGAATATTTTAGTCAATTCATTCTTTTCTTTTTCTTTCATTAAAAATGTTATTTGCAGCAACGTGGATGGATCTAGAGATTACCATACTACAGTGAAGTTAGAGAAAGAAAGAAATATTATTAATATATATCACTTATGCATGGGATTTGTTGTTGTTTAGTCACTCAGGCGTGTCTGACTCTTTTGCAACCCAATGGACTGTAGCCCACCAGACTCCCCTCCGTCCATGGGATTCTCCAGGCAAGAATACTGCAGTGGGCTGCCATTTTCTTCTCCAGGGGATCTTCCCGACCCAGGGATTGTACCTGCATCGCCTGCACTGGCAGGCAGATTCTTTACCACTGAGCCACCAGAGAAGCCCCAATAATACATGTTTTATATATTTTATACATATAAAGCCAAATCACTTTGCTGTACATCGGAAACTAACACAATATTGTAAATCAACTATATCCCAATGAAAAAAAATTAGTCTTATTCTACCCTTCCACAATCTCCCTTCCTATATACCATTCAAAGTAAATTGTTATTTTCTTTGTAAGAACTGGCCAGGATGTTGGGAAGCTCATTTCTGCTTCTCCACTGTGACAGCTACATAACCACCCTGTATCAACCTTTGCCCCAGGCTTGTGGATACATTACTTCACATGTGTACCTGCATGTTGCTTGGAGGGTAACAGAAGAAGTGATGAAGACTGAGAAAGACTTTCCTGGTGGTGGTGCTTGCTATGTGCCAGACACTGTTATAGTGTATTACATATAATTACTCACTTCAACCATTCCTTGATACCAGGGCTATTTTTATCCCTATGTTACCGATGAAGAAACTGAGGCTCCCAAATATTAAGTAAATTGTCTAGGGCCAACAGCTAGTAAGTCGAGGCAAGAATTGAACCCAGGCAGTGTGCGTTCAGTCTGTGCCCTTAAATACATCCCTATGTGGTCTCTGATCAAGATGAGTCAGGGCCAGTGGCGACATAAAACACAGAAAAACACCACTTGTAAAAGTGACGACACCAGCTCTCTTTTTCCCCCAAACACCTAATAAAGTATCTCATTCACACGCTGTGATCATCAAAGTCCGGCACAATTACAACTGCTATAAAAAAAAGGGGGGGGGGCGCTTGTGTGTACTCAGGAGCCACGGGCTGGCTGTAGCTAGGATTCTCTTGAGCCATGTGCTCCATTTTTCACAAGAAAAGTTTGTGGTTTGGACCCGGGGATGTTCTCATGATCATCATGTAAGCAGCTATAACTGCTCCTAGGTGGACCCTGATCGCCTCTCCAGGCACTGAGCCGGGTCCCAGGCTGCGAGGATTACAGTCTCGGCTAATGGTTTGGAGCTGCTTGGTTTCCACTGGTAATGGATCATCCGTCTAGTTTGACAAGCTCCTTAATAGCTCTTCCTCCTCCCAGTGAGTTCAGGCTCATGCTCAGCTTGGCTAATCCCATATGTGGTTTCCGGTTTTCCTTTGTTCTCTTTCCTTTTAGAATAACTTGAAGTGACTTTAGAGGCTGGTGCTCTGTTACATTGTCTTTCAGTGCACATAACCCTTTAGCCCCCATCCATCTATCCATCATCCATTTATCCATCCATCCATCCATCTGTCATCTATCTGCCTCCCTTCTTCCTAAAATAAGCCCATCTAAAATTCTCACTGATGATACAATCTTGTTTCAGGCCTCTAATGAAATGCTGGTAGTGATAATATATTTGATTTATTTATTTTTACAGTTTTGAAATGTATTTAATACTTATCACAACACATTTATTAAGTGTTGGGAGATAATCCTTTATGGGTCTCTTGCATTTCTTTGCTTCTTGTGGCCAGAGGTAATAATTGTTCTTTTGGGGTTCCTGTTTACCTTCTCAGCTGGATTATATAGCAAGCATCTTGGAAAATAGATCTTGTGTCTCTCTCCTGAGCCAAGAGCCGGTTTTTTTTTCCTCCAGTACAATAAAGATCAATGATAATACATTTTAGATTTTACCAGTTCTTCTTAGCTTCTCTTGTCTCCCCTGCTAAGGATCCATACTATCTTTTCTAGTTTATTAAGATAGAGCGGTGTGCTGAAGATGGTTGAATGTGGCTGATACATCTTTGTATAGATCCGGAGTTTTAAAAGAACCTTCAACAATCCCTGAGTCTCCCAAATCTGGCACTCATTCAGGATTGAGAATGTGAAGGATTCTGCAGCTGGTACCACCCAGGTTCTTGCATCCAGACGCCGACACTGGGTAATACAAATCAGTTCCTTACTTCAGTGGTAACTGCTGCACTTCCTGTTTCTGCAGTATCAGTGGGTCATTAAAATAAAATGATTTGTCTTATGCACTACTCTGACGCTGCCCATAAATTGAGCACATGTTCCTCCACTTCCCCTGAGTCATCACTGGATGCTCTCAAGCCCAGAGCTGATTTGCCCTTCCAGTCTCCGAGGCTCCCCCACTCAGACCTCTCACAGAGCATCTCATCTCTGAGGACAGCTGTGTCACTTGGCTTCAATAATTAGAGGAACTTATTTGAAAGCAGGGGCACCAAGTTGACTGCCTTCCCTAAGCTCTGAATAGCGTTTCAATTGCAATCAAGGGTGTCACAAACAATGCTGTATCTACATACAGATTTATATATATGTATCTTTTGAGTTATTCTAAACCTGGAGGCTGACCCATGGGCAAATACTTTCCTCTCCTCCCTATTCCTAGCTTCACCTCCCTGTCTTGGTTCCTTCTAATGTGGGTCTAAAAATCTCATTTAGCTGTCATTTTGCAGACTCTATGATAGTTTCTGGCATCCCTTAATTTTTCTTTAATGTACCATCCCTAGCGGGATACAGAAAAACTTTATTTCCTTTTCTTTTCCTTGTCTCTTTGGTTTTGACTTCAGACTAATTTTTTTTTTTTTTTTTGGTTCAACATTCCAGTAAGTTAGCTGTAGTTTGACATCTTAGATTTTTTCCTCTCCTTTTTTCATATGTCCTGGTTTCTTAAGGAAAGAAATAAAAAGTAGTCATAGCAGTAACTTGTATCTGCCACACTCAAGGAGAGAGCACCCACCTGAAGTATAAAACTAAGGAGGTTTAATAAGCTAGGCTGAATTCTGGAAAGAAATATTTAAGACAGTCATTATCATGATACAAACAATGGTATCTTTCTTTCATGCTATAAATTTACAATGAATCTGTTTTGGAGATAGGTCATCAAAGTTATAGAGAAAGTTCTCTATTTTTAAAATCAAACTATAAATACTAAAATGTCTTTAAAAACAGACATCAGACAGGGTCTGAATAAGGGTTTGAGTAGGGTCAAAATCTCCTGTTGAGGGACTCATTTGCTTTACTTTCTCAAGCTGGGTGATTCAGTTTCTGTCGGAAATTCCCCAGTAACAACTACATTTCCTCAGATCCCTTTTCTCTAACTCACTCTTGGAGGCAGTCTTCCACAGACACCCCTCTGAACTTGGCTCACAGGTTGAGCACATTTTCCTCCACTCCTATGAGTCATCAGCTGGATGCTATAAAGTGGAAAGGTTTTCAGTGTTCTTTGCGGGTTTTTTTTTTTTTTTAATCATTATTTTAAAGTCAAAAAGTAGCTAAGAGATGTTTGAGATTAGTTGTTGGCTAACTGTAAATCTACAGCCCACTAGTACCTTATCTAATTGTTACATATCCGATTTCGTAAGTAATTCTCAACGGAGGATGAGGGGGTTGAAATCCTGGAAGTCTAGGGGCAAAAACAAATCAGCATCTGCATGTGATGGAGAAGGAGGGGGAGACAGACGCGGAAGTGGAGGGATGAAGGAAAAGGTGTTGGACTGTGTCTGGAAAATTCCTCCAACCCAAGATCCTGAAAAGTCTCCACGAGAGGAGGAGGAGGAGACAGCCTTTCCTTTCATTCCAGTTGAGAATCACTGATTTAGAGCAAGTCCCTACAAAATGACGAATTAAAGCATCATGAGACTGTGATTCCCCAGATGTGATGAAACCAGTTATAGTGACAAAGCTGAGAACTGAATTCAGGGTCAGTGACCCCAAGTCGCATCGTTTTTCCTGTAAATCTCGTTGTTCGTTTGCCCAGATGAAAGAATATTAGTACTAAAAAATTTAAGAGATGAGATACTCCTTAAAATCGACTTGAGTGTTCTATTATAGCCATATTCCTTTGGTGACAGGAATGTTCTAAATCTTGACTGAATCAAGATCACAGCCCTACTTGTGATAGTCCACTATAGTTCAGAAGAATGTTACCGTTGGAGGAGACACTGGGTAAAAGGTATATGAGATCTCTGTGTGTTATTTCTTAAACTCATATGTGGATGTACAATGATCGCAAATTCAAAAATGAACTTTAGACAAAAATTCACTTAATTATCAGCTGGATTCACCTACACCTAGGGTATGGGTATGTGTATGTTTTTTCTGCAAGGGTCAAAACTATCGAAAATATCACACTATATCCCTTATTGGCAGAATCTAAAAAGAAATGATACAAATAAATTTATTTTCAAAATAGAAACAGACTCACAGACTTAGAGACTGAATTTTTGGTTTCCAAGGGGGAAGGATCGGAGGGAGGGATAGATTGGAAATTTGGATTGACATGTACAAACCTCTATATTTAAAAATGGCTAACCGACAAGGGCCTACTGTAGAGCACAGGGAACTCTGTTCAATGTTATGCGGCAGCCTGGGGGGGAGGGGAGTTTGGGGGAGAAAGGATACATGGATATGTATGGCTGAGTCACTTTGCTGTCCGCCTGAAACAAGCACATCATTGTTAATCGGCTATACTCCAATATAAAATAACAAGTTAAAAAATAATTAGATAACGAACATAAAAATTTTCTTACCACCCACTTAATTACCTCTTTACTCTCTTTACTCTCACAGCTACTTTAGTAGGTAGCTCACAATACAGTGTTAGTAGGTGTCTCACAATACAGTGTTCAAATTGTCAAGAGAAAAATCAGTATGAAGTGCTGACTAAAGAAGACCGTTTGAGAAACAGGTTTTTCCCACGCACATTTGAAGAAATGGTTAATTATCAACAAACAATGTTTTAGGATTACTTCCTCAAATGATACTTCTCATTGCTTTCTGAATAATAGAAACTCTATGAAGAAGGAAAGCAGAAACATACACAGGAGATGAGGAAATCTCAGCTGCATCAAAAAGTAAGTCATTCATCTATATAAATAACTTACTATTACAAGTGAAAAAGTAAAATCCTGCTGAGATCGCTTTCTTTCCTAAGACTCTTTTTAAAAGCGGAATACCAAGGGAGAAAGCAAAAAGGAAACCCTCCTATTCTGATGAGATACAGCAGAAGCAAAAATTGTAGTGATGAAAAGTTCTTTTCCTATGCATTTATCTCATAAATGAAAGTACTCGTCAAATGTGGGCAACACATTTTATGAATGCGTTGATAAAATAAAAATTTTAAAATGCTATGTACCTTCTGGTCTGTTCCTTTGTCCCTTTGAGCTAGGGACTCCAGAATTCATTTTTCTTCATGAAACAAATCAGAAGAACCTGGAGGTTTGTAAGAAGAGTTTAGACCCAGGTTCCTGGCTACAGGGCATGATGAATCAGCAGGAGACACCAGCAAGATTCAAAGGGAAGTGAAACACGACAGCCGTTCATCACAGTCATTCATCAGCGTAAAGGTACAGCGGTTACAGAAGAGACTGGAGTCAGAGGGAGCTTTTCCTTCTAACCCTACAGAGTGGGAAGGGTTGGAAGATTTCCCTGTGGAGGAAGGAGGGGAAACATTACAAAGAACTACAATGAGGCAACCCTTCTCCTGGGAACGTGGCAGGCTGCAATAAAACAGGGGGATGGCAGAGTGTCAGTGTTGGGTCTGAACGTCTATTGTGAACGAACAAGTGGGATCCTGGTTTTGTCTTCATGAGAGCAGTTACGCCTAACAGTGCATTCTGGCTGTTTGGTGGCTCCTCCTTTGCCATCACTTTCATTCCAGAGCCTGAGGAGTGGAGGCCAATTTGCATTTAGAGTCAATTTCCAAAACTTGACACTGAATCTTCCTGCAGATGCTTTTCTTAAATTGTGCAGTTCTGCAGAGCTGAGCCTCCCTGACAGCGCCATAGCCTGTGTTTCCCTGCTTTATGGCAATTTACATCCACATAAGTCTGAATGCTGTCAATTGACAGAACACAGTGAAACAAGGAGGAAATAAACATGGAAATTGACTCTGTTGGCTTCTGGTCATACGTGCAGGAACGGTGAGGTTCTCAAATGGCCTGCACTTAAAGGCAGTATGTTTCTTGATGGAGCTGATCCCCCAAATTTTAAGCTAATTTTCAAGTCAGAATTCTTCTTATACGTGAACAACAGCTAAAGGGTTTAAGCAATTAAATTGCTCAAACTAGTTGGAATAAATTATTGTTTTAAAAATAAAAGGTTAAGTATAAATTATGCTGAAAGTATTGTTCACATTGTTATTTTTTTGGTTTCAAAACTTATCTATGAATTTTTAGATATTTGCCAAGTATGTGCTCTATAAATCAGTTTAGAAAAGGCACATAATTTTTATTCTAAATTAAGTTATGACAAAGGACAGTTGCTTCAAGGAGAGCAATAACTTTTCCTATATCAATTTTATATCAATTACAGATTTATAAAAGTTTTCATTTCCATAAGCCTTCCCATAATTACTTATTATTCTATTATTTTTTATATGGGAAGATAAAAACCAGTATACACTTGGGAGATGGCACCAGCTGCCTTCCCCATGACAACAAGAGAGGTATTCCAGGAAGCACAATAATTGTTCATATAGCTCTAGAGCATTTGAGATTTGACATCTAGAAAGAAAATGATATATTCAGAGGAGGAAAAGGGAGCATCAGACGCAGGTATTATGCAACTAATGGTAAGTCACAAAACTATGTTACTTGTGACGAAGTTTTAATACACTGATTCCATCTTTTAAGCATCATAAAGTCTTCTTAGTCATGTCATGTTGAAAGCCACAAGTCTCACAAAACTATATAATTAATATCCCAAATTCTAATATAGTGATGACAACTTTTACTTTGCTGAAACTTAAGAAAAGAACACCTTATTCTACAAGGAACTGAAATAAAAGTAATAGCCAATGACTATAAGCTTTAACACAATTAAGAAAAATAGGTATGATTGCTCCCATTATATCACTAGAAATATAGAAGCAAAAGAACTTTACAAGACTTCTATTCTGAGATTCTCCTTTTTGTTTGTTCATTTGTGTTTACTATTTCCAAAAGAACTTTAAAAGTAAGTAGATGTTTGGGAAAAAAATAAACATCATTGGCAAAAATCTTGAGAAACACTGGATTTAAAAAAGTGTGTGTGCGTGCGGGCGTGCTCAGACATGTCGAACTCTTTTTCACCCCATGGACTATATAGCCTGCCAGGCTCCTCTGTCCCTGAGATTCCCCAGGCAAGAATACTGGAGTGGGCTGCCATATCCTACTTGGGGGGATCTTCCCAACCCAGGGATCAAACCTGCAGCTCTGGCATCTTCTGCATTGGCAAGCAGATTCTTTACCATTGCGCCACCTGGGAAGCCTTAAAAAGTCAGTAGATTATTTTAATTCAGGAATCCTACCTTGTATATGATCGAGTGCTTTGTGAATCTCCAATAAAGGTGGAAAATTGCCAAATTTTGCATTGCAAATTTCATTATTTTTCTGTAGTGTCCTTATTAGGGTGTGCTCTGACTAATTCGTTGTCTGAAATTCTTCAATCACAAAACTGCAACCTTGTAAGGATACTCTGTGTTTGGCTGTTAATTTTGAATTTGAGTCATCAAAGTAGTGTTCTGCATTAAATACTGACTACTCGCTTAACTTCAGAACTCAAGGTTTGCTAGAGAACATGAGAAGAACTGGAATGAAAGCAACGCTGGATTGGGAGACAGAACAGCTGAGTTCAATGTCAGTTCTGCCTCTAACAAGCTCTGTGGCTCTGAGGAGGTCATTTAACTCCAGCAGGCAGTAGTTTTCTGCTCTAATATCAGGAAGTTCAGCTAAAAGTCTTTGTAGCTCTTTCCTGGTGATTCTTGCAAAAGCAAAGAGCATGTATATGTTCCCAGGGAAGTATCTCTTTATCCAGTCAACGCCTGACAGTTAATTAATCAGTGAATATAGACTGATAGCATTTCCATTGTATCCAAAGCTGAAGTCAGATTTCTCTGCCAGTAATAAAAATGCCAGAAACAGGATGTTAACAAGCAATACATGATAATCCAGTTTCAGAGTAAGTAATTTCTACGGGTTGTATTTTTAATAATAATAAAAAATTCTTGACTGGTGCAAAACTTGTGTTTCTTACCTATTCTCAGATCAAGACTACTTTACAAGTCTGACCCTAAATAACATGGATCACACTTGCTTACAATCTTTTTTTTTCTGGAAGCATAATGGTCAATATATCATAGAAGTATAGAAGTAGTTTTGCACATTACAAATTCATTATTTTCTCAAGTATATTAGAATATGTTCACGTCTGTGATCTTGGACTGAAAGGAAAATAATGTCATTTATAACTTTATAATCATATATGAAAATATGATATATATAATCAGGAAGGATAACCACACAGAGTATGATACTACTCTTACTTATGCAGTAACAGTATAATAGCTGAAAAGAAAAGAAAAAGTAGAAAGTCTCAGTTAATTGCTATGAGCACGCCTTTCATTTGATTCCCTGGGGCCAGGGTAACTCTGTATGATTATACATATAAATTAAACAGGCAAAGGCAATAATGAACGCAAATGATTCAGATGTTGAACAAATCAGTGGATGTGATCTGTTCAAATGAGTTGAAATTCAACTGAAAACCAAAAACAAATCTCAGAAAAGATTTTTTTTTTAAGTGGAAACAAGTAAAGCGATGATGCATACTAATAAGAGAGAAAGATATTTGCTGTTGTTGCTGCTGCTGCTAAGTCACTTCAGTCATGTCAGACTCTGTGCAACCCCATAGGCGGAAGCCCACCAGGCTCCCCTGTTAGAGTGGGCTTAGTATTGCTGCTGTTACTGAAAATTACAGCATTACGGCCGCTATTAATCTCCAGACATGGTAACTAGGGCATCACCCATCCAAGCATGGAACAGACATCCTTTTGTTATACAGACATGATCGGGAAGTATGATTGCCCTATTTTTTAAAACTTTTTAAAAAACACATTTTTTTTTTTAAACTGGCAAAAACAAACAAACAAAACCCAGCAGGACACTAGTTTTGAGTGTCCATGCCTACAACTGACTTTTTCAGAAGAGCCAGCTGATCATGCCTATCCCTACTCTGAATTTCCCTCTATGACATCATTATCACAAGTCAACAGTGGTCAGTAGAACAGAGAAGAACTCAACATATTGTGACACATTGTCAAATGCTTCCAGTCACTGACTGGGACATAATGAATTCAGTTCACAGGAACGAACTGTATCTTATTTTAGTTCCTTATTTAGGAAGATCGGACAAGAACTAGAGGTACAGGGAAAGAAGTTATTTGAAAGATAAAAAGCCAGTTCTTCTGATGTCAAGGCACTGGCTGTTTTTCCCATGAAAAGAGACAGTGGAGAATGAGTAACTACTTGCAAGCCTATGAAGAATTATGAGGAAAGGAACAGCTCACTGTCCATCTGAAAGGGAGACAATGGAAATAATACACTTTTACCTCATAGAACAAAGTACACTATTCAATTTTAGATTAAACAACTTCCCTTTGGGGAAAATATATTTAAATTTATATTCTCCAAGTACATAATTCTTACATAGCCTGTCCAGTTAAGCTTACTAAATAAGCAAAGCATCATACAATCTCCAAAACTTTTCCAACTAAGTTCAGATTCTTCAACCCAGCATTTTAAGCCTTTTATAAGAAGATCCTAAATTTGATTCTAACCTTACCTTCCTCCTTGTCCCTATGCGACTTCTTCACTTGAAATTATGTATCTTCCTGCTATATGAAAATGGACTGCAGACTCTTCTATCTCTGAATTTTGGAATTTTGTTTTCATTCCAATAATTTTTCCTTTTTAAAATGTGACTATTCCGCTGAGATCTCCCTTGACTTGTTTAATCAGATACGATACTATGGAGCATTCATCTTCTCCCTTTCTCTGTCCACACTGAACTGTGAAATTCTAAACTACTGAACTATGTTGAACATTGAACTACAAACAGCTACAAAGTTCTCTGCACTGTCTCTCTTAAGTCATCTGAAGACGCTCTCAAGGTATTCAGTCTAAATTTTACTGTATTTTCTGTGACAGTGGTTAAGCAGAGGGGCTCTGGAAGAAGACTGGTTGGGATCTCCTGCTTACTAACCAGGTCAAATCTATCCCTCAGTTAAAAGAGTAACAGGGTTAGTCATAGAATCTAACTCATAGGGTGGATAAAAGGATTTGATTAGATGGCAAATATCCAATCTTTAGAAAGAGTTTGATACATAAGGAAGTGTTCAAGATTTATTAAACTGGAAAAACTATCTTGGAAAACTTTAAAAATAAAAAATTCCATTGTTATACAAGGTTTAGGTTCAGATAATCATTGACTCTTACAATCTGACTCAAGTTCACTGTGCATTTTTTACATGTAACTGCAAATTTACTATACATATATTAAATATATTAAATAAACGTAGACTGGACTTAAGGGAGCCTATAGTACATTCAGTTCTGAAGAAAAAGAGCAAAACCAAAAAATGCATAAACATTCTGGAAGTATACAATAGAATGTAGCTTTAAATAGTGAGAAGCAATTATGGCTTTTAGAAGTTGCTTTGGGGGGTTATGTAAGTCTACCATTTGAATTTTTTATGTTTTAGAACCAACTTTTAGACCTATTTTTATATAGAGAACTGCCTACTTATATTTACTAGCCTACCAGCAGGGGCTAAACAGGATGCAAGCCTGGGTTTCTTCCAGGCTTATTATATAATTTGACTCAGTAAAACAGATTACTCTCCTCAGTAGCTCTCAAGTTTGTGTATTATTGATGTTCATGTGAAGACAGATAATTGATCGGCAAAGGAGTAAGACATAGATACCTAAGTTAAAGTGATGAGAATTAGATATTTAAGGTATGCTGTTGAAAATCTAAATATTATTACTTTTGCTTAATTCACATGAATGGGCTTCTTAGTAGAATAAAAATAGCATAATTTCCCAAGATGCCAGATCACCTGTAAAAGTGAAAAGTGAAAGTGTTAGTCACTAAATTGTGTCTAACTCTTTGTGACCCCAAAGACTGTAGTTTGCCAGGCTCCTCGGTCCATGGGATTCTCCAGGCAAGAATACTACTGGAGTGGGTAGCCATTCCTTTCTCTAGGGGATCTTCTCAACCCAGGGATTGAACCTGGGTCTCCTGCATTGCAGGTGGACTTTTTAATGTCTAAGCCACCTTACCTCCCAAAAGGAATTATACCAATTTTGATTACTTTAAAAGGAAACACTTTGCAGTGATCTTGTCACTGACAATACATTTTATCTATAATCATTTTCTTTCTAAATGTAAAATATAACAAATGAACATACTAACAAATTTAATTTTATTTGATTGCAATTTCTATTAATACATTCCTCAAATGCAGTGCCTTGCCCATAGTAAGTCCTTACTATATATGTACTAATATAATGTATTTACCCCGTATACACATTTACGTGTTGTAGCTCATTTTGCACTGAAGATCTGAAACCTTAAACATTTAATTCCTGGCAAATATACTGTGATGTCTTTAAAGCCCCTGCCACAACTCCATAATGAACCTTAATGAATGGGTCACTGTTTCCATGCCATAGAAACAAGTCATATTTTCAGGTTTATTTTCAGATAGTTTCCTGTGAACATCCTGAACTTGCCTGAATCATCACACTTCTATGGTAACATTATACCAAGGGCTTAATATTATGAACGTTTGTATACAAATGTTTTCCAAGCAACTGGGAAACTGTTTGGTTTGGTTTAGTTTTTAGTTCATCACTGTGTGAAAGAAAAGGTGCTAGTATAAATATAGTCTTCATGCAGGTCTATGCTGTCTTAATATACTTTATAATACTGACATACTTTCTTACTTTGAGTCCCAAGTTAATAAGTAAAACGATGTGATGCAATGCCTAGGAGAAGATGCAGAAGGATGAGGATGCAATGAGTTAAGGTTCACAAAGGGTTTCTTAACGTAGATCTGGTTCACTGTGTCTAAAAAAAGGATTTATTAAAAACAGTATGGATGTTTATCAAAAGACTAAAAGCAGAGGTACCATATGATCCAGCAATCTCACTCTTGGACATATATCCAGAAAAGATGAAAACTCTAATTCGAAATGATACATGGACCCCAATATTCATAGCAGCACTATTTATAATAGCTAAGATATGAAAGCACCCCAAGTGCCCATCAGCAGATGATGGGTGTAAGAAGCTATGAACAGGATAGACTATTACTCAGCCATAAGAAAGAAGGAAATATAGCCATTTGCAGCAACATTGATGGACCTAGAGATTATCATAGTAAGTGAAGTAAGTCAGACAGAGAAAGACAAATATGATATTATTTACATGAGGAACCTAAAAGTAAAATACAAGTGGATTTATATATACAAAGCAGAAGGAGACTCACAAACATAAAAACCAAACTTATGGTTGCCAAAGGGGAAAGTGGGGGTAGAAAAACTAGGTGTATGAGATTAACAGATACAAACTACTACACATGAAATAGATCAACAACAAGGATTTACTGTATAGCAAACAATATTCAATATTTTTAATAACCTATAATGGAAATAATATAAAAAACCCAATCACTTTGCTATACATCTGAGACTAACACAATATTGTAAATCAACTATATTTCAATAATAAAAAAAGGTTTACTGGTGACACAAGAAAACAGATGCAGAATCTTTTATTTTAGTTGTGTGACTGTAGCATGCATTTTGGTTCCTCTGTCTAAACATACCAGCACTGTTTGTATTTTACATTTAGTCACTTCTTTTCCACAGTAATAACCTATAAAATCTATTATGCAGATTACCAGAAAAGCTTAATCAGTATCCATGACCAGACTAACAGGATTTTCATCTGTATTGCTGATCGGAGAAGGCAATGGCACCCCACTCCAGTATTCTTGCCTGGAGAATCCCAGGGACAGAGAAGCCTAGTGGGCTGCCGTCTATTGGGTCGCACAGAGTTGGACACGACTGAAGTGACTTAGCAACAGCAGCAGCAGCAGCAGCAGCAGCAGCTGATTCCTATTCTCCTGCCTGAAAGAAGGGGTCTTCCAAGCATTGACAGTGACCAGTTATTTAACACAGAATTCATGGAAAGAGAGGGCTTCCCTGAGGGCTCGGTGGTGAAGAATCCACCTGCAATGCAGCAGCTGCAAGAGACGTGCGTTCGATCTCTGGGTTGGGAAGATCCCCTAGAGGGGGCAATGGCAGCCCACTCCAGTATTTTTGCCTGGAGAATCCTGTGGACAGAGGACCCTGGCAGGTTACGGTCCATAGGGTTGCAAAGAGCTAGACACAACTGAAGCGACTTAACATGCACATACAATGGAGAGAGAATGGGCTTTGCAATCAGACAGATCTGATTTTCCATCTTTGGCTTCATCGTTTTTCAACACCGTGTCCTTACACTTGTTATATAACATCTTGGATCTCTGAGTTTTTAATCAGTAAAATAGCGATAATAAAAACCACGTAATTTACTGTAAAGTAGAAAAAACATAGGTAGTATATTGTAGAGTAGAAAATACATAGGTAATTCATTCATTCATTAGATACTTGGGGTCCAAAGATAAATAAAATAGGCTTCTATCCTCCTCAGGAAGCTTACAGTCTCGTAGTGCTCAGTTGCCAAGTCGCATCCAGCTCCTTGTGACCACATGGTAGACTGCCAAGCTCCTCTGTCCATGGGATTTTCCAGGCAAGAATACTGGAGTGGGTTGCCTTTTCCTTCTCCAGGGGATCTTCCCAACCCAGGGATCAAACCCAAGACTCCTGCATCGGCAGGCAGATTCTTTACCGTTGCGCCACCTGAGAAGCCCTATGGTCTAGTGAAAGTGAAAGTGAAGTTGCTCAGTGGTGTCCGACTCTTTGCGACCCCATGGATGGTAACCCACCAGACTCCTCTGTCCATGGGATTTTCCAGGCAAGATACTGGAGTGGGTCGCCATTTCCTTCTCCAGGAGATCTTCCTGACCCAGGGATTGAACCCGGGTCTCCCGCATTGTAGGCAGACGCCTTACGGTCTGAACCGCCAGGGAAGTCGCAGGAGACAGATAAACAGTGAAGTTCACCAACACTATAATAAACTTTAGGCAGAGGGCACATTGGGTGTAAAAAAGAAGAAAAGGTAAAATCTGTCTGAGGGAAGGATATCAAGAAAGGTTTCAGAGACAGTCATCGTTGGCTAAATTTCAAAAAGATTCAGTGCTGTGATTACTTAAGAGGTGTCCTTTGTTAATTTCATCGTGGGAATCTGAATCATATGTCTCCCTCATTAAGCAAAATCCCTTATCTTAGTTGCCAGTGGTTAAATCTACAAGTTCATCAAAATCATGTTCCAGTAGAGGCTAGCAAACTCAATTCATCGGAATTGCCTTGTGCAGTAAGCTAGGTGAGGTCACTCACTCCTGCTTGCCTGGGACTTTCTTGGTTTTACCGCTGACAGTCCAGCAACCCCTGTACCCTCTCAGCCCTAGTTTTAAAATGGAAACTCTTCTGGGCTGGGAACTCTCACAGGCCTAGGCAAACAGGTGCAACTGGTCACCCTAGGTCTACGTTACTAGTGAATACAGTATAAATAGTGGATTTACCATTCTGCTTACAGTGTATTCATCTTGAAAATGTGCAACTGGAGAGTATTTCTAGTCAACCAACCATCACACTCGTGAACGATAATAACCTTCACTAAGGACATGGCAATTATGTTAGACACGATACTCAAACTTATTACCTTAATTCATAGTTAAATATTATTGAAGGTAAATCTGAAGGATTAACAAAAAGGTAAAATGTCATAAGAATGCTCAAACTACCAAACAACTGCACTCATCTCACACGCTAGTAAAGTAACGCTCAAAATTCTCCAAGCCAGGCTTCAACTTTAGTTGTCTTTCTCAAAAGAATTAAACTTTTAGCTCTCTCAAAAACAGTCACTTTAATTTTTACCCTAATACACTGAACTGGATATTCTTTGGAAAGAATGATGCTAAACCTGAAACTCCAGTACTTTGACCACCTCATGCGAAGAGTTGACTCACTGGAAAAGACTCTGATGCTGGGAGGGATTGGGGGCAGGAGGAGAAGGGGACGACAGAGGATGAGATGGCTGGATGGCATCACGGACTCGATGGACGTGAGTGTGAGTGAACTCTGGGAGTTGGTGATGGACAGGGAGGCCTGGCATGCTGTGATCATGGGGTCGCAAAGAGTCGGACACGACTGCGTGACTGAACTGAACTGAACTGAAAATGTCATAGGTTAATTTATAAAAAACCATCCTCAATGTCTAAAATAATTTGACATTTTAGTTTTGAAAGCTATCAGATTTTCTTTATCTCTAAGAAATTAGAAAGGAGTAAGGTTATAATCTTGTTAGGCTGTTTAGCTCATAATAAAGATTCCTAGAAATTCATTAGCAAAATTTCCTTTCATTCAGATCTAAATGGGCATGTGTTCATTCAAAAACTTCTGAACTCACTATTTTGCCCTCAAAATAGTGAGTGTGTGTGAGACTGGAGAAATACAATACATTAGGTCTGCAATTTAGTCCTTATTCACTATATGTTGAATTAAAACCATTTTGACTGACTTGATTAGTCAACTTAAAAAATAAATATCAGATTATTTTAGTAACAAGTGCTCCAATAGTCAAATTAATCCCAGATAGTAGTGTGGTATTTTGTAATGCACAGTAAATTGGTATTATGCTCTAGTACCAGGAAGGGGAGAGGAATCCATTTGTCAGTGTATTCAGTTCAGTCGCTCAGTCGTGTCCAACTCTTTGCGACCCCATGAACTGCAGCACGCCAGGCCTCCCTGTCCATCACCAACTCCTGGAGTTCGCTGAAACTCACGTCCATCGGGTCGGTGATGCCATTCAGCCATCTCATCCTCTGTTGTCCCCTTCTCCTCCTGCCCCCAATCCCTCCCAGCATCAGAGTCTTTTCCAGTGAGTCAACTCTTCGCATGAGGTGGCCAAAGTACTGGAGTTTCAGGTTTAGCATCATTCTTTCCAAAGAATATCCAGTTCAGTGTATTAGGGTAAAAATTAAAGTGACTGTTTTTGAGAGAGCTAAAAGTTTAATTCTTTTGAGAAAGACAACTAAAGTTACCATGCTAAGATGATTACTGGGTCACAGAAATAAATAAAAGGAAAATGGACAGAATTTTGAAAAGTTAAATTTCATTTATAACATTAGAACAACTATCTAGAGAATAAACATATACTATACACTGTTATGAATTTTACTAAACTATTCATCGATAAATTTAAATTGCTGGCATTTATAGCTCCGAAATTCTGAAAACCATGATGGCTACAAGACATTTCATCTTTTATGCATAAAAATAAGCATATACAAATCACTAATTTGTATTTTCTGAAAAATACAATGACTGTTTAGAACTGATAGCTTATTTTCTAATGGAGTATACGTATTTACTTTTTCCTTTTCTACATTATGAAAAAATATTTTTGAATCTTTATCCTGCTCAAGCAGTTGTCAGTATTTAATACCCAGTTCCATTCACCAATGAAGTGAAACTTTTTAATCCTGAGCAATTACAATTAATGACATATCTTTTGCAATATATTGACTGAAAAGATATTCAGCATGGGGCAACTTTGCACTAGGCTGTTTGCTGCACATGTGATAATCTCTTGCAAGTAAAGTAATGAAAGTGGTTATCTACTTTTTGTCCCCACTGGTAAAATGATATTAATTAATTTCACCAAGGCCTGGAAGTCTAATTTAACCTCCTTTATTCTTATGTTAATTGCTTTGAAGGAGATGAAGCAATTGATTGAGACAGAAGATTATTTGAAAAGCCTAGCCTATAATGAGAGTACTTCTGAGCACTCATTAAAGCTGACCACCACACAATGCTAGCAATGAGAACTTTAAAGAACCTTAAATTGGAATCATCGTAAGAAAGTCTACACTAGACATTGCAAAGAAGACCAATAAAAATAGTACCAAATGGAGGTTGTAGGACCAACAGCCCAAATCCCCTATGCTGATAGTGATCCTGGACCACAGGTGACATTGATATTATTCTTTGTCTCTGCTCCCCAAATCTACATCACATTCCTAATCTCCACCCACCATCCCCTGCCCAAGAATCCCCTTTAAGCAATCCCTTTCCAATGGTATCAATGGTCATGAAAACACCAGAATGAGACTGATGGGCTTAGCTCTACTGTAGTATTGACCTTCACAGCTGTGCTCTGTGCTCAGTTGTTGAGTCATGTCCGATTCTTTGTGACCCTTTAGACTGTAGCCTGCCAGGCTCCTCTATCCACAGAACTTTTCAGGCAAGAATACTGAAGTGAGTTGCCATTTTCTCCTCCAGGAGGTCTTCCTGACCCAGGGATCAAAACCATCCCTCCCCGTGTCTCCAGCACTGTAGCCAATTCTTTACCCGCTGAGCCAGTGAGGAAGCCCTTCAGAGCTTCACTCATCTATTACAGCTGTTAAAATAATAATCATTGCTATTATTATTATCAGCTTTATTAGTTACGATTACTGTCATGCTCTCAGTTATACAACCTGAACAAATTAGTGAAAAGAGTTAGCCAAGTATGCAAGTATTCTGATCCTCTTAATTTGTAGTCAATTAAACAGAAAAGGACTAGAAATTTACTTTTGTTGAGGAAACTCAATGAGTCCAGATGAACATACTAAAGTAACCCTTGAGTACTTTACAAACAAAACACTATGTTTATCAAATAATAAATACTGTATCTGCCCTCACTTAAAGCTTCATTGTATACAACATGTCTCTTGTTCTCCTCAATAACCAGATAGACCCACCCATGTCAAGCAGGTGGTTCCTTCTCTCTAATCTCTCCTCTTAAGCACTTAAAATAGTTGTGTAATATAGCTACTGTTCAATAAAAGATGGACTAAAAATATGTCATAACTAAGCAGAAATGATAAAATTCAGACAGCCCAAATTGGATTTAAGTATTTTACTCTAGATCTCTGAATATAATCAAGATGTTTTTATCTGTAAACTACAGGTAAACCATCTTCATTCAAATCAGGGTAATAAGCATTTCCTAAACAAAAAAGAACTCTGATGAAAGACCAGATTGACCTAGACTTAAGCAAAGTCAAGTCCACAACAGTCATTCTCTTAATTAATTTGTTAAGTCTTTTTTGATTAAAACAGTAGAATTCTAGTGCAAATAACTAGATATATATGAGGGAGGTTGCAATCCTTGTTGGTGCAAAAAAAAACCCACAAAAAACTAGGAAACACTTTGAATTCAAAATTCTCAAGACAGATGGTTTAGTTTGGGTGGGTGACAAAGGAAGATGAGAGAGTAAACTTCAACCAGAACACAGGTGGCTGTGGTCCTGCTCTTTTCATGGCCAGCAGAGGAGTCCATAGGCTACAGTCCATAGAGTCGCAAAGAGTCAGACATGACGGAAGCGACTTAGCATGCATGCAATAGCACTGGGCTGTTGTCCAGTCTTCCAGTCAGTACTGGGAAAGCCATTCTCTCTTCTTTGCATTTCTTGGTGAACTAGTGCAAAAGGATGGACTGCACCCAAGGAAAAACTGTTACTCTTGCTGTTTGCAGTGACATCTCATGTAATACAAAATCCAACTGCTCTGGACATTTGGCCCACAGATAGGACTGAGAAATACCTTAGTGTAGCAGATAGGGCGCTAGACTGGGAAGCAGACTTGGGCTCAATTGAAACATGTCACAATCTCTTAGTGGGATGAAATGCAATGACTACTCAACACCTCTGAGCCTTTGATTCATCACCTTTGAAATGCCCCAGGCCAGGGAGGGAGGGGGGGAACTGTTTATACTAAATGATATCATTTGCTATTTTTTATAGAGGTAAAATATACACCACTTTCAAAATGATATTTGTTATGAATAAAAAAGGCATGTATCCAGTATCATGGGTGTGTGCATACTCAGTCATGTCTGCCTCTTTGTGACCCCATGGATTGTAGCCCACCAGGCTCCTCTGTCCATGGGATTCTCCAGGCAAGAATACTGGAGTGGGTTGCCATTCCCTTCTTCAAAGAATCTTCCCTATTCAGGGATTGAACCCAGGTCTCCTGTACTACAGGCGGTCTTTACCACTGCACCACCTGGGAAGGTTTATGTATTCAATATTACATTCTGTAATTTCTACCTTGCCTGGGTCCTTTGGATATTCAATGCTTTTCTTTTGTATCAATCACTCTAAAAGAACATTGGAGAACTTATCCAGGCAGTTTCCTGAGGTCTGAATGAAATTATCCCCAACTTTTCTCAGTTACCACATGCCAAGTTACTAGAGAAGTTTTTTTTACAATACATTGAAAATCATTGCCTTCACTCTTTGCTCATTAATTTCCTCAACAGACTTTTAAAATGGGGCAAAAACTGAAAGGAAATCCAGACTCAGTGAAAAGAGATTCTGGTGAAATTTTTCGTGAGCTCTTCAGCAAGATCAATGAGCTTCAATTAAGCTTTCTTCGATTTATTAAACATTATCATTTAGTTTTTGCATGTCTTGGACTTTGATTTCAGGTTTGTTTCATAAAATAAAATTTGACAGCATGGATAATTCCTTAGATGTGAAAAAATAGTTAAAAAATAAAACTGAACTACAGTGCTAAGACAAAAACACATACAAAATTATATTTAGTTCTTCTAAGATATTTGTATAGGATTAGAAATAGGCAAATATCAGATGCTTCCATGGACATACCTTTTGCTCCTTTGTATTAGCATAAATACATAGAGTTGGCATCACACATGAGTAAAATATATTAAAAGGGATTAAGATTGCTTTCTTCAATTTTCATCATGATACAGTAAAGTTCAGCCTCCTAAAAGGCATGTCATAGCATTTTACCACCCACACATGGAACCTTACATGTATAAGTGACACGTTTCATCTGTGCTCATATGGCAGCAGACAAAGAGCACTCAGCTCAAATGTCATGGTGGGGGGTACAAGGTCAAATAACCTCAATCCTGAAACAGAATGCTTTCAGCTCATTGCCCAAGTCACGGGTCCTTAAAAATGATGTGGAGGGATGTGAAGGATTTTTGAGAGCAAGATAGTCACCAATTCATTGTAGCACTCAGCCAAGAGTAGACTCTTTTTCCAAGGGCTTGCTGTCTCTAGATACGGATGGACCATGTGGGAGAAAATACTGGACTGAACAGGTTTTTTTTTTTTTTAATCCATTTTCCACTGTCAAGAGCCATAATTGAAGATTACAACTTACTATGTATTCTTCTAGCCCATCAAAGGAAGTGTCAACAGTGGAGGTCAGTGATTTGTAAAACACAACCATTTTATAATTATTTACTGTGTAATTAAACATTTAGCAATTGTTACTTGAAACAATTGTTATCATTCGTTGCATGAATATCATTTGATCTACTCAACAATAGAAAAACTAGAAGGCTTCAGAATATCAGATTCTATTATTACTGTACTCAGAGGTGTCTTACCTGATAAACTGAGAGATAAACTGTATCATCTACTTCTTCTTAGAACTGTACCACATCTATTACTGAAAGAATCAATTTAAATGAAAACTTTATGAACCTCTGAAAGAGATTTTACTTTATATAGTATGATATACAATCAAATCACATTGACAAGAAGGGCGGTTATCTACTCTGTTGCTGAATTCATCTGGCTGCTTTAAAATAATTTGGTTTGTAGTGTCTGACTGACACTAAGCCATGTGAAAGATATGTTTTTGGCTGGTTGTTTGAACTGTATGGGTAAATAGTATGGTCATACTGAGCACTTATTCTTACACACAATTTAATTTTAACTTTTCAATTCAGTGGGAATAATTCACACAGTCCTGTTTTATAAAGTAAATAATTACTTTGTCATCTACAGCTAGTTAAAAAAAGAAAAAGGAGTTCTTCGCATACATGCCTAAGAAGAGGAGGGATGGGTTAGGGTTAGTACTTGGGTACTCTGTAAACCCATTTCAATAAGTTCTCTGGGCTCATTACTCCAAAGAACATAATAATCATAACCACAGCTGTTGTTATTGTTAGTGTTATTTTAATAGGGTAGCACAAGAGTGTTGTAAGGTCAATATTGCAAGATTTTTTTCTTTTTGGTCTTCAGATGAAAGATACTGCATAAGTCAAAAAACCTTTTAATTTAAAAAAAAAGTACTAATCCATCCACTGTGTACATATGCAATTGAATTTCCATTTAACGAGTGAATGGCAGACACTGGATTGGTTGACACCATCAACTCTTCATACAGTTGTTGTTATAAACAATAACATTAACTGTAGGCTGATCTGTCTAACGTAGAATTTGGGGGTTCATGTGGCACAGTGTCATGATGAAGGGATTATGGAAATGACAGCAAAATGATGAAATCAATACAAAGAAAATGAAGATGGGAGAAGTAGTGAATAAAAAGTGATTGAGAATAAAAAAAGAAGTGGATGAAAATCACACATTGGAATAGGGGTCAGAAAAAATGGTTCTCATTTCAAGGCAACCAGAGGAGAAGTCAAATTCAGGGAGAAAAATGACAAGATACCTGTATCTTGTACAATTTGATGTCAAAAGAAAGCTTGGAAACACAATGTAGAAACTGGCATCTTTTATTTTCACTTCAAGTGTATATGAAGACTTTCTAATCACATAAATATGTTTATGTCTCATTAGTTTGCTTTTTATTGAATTAACTAACCAAGCTCATAGAAGGATTTCAGGGAGTCCACCTTAAACATTTACTCTTTAGGAATCCATGAAATATTGACACTGTTAGTTTCTACTTTGAGGATTTTCTTTGCATTTGATCAAAATAAGAAAAAGATTTGAAGAAACTGTGTATGTGTATGAGTGTGTGTGTTTGTATGTTGCTTTACATTTATTAAGCATTTTAAGATGAAAATCACCTTGTTGATTATGAAGATGCTCTATTTCATTATCCCATCTCAGCTTTAATTAATTAAGGCAAGGTTTTCCCTATAGTGTAGATCACAAATTATCTCCAGGAAACCCTTAATCCGCCTCTCTCATTTGTCATAAAGGCTCTCTGATGCAAGATACCTGGAACAAAGAAGTCTCTAATCAAATCAGCCTTTGCATTTCCGGATAAGGCCCCACTTGTCAACTATGCTTAAAAAAGCAGAAGGAATCCTGAAACAGAATTCACTGTAACACAATGAAGACGAACAAAGGAAGACATAAAGAAAAGCAAAATAAACCCGGGCCTTTGTCACTGAGCTCTGTTCCAACCACCACTAGCCAAAAGAGTTAAACTAGAAAACATTCAAGGATGATTTTTCATTTTAATCAGTTTAAGAATACAGCAGCAGAAAAACAAACCCATGAACAGTGAGTGTTCAGGAGAGAAGGGATAACAACTAAATAACACAAATGTCCTAAGCGATTCTCACTGCCAGTTTCCTTCGGTAGCTGTGCCAGCCCTCAGGGGCTAATAGAAAGAGGGCCTGAGCTGCCCTCCTCTCACTGGGAGATGGATGATTTGAAGCAAAACACAGACCTCCTGGGAGGGATGAGGGCTCTAGTCTCCTGGGTCAGCTTCGGTCAGGGCTCACTTCCTTCGCAAATGCTCTCTGAACCTTCTCCACAGGCTCTGAGGTAGTATGTATCACAACACTCTAATATTTCTAAGATGCTGCCCAAACAATTTTTAGCTTTTCTGAACTTGCTGATTTTTCACTCTTTCTGCTTGCTTCACATTTATGACTTCTAATATGCTTTCCTGTTTTCAGAGATGCCAAGTTTTGATGGAAGCAGGAGGGTAGAGGTGGGCAGTGGAGAAGGTGCTGGCACCCCACTCCAGTACTCTTGCCTGGAAAATTCCATGGACAAAGGAGCCTGGTAGGCTGCAGTCCATGGGGTCACTAAGAGTGGGACACGACTGAGCGACTTCACTTTCACTTTTACCTTTCATGCATTGGAGAAGGAAATGGCAACCCACTCCAGCCTTCTTGCCTGGAGGATCCCAGGGACGGGGGAGCCTGGTGGGCTGCCGTCTATGGGGTCGCCCAGAGTCGGGTACAAGTGAAGCGACTTAGCAGCAGCAGCAGCATCAGAGGTGGGCAGGGTGGTGGAGACGAATGGAATAATCCATGGAAGACCAGACAGAACGTTTACATCCAAAGGCACAGGGAGATAGCTTGGACTCCCTTCAGGTAGGAAGTTAGAGGGAAAACTGAATTTTCTATTCTTTCATTTTTTAAAACATACATGGCCATGGTTAAGGGAAATACAGACCTACAACCACTTTTCAACAAATAGAAGACTTAAACCATTTTTTTAAAAAAAGGATAATCCTCAAAATATCACTGACAGCCTTTACAGCCATTCTCTTAGGAGCAGATGGAGTGGGGAGGACTGGGAGTCAGGTGAAGAAGGTTAAGGGAAAGTTGTGGACTGTGTTTGGAAGGACCGTCTGTTGACTCAAAATTAAGTGAATTTTCAGCTTCCAAACCCTTTCTCTCTCTTGATCCTCAAAGTGGCACAAGGTTCAACCTTAAAATCCCCTTGCTTAAAACCCTGAGTATATCTGCACTCTATCAAAAAGCCAAAGAGCTTGTTTGTGCTGGAGTGTCATGGTGTGATTCATCTAGCAAGGCAGAAGAGGAGCATCAAGTGTGTTAATTAAAAAAGAGAATCCTTCTACATCAACAGGAATACTTGGTTCTACAATACATCAAATGTAAAAAGTTCAGTGTTTTGAAAATTTAATGACATAAAAAATGTTCAAAATAGAATATTCAATTTTTAAAAGCTAGGAAATTGAATATATAGCTAGATATCATTTTGGTAGACACACATAATTTCATAGGATAAGAATAAGAGACATTGGAACGTACTGTCATTTTTCTTTTTCTTTTTTTGCAATTTTCACTTTTCCAGTCCTCGATGGCATCATGGACTTGATGGACATCAGTCTGAGTGAACTCTGGGAGTTGGTGATGGACAGGGAGGCCTGGCGTGCTGCGATTAATGGGGTCGCAAAGAGTCAGACACAACTGAGCGACTGAACTGAACTGAACTGCTAAGTCACTTCAGTTGTACCCGACTCTGTGTGACCCCATATATGGCAGCCCACCAGGCTCCCCCGTCCCTGGGATTCTCCAGGCAAGAACACTGGAGTGGGTTGCCATTTCCTTCTCCAATGCATGAAAGTGAAAAGTGAAAGTGAAGCCACTCAGTCATATCCGACTCTTAGCAACCCAAAGGATTGCAGCCTACCAGGCTCCTCTGTCCATCGGATTTTCCAGGCAAGAGTACTGGAGTGGGGTGCCATTGCCTTCTCTGCCAATCCTCTCTAATGAATATTTAAAAAAAATAAACAATATTTCTAAACGAGAAGTTAGGGTTCACTCTGGCTAGATAAATCAAACTTCCCTGTATTAGCACATGCCATGAGCCAAAGCTATGGATTTTTGAAAGCCATGATTCAATAAGACTAACTTCAATCATTTCTCCAAAGTAACAAATGTAACCACATGCCAGATGAACTGTAATATGTTAAACAAATCCACTAGAAACCACTCTATTATCTCAAATGTCAGTACACAGCAAAGAAAAGCTACTTAACTAGATACCTGTCTCTAATATGACTTGAGTTGGCTGATCCACTGCTTTCCGGACAGTGGACCATCGGATTTTAAACACCCTGAACAATTCAAAATAAATGTAGCTTTCAGTGTTCTTATTTTTTTCTTTCTTCTTAAAACTTCCATAGGAAAAGTTTTCTGTATTTATAAAATGTGGGATTTGCTGATCTAGAGAACTTTTTTGCTATTTTCACTTGGGCCTGAGGTTGGGGTGGGGGGATGGGACGGGAGGTCTGGAGGGGACCTCGATCAGAAGGAAGTGCCAAAAGATGCTTGCCGAAGATTCAACACATCTCAGACATGATGAAAGGGTCCAAATCAATAATATTGGCAAAAACCTCAGGTGGTATGCATGCCATATTCTATCTTTCACTTTCTGCCTTTTCCCCCTATAAATTTGCATATTGGCCCTTTATCAGTCTCATCCTCATTATGAATAAGAAATTAGTAATGAACATCTAGAATCATGTAAAATAAGCAGTATGACAACAGGGACATTTTTGAGGCTTAAACAAGTCATTTCCAAAATGCATGCAGCTGTTAAAACATCATTCATGTTGCCATACACATCAGCAGTACACTGTGCCTTGCAATCTGTGAATATTTTACTTCCTTATATTAAAGGGAATGGGCTTCCTTGATGGCTCGGACGGCAAAGAATCTACCTGCAGAGTGGGCGATCCGGGTTCGATCCCTGGGTTGAGAAGGGAATGGCTACCCACTCCAGTATTCTTGCCTGAGAATCCCATGGACATAGGAACCTGCCAGGCTAGTCCATGGGGTCACAAAGAGTCGGATACAACTGAGCGACTTTCATATCACTTTCATTACAGAGAACAGTCTTTATCAAGAAATGTTAAGGAAAAAGGTTCTATTTTCTCTGCATAACCCAAAGAATACTGTTATTAAATGGGGGAAAAAGGATTTTATTGTTGGTGGCAGAAGTTGGATTCATACCGATTATAATAATAAGGGCCATGGACACCAACATGTCCTTCTCTTTTTTTCTACTTCTAAAGTTGTAGGTTTGTCAGAGTCAACAAATGCTTACAGACAGGTCACCTATCTATGTCCTCAAAACAGCAGGAATCTTATATTAATAGTACAGAATTTAAAGAGAAGACTAATGTTTTGCTCTGGAAAGTAAAAAAGAAAAAAGAAAACAGCAAAATATAAGAGTGATGCTTGGTATAATTAATGATGCCTAAATGTGCTCTGGGATTACACTCTGCCTCTGGCAAGCGCACAGCAAAAAGCAGTCCCAGTACACCAGGTGAGACATCTGGGTGGTGACAGTGGTAATCAGGAGTCTTGCTAACAAGAAGACTCCCTCCGTGATTTTAGTCCTCGTCACGCTAGCCAAGACCAATACAACCTGATACTTCAATCACCTGCACTCTTATTTTTCTGATCGAGACCCACGACTGATATAAAAGGATGACTTTCATGAGCTCGGCTGCACAGAACACTCTGCTGACCATACAAAGCGCAATGCATCTTACCAGGCAATCCTGGCTGGGGCTGAGAAAGGGGGAATGTGGATCTTTAACCAAGACCCCACATTAGAAAAGCAGCATCATAGCCTCCTCCCTTCTCAGCACCAACACCATGTTGAAAGCAACTCTTCTGCCCCTTTCCTGTTTGCCCATTTCTCCCTCTAACCTTAAAAGAACCTAATCACAGGACTGAGATCACTAAACAATCAAAACTAACTCCCGATAATGCCTTCCTGAATGCACACCATGCGTTGTCTAACCTGTTTATTCTTTTTCCAGATAAAAGGAAGCAAGACTGACAAAGTAAGCAGTTAAAAAATGACTAATTTTCCACCCCCAAATGCCTCCCCCCCGACAAAAAATCCTGCAGGCAGATCACACAGGAATGATAACCTCTGAAGAGGGAGTTAGTCTGCACTCAATGGAAAATAATGCATAAGCCAACTTCCCGCCTTGACTATTCAGAGGTTCCTCCCCACTCTTGACAAACTGTCCTGGCTGTGCAGAATCTTCTGTTGGTCTCTGGACACGAGTTCACTTTCTCCCCAGACTGCCAGATTTTCTAATTAAAGCACCTTTCTTTTCTACTGACATTTACCTCGAATTATTGTGGCTGAACCTGCTTATAATGTACGGCCCAATGAGAGCAGATCCTGTTTATAAAAAATTCAAAGCAGCCAATGCATTTCAGAACGGATAACTTGTTTGATATAGTCTGGGTGTGTCAGTCATCAACATCAGTCAGCCTGTTTTAATGATCAAGTTGGAGAGAAGATCTTATAAATGATCCAGTAGAATAAGAGGAAGAAACAGGTGAATTCTAAGTCTTTGCCCTAAAAAACATCCTTCTAGCAAACACTAACTTCATCTGCACCTAACCCCAGTACTTCTATTTTATAATTTTATTTATTTATCTAGTCTATTTTATTTTCTTTTACTTAAAAAAATTTAAATTAATTTGTTTTGGAATATAGCTGTTTTACTGTTGGGTTAGTCTCTAAAATGAATCAGTTGTATATTACATACATAGAAACAGGGGTAATTTTAATATATGATAAGGAAATAAAATTTATCACTACATTTCCCTAGGAAATTCTACTTTTCACAAATTTGACTAGCTTCATTAAAAAAAAAAATACCCTTGTTTTTATCTTCACACCTTAGATGGACAAAGATAGACTGAAAAAACTCATCTAGAATTCGAGTGAGGTTTTCAGAGTTTAAATTGATATAATAGGAACAGGGAATGAGGCTTCCCATATTGAAAAATATGAACAGGTTGCTTTTATTTGAAACCAAAGATGGAAATCAGTGAATCTAAATAGAATCTTCGTGCATTGCTCCTCCAGGGGTTTTTCACTTGGACTTATGGTGACTCCCATTCTTCTCTTGGGCAGGGCACAAGAGGGTAGATGATGAAATGCCAAAGAACAGTCAGTCTCAGTTCATATTCATCTGAGCAAGTGATTTAGAAGTTTCTCTGACAAAGAGTTCCATAAACTTCTAGAGTTTACATACTCAATATGCAGAAAGAGGAAGTAAGTAGAACTAAATCCTAATTTCCAAGCTAACCTGAAGAAATTCAACTTTCTCTTTCCTGCTTTGGACCCTAAGAAATTTTGGTGCAAAAGTCCAAGAATTATTAACAAAATAAGTTCCATTTCAAGAAACACAAGGTCAAGATCAGACAGCAGATAAGAAGGAATAGAAATCAGAATTTTTGCATTGCAGGATGAATTTTAATTCAAATGAGAATGTACCTTTGGATAGAAAATATTAAATATTCTAACCATATTAAAATATGACATGCAATTTCTTGCTCAAGCTTTTCCTCATTGTTTAAACCAATACAAGTATTTTCATCATACTTAAAATTATTTCCTTATTTTTACTAACTTGACAATTACTGCTTGAAATAAACAACTCAATAAAGAAATGTTTGTAACATTAACAGCCTACATCTGCGGTCATACTATGTATGATCCACCTCTAATATCCATGGCTTGTTTTTGAACAGTACAGGTAGAAATTATATTGTCTCTTTCCATTTAACAGTTTTGAAAAACTGAATAAAAGCGCCAACATGCGAACTGCCTCTTTAATCTTGAAATGTTCCTTTTCCAGGAACATAGCATATATATCACTAAAATTACATGGATGAAGGAGCTACAAATTGAGAATGTTATTATTAATAGGCTGCCAGAAATCTTTATTAACTGCAGTACTTCAGACCTCATACTTTGAATAAACTGAAAGAACTAACTTGTGGAATTTAATGAATATAGAGCCTTATTTGAATATTCAATGAAAAAAGAGAAAAAATATTAATAATGATTTTGGAGGAACAGTACTTCCTATAAGTAGCTGTACAATTATAAGCTAAGAATTCACATACAGCATTATTAAATATAAAAGAATCTGTAAAGCTAAGTAGTATGCTGTGGAGATAATACAAAGAGATCTTTAGTAGAATGGGCTGACTATAAATCCAATATGCAATTCCATATGCAGCTTCTATATCAAAATAAACCTCAGTACAGAAGTTACTGGCACTTACTAAAGAGGATAGATTTAATATATTCCCCCCAAATTCTGATTCACCAGCATCAGTGAATAATGTCAATAAAAAGTGAAGTAAAGGTGCCTTTAAATTTTGAATTTTATTCATTTCAATTTTTAAATAATATTGAGGGAAGAACAATTAATATTATTTAACTGACTGGCCACTTCAGGAAGCAACAATGAATATTTCCTGGAAGCACAAGTCATTTATGATAAATCTACTTCATTCTGTAAATGTATAAATATGCAAAGACGTAGCAGAGCACAGTAAATACATGTTGAATAAATAGATGACCTTGTCATTCAGAAACTCATTAATTTAACAACCTCTAAATCACTCAAGTATGCATAATCACTTCCTTTCTTTCTCATATTCAATTAGTGCTGAGGAATTCTTTACTCGTAGTCTCTCTTATGGTTTTCTTCCCACTCTCTTGCACTATTCAGATCATCATCATTGTCATTATCATCATCCTTCTTATTATTTTAACTTCTGGACCATCAGTTTCTTCCGTGCCATAGTTTTTTTACAGCAGAAGGACAAGGACAGCATCTAGCCAGTGGTTTTTTTGAAGACGGGATAATATATAGGAAAGATGGAGCATACAATGCATGCTTCATAAATACCGGCTATTAACCAAACCCTCATATGCATCAAACTGGTCTACTACGTGCCCAACATGTCCATTTCACTCTTGACCTTCCTTTCATCTGAAATAAAACTAAACCCATCAAAACTGCATATATCTTTCAAGGCCCACTGTGATTCCTTTATCCTTAAATGAACTAAGTACCCTCCTTCAAGTCTTTATTAACTGCTCTCTTCTTGAGGCAGCCTCCTCTAATCATTCTATTTAAAATACATGTGCTTCTCCCTGAGAACTCTGACCACCTTACACGGGCTATTTTCTCCATACAACTTGCCATCTTCTAAAATGGTTCATGATTGACTGACTGCCTTGTATCCTTCTGTATGTTTTCTCCCTTTAGAAATAAACTCTTGGAACAAAGTCTATAGAGTCACTCAATAAAGAATAGGCACGAAAGGAAAAACTGAAGTTTTTACAACTCTAAAAAATTAACTAATTTATGTAAAAGTAGCATTGTTGTTGTTTAGTAGCTAAGTCATGTCCAACTCTTTGCAACCCCATGGACTGCAGTCCGCCAGGCTTCTCTGTCCATGGGATTTCCTAGGTACGAATATTGGAAAGAGTTCTCATTTCCTTTTCCAGAGCATCTCCCCTGAACCTGAGTCTCCTGCACTGGCAGGGAGATTCTTCACCACTGAGCCACCCAGGAAACCATAAAGTAGCATAGCTTTTGGGAAAAAAAAAAAAAGGCACAATGAGGTGGCATCGCCCCTTTTTAGGTCAGTCTCCGTTTCTTACAAAGAAAATACATAAGGCCCAATCAATTCACATTTCCATATCTTGGTTTCCTCAGTAGTAAAGTAAAATATTTCAACCAGGTTATCTGAAAGAACTCTGACATCTTTGAATGTCAATGGTTCTGCTGTGATCTTGTTTCATAAAACTCAGATACCTCCAAATTACTGTTATCTCATCATGGACAGCTCCGATCATCACATTCATTTATTGACTCCTACATCTGGGTAATGAGTAGATTTCTGGCCTGCTGAAATGAAAGCATTATGGAATCTGAAGCTTCTGCAATTTTCTCCAGCAACGAAGAGAATTCCATTGCCTCCCTCCCTGTAGACCTGCACACCATTTTATGACAAAGTAAGAAGTCACAGCAATAAATTTAAGCATGCACTCATGCCCTTGTTCACAGCCATGTCAACAGATGGCAATCTGCCAGCGAGGAGGGCTTCCTTTCTCAACCCATCTATACCATGCAGCTCTACTTTTGGCTGACAGGTGGAGTGATGATTATCCTTCTCAACTCCCCTTCTAATTCCCAAGAACAGTGCAGATAAGATGGTAACACAAATCACACCAAGGAAAAAAACCCACACGAGCAAACCAAATGAAAATGGTAGTACAGCCATAGCTTTGTCAATATTTTCCTTGAAGTCCCTATTCCTTTCTTCAAGCCTGCTATAAGCCATAGCAAGGTGTCAAGTTTGGAATTCAAAGAAATGCAATTTAACTTAAAAAAACCTGCATAATGGCAGCTCGGGATTACATTATTATACATTATACATAATGCTTATATACCAGGGGTGACTCTAAATATTTATATACATTAACTTATCTGATCCTCCTAACAACCACAAAAGGGAGGTATAATTAGTGCCACTTCACAGACAAGGAATTGGACAGTTTATATTATTTTTCTTTCTGCTGAAGGAAAAGATTTGGTTTAAAGCCTTTCCCTGAGGCCTTAGAGCTCTGAAATTCTAACTGCATCCATGCAATAACTCAATGCATTTAAAATACATATAGGTCTTGGATTAGAATACCCAATATAACTCAAAATGTCCTAATGAGCTCAGTTTTCATGAAAGTTATAACCTAACCCACTATGTCCTTATGATACCACAGGATTCACCATTATGAAGATCCTATATTGAATAAATCCCATTAACAAGTAGCATAAATTATCAAATTGATGCTTTTGAACTGTGGGGTTGGAGAATACTCTTGAGAGTCCTTTGGACAGCAAGGAGACAAAACCAGTCAATCCTAAAGGAAATCAGTCTGGAATATTAATTGGAAGAACTGACGCTGAAGCTGAAGCTCCAATACTTTGGCCACCTGATGTGAAGAACGGACTCATTGGAAAAGACCTTGATACTGGGAAAGATTGAAGGCAGGAGGAGAAGGGGACGAAAGAAGATGAAATGGTTGGATGGCATCACTGACTCGATGGCTGTGAGTTTGAGCAAGCTCCAGTCCGGGAGATGGTGATGAACAGGAAAGACCAGCCTGCTGCAGTCTATGGGGTCACAAAGAGTTGGACAGGACTGAGTGAACTGAACTGAGAGATGTGGGAGAGGGAGAGGGAAGGATGATTTGGGAGAATGGCATTGAAACATGTATAATATCATGTAAGAAACGAATTGCCAGTCTAGGTTCGATGCAGGATACAGGATGCTTAGAGCTGGTGCACTGGGATGACCCAAAGAGATGGTATGGGGAGGGAGGTGGGAGGGGGGTTCAGGATTGGGAACACGTGTGCACCCGTGGTGGATTCATGTTGATGTATGGCAAAACCAATACAGTATTGTAAAGTAAAATAAAGTTTTTTAAAAAAGAGAGAGATTTTGATCCAAAATGGATAAAATTAAAGTTTCAAGGTGACAAAGCATCAGCTATTTAAAAAACTAGGCAACTAATTCCCAAGGATTTTGAGAGGCCAAAGACTTACCATATTGATCCCAATGTTTTTATAAATAGTTTCAGTTCAGTTCAGTTCAGTCACTCAGTCGTATAAACAGTTTACTGTTTAGTAAAGTGTAGGTCATGGGCTATGTGTACCCCAGGTTTCAGAGTGCAGATAAACTACAATTAGAGTCATATGAAACTGAACTTCCTAGGCAGGAGTTAATGTAGATATCTCTCTGCTGTCACTGAAGTAGAAAGATAAAAAGATTGAAGTAATTATTTTATATAATGTTTTGTTTTCCCTATGTAAACCCAAGTCTTCACAGATGACATGATGTTTTTTCTCTTCTCTTTGAAAAGTCATGAGTTCTTTAATGGGAAAACTGTAAAAACCCAGCTTGCTCAAGGATTATAGGCAGGAAAAATCAGAGCTGTAACACTCAATGCGACCACTAATCACTCTTAAGATTTGCTTTGTAGGCAATACTTTGCATCATGTAACAATCAATGGTTACTGATTCCTTTTGCTCCCAGAAGAGCAAGCAATTATGACCCAGGAAGCTCCGCCAAGGGATTACAAACAAATGCTAACAAGAGTTCAATTCCACTGTCTTTAAGATCATTCCATTTATTTATGGAGCTTTTATTGCATGACACGAACATATTTTATAAAACAAATACTTCCTGTTACTTAGCAAAGGAAGAGGCAACAGTGAAAGTCATCAGGCTATTCGTGGTCAAGTCTGCGGTTCAGGTCTCATTCATTCTCCATCCCCCACCCCATCTAGGGAGAAACCACAGGTCTGGACCATCTGCTCCACATCCTCTGATGCTCTGGGACCCTGGTTTCTGAGCATGGTGGGAGAATTGAGGAGGGATGAGCAGAAAGGCCACTGGAGAAGAAGAAATAGTGAGGAGAATTAAGAGAAAAGTAACTGTAGGATAGCAAGGAGAGAGGACTTCCCTGGTGGTCCAGTGGTTAAGACTTGGTGCTTCTACTGTAGAGGGCATGGGTTTGATCCCTGGCTGGGGAACTAAGATCTTGCATGCCATGCCACATGGCCTCCCCCGTCCACCTGCCCCTCCCCAAATAATGAAAGGATGGAGAAGAGAGGAATATTAGAGAAATAAGATTATATCACCACCAGACACCAACATTTAGACATCAAGCTGCATTTAGAAAAGGCAGAGGAACCAGAGATCAAATTGCCAACCTCCGTTGGATAATAGAAAAAGCAAGAGAATTCCAGAAAAAACCTCTACTCCTGCTTTATTGACTATGCCAAAGGCTTAGACTGTGTAGATCACAACAAACTGTGGAAAATTCTTCAAGAGATGGGAATACCAGACCACCTGACCTGCCTCCTGAGAAATCCATATGCAGGTCAAGAAGCAACAGTTACAACAAGACGTGGAAAAATAGACTGGTTGCAAACTGGGAAAGGAGCGCGTCAAGGCTGTATGTACATTGTCACCCTGCTTATTTAATTTATATGTAGAGTACATTACGTGAAATGCTGGGCTGGATGAAGCACAAGCTGGGATCAAGACTGCCAGGAGAAATACCAAAAACCTCAGATACACAGATGATACCAGCCTTATGGAAGAGAATGAAGAGGAACTAAAGAGCCTCTTGATGAAAGTGAAAGAAGAGAGTGAAAAAGTTGGCTTAAAACTCAACATTAAAAAACAAAGATCGTGGCATCTGGTCTCATCACTTCATGGCAAATAGATGGGGAAACAATGGAAACAGTGACAGACTTTATTTTCTTGGGCTCCAAAATTACTGCAGATGGTGACTGCAGCCATGAAATTAAAAGACACTTGCTCCTTGGAAGAAAAGTTATGATCAACTAGACAGCATATTAAAATGCAGAGACATTACTTTACCAACAAAGGTCCATCTAGTCAAAGCTATGGTTTTTCCAGTAGTCATGTATGGATGTGAGAGTTGGACTATAAAGAAAGCTGAGTGCCAAAGAATTGATGCTTTTGAACTGTGGCGTTGGAGAAGACTCTTGAGAGTCCCTTGGACTGCAAGGAGATCCAACCAGTCCATTCTAAAGGAAATCAGTCCTGAATATTCATTGGAAGGACAGATGCTGAAGCTGAAACTCCAATACTTTAGCCACCTGATGTGAAGAACTGACTCATTAGAAAAGACCCCGATGATGGGAAAGATTGAAGGAGGGAGGAGAAGGGAATGACAGAGGATGAGATGGTTGGATGTCATTACCAACTCAATGGACATGAGTTTGAGCAAGCTCCGGGAGTCAGTGATGGACAGGGAGGCCTGGCGTGCTGCAGTCCATGGGGTTGCAAAGAGCTGGACATGACTGAGCGACTGAACTGAACTGAACTGAACTGGGACACCAACACAGACAGCAAAGCTAATAACTCGAAACTTCTAGTGTCATTTGTTTGCCTGTTAATTATGTTTCCTTCGTGGCCACCATCTTTGTCTTCAATGTGGTTGCCATTTTCAAATGCATACGAGTAAATGGACATTTGCTTTAATTTTAAATAACAAATTTTTAAAATGAGTTTGGAAGATACTTTTTTAAAGTAGCGAGTTACTTCAATATTAGATTCCATACTAACTTTTGATTAAAACGGAGCTCATAAATTTCCCCTTTGGATGGGATGGCAGTATCTCAAAGAAGACAATTTAAACACTCAAGTGCATATCACTGAAAATTACAGTAAATCAAGTCTCGTCTTGTCACACCATCTTCGTGATGAAAAATAAAAAATGCTTTATCATAGGAAGCTTTCCATGATAATTCATCAAATTTCATTGGATCTATCAGCTTATTTCCACTGCACTGTCAGAAAAGCCTCTGTCCTAGTATGTTATCAAGTTTTTTCCCCGTAGAAATGGTGGCCTCGCTGCTCCAATATTGATTCAGAGCTCAATTTCTGCAGCAAATCAATCATACTAGAATAGATAAGAATCAAAATGACCAACACATAAAAGTTTTCCCATGTCTCTGGTTCTACAGTAAAAGAATAGATGAAAACACATATACTGTGCTGATTATTATTCATGCTGCTGACAAGCTCTTACAAATTACATCTCTATGCAAGAAAGATCATTAGATGTATAAAAATATCAAAGGCCCTTAAGTGCATCCAGTATTGTTTACTGTTTTCTTTTTGTAGTACAAGGACCAATATCCCAGCTAATAAGATTTCAAGTTCACTGTAGCAGAATCTCCAGGATATATTTAAGATATAATTATTCTCTGCTGCTGTAGCTTTTTTTTTTTTTTGCTTCTTTTAGTTTTTACAAGCCTCTAGCATTTAGATATAGGGCTAGAGTTTTGATTTTATTTGTGTTTTGAAACTTATTGATAAACAACTTGTTCCTCTGCACTTTAAATGACTTTATGTACCAAATTTTAGTTATTAGGTAATCATCAAATCAATTCTCCTTTTACTCAGGATATTATGGGCACACATGAAACACATATATTATTTGTAGAATTCAATATATACGTTTATATTATAATTTTAACCAAATTAAAACAACTGCTATGTTTGATCCAGCTCCTATAAAATTATGAGAACCCAATGGACAGAAGAGTCTGGTGGGCTACAGTCCATGGTGTAGCAAGAGTCGGACACAACTTAGTGACTAAGCCACCACCAGCTACCACCAAAATTATTTTACATAAAAATTATTATTTTTATGGATTTTACAAAAATGCTGAGAACAGCTGAATTGCTATCTTTTGGGGGTCCAGAAATTCCACTTTGGAACAATGAAAAACATTTGGTGAACATCATTTCCATTCAGATAAATAAAGATCCATGATCCTTTGGGTCCAGCTCCTCCCAGGCACCACACTTAAACTGTATAAATTCCTGTTCACTACCCTGAAGAAGGTACTTTCTTGACAAACACAACTTTAGTTACCACCTGTCTTTTTCTCTCTTGCAAGTAACTCCTTATCATTCTCCCTATAAGAAAGTCCCTCACAATGTGACTTTTGACATTACTCAAAGAGAATCAATCTATGTATCCTAACAGTTTTTATGAGGGAAAATCACTCTTTTATGATACTAGAGTTCAAGAAATGAGTAAAGTTCTATATCATTCTAAGACATAACAAATTAATCCATCTGTTAAGACTCTCTACAATTTACTCCTAGGAATGTTAACACATGTAGACAGTGTTCATATGAATGGTGCTAGAGAGAGGAAGGAAGTTAATATATCTTAAGTCTTGTCCTAATACCCTAATATTTTTTCCCATAGAGTAATTTATGTAGCCCTCAACACAATCTCATGAGCATTTAAGGGATTAACATTCCAATTTGTTCTGATGTAAAAACTGAATCTCAAATGGTGATGTAATTTTCTCAAGGTCATACAGCTTATAAATGGTAGAACTAGGATCTGATGACAAGTTCCCAGTACAGTTTCCACAGCACCATGATGCTTCTTCAACTCTCATCTTCTAAGGTTTTTATAAGCTTTTCCAGACTCCCAAACTTATTCTCCAGATTTTGTTATAAAACTATACATTCAAGATCAAAAGGGGAAAAGAATAAAGTGAAGAAAGCAGTCTAAGTAGAATGAGAGAGAAAAAACTGGTAAAACTGGTTTCATATTTACTGTATCTTAGGCTTAGGACTTCTTGTTTTCCACTAACTCACTGAATCCCCCAAACATCCCCAAGAGAAGCACACTACTGTTCTCACGAATAAATGAGGACACAGATTCGGATAGATGATCTAACTTGCTCAAGCCTATGAGGAATGGCACGTGGGATTAAAATTTTGGTCTGCTCCTCACAGCCATAGAGAAGAAATTTATGGTAACCAGAGGGGGAGGGGGCGATGGAGGCATAAAGTGGGAGTTTGGTATTGACATGTACACACTACTATATTTAAAACAGATAATCAACAAGGACCTACTATATAGCACAGAGAACTCTGCTCAATATTCTGTAATAATCTAAGTGGGAAAATAATTTTAAAAAGAAGAGATACACGTATACATATAAGTGAATCACTTTGCTATACACCTGAAACTAACATAACATTGTTAATCAACTATGCCCCAATATAAAATAAAAATTTTTCAAAAATTCCCAACTAGAAAGCTAAGGCCTAGGACAAGACAGAAATCAAAGTTGTAAAAGACATCAGTAGTAAACATATTTAATAACCTGCTAGGAGCATGAATGTCCCTCAACAATGTCACTGATTGAATATTCTATTAAGAAGATACTAAATTCTTTCCAAATAAGGAGCACACTTCAGTCGGGTTAGCTTTGATTATTAAAAAATTTTCCCATATCTAGACCAAAGGAACAAGATAGAAAACCCAGAGATAAACACACCTATGGGCACTGTATCTTTGACAAAGGAGGTAAGAATATACAATGGAGAAAAGACAGTCTCTTCAATAATTGCTGCTGGGAAAACGGGACAGCTACATGCAAAAGAATGAAATTAGAACACTTCCTAAATACCATACACAAAGATAAACTCAAAATGGATTAAAGACCTAAATGTAAGGTCAGAAACTATAAAACTCTTAGAGGAAAACATAGGCATTACACTCTTTGACATAAATGACAGCAAGATTCTCTATGACCCACCTTCTACAGTAAAGGAAATAAAAACAAAAATAAACAAGTGGGACCTAATTTAACTTAAAAGTTTTTTAAGAATAGGAATTCAAAGAGGAAACTATAAACAAGGTGAAAAGACAATTCTCAGAATGGGAGAAAATAATAGTAAATGAAACAACTGACAAAGGATTAATCTCCAAAATATACAGCAGCTCATGCAACTCAGTACCAGAAAAACAAATAACCCAATCAAAAAGTGGGCCAAAGACCTAAACAGAGAATTCTCCAAAGAAGACATACAGATGGTTAATAAATACATGAAAAGATCCTCAATACCACTCATTATCAGAGAAATGCAAATCAAAACTACAATGACGTATCATCTCACACTGGTCAGAATGGCCATCATCAAAAAAATCTACAAACAATAAATGCTGGAGAGCTTGTGGAGAAAAGGGAACCCTCTTGTACTGGTGGTAGGAATGTAAATTGATACAGCCACTATGGAGAACAGTATGGAGTTTCCTTAAGAAACTAGGAATAAAACTACCATATGACCCAACAATCCCTCTACTGGGCACATATTCTGAGAAAGCCATAACTGTTCAAGACACATGTACCCCAATAGTCACTGCAGTACTATTTACAATAGTTAGGACGTGGAAGCAGTTTAGATGTCTGTTGACAGATGAATGGATAAAGAAGCCGTGGCATATATATATATACAATGGAATATTACTCAGCCATGAAAGGAATGCATTTGAGTCAGTTCTAATGAGGTGGCTGAACCTAGAGCCTATTATACAGAGTGAACTGTCTGAAAAAGAAAAACAAATACTGTGCATGAACCTGTGTATATGGACTCTAGAAAGACGGTACTGATGAACCTATCTGCAGGGCAGCAATGGAGACACAGACATAGAAATCAGACTTACAGACACAGTTAGGGAAGGAGAGGGTGGGATGAACTGAGAGTGGCATGGAAACACATACATTCCCATATGTAAAACAGACAGCCAGTGGGACTCAGGGAGCTCCAAAGGGTACTCTATGACAGCCCAGTGCGGTGGGATGGGATGAGAGTGGAAGGGAGAAGACATATGTATACCTATGGCTGAATCATGGTGATGTACGGCAGAAACCAACACGATATTGTAAAGCAATCATCCTTCAATTAAAAATAAATAAATTTTAAAAATTCTCCCATATACATATGTTTTTGGGAAAGGCCAAACTGATTTCCTATACGGATCAAAATCAGGAAGGGAAAATTGTCTTCTTTAAAGAAGAGATCTGTAGTGGAGTGATGAGCCTTACTAGTTAGTATTTAAATAATAAATAGGAAGGCACACTCATTTGAATTAAGGCAATACATACTATTTGAATATAAAGGCTAAAACTAATTTGGACAAGAAAAGCAGAGTGTAGAGAAGACAAGAATTATTTCTGTTTTAGTCTTAGCACTGACAGCACTTAGCTATAGTGTTTTTGGGTGAGTCGCTTCACTTTTCCAGATCTTGATTTCCTCCCTCTAGCAGACACTGGATCATTTCTCCCAACGTTCAACATATAAAATTCTATTATTACATAATATCAATTATGTGTCATAAATAATCTTTGACTGCATATACATACAGAACACTAGGTTCAGTTCACTGCAGTAGAGGTGGCAACAAGGTTTGAGATAATGCAGACTGATCACTCCTACTCATGCGAACGGTATATGAACCTAAGTTTTATTTCAATTTGAGAAGTAAACAACTTAATGACAGATTCAATCCTTTCTCTGGACAATGAAACTAAAAATCCTCAGGAATATTTTAACATTTAATATTAATACCCTTGTTCAGTAAGCCATAAAATACATACAAAATATGATTAAAAAAATATTTACAGCTATCAGGTTTCTAGAATCTACAAGCAATCTTACAATCTTTACATGGTGTAAATATGGGAATATTTTCTATTTTAGGGATTTCCTGGTGGTTTAGCAGTAAAGAATCCATCTGCAATGCAGGAGACACAGGTTCAATCCCTGGGTTGGGAAAACCCTCTGGAGAAGGAAATGGCAACCCACTCCAGTATTCTTGCCTGGGAAATTCCATGGACAGAGGAGCCCAGAGGAATACAGCCCACGGGGTCTCAAAGAACAACTAACATACTTTCCCATTTTCAGAGTGTTCTTAAAAGGGCTAAACACATTTCACCTTCCTGACCACATCAATGGTTTGGTTAAATTCTGTCACAGAGGTAGAACAGGAATCAGGCAAAGTTACCAGTAGCAGAGATAGAAGTGGTTTCACTTTAAGGTAGAGGATATCATTGGTTAAGTGTTCAGTATTCCACAAAGAGGAATACTAGCGAACAGGAATGGCAGTCAAAATGTGAATAAAACAAAGGTGAGGAGAAGAAACACTGGATTCAGAGAGTATTTATGTAGCAAAGTAAAGAAACAGAGTCGTGCTAATCGATTCTAAAAATCCACTAGGACATAAGCTTTATAAGGGCAAGGGCTTTTATTGGTTTCTATGGTGATATGATGCATTTGCCTGGAGAATCCCATGGAGGGAGGAGCCTGGTAGGCTACAGTCCATGGGGTCGCAAAGAGTCGGACACGACTGAGCGACTTTACTTACTTACTTACTTATGATGCAGTTAGAACCATGCCTGCACACAGTAGGTGCCTGATATGTATTCATTGAATAAAGACAAAGAGGAAACAACAGAAGCAAATTGAAACACGAACATAACAACAATAATAAAAACGGAAAAACAAGCATAAACGCAGACATGGTACCATTCATGGCCTGGTAGAAAGTTCAGGATGAGAGTTATAGACCAGTGCTCAGGGGCTTCCAGCTCAATATTAGACAAGTCATAACCTTTTAATATCTTTGTTTTTCAGTCTACAGATTCTCTCTTCCTTCATGCTTTCAAAGGATATTATGCAATATTATTTAAAGGGAAGGAAGACAAACAGAGATGTATGGTCTGGGACATGATTTTCTGGGAATGCAAAAATGCTGATATGTATATTTATATGTCAATATGAAGGAAAAGAAGAAGGTGAGATAAAGAAAAGGGCAAAATTTTGAATCAATGGTGGCTGTAACAAACCAGTATGTTGTTCATCAGATGAAGACATTTTTTTGGTATGTGTTTTTGTAAAATGTGTAACTATTATTCAGTATTAATTATGCAATAAGTTTCTATAGGAAAGAAAAACAGGTGAAGATGCTTTGATATCTCAGAGTGCAGTAGAATTTTGACAAAGAAAAGCCAACATGGCATAATTAGGAAAATAAGAAAGATTCAAGATACAATTGGGAGTGTGAGAAGGGAGAGGAAGGAAGCAAAACTGGGTATCATAAAGGAATAAGGAGAAATAATTAAATTGGGATGTTCAGGAAAGAGGTGAGCCATATAGCCATCTGCTGCCTGTCAGGAAAGAGGTCATCTGAGAAAAAATAAGCTGTTTTCTCAAAAGCAAGCTGAATACTGTATGAGTGATGAAATAAAAAAAGATTGTATCTGCTGAAAATTTAGTAAGAACAGAACAAGAGAGTGAAAAGAAAATTTAATTTTAATTTTTTAAGTGGGAACTCTATACACATGACCAGTGGTCCCACTTGAAGTACTTCCTGTAACTAACAGTCAGATGCCACTTAAACTACCAGATTTAGTCTTCAGCTCTAACTCTCTTGGGCTTCCCTGGTAGCTCAGATGTTAAAAAATCCCCCTGCAATGCAGGAGCCCCTGATTCGATCCCTGGATGGGAAATATCCCCTGCAGAAGGGAATGGCTACCCACTCCAGTACTCTTGGAGTTCATGGTGGCTCAGACGGTAAAGAATCTGCCTGCAATGCAGGAGACCTGGGTTGGGAAGACCCTTATCTAAAGAGTCAGACATGACTGACTGACTTTCACTTCTCTTCACATCTAATCCTCTAGAACAGGGGAAAAATGATAGGGGAAAACAGCACTGTTGGGGATTAAATGCTGGGAGATAAGACATTGCTCTATTTTCTACTATTAGGGTTTCCCTAAACTTTTCAGAGTTTTGTGAATTTTAATAAAAGGGTTCATTTTGCTAAATTGTTCAGAGTCTGGCTTTTCTCACCAGTAAATTAATAAAATTATTTAGTTCACATCGAGGATCTACCCGTTTCTTCCAGTTTTTAATGTCTTAGGCTTTCAACAAATATGGTGAAAGCAGAGAAAATTTATTTGGAATCACCATTCTGAAACAACTATAGGTACAGTTGCAAGGAAGTAGAAGAGTCTACTGGGCTTAAAACAAATGCCACTTTTCAACAGAAGGGGAAAAATCCTATAGTATAGTCAATTGATCCTGTTGAATTTTGCATAGTGTAGTGATTCATATTATCACTCTGGTAACAACAGTGTGCCATGAAACTCAACAGTACAAAGATTTAAGAAAAAGCAAAACAAGTTTGGCCTAAGATGAAAATACTAATATACTCGTGTGTGTGTGTGTGTGTGTATACACACATATATATACATATATATATATAAAATTTATTTATTCAGCTGCACTGAGTCTTCGTTGTGGCACATGGGATTTTTATAGCATATGGGATCTAGTTCCATGCAGGGGCTGAACCTGGGGCCCCTTGCATTGGGAGCATGGAGTCTTAGCCACTGGGCCACCAGGGAAGTCCCAGAAAATACTAATACATTCTTATACCCAAGAGTCAGTTGTCAAGCAGGCTGCACCATTCAGAAATACATTTTCTTTCAGAATGGTACCCTAGTTTCCTGGTTATAACTTAATTAATCAGCTCTTTTTATAGTCATCTAAGTTTGCAATCTCCCAGCGTCAGATCTTTCCAGATAAACAAAAGGTAAGAAAAATTTTAAAGCCCAGGCAAAGGAAACAAATGAATGGTTCCAGAAGTGCCTTGATGAAAACTATAAACTTAACTATTAACATAATAATATAATTATGGTGGGAAACCACTAACCACACAAAGAAAAACTTTAGTAGAATTACATATACACGTTTTAATGTTTTCATATTTTATGTACTGTCTAAATAGTAAATTCAAGCCCTGTATTAGATTGCTTACTCCCTACTTGTATGCATCGTCTAAGATGGTAAGAACATGCAATTATATTGCCTTATGAAAGAAATACTCATTTTAAAATAGGTGACATAGTCACTACACCTCTAGTCTATTTAAAAGGTGACATTTTGCCTAATAAAGACAAAGAGTTTCTTGATTTTAGAAGAGTCAATAAGGGAGAGAGTAATTCTAGTATTTATGGAATAAAACCCTAATGTGCTAATAGGTAGATTGGTTTGGGAAATAACACAGCAGACACAATTACCGGGATTGTCTCTGTTCTACTCTCACCGGCTCCAGGATAAAGAAGAATCAATTAGCCCTCCACAGACTATGACCTTGAAGGCTACAGCTCTGTGTATAATACACTGAACATGCTGAGCCAGATAGAAATGGAGAATCAAGTTCTGAGACCACAGAAGAGCACGGTTCAGATATGATAATGTCTTTTTAAAACATAAGCTGTGACAGCTTCAGGCATGTCAAAAGCATGCAGGATGAAGAAAGAAAAGCCCTGTTCTTTCTGTGACTAAACGATAGTTTCTTAGTAGAAGAGCAAAAAGTGAAAGAGGTTGCAAAATGACTATCTAATACCAAGCTTTTCTTTCTTTCTTTCTTTCTTTTTTGCCCTCCTTTAGTTAACGGTTACAAGCTTCTAAACAGCTAATCAATCACTTAAGAGTGTTTAAAATCAAAGCTCCCTGGACCAGTGCTTTTCCAAAATAAAAGAAATATAGACTGATAATTTTTAGGATATTTATGTTTTTGTTGTTTTCAGGCACTAGTTCAAAAAAGGAATGCTAAGGGTCTCACACAGCAAACCCTATAGGCGGTAAAGTGTTAACCAGCTGTCTAACCCTAACTTTCCAGAAAACTACATCCCAGACAGCTTTTGCAGGCTTATCTCCAGTGCACTCAGAGTGCTGCAGCTGTGTATCTGGCCAGAACTGGCTACTATGATGCTTTTAGACAGTAGTAAATCTTTTCCACTCAATAGAAACGCCAGAAAAATCAATGTCCTGCCTTGGAAAAAAAAAAAATGAACAGAAACTGTATGGAATGTATAATCTATTAAAACACTTAGGAAAAGAATTTACCTTAGAAAAGAATTTCTCAAAACATCACAAGATACTTTTTAAAACAGTCCTAGATCAGGAAAATGTGCTGGAGGTTTCTTTGTTTGCTTGTTTTCCTCCAATGACAAAATTATAGGATTGAGTTGAAGAGTTTTTCAAAGGGTCTTCTTTATTTTTCTGAAGAGCTAAACTGATTCAGGCACATTTTAATTCAAGACTGAAGTTGAAAATGATAAAAAGACAAAAGAAGTAACCTTGTCTTCACAGTGAATTTTGCTTCTCTTTGCAGGATCTGTACTTGCTTTTTATAGCCTGTCATTTCATCTGGGTATTATTTCCCGGTCACTTTGCCAGGTGGGAAGAGACGGTGAATACAGCGATGGCTGTCAGATCTTTAATGATGCTTCAGGGATTTGATAAAGATACAAAGCAGTGTCTGCAGAAAGGAGGTTCTTCCCTAATTACACCTGAAAAGCAAGCCTCTTTTGTTTTTCTCTTTAAATCTTTGCCACTGAAACTGGTGTGTATGAAATGAGCCTGAATCACAAGCACAAATCAAGTTTTTCTGCATTTCTAGAACATATGGCTCTCCCGCATACTGAACGACATGTCTGCAAAAGATATTTTTAATCTTCATTACCATCCAGAGGGAAACAGTAGGGGTATCACATCACAGAATCTTTACCCTCACCTCTCCTTTAGAGACTTTACTTACACACAGTATTCAAACTGAATTCTCCGATCCTTTACTTTTTTCTAAGGAAACAGTTTCAATAGTGAAAAGAAGACAGTGAAACAAAAGTAAATTATAAACTTTTTTAAAAGCTATAGAAAATGCCTCTCTTCTATAATGACATTTAAAACAATCTGACTAGTCATGGTTTCATCCTTGTCAACTTTTCCATTATAAAGCATTGCAATGACCAGTACAGATGACAAGTAGGACTCCTCTGTATTGTTTTAAGAGCACGGGCTCTCTTCACTCACAGATTATTAAACAGGACTGCTGCAATCTTACAGACAAAAATTATCTTACTAATGAGTCTTGTACTTTCTAATGACTGTCAAGGAAGCTATTTAAATATTTGATTCCAGAAGGCAAAACTAATTTGGACAAACTATAATAGGAAAGAATATATATATGTGTGTGTGTATATATATATATATATATACACACACACACCAGAGTCACTTTGCTGTACAGAAGAAATTAACACAACACTGTAACATCAACTATACTTGAATAAAATTTTTAGAAAAACCTAGTTTGGGGAAAATCCTTTCATGTGGAATTGTACCAGATCCTGAATAAAACTGCCCCTAACAAGTGCTCAGCAACTCAAACTATAATCTGAGCATGACAGCAACCTGCTGGTAAGAGGTGAGTGCTGTAAACATCTAAGATTTCATGTGATATTGGGAAGAAGTAATTAAAGTACAAATGTGGGGAGAAGTGGTTTAAGGAACAGGAAGAAGAGATGGAGAAAGATAACGCGCAACTTGGGCTGGCTGGAAGGCAAAGGTTAACAGAAAGGTGAGGAGAGGTAATGGAAAGTTTACATGGGGAAAAAAAAACACATCAGGATCCTACTCACTGCTGTACAGAAGTCATATATATATAAAATGGTCTGATGTTTTGAAAGTGTTAGAAACCAATGGAACGGAACTGAAAGTCAAGCATGGCTCAGAGATGCTGAAGCTCTGGGTCCTCACCCGGGATTTCACCATCCAGGAAGAGAGAGTTGCTGTGACAGCATCAGTTCTAACCAGCAGTTTGTAAGGTCTCTTCACTCATCTCTCCCGGAGCAACCCAGTCACATGATGCGCTTAAACCAAACCATGCCATTCAACTCCGAGAAGACAAGGACCTCAGCTCTATGCTCTAGAGAACACTTCGGACGACCTCAAGCCCACCCATCTCCTCTACACATCCTCACCCGTCTCTCTCTACTTACAAAGTTTAGGAGCAGTTTGGAGATTAGTTTCTGTTGATGGTGGCTGAGTGGCTGCCTTGGGTGTTCTCACATCAGGGCTCCGAGTGGGTGAAGGAAGGGATGGAGCAGTGGACGGCCGGAAAGAAAAAGCAAAGATACGGTTCTTGGGGGTGGGGACCGCCGAAGGCTCGGAGGACCCAAGGGCATTGTCAACTTGCACTGTAACTCGAACCTCAGTTTCAGACTGAGCCCTGGAGACAGGTGAAGTGTACGCCTTGGCTGATACCCACACAGCAGCTGAAGCTGCAGTTGGATCCAGAGAAATAATAGGATCCTGGCCTAATCCCCCAGGGTCAAGGTGAGTGGGAGAGTCATACTCAAAAATCTTGTCCACAAACACCCACTTGAGGCCGGCGATGCAGAGGCAGAGGCTGACCAGGCAAGCCAGGATGGGGACGATGCAGATTTTCTCTGAGTTGAGGCAACCTCTCAGGCGCTCGGTTTCCAGGCAGACGCAGCAGGGAAGAGTCAGGCCCACGAGCCCCGGGGACCTCCCATCTTCAGTCTGGGTCTCCGGCATGTCTTCGGCTGCCGGAAGTCCGTCCAGAGATGGGTCTGCACTCAGCTGAGTGGAAGGGCTCGAGGACCTCTCAGCAGCTCCCTCGGACATGTCTGGGGAATAAATCTCCATCGGCTCACCTCCAGGAGGCCTGGCCTCTCACACTGTCCATTACCATGCAGAGCCCCCCCCAACCAAATGATACAGCATCTTACAGGGAGAAATCGATAAGTCGTCCAAGTCCAAGGCCATTATCAAAAGCAAGAGGAGTTCAGGAGGAAGGCAGGGGAGGCCAAAAAAAAAAAAAAGCCTCTAGCAACAACCAAATAAAAGTATATCGTAATTCTTGACTGCTGTTTCTGGGCCACTTTTGCAGTTCTTTTATATGCTTCTCCAAACCATCCTGGCTGGGTCAGGAAGACGGGAGGCCAGCGGAGAAACCCAGGAGCTGATGCGGCGGCGGTCGGTTAAGTAAACCAGTAGCCCAAACTGAAAGGCATGTTTCTCACCTCGAGCAGCTGCAGCTGGGGTCTGCTCAGATGGAGAAAGCAACTGTCATGCAGAAGAAGTAAAAGCAGGAGCAGGACCAGCGGCGGCGGCGGCGGCGGCAGCAGCGGCGGCGGCAGGAGCGGCAGCAGCGACAGTAGCAACAGCATCCTGTGGTGTGAGCGCGGCGGCTGAAAGGGGCTGAATCATCACAGAGCAGCAGGTGCCTGCCCTCCGAGCATCGCGGCGAAGCGTCTCATCGCAGAGCGCGCTGGAGGCGAGAGCGCGGCCGGGAGGGGCGGTCGCGGCGCTCGCCGCCCTGCCTTCTCCCCCACCCGCCCAGCCACTCCTCTTTGTCCTTCCTGAGCGCTCATTCACTTTCTTCCTCTGCGGCTCCTGCCTTCTCCACAGTCTCTTCCCCTTGCCGTCCCCCTCTTCATCCAGAGACTCTCTCTCTCCCCTCTTTCTTTTTTACCTCCCTCCTCTCCCAACCCCCACCCCTCTATCCGCACTCTGGGGCTGCTGGCTGGTCTGAGTAGAATCAGGATACCCAGCAAGGCGGGACTGCCAGTGACTTCCTATTTTATCCAATTAGAAGGAATAAAGGCCATCAAATCAAAGAGAAGCAGGCAGACAGCAGTTAAGCTGAGTCCCCATGGCCCCCACCCGGCTAGCTTCCTTCTCTCTCTCTCTTTTTTCCTCCCTACCAAAGCTGCCCTAATCTTCCACCCCCACCTCTTATGCTCTAAAGTCTCCCTGGTTCTCTCTTCTGCACCCACTGTTGGGTCAGAAAAAGCCAGCGATCAATGCTAGCAATCTAACAAAGCTAGGATGAGGCGGGGGGTGGATGTAGGTGGGACCTTATGGGTTGGACCTGAGGCTTGGCAAAGTCTGATATCTGATTCCTCCCTAGAGAGGTAAGCTTTTCAACAGCAATTTCTTCCTGCCTGCTGCAGAGAGATAGCATTCCATCCCCAGCCCTCTAATAAGTTTTGTTCACTGAGAGGACTGTTATTGCCTGGTATTTCAACCAACAGCAAGAACACTGTTTTTTTTTTTTTTTCCTCCTAACCATGGACAGCTCTGCCTTCAGCCCTTGTCGCAATGATTGGGTAAGACTTGGTGATGCCCAAGTGTGAAGTGTGGAATATACATTGGAGAAGGGGGTGCTCAGGGAGGGGACAGAGGTCTTTATGTGCCCATACTGGTCCCCTTTAAATTTTTATCCTTCTGTCCCACTCACAGCAGTCCCAGACTGATGTCCAGCCAACAAGAAACACCGTAACAGCTATAGAGAAGGCTCCCGCTTCGTCTTGAAATTAGCCTTCATTGTGACTCCACACTGCGGAGGTTGAATTCCCTGAGCGCTGTAATGTATACCACATGTCCTCAGCTATAACTGCACTGCAAGGATTAAGAAGACTTTTTTATATAAGAGCACGCCTTTAGGGTTAAGTTTCAGGAGCTTTACCTTAAAGATAGTTTCACTGCCGACTCTTTTCTTTTTCCTTTTAAAACAGCAGTGGTTAAAAGGCTGGAAGAAATGCACTGTCCTTAATACAGAGAACAGGTAGCCCAGACCCTCCTGTTCACTGCATGTCTGCATCTGAATCTTTAATCCACACTTTACTGTGACTGGACACCTGAATGGTTTCCAAGGAACCATTTTGTTCACCTATGTCAATAGGAGTCTTAAAAACGGTCTCTAAATCCATACTACATAACCATCATGTGAGTCCCAGAAGCAATAAAATTTAAAGTTGAAGTCCTGAGAGAATCTGCTTTAAGCATGTTATATATTTTGTAGAACACAATCTCCACTGCTTTGAAATATTTTTAAGCTTCTAAGTGGGCATAAGATAATATTATCATTCTTTCAAAATGAAATTAGCCCATAATTATAAGTGATTTAAAGGGTACTGACATCTTAAAGTGTGTTTGCAGTACTATAACTAACAACAACAACAAAAGCCTGAACCAATTTGCATTAATTGTAATTATGGCTCTGACAAGCTTCTGGGCAAAATGAATTATCCTTAAATTCACCTCTACATAACCTGCATTTATATAGCAGTAACTTGTACTTTAAAATAATTCCTATGCCCACTTTCTAACTTTTAACTATTTGATTTTAAAGAAGAAAGATTTTTCTTAAAGATTCAAGCAACGGACATGAAATTTCACATCATCAAAAATCTATAGGGAGGCATTTACAGAATTCAGACTGAGAGGAATTAAAATTTTAATGACCATTTTTCATGGAACGCTCAAAATCAGTTAGGCAAGTAAATACTTATGCTAAATCAGGATCATTTATAATTCCTTTAGATATCACCCAGGTTAAATTTGTGGTACTTAATTTCATGATTCTGCACCAAACCAGTATTCACGCAAGTATCATACTCATACATTGGCATTTCACCCACAGCCAAGGTCACCTAGATTTCAAAGACTAACACGGAGTTCAGAGCCCAGATCAGGTAGGGAAGCGAAGGTACTGAGAAGAGTAACCTGTAGTTAAGAAAAGTGCTCCTTCAGTTGCGCCAATACCAACTATTCACCTTGCCTTAATCATTAAGAACAAACATATTCAGCAGACAAAGTAATTACTGGGCACTGCTCTAGCCGTCATATTAAAGATGACCAACACTTACAAAGGAAAAGAATGGATTATGCAAAGGATAGGAACTTAAGAGACAGACTACACAAATCACATTGTGGGATATACATGTGTCCTCCCTGGAGAGGCAGTTCATGAATCCTGTGAGTTCTTGGAGCTAAGATCAGTTTGCAGACAGCCAGCCTCCCATAGAGCTGCTTCCCATGCACTTAGAAGGTAAATGTAATTGAGAAAGGGAGTAGGTAAAGAATAAAAGGAATTCTCCTTTTAGGAGAATACCTGAGACTAGGAGTCAGAAGTTGCCTTTATCCCTTTAGCAAATCTTACTAGCAATAAAGAAGTGAATACAGGATGATATGAATGGGACTGAGGGTCAGAATTTCTTTGACTAGAACATGCATGTTTGTAGGAAGAATTGCAAGCATATGTCACTTTAACCCTTCAGCCTCCATCTTCAATAAAGTTCGGAAACACCCATATTTCCATGTTTCCTTAAACAATGAACAAGAAACAAATTATTATTACCTTTTTAAAACTGCATAACCACCTCTCCTATAACAACCTCTACCTTTATAGAGCTCCACTGTGATTCCAGGCACTCTGCTAGGTTCTTGTCATACACAATTTCTGATCTTCACTAAATTCTATACAGAACATATTATCTTTTTTGTTTAAAAAAAAAAAAGGACTCAGGCAGCTTATATAACTTAGCTATGGACATATAGCTATTAAACAATAACACCAATAGCACAAATTTTGAACAAAATTGTGACTTATGCTATTTCTACCAAATAATATTGTTTCTTGTTTTTAATCAAAAGAAGGCATCTGATTACATCTTGTTTACCTATTACTTCAATAGGAAAAATAAGAGAACCAGAAAGTATAACAATGAAATAGGCGTTTTAATTTTACTTTAATGTAGTTGCTAAATGAACTTAAAGGTGTTGAGTTTCCAGAACAAGAGCCTTCTAAAATTCTGCCTAGTGATCTTTAGAGGTTGCAAGAATGAACCATAGGTTATTTACATATGATCTGTTTATAGTTTAAATAGAAAAGCTCTTCCACAGTCTCTGTTCTGAGATCCTCTTGGGAAGATCTCAAGATTTCAGTTACATATTTGCTATGAAACAAATTGCCCTGAAACACATTACATTTGTTGTTAAACTAATAACCACTGTATTACATCTCACTAGCCTGCAGGATTACTGGGTTCAGCTGAGTGGTTCTTCTGCTCCATTAGATATCAGCTAGGGCTGCAATCCATTGGAGGTGTAATTGAGTTGAAAAAGTCAAGATTCACACACATGACTAGCAGCTGATGCCAGATGTCAGCTGGGAACTCAGCCGGGACTGTCAGATGGTGCACCAACATGTGGCTTCTCCACGTGGCTGGACTTCTCACAGCATGGCAGCTGTGTTCTGAGAGGATACAGCCCAAGAGTGAGGAAGCACAAGCTGCCAGTCCTCCTTAAGACTGACTTTGGAAGTGGTGCAGGCTCATTTCCATTGCATCCTATTGGCCAAATAGTCACAGTGCCAACTGAGATTCAAGGAAAGGGGAGATAAATCTTGATGGAGAGAGTAACAAGGAATTTGCAACCACAGTTAATCCACCACAACAGTTAAAGTCAATGTTAGTAAGTCGACCTGGATCAAGAGGCTCTGTGGTAATGTAGAATGAGATTAAGCAGAACCAAGTCAAAACGCACGTATATTTCTGATACACAGTATTCCAGCTTCCTTCTAAACCAGCTTCAATGAAGAAAACAATCCCATTATGTTGTGCATACGTGAGTGCTTATGCTCGGTTGTGTCTGACTCTTTGTGACCCTTTGAGCCCTTTTAAATCCTCTGTCCATGGGATTTTCCAGGCAAGAATACTGGAGTGGGTTGCCATTTCCTTCTCTAGGGGATCTTCCTGACCCAGGACTGAACCTGCATCTCCTGTGTCTCCTGCAGGCAGATTCTTTACCCACTGAGCCATCAGGGAAGCCTTCTATTATATCATCCAGTAGAAAATACTAAAATTCCTCTGCTACTTCAAGTCAAGCTAGGCTACTACATCGGCATCCCTTTTATTTATTATCAGAAATATTTAGCATACCTCCAGGAGATGAAAGAGGATGACCATATCACATAAACTTACTTTCTCTTTTACTTTTTTTTTTTTTTTTTTTTGGTGTATTGGTTATTTCCCACTGAAAACGTTTATCTCTGAAAAAGTCGACCCTTGCTCTGTAACTTTATGGCCAAAACATAGAATTTACTTTGTGATATCTAATACCATGATGATAGCAGTGATTTCATTTTTTGGATTGCAATCTTTGAGGATGACTACGTATACATTATAATGATTTATTCATTGCTAATGAATTAATCACAATTTTCACAAGAAAGCTTCAGGACTTAAAAGGATCCCTAAAACTTGCTGCTTCTTATGAGAGGACCAAGTATTCAACTGGATCTGTTAGCTTCTTCCCACCCATTTGAAAATCTTCCCCCAGCTCACATCTCAGCCCCTCTATGGAACTTCTTCATGGTCCCAAGTCAAAGATACATCATTCTTTAACTTTATATTTGTTGGGGTACATCTTCTCAGGTGTTACTGCTCAATTATGTGACATATATAGGATGGATGGGGAAGAATGCAATTTCTTTGAAGGCCAGGTCTATTAGTATCTGGCTGTCACAAGCTAGAGCTATGCTAGCCGTTCAATACACACATTTTGTTTGGTTTTATTTTTAACTGTAATTCATTTACACAGATCATGGCACCTCTAATAAATTGGTAGACCTTTTTCATGTCCATCTATCTATTCAAAATGCCCTCTATACTCCACTCTATTTTTTTCACATCTTCTAATGATCAGTTCAGATACATGCTTATCAAATTTATGACTGTTTCCAAATACGGCTTTTATGAATTTATTTTCATCTAGAGAAACTTTGTTACCCCAACTATATTAACTCTCAACTGCCATGGTATTTTTCAGGCAAGAATACTAGAGTGGATTGCCATTTCCTTCTCCCGGGGATCTTCTTGACCCAGGGATCAAACCTGCCATCTCCCATGTCTCCTGCACTGCAGGCAGATTCATTACCTGCTAAGCCATCAGGGCAGCCCCCTATTATATCACCCAATAGAAAACACTCCAATTCCTCTGCTACTTCAAGTCAAGTTAGGCTATATAAACTTATGTTTTGCATAGATCCTTTTAGGAGATGGAAAATTAGGAATAACCCAATATTGAACTGTTTTTCCTGCAGTTCTCTCTTCACCTAAACAGAAAAGTTCTCTCAGGGCAAACCAAATTCATGGGCTTGCCAGTGTTCTTCTATATTACTCAGAATGATAAACAGGCTAAGATTAAACCCATTTCACTTTACTGGGCAGGTATTTTTCTCCCCACTTTGAGGATGAATCAAGACTCTGATTCTCCTTTATTTACCCAGTGAAAATTATTTCAGTAAAGATGGTTTGACTTAATTGTAAGAATCATTTTGTGAGAAGCTGTATTGAATGTCTGATACTGACTCTGGGACTGTGTCCTCATTTTGTAACAAATGATCCATTTACTCTGGCACATTGTGTTCTTTATAAGTTTAGGTCCTTTATCTTCAGCTGCAGTTCAAGAGACAGTAAAGGATCTCAAAGATGAGGATGTGAGAGTTTTATACAGACAGGTTATTTTTTAAAAATTAAATTCCATGTTTATAATCTGATTACTTTGAGAGAAACTATTATTTTCTCACTCCCCGTGAGTAAAATCTTTAGTTATATACAATGATTTTCTTCTTAGTTTTACAAGTCACCTTTCTTTTAATATTATCTTGGACATGTTTGGAACTAGATGGATATCACTGCACATCTCTGTGATAAATGCCAATGAACTGTTCCTACTAAAATGGTTAATTTTATGTCATGTGAATTCCAACTCAGTAAAAAAAAAAAACAAAAAACTATTACACTGCACACTCATCATGGTTTCAGCTTCTCCAACATTTACTTTTAAAAGGAAAACACAGTCAATCTGACCAGTTTTTCCAGTGCACTGCACTAAAATAATCAGACTTTGTCATGTATAGATTGCTCTTTCTTCTACAAAATCTAACAGGTCATGTAGCATTGAATCTCTGACAATTCTTAATTATCTGTGGACTCTAAATTGATGTTGATGATGTAATACTACATCCCAAGGAACTCAAAAGCACAAATGAGGATATAATAAATTGATCTGTCATTGAGAATTTCAATACAAAAGTTTTATGAGAAAATGAGCAAAGGCTTATAACTCTAGCTCATTTTATATACTTAAAATATTATTTTTCATTCTTCAATACCATTCCATTTACATATTTAGAATACACTAGAAATATAAGCCCCAAAATGGGTAGACTGTAGCAGGTATTTGAATTATCTGTATTTTCAACACAGTGTGCTTTGTTATGGAAAGTGTGATAAACTCATTACCAGAATGTGAGCTCCACAAGGGCCAGCACTTGTGACTGTTTCCATTAATACATCCCTACTACCTAGAACATGCCTGGCACGCAGAGGCCAGTACATAAGTATTACCGAGTTAATGCATCAATATGGAAACTACTAAAGAAGGATGTAGTTTGGAAGGACTGATGCTGAAGCTGAAACTCCAATACTCTGGCCACCTGATGCAAAGAACTGACTCATTGGAAAAGACTCTGATGCTGGGAAAGATTGAAGGCAGGAGGAAAAGGGGATGACAGAGGATGGGATGGTTGGATGGCATCACCAACTCGATGGACATGAATTTGAGCAACGTCCAGGAGTTGGTGATGGACAGGGAAGCCTGGCGTGCTGCAGTCCATGGGGTCGCAAAGAGTCAGACATGACTGAGTGACTGAACTGAACTGAAAGGATATAAAAACTACTGAAAAAATATCTTAAAAGACATGGATACATCATTGTTCAGTTCAGTCGCTCAGTTGTGTCTATATGGATATACCATATAGAGTTTTGTGTGAATAAAGCAAATAATATTAAATTAACTGTGTATGATGGGAAGAAGAAAAACCAAAAGGAAAATCATCTTTATAGTGACTGCTCCAAGGTTATATGGATGGATGGTCATTCAAGATTATTAGACAATACATGTGGAATTAGTTACCTTGAACAAGTATCCTTGGTTCACTTCATTAATATTCACTACTATAAGCTCCCAGCACAAAGCAACACAGCTAACAGAGAAGTTTTGTTTGTTATATTCTTAGGTATTGTGGCAAATGGCACAAATATACAAGAAATAATCTGTATTTTTAAGTGCATGGATATGTATAATAGTATTCAAGGAAAATCATAAAGGCTGTACTTTGGTGAAGTAAGAGAAATTAAATATAGTAAATAATTAACTAAACATGACAATCAATGCAAATGTAATACAAATTCAGTACAGTTTCAAAAAATGGAAGTTGTTGAACTTGATTTATACTTAGGCACTAGCTATTTGTTTATAGTTGGGTTGCTGATCAGCTGACTGATCTCCAGAGGAATTTAAAAAAAAATGCATTGAAAAAAAAATGCATTGAGTACATCACCCTTACAAATGCTCTAGCAATCTGTTTGCTTTGAAAATCTTCTGTTTCAAACAGAAACTGTTAAGCATGAGATGGTCCACATGTGAAGGCAGTTATGAATTACTTACAAAAGAGTTCCATCCATTTAAGAGACTCTGAAATGTCATAAAAAGCCATGTGTAAAATAAACCCTCAGTTTACCTGAAATAAAGGAAGCTTGGGAAAGGATGATCTGAATTGTTCTACTTTTCAACACAGCCCAAACCTGTACATCCGAGACTTCAGCCAGAGGAAACATCTTAAAAATATACATTTTCCACAAAATCTACACAGTTCTCTCTCTTTTTTGCTGATTAAAATGAAAATGCAAAGTTGTGCCAAAGGGAAAAAAAAAGAGGGATAAAAATATATGCATCTTCTAGAACTGATCTGGGATTCCAGTGAGCCATATAACCGGCGATTCTGCTGTAAGGTCATAAGCCTTATGATACCCTTACAAGCAGAAGTATTCCATTTAAGATCAGATGCCAGCTCCATATTTTCTGCAGTTTCTCAGTTCAAGGGGTGGAAACTTTTTCTGCACTGTGGGACAATTTTCATTACCTTCAAAATATGAATTTGAAAATTGTAAGACAAAAATATCTTATGATTGGAACTCCAATTCAAAACTTTGTATCATAAATCACACCACACCATGTATTGTTAGTTACATTGGCTTAAGAATGACTTGTATCTTTTCTATCTCAGAAATCATCTGGAGTGAAAGGATGTAGGCTTAATGCAAAGATGAACTGTAATCTTGAGAATAATTAGGTTTTAAATTTTTCATTGGCTGACTGTTGGAGCTGGAACAGCCTTGACCCATGAATTTTCTCTTACACAAAAAAGATCTCCGGAGATAAAAAATAACCTGCCTGGAGCACCAACATTAACTTCAGAGACAAGACTAGAAGTCAGGGATATCGCTCCTCCCCTTTCAACTCATTCCTACAAAGGGAAGCTTTTTAGTTTCTCACTAACCACATAGATACCCTTTAGTAACTGCCATAAAGTGAATGGGTCAATGTTGTCACTACCATCATCAGTTATCCCTATAGCAATATCTTACATGAACTTTTACTGTGACTGTTTCTACTTGAAAGTTTAATCTTTTTAATGCTCCTCTGACCACTTTTGGTCACAGCTCTACTGAATATTCAGACCCTTTTTCTGGAAGTTATTTAGAAGCCAATATTCATATTTAGACTTGGTTATTAACATTTCATCACTAAGGGATGTAGAATGCAGAATGTAGGCAAAATGTAGGCTCTAATCACTTACATGGGAAGGTATAGAATAAAGAGACTAGTGGATAAAATGGAGCTTATCTTCAGGAACGAAGACTGCCACCCCAAAATAGCAATCAGGGGATTCCCTGGTGGTCCAGTGGTTAAAGTTTCACCTTCCAACGCAGAGGGTGCAGGTTAGATCCCTGGTCAGGGAGCTTAAATCCTCCATGCCTTGTATCCAAAAAACCAAACATAAAACACAAGTGATATTGTAACAAATTCAATAGAGACTTCAAAAATGGTCCACATCAAAAGAAAATCTTTTTAAAAAATAGAGATCAGTCCAGTATTACTGCAATGATTCAGATACATACAATGTCAAATGTTGTCAATATCTGAGAATTGGTGAGCCAGGGTTACATCTTCTTTTAATCTGGAGAATTAGAAATCTGGGACAGGGGAAGGAGTGATCATCAGAAACAGGAAAAGGAAGGCTTCTGATGACTGAGTTAAAACCTGAAATACAGTGACTAGAAAATTCCAGGTCCAAATATGATGACTTATCCCAGGGAAACACGTGTTCTATTTGTTGACATAATCCATCAAACATAAATTATTTTAAATAAAGCAATTAAACTTCTACATCATTCATGCTGGGATATTTGGGGATAAGATGCATTCACAAATGCAACTTACGTTAAATTGCATCAAAAATAAAAACTTGACTAATAGATAAATGGGTACACATTTGACAAAGCAACTATGGCAGAAGTTAACTGTAAAATCTAGAGATACAGCATTGTTCACAAGTCATTCAACTTTTCTATATGTTTCAAATTTTCATAATAAAAATGCTAGAAAAACTTAAAAAAGATTTTTTCATGGCTATTTCTGACCACTACATATATAGTATGTTTTATTATAAAACCTTGTAGTGAAAGTGAAAGTCACTCAGTCGTGTGCAACTCTTTGTGACCCCCATGGACTATACAGTCCATGGAATTCTCCAGACCAGAATACTGGAGTGGGTAGCCTTTCCCTTCTCCAGGGTATCTTCCCAACCCAGAGATCAAACCCAGGTCTCCTGCATTGAAGGCAGGTTCTTTACCAGCTGAGCCACAAGGGAAGCCCAAGAATACTGGAGTGGGTAGCCTATCCCTTCTCCAGCAGATCTTCCCGACCTAGGAACTGAACTGGGGTCTCCTGCAGTGCAGGCGGATTCTGTACCAGCTGAGCTATCAGGGAAGCCCATAAACCTTGTAAGCTGATGCCAAAGAAAACAAAATAATCTACCAATCTTACATTCAGTAACCCTCACTGAATTATTTTCTTTCCTCTACTGCATAAGCTCTCCCCACCTACCCTCCCCTACCACACTTACTTTAATTTGAATTCCAAAATTATATCAGGAATATAAGTCACACAATTTGAATCATTATCTAATGGCAAAGGAGTATCTTTCTATGACAAACCATTAGCTGCTATAGAAAATCTAAGATCTCTTCCTGACCCCTCCTTCCATACCATTCCTTTATTGAGAAGAGATTTTGCTTAATGTGATTCTTTAATCACTAGGGAATTGAAACATCTATGAATAATGGGAACAGGGAAATTGTAATGTTCGTTCTCCTGACAAAATCAGAAGGGCTGGACAGTAAGCTTCATTTTGTTGCGGGAAAAAAAAAAGAATCCTTTTATTGTTAAAGATATCTTTTTCAAAGGTCAGCTGGTCAGTGGACACTGTAAGGTCAAAGGCTTTGATGCAGAAGTTGAGTTTCTCCACTGCTGTATCTCCCTTCCAGTTCGGCATACAGAAATTTTATAAAACTATTAAATATTTATGATTCAGTACAAAGCCCCTCTAAAAGCATCTGTATTTAACTAAATCATGTCACTGACAGCAAGAGGCACGCACAGTAATTTAACCTAGCAGGAAAAGTACTTCTTTTACATAACACTGCAGTGCAGAGAGTTTCAACCATATGCTTCTTTCTGTCCCCATATACCTCCTGTAAGAAGGGAAAGCTCAACTTAAATGGTTCAAAGGGCTTTTAGACAGGCTTCTCAAATGAAACATAAATCTTTTGAAGTGCTTCTCAAAAATTCTTCCCCGAGGCTTTGCCAGGACTCTGTCACTAGAGGTCAGACAAATAGTCCCTCCTCAGGTTAAGCCTCCTTAACCCCAGGTTAAATACCTGGATTTAGTTCCATCTTTTCTTCTATCACCACGTCCTTCCAAATGCTCGCTATAGTCTATCACTGATTGATGTTAAAGGCACCCATGTCCAACAGGATCCCCGTCAGCATTCCCTTTACGCACTAAAAGACTCCAGGTTTTGTCTGGGTACGCATGCTAAGTCACTTCGGTCATGTCCAACTCTTTGGGAACCTATGGACTGTACGCTGTCAGGCCTGTCCGTCCATGGGATTTTCCAAGCAAGAATACTGTGCAGTGGGTTGCCATTCCCTTTTCCAGGGGAGCTTCCCAACCCAGGGACTGAACCTGCATCTTACGTGCCTCCTGCATTACAGGTGAATGTTTTACTGGCTAAGCCATTGGGGAAGCCCCTTGTATGGGTCTATCTAAAGTTAAATTATTGTTAACCATTTATAACTCTTAATACCAAAGAATCTATTGAGATATATACAACTACTTAAGGATTTTTTAAGCTACCTAAGCACTGGGGGATGCAGAAGAACAGCAGAGAGATATCTCTAAGAGGAAAAAAAAATGCAAGAGAAGGGAAAACATTTTTAAGCATCTGAGGCTTAGAACTAGCTGTACTCCTGGAGACAGGAGGTTTCAAAATAACCTCTGGCTGGGAAAAGAAATGGGTACAGAAATTATTATTTTAGTGATGTGTGTGCTGTCAAAAATCAGGGCTAAATGCTTGAGTTCTCCAACTTGAAATGATATTACTGTAATTCTGCCAGCATACAGCAAGTGATTAGGAAATTTGCGGCTCAGCATCTAAACTAACTTTTTTTTTCGCAAGATGGCGAGTAAAAAATGGAAAACCTCGGGATGACTTGCTTCTCAAAAGCAGGTTTCAAATTTTAAGGTCACTGTATTTTATATAATGAAAGTAACTTACATTCCTAAAGCCCCACGATATATGTTAATTTATCTACCTATCCATCCACCCATCCATCCAAAAAATTGTTTACTAAGTGGCCAGCTATGTGCCTGGCATTATGCTGAGGCTTACAGACTGGGTAGCAAGAAGGTAAAAGAAGTTCCATCCCATAATCACCCTCTTCTCTGAAGCAGTAAGCGAGGTTATCTGCTGAGAGAGATGATATGATTCAAATTTTGAGAGTGGTAAGGTCTGAGTCACCTTGGAAAACAGAAGAGAAGGCTAACTGTAAAAAACAGAAGCAGGTAAGATATTGTGGCAAGTCGTATATATCCATCTGCTGCTGCTGCTGCTGCTAAGTCACTTCAGTCGTGTCCGACTCTGTGTGACCCCATAGATGGCAGCCGACCAGGCTCCTCTGTCCATGGGATTTTCCAGGCAAGAGTACTGGAGTGGGGTGCCATTGCCTTCTCCATATACCCATCAGTCCTTCCTTATTTACTATCCTTACACTCAGGATTGTAAATCATTGTCTCCTTCTGAGAATTACATTTGGAAAGTGCAACCAATGGAAGAAGACTTGAAAACAGTCATTGGAGGGTATATATGCCAAGTGAAATAAATCAGACAGAGAAAGACAAATACTGTCTGATATGACTTATATGCAAAATCTAAAAAATACAATAAACAAATGAACATAAAAAAATACATAATATAAAAAAGAGGCAGACTCATAGCTACAGGGAACAAGCTAGCAGTAACCAGTGTGCGAGGGGATATAAGGGGTAGGAAGACTAAGAGGTACAAACTGTTATGTGTAAAATAAGCTATAAAGCTATACTGTACAACACATGGAATATAGAGGAACATAGCAATTATTTTATAATAATTATTAAGGGGGTATAACCTTTAAAAATTGCGGCTCACTATACTGTGCGTCTGTAACATATATCAACTATAGTTCAATAAAAAAATAAATTTAAAAAGTCACTGATGACATAAGAAACTATTTTCTGTTGAGCTATACAGAACTTGAACTCAAACAAGACTGAAGTGGGGATAGGAGGAAGAGAAGAAAACAAGAACAAATGAGATAATGAGAAGGTGAAAGTTCATATGCATATCACAGTTTCCACTTCAGATTTACTTCTCAGATCAGTGCACTTTTTTCCAGCACCAGAATTTAATCTGCAACATCAGGTGATCCATTTCATTCTGCTGTGTGGCTTGACTCTGGCCATGATGAAACCCACCCATTCAAATGATGTTTCCAGGAAGCACATGAATCTAAGAACTTTAACCTACTAAACAGCATGATGCCCCTCTGTTGCCTATTTCTTCTGTGAATAAGATGAGAGAAGAAGATATGCCATAAACACGGAGTTCAGCACGAAAGTTTAATTTCTCTCTTTCAATGATTACTTGGGAGAAATTAAATCAGTATTTGAAAACATACTGCATTTACAGCAAGTTCAAAATTATTCATATTAAACTGAAAAGGCAAACTTTGGTCTTTAATGACTCTTCTGCCATAGATTTCCCACATATTTCTCTCCTTTTTGACACTTTATTTCTATTTTTAATTGAAGGATCATTGCTTTAGAGAATTTTGTGGTTTTCTGTCATACATCAACAAGATTTCCCATGTATTTTTTGAAATGTGTGCTCTTTCTCAGATTTTCCAGATCTGTTCTAGATTGATTTTGCCCCTACAGCCTTTGGGAATTTCATTAATTCATTCAGTAATTGTTTGGTAAATGCCTAGCATGTTCTATGGGGTCACAAAGAGTCGGACATGACTTAGCGACTGAACAACACAATATGTGCCAGGCCCGGCTATGGTTTTTCCAGTGGTCATGTATGGATGTGAGAGTTGGACTGTGAAGAAGGCTGAGCGCCGAAGAACTGATGCTTTGAACTGTGGTGTTGGAGAAGACTCTTGAGGGTCCCTTGGACTGCAAGGAGATCTAACCAGTCCATTCTAAAGGAGATTAGCCCTGGGATTTCTTTGGAAGGAATGATGCTAAAGCTGAAACTCCAGTACTTTGGCCACCTCATGCGAAGAGTTGACTCATTGGAAAAGACTCTGATGCTGGGAGGGATTGGGGGCAGGAGGAGAAGGGGACGACAGAGGATGAGATGGCTGGATGGCATCACGGACTCGATGGACGTGAGTCTGAGTGAACTCCGGGAGATGGTGATGGACAGGGAGGCCTGGTGTGCTGCGATTCATGGGGTCGCAAGGAGTTGGACACGACTGAGCGACTGAAATGACTGACTGACTGACTGCATAAAACTGAGAAGAGGGAAGAGACTGCAGTGGTTCCTGCTTCCAAGGTGTTATATTCTAAAAAGGGACTTCGTTTTCTTAATCCCAGTCTGGCACAAATGCAAATACTGCAGAAGTGAGAGTCCGCAGTCTTAGAATAGATTCTATTTGTGTGGCAGACACATTGTGGAGTGATTAAAAGGAAAAAAAAAAAAAAGAGCCCAGCAAGAAGTACTATTTGTTGTATAAGTGTGATATGTTTCTCAGATTTTCCTTCACTGAGGATCCAGTTATGAAAGCGATTACCTCTGAAGAGTTTTGTTTTGATGAGTGTTGGAAGAAAAATGCAGAAATTCCTTTCCAGAAAGGACCATGCCCTAGAGGCTTTGGAATTACTGTGACAATTATGCTATTAGAAAAACATAATCCATCTTTTTCATTCTCAGTCACTATTAATATCAAAACAAAACACCCATCAAAACCAACTGGGTATAATAGAAAATTAATGGTGGGTTGATTTATTTTTTTAAGTTTTTTTAAAAAGTTTTTTGCTTGATTGTTTCTGGCAGATAGAGTAAAATTTTAAAAATAGTAATGCATTTTATTATTATCTTTTTTGGGGGCCACACCATGTAGCATGTGGGATCTTAATTCCCCATCCAGAGACTGAAACCATGCCCCACATTGGAGGCATGCAGTGTTTTAACTACTGGTCTGCCAGGGAAGTCCCTCTTCTTGATGAAGACTTCTTATTTACCGATGATGCCAATGCAGTTTTAAATTTAGGTAGACAAGTTTCTTGAATTATTCATAAATACATTTTATTCATATTTTATTCAAATTTTTATTCATATGAATAAAACTTTATTCATATTCATATATTAAATTCATAGAAATTCTGACATTTCAAAACAAACATCAAAAAGAAAAAACCATATTACATACATGCAGATAGAGATCTGATGATTTGATTAAAAAATTGGTTGCTTATAGAAGATAGTGTAATCAATAAGGAAGTTCAACATGATTTGAAGAAATAAGTATTAAATATTTTGACTAACATTAGTTCTGATAACTACCTAGTCTCTGCAAAAGTGCTGACCTGGCAAGACAAAAGATGACCAAGTGAGTTTTCCTATTAAAATTATAAGTTATTATCCTCATAAATATATCAGGTCTTCAAATATGAATGGATGATTATTAAAGAAGCCAACAATAAAGTGATTAGAATTAATTTGCTTTATCAAATTATAAACATGATTTTTCCTTTTTTTTCAATTAATTCTGATGACAATATATAGAGAAACCCACTTATTCAACATCTAAATCAATTTAAATATTTTATTCTTATAATTTTATAAGTGTTTATAAGCTAAACATTGTCAGAATGTGAATGTCCAATGATAGCATATTCAGTGAAAAGAAGGATATATACTGGGGTGAAACTTTCTTATTTTATATTAACATTGTCTGAAGATGCATTTGAAAGAACATTGCTAAAGCAGTTTTCAGTTTTAATAAATGGTGTCTCTTGTTTAAGTACCAATATCTTTTGTGTTCAAAAATAAAACATTAATTTTTAATCCTATAAGTAACAACTTGAAAGTTAAAAGTATGATATACATTTCTTGCTTTGCTTTTAACTGTTTTGGGGTAATTTTTGGGTGCCCCAACCAGGGATTAAACCCACACCTCCTGCAATGGAGGGCAGAGTCTTAACCACTGGACCACCAGGGAAATCCCCATTTTTAACTTATTAACATAGTATTTTCCCTTCTTCATTTCAAATCCAAAAGTGTGTTACACCATCAAGATACCTGGAGCATCAGGTATTATCTTTACCCAATATCTCATCTCCTTATTGTTCTTAAGGACAAGTCTGCACACACCCAAAAAGTCAATGAATTCTGGGCAAACTAAAAGACGTTCTTAAAATGAGGAGCAAATTAGATCTAATTATGGGTGATAGAGTTTTGAAAGTTCCTAGATTAACATTACAAGCACTTTCCATGTTAAATTAAGCGTGTAGTTTAGTCAGCAAAGATATTCTTTTTATATATCTTGTTTATGTCTACTATAAATATCATAAGCATTCCATTAGCATCTAACCCAGTGATTAATGCATATATGATGGAGTCAGGTTCTAATCAGTGACAATAACTGCCTGCAAATATTTCCACAACTGTTCATCTCCCAACTCTTTTTCCCTGACTAACAGTGACATGCCTACCAAAGTCTAAGGGTTCATGTAGTTACAGGAAACCAGATGCATTATTTATAAGGATGCAGAGGCTAGAAAGTTCAGCTATGCTGCCTACCCCAGCAGTAGTAGGCTCTAAGCTATTGGCGACAGGAAGCTTGCCAGTGCATTAGAAGATGAGATTGAAGGGATCCTTGCCAAATAAAATAGCTAAGTAATAACAAATGGTAAAGAAGAGCCTTGGGGGTTGCAGGAAGTCCTGAGCTCACTGCTGAAGCACAATTCGGATCACCAAGCTTTTGCAGTCAATGCAGAAAGAGTTGTAATCCCAATTAATTCTTTGTCTCATCTTTCTTGAGTGCTTGCTTTTTAATTACAGTTATACATTAAAAAGAAAAAAATAAACCAGTCAATTCTAAAGGAAGTCAACCCTGAACATTCATTGGAAGGACTGTTGCTGGAGCTGAAGCTCCAATACTTTGGCCACCTGATGTGAAGAACTGACTCATTGGAAAAGATCCTGATGCTGGGGAAGATTGAAGGCCAGAGGAGAAGGGGATGACAAAGGATGAGATGATTAGATAGCATCACTGACTTAATGGACATGAATTTGAGCAAACTCTGGGAGACAATGAAGGACAGAGGAGCCTGGTGTCCAAAAGAGCTGGACACAAGTTAGTGACTGAATGACAACAACAAATAGAATCAGTATACAAGTGAGAAAATTACAACTGCTATACATGAGGCATGGTGTACAGTATCACATTTCAAGTTCAGATAGAATTCACTCTGTATTAGTCCACCCTATTTATAACTCCACTTTACTGTTTTAGTGATTCTGGACAAACTGGTATATTTTCCCTTTTTGATTTCAAAGAAAAGTAAATCTGGCCCCAAACAAAAAGCCACAATTTTTTATTCTTCATGTATTCAAAACTGATATATTGCTACAGCGATATCTGTCATGACTTTAAGTAGATTTTGAGGTCGTGCCATTCCAGTTTCATTTTCTGTTTAATGATTGTCAGGCACTTGGAATTTATACCACAGTGCAACAAAAGGCTGCCTGCTAAATGTTAACAGCAGCAGGGGATGAGAATGCCATCTTGCCTGGGGAGAAAAGACCCTAAAGATGGACAAAAAAAATGTCAATCTAAACATACACACAAAAGTTATGGAAGGAACTGTTAAAACCAAATAACCTTCCTATCACTCTAATATATAAACAAAAAGCTATGGATTTTATTCTGTATCTCAAAATTAACCTAAAAATTATCATCAAAATCAAAGATGAAGTAGTTGAAACTACATAGCACATATTATGCTTAGTCTTATCTTGAGCAAACTGAGTTTCAGATATTTAATATTTAACACAGGTACTTTTTTAGGTGGAAGAGGAATGGTTTATGGTATTCCTTCTACATTATCCATGGGCTTCACCAGTGGCACAGTGGTAAAGAATCCACCAGCCATGAGTGAGATGCGGGTTCGATCCCTGGGTCAGGAAGATCCCCTGGTGAAGGAAATGGCAACCCACTCCAGCTTGCCTGGAGAATCCCATGGACAGAGGAGCCCGGCGGGCTACAGTCCATGGGGTCACAAAGTGTCAGACATGACCGAGCGACTGAGCGCAGGATCAGCAGTTCAGCTCTACATTATCCAAGTATCTCACAAATATGATTTGTTACCAAAACCCATCTAGTTTTAACTCCTTATACCATAATAAATGTGCATATATATTTCTGTACCTTGTTCAGGAACCCTGATCCATAGAATTGATCTGGTCCAAGTGATCTCATTAGGGGAAAAGAGCATATGTATTTAAAGGTAGCTGCAATGATTACACGGCCTTAGAGACATATGATGGAGGTCACAAAAGGAACCTTCTGAAGGCTTTTTTGTTCACCTCAACCTCTACTCTCAGTGGTCAGAAAGAACAGAGGACATGGAGTCAGAGAGGCTGGCATGGAATTTAGATACTGAAATAACCTTGACAAATACTGAGTTATCTAAGCCTCTCAGTGTCTTCATCTATCTAATGGGACAAATACTATCTGTTCTCAGATGAAAGTCCCTGACACATGGTAGGTCTTCATTAAAAAATATTGTTATACTTCATTATTACCTTTTTAATGATAACAAAAGAAAAATCCACCTTATTAATGCCATGGCATTCCGTCACTCCCAAATGACTCTTCAGCACCACAGGGAGGAACAGCGACCAACCAGTTAACTTGTAGATTTTCAGATAATTTGCAATAATCCCATCTAAGATGAAACGGGCTTCCCAGGTGGCTCTAGTGATAAACAAACTGCCTCTGGATGAAGGAGATGCAAGAGGCAAGGGTTCGATCCCTGGGTCAAGAAGACTCCCTGGAGTAGGAAATGGCATCCCACTCCAGTATTCTTGCCTAGGAAATTCCATGGGCAGAGGATCCTGGCAGGCTACAGTCCATGGGGATACAAAAAGTCAGACGTGACTAAGCACACACACACACACACACACACAAACGCGCGCACACACAAGGTGAAGCAGTCTTATAAATCACCATGTAAAAAAGTGATCATAAATGGAAGAAACCTTCAATCTATGATTTAAGTCAATGTGATCTGTCAATGTGAATTTTTCAACCTTGATTTTTAAATATTTAAAAGTATTTAAATATTTAAATGTATTTTTCACAATTGAAGGTTAGCTGCTTTTCCAATAACTACACCTATGCACAACTTTTAGAAATTGGGAACATTTCATGCAAAGATGGGCTTGATAAAGGACAGAAATGGTACGGACCTAACAGAAGCAGAAGATATTAAGAAGAGGTGGCAAGAATACACAGAAGAACTGTACAAAAAAAGATCTTCATGACCTGGGTAATCATGGTGGTGTGATCACTCATCTAGAGCCAGACATCCTGGAATGTGAAGTCAAGTGGGCCTTAGAAAGCATCACTACGAACAAAGCTAGTGGAGATGATGGAATTCCAGTTGAGCTATTTCAAATCCTGAAAGATGATGCTGTGATAGTGCTGCACTCAATATGCCAGCAAATTTGCACTCATCTCACATGCTAGTAAAGTAATGCTGAAAATTCTCCAAGCCAGGCTTCAGCAATATGTGAACTGTGAACTTCCTGATGTTCAAGCTGGTTTTAGAAAAGGCAGAGGAACCAGAGATCAAACTGGCACATCCGCTGGATCATGGAAAAAGCAAGAGAGTTCCAGAAAAACATCTAATTCTGCTTTATTGACTATGCCAAAGCCTTTCACTGTGTGGATCCCGATAAACTGTGGAAGATTCTGAAAGAGATGGGAATACCAGACCACCTGACCTGCCACTTGAGAAATCTGTATGCAGGTCAGGAAGCAACAGTTAGAACTGGACATGGAACAACAGACTGGTTCCAAATAGGAAAAGGAGTACGTCAAGGCTGTATATTGTCACCCTGCTTATTTAACTTATATGCAGAGTACATCATGAGAAATGCTGGACTGGAAGAAACACAAGCTGGAATCCAGATTGCCGGGAGAAATATCAATCACCTCAGATATGCAGATGACACCACGCTTATGGCAGAAAGTGAAGAGGAGCTAAAAAGCCTCTTGATGAAAGTGAAAGAGGAGAGTGAAAAAGTTAGCTTAAAGCTCAACATTCAGAAAATGAAGATCATGGCATCCGGTCCCATCACTTCATGGGAAATAGATGGGGAAACAGTGGAAACAGTATCAGACTTTATTTTTTTGGGCTCCAAAATCACCGCAGATGGTGACTGCAGCCATGAAATCAAAAGACACTTACTCCTTGGAAGAAAAGTTATGACCAACCTAGATAGCATATTCAAAAGCAGAGACATTACTTTGCCGACTAAGGTCCGTCTAGTCAAGGCTATGGTTTTTCCAGTAGTCATGTATGGATGTGAGAGTTGGACTGTGAAGAAGGCTGAGCACCGAAGAACTGATGCTTTGAACTGTGGTGTTGGAGAAGACTCTTGAGAGTCCCTTGGACTGCAAGGAGATCCAACCAGTCCATTCTGAAGGAGATTAGCCCTGGGATTTCTTTGGAAGGAATGATGCTAAAGCTGAAACTCCAGGACTTTGGCCACCTCATGTGAAGAGTTGACTCCTTGGAAAAGACTCTGATGCTGGGAGGGATTGGGGGCAGGAGGAGAAGGGGACAACCGAGGATGAGATGGCTGGATGGCATCACGGACTCGATGGACGTGAGTCTGAGTGAACTCCGGAAGATGGTGATGGACAGGGAGGCCTGGCGTGCTGCGATTCATGGGGTTGCAAACAGTCGGACACAACTGAGCGACTGAACTGAACTGAACTAGAAAAATCATCTCACTATTAATGATCATTTCCATTTAATAAATACTTCCTAGGAATCAGAATAGTGGTGTGTTATGGGAATGGAAACACAAACCAAAACTTCTTCATTCAAGACCTTACATTACAGTTTGGGAAGTAATGTAGACGCCTGTGACAAGTGGCAAGCTTGTTGTCTGAAGCATGGTCAAGGAAGTCACCAAGATAGTAAGGCTGGGCATTGGAAGATAGATCTAACATATGGGTATAACAAAATATAGAGTTCACTTTTACTCTTCGATTAGAAAAAGACTTTTTTTTTCCCTTACAATTGCAAATATCCTTTTTTTTGACACTTAAAACTTGTTTTATTAAACACATTTTTTATTAAGGAGACTGCCTAAAAATGTCTGAAATTTGCCAGTAATAAAATCATAAAGAAAGTTTGGGGATAGCTTGTGTGTTTTTAAAACACTCAAATTTTTTTTTCTTCTTCTTCATTCTTACTTTCTTCCTCTTCTTTTTTTTTTTTCATTCTTTAATAAAATATACCCAGGTCTGCACCTCTTCTAAAAAGGTGGGAGAGAATGACCTTTCAAAAAGTATGTAGACTATAGCTGATCTTATTCTTCATGAAGTCTCACTCTACCAGAAACTTCAATTAGACTTATCCTCAATGCCCTTTTTACCCAAAAGGTCATAGCCAACATTCTAGAATCTTCAACAAAAAAAGCAGAAAAATTTGCCATAATACTTGTTTCTATGTGTACACATGGAGTGGATGTGATGTTTCATTTCTATTTTTGCACTAAGTTTAACAATTTTAAATCTCAGTTCCCTTTACCTGCATTGTAAAGACATTTTTAAAGGCTCGAATAAACCACTTATGTGCCCTTGAGCCACCTCTTTTCTTCCTAAAGCTTATCTTGCTTTCACACAGCCTCATTTGCACATACAAGGTAATTCTCCTGCCCCATGATCTATTCATTCTAAAACATACCCAAGGACTCTTTGTGTGGTTTATTTTTTTACACATAGCTTGAGTGAACAAAGATATATTTCTGCTTTGGAGCATTAGGGACATGAAATTAAGAAGCTTCTACAAGGAGAGAAGAGGAAAAAATTCATCTAGGTCAACTGGAGGGAAATGTACATGATTTATAAAAAATCTATTATGGCCACTTAATTTTTTTCTCAGGTATATGTAAAATTACTCTTCTTTATATTCCCTTCATATCACATTTTACCATAAAAATATCCTGTCTGACAAGGTGGGTTCCTCCAGGCACATTTTATCAGAAGGAAGATATGTTAGATTTTACAGCATTTAAAAAAAAAAATGCAGCAACTTCCTTCTTTCTTATAGCTCTGTAGGCTGAGAATTATAAATAATTATGACTTATTCTCAAAGTTACCTTATTTTTTAATGACATAGATTTCTGCAGGTTGACAAAATATATCTCTGAGTAAAAATGCAAGACAACAATTGTACAGATTGTTAAAAAATTGTACAGATTGTATAAAAAATCTAATATATTATCTCCTGTAGATTATTCTGTTAATACATCTTCCTTCCTATATGGGGAATTTATAGTTAAAAACTTGCTCAAATGACAGAGAAGCTTGTCAATTAATCACTGTGCTTAAGAAATGAAGTTTAATAAAATTGAGAGAGGAATCACCTTAAAGGATAATTTTACTTTTCAATATGTGAAAGAGGAGAGTGAAAAGGTTGGCTTAAAGCTCAACATTCAGAAAACGAAGATCATGGCATCTGGTCCCATCACTTCATAGCAAATACACAGGGAAACTGTGAAAACAGTGTCAGACTTTATTTTGGGGGGTTCCAAAATCACTGCAGATGGTGACTGCAGCCATGAAATTAAAAGACGCTTACTCCTGGGAAGAAAAGTTATGACCGACCTAGACAGCATATTGAAAAGCAGAGACATTACTTTTCCAACAAAGGTCCATCTAGTCAAGGCTATGGTTTTTCCAGTGGTCATGTATGGATGTGAGAGTTGGACTGTGAAGAAAGCTGAGCGCCGAAGAACTGATGCTTTTGAACTGTGGTAATGGAGAAGACTCTTGACAGTCCGTTGGACTGCAAGGAGATCCAGCCAGTCCATTCTAGAGGAGATCAGTTCTGGGTGTTCTTTGGAAGGAATGATGCTAAAGCTGAAACTCCAGTACTTTGGCTACCTCATGTGAAGAGCTGACTCATTGGAAAAGACTCTGATGCTGGGAGGGATTGGGGGCAGGAGGAGAAGGGGACGACCGAGGATGGCTGGATGGCATAACCGACTCAATGGACGTGAGTCTGAGTGAACTCCGGGAGTTGGTGATGGACAGGGAGGCCTGGCGTGCTGCGATTCATGGGGTTGCAAAGAGTCGGACACGACTAAGCGACTGAACTGAACTGAACTGAATTCTAATTAATTTACTATTTTAATTTACTAGAGTATCACTCCATTATAACTAAGATACATTTTCAAGTTTGCCATTTCTGCTACCTTTGGACCAATTAAATGGCCTTTAGGAAATAAAAATAAAAAAACAAACTTTACCTAATGAAAATAAAATTCAAGAAGCTGCAAGCTATATACGTTTCTAGGCCACCTAATAAAAAATATCTCCTTAGACATATAACGTATCTTTGTAAGTTCATCTGTGTATCATGGAAAAGTTTCTGATAATCAAAGAGTAATCTCACTGCAGTTAAACTCCTCTAAAATACCCAGTTAAATTTCTAAGTTCTTTAGAAACTCTCCAAACTTCTTTCAGAATCCTACATAGTATGACATAATTTCTGATGCCGTTTAACCTTAGACTCCTACTTTTAATGGGCAAATGATAGATTCTCATTATCTTTTTAAATGAGATAAATGCTAGAATTCTGATTTCTTGGTAAAATGACCAAACTTTAAATATGAGGCAGAAACAACAATTGACTACTTAAAAAAAAAAAAAGACAACAGTAAAACAAATCACTACCCAAACAATACTTCATTTTAAACAATACTTACCACAGAATGAATAAATATATTCTATCTGAAGCAATATTATTTAAAAAATAATTTGATTTAAGGCAAATCACTACCCAAACGATACTTCATTTTAAAACACATACCACAGAATGAATAAACATTCTATCTGCAGTAATATTATTTAAAAAATAACTCGATTTAAAAGTCTGCGCCCCATGTCCTACTTTGTTATACTATGTATTGTCACATCCAAAGAGCACAATTAACCACAAACAACCTCTTCTACTTTACTGCAAACTCCTTCAGCCCCAGGACTATTCCATACTCACCTCTCCCAACCACCTCCTCCACCAAGAAATACACATCACATTTCCTAGCACTGTGCTGGAACAGAGTAGGAGCTGGGTTATTGACTATTTGTTTATTTTAATTAAAGGGAGGTCAGCCCTCAGTGGTCTAAGAATCAAACAGTAAAAACAGGCTCATCAAATTTGCATTGTAAATTTACCACTTACTTGCTGTTTGACCTTAGTAGACACTTAGCTTATCCCTATCTATATATTATTATTCTTACTATTAAAATAGAAATATTAATAGCTCCCAAATTTCTTTTATTTATTTATTATTTATTTTACTTTACAATACTGTATTGGTTTTGCCATACATCAACATGAATCTGCCACGGGTGTACATGAGTTCCCAATCCTGAACCCCCCTCCCACCTCCCTCCGCATATCATCTCTCTGGGTCATCCCAGTGCACCAGCCGCAAGCATCCTATATCCTGCATTGAACCTATACTGGCGATTCGTTTCTTACATGATATTATACATGTTTCAATGCCATTCTCCCAAATCATCCCACCCTCTCCCTCTCCCACAGAGTCCAAAAGTCTGCTCTATACTTAAAACTTAAAAGAAAAACTGATGAAACAGTTTATCATTACAGATGAAAGTTGCTTTTATCTGGAACTGGCGTTATTTAACAAAGCCAGTCTGTCCTTCCTTCTTTCTCTCTCTCTTCATGTCATGTTTTACAAAGCTTGAAGAAGAGGTTCTGGAATACCCAAGCAAACACCAGAACAACAACTCATATTTGATGAGCTCAACCAATCTAAATACCCCATCTCCTAAAAAGAGACAGTTATGGACTTGAAGGAAGATGGGCACAGCTTTAGGCTACAACTCACACTGGCCCATGTTATTGGGTTTAAGATTTTGTTGACCTCTGACAGAGATAAAATGGAAAGCGCCATTCCAGCATTTCTTTGATGATTAGTTGACCTATGTATACACAGCCTCTCTATTAAAGAAATAAAGTAAGTACCCAAGCAATGGTTATGCTAGAGGCATTATAATAAGAATAAGGCAGAGAACAGTGGGAGATGCTCACAGATGAACTACTAGAGGCATTATTCCCTCTGGGATTTAGTGCTAACATCTATGAGGTTGATAAAGCCTCAATCAGTGTGAGTTCACATTTTTCAAAAGACCTGCTGACTGTTCTATTCGATCTTAAATGGAATGGACTAAGCATGCTTCTTTTCCTTTTATTACTGAAAAAAAAAAAAAAACCTAATCAACATGCAACTACTCTAGTGAAAGAAACTAGTAATTTCTCAAAATCTACTTAATCATAGGTTTTTTAAAAAAAATCTGAAGTACTTTCTGGCTTTTAACTCTAAAGTCTGAACACTTTACCGATTTGAAAATGCTTCCCATGCATTCAGATTTGAAAACTGTAACCCATTTTTCTACTTTCTTCAGAAGAGGCTAAAAAAGTTTGGAAATTAAAAGAGGGCATTCCTAAGAATGATGATAGTCAGCTCTTAGGTACTAATAAAGAGTCCTTTAAAAATGATATTTCAGTTGTCTTCAATTTTTAACTCATTGTTTTCTTTACAATGGTAATTTTGTCTGCCCAAGTAAATAATTTTCAATAACATTTATTGTTAACTTTCCTTTAAAATTCTCTGTGAGCCCTGTTTTCTGACTCTTCTAAATTTGTCTGCTCATCAGCTCTAGAGGACCATGTTGGTTTTGCCTGGCTAGTCCACTTTCTCCTTGTTTAGGTACAGAACCCTCCTCTCTATAGTGAACCCACAACTCGCAGTTAGTTCCCAAGGGACTGAACCCATCTGTCCCACTAACCCAAACACACACAGTGGTGGATATCTGACCCAGCCCCCACCCAATTGGGAGTCATTAATCTCCTTGGGATACAGTCATTATTTTAGGGGTAAGTATATGAAACAAGCAGAGCCAATCAGATTCTTCCTTAAAATCTGGTATTTGGACAAGAAGTGGATTTTCTCTTCTTAGATTATGAACCAAGAGGAAAGAGGCTTCAAGATATGAGCAGCTATACCCCTATCAGACAGAAAAAAACCACTAAGAACAAAGCCAACATCTGTAGAGAGGCGAAGCATAAAGACTGAGAACCCGTCATATCATATCATATGAGCCTCTGGATCAAATTGGGCCAGTTTTATGAGCCAATACACTCCGTTTATATTTAAGCTCTTTGCAGTTGAATTTCTATCACCTGCAGTTGAGAAACTTCTAATTGAATCACCATCCATATTTCTTACTGCTTTATGACGTTGTTCTTCAACCCTTCCTGCACCTATTCCTCCTTTTTGAGGGGTGGGGGTGCAGCTTCCTATAGCATGCAGGTCTTTTAATAATAGATAGGCCTCTCTTCCCATTTTTAAAAGATCCCTAGATAACTTGAAAAAGAGTGAAGACTGAAGAAACCCACCGAGTCAGTCATTTACTTTGATAAGCAAACCCCAAAATCCTGCTAGCTCTGTTTCCCTTGATGCTTTCTTTGCACCTCTCTGACTCCATTCTCTTGTCTTCATGTCACCACTTAATTTTCTTTTAATTTTTATATATAATCCACCTCACTGCTCTATTCCTAATGATTAAAGACACTTAATTATAGTTTTAATTCTTCTCTAAAAACAAGAAAAATAGAGATGTCCTTCCCTCTCCCAGCTGATACAACAAAAAGATGGAGGATCTTTTCTAATGTTCAAGGGAATATCCTAATAAAAAGCCCCCCAAAGAATGAAATACAGGAAAATAATTGCTTTGGGGTTGATAATTTTATACTAACAAATATAGCTATCATACAAATTATATCTAGGATTTATGACATGATAGCTCAGTTGTAAAAGAATCTGCGTGCAATGCAGGAGACCCCAGTTTGATTCCTGGGTCAGGAAGATCCCCTGGAGAAGGGAAAGGCTGCCCACTCCAGTATTCTGGCCTGGAGAATTCCATTGACTATATAGTCCATGGGGTCGTAAAGAGCCGACACGACCGAGGGACTTTCACATCACAGGCAAGAGGTTAAATAGTAATCATCCTAGAATAAGGTTACACATCTACCCTCAACATCAATGACCTCTGGGGAAGATTTCCCTGTTTGTTGAAAATCTGATTCCTATTAGCACAATGGCTCTTATTCCCACCTCTGTAAATAGCAATGTTTTGAAACAGATAAATTCTCAAACTAACAAAGTCAAAGAGCAAGTCATTGGAATGATTCTAGGCTGTCTTCTGCCTCCTTTTATAGTATTAAAACTTTGAATTACATTGCTAGTAACTCAGGGCTTTCCTTTCCATTTCATTATGTAAGAGACTGTAGACAGTATATTATTTCACCAAGAAGTTGACTCTGAGATAACTGGTATAAGGGTGATTATATACCTAGACTCCATTTTCATGCTTTTTTAAAAGAAGCTCTCTTTTTTTTTCTTTTTTTTTCAAGAAGTTCAAACTACACGGACAGACTTAGAGACTGTCATACTGAGTGAAGTTAGTCAAACAGAGAAAGACAAACATCATATGGTATTGCTTACATGTGGAATCTAAAAAAGGGTATAAGAGAACTCATCTACAAAACCGAAATGGAGTTACAGATGTAGAAAATAAACTTATGGTTATCAAGGGGTAAGGGGTGAGGAGGGATAAACTGGAAGGCTGGGAATGACCTACCCACCACTGTATATAAAATAAGTAACTAATAAGGATCTACTGTATGGCACTTGATACTTCACGACACTCTGTAATAACCTATATGGTAGACGAATCTAAAAAAAGAGTGCATATATGTATATGTGGAACAGATTCACTTTGCTGTACAACTGAAAATTCCTCAATAAAAATTTAAAACTTTTAACTATTAAAAAAAAAAAAAGAAGTTCAAGGTAGTTGCATGGATCCTGTAAGACTTTGTAGTTAAAAAAAAAAACATGATTTAAATCAGATGATTCAGGTTTAAATTTCTGTTTTACCACTTATGTGGTTTTTGAATTTGGATATGTCAGAAATTTCTGAGTTTCAAGTTTCTTATCTGACAAAGGGGATGAAATCTAGGTCACAGAATTATTGAATTATTGTGTGAATAAATGATTCAATATATGAAAATATACCTTATAAAATTTACAGTATGATACAAAGATCAGTTATTTATATATACACAGTACACACATATTTGTATGGGTCAAAAGAATAATTTTGTAACAGATTAATTTCAACGGAATACAAAAAGTTAAGGACAATTTAGTTATAAGCTTGATGAAATGTTTTATCAAGTAGTGGAATGAAATGAGGGACACTGAATGCCTTTAGAAAGGCAGACTGTGGAATGATATTACAGTTGCAGGGGGTACAAGGCAAAGCTGTAGGAGAAAATGTAAGACATGTTCACATAGAAATGAAAGAAGTGAGCATGAAGGTAAGAATATGAAAACTGTGACATACAACCCCCAACTCTTTTCCAAGTCCCTCTGTTGCCCTAAAAATCTGTAACTCACTCTCCAGGCAAGCAGGAATGTGGAGGTAATACCAGTTGGGCAATCTCCATCGAAAGCTTTTCTTTTATTGCCAAAGAGCATGGCAATTTGTTTGTCATTCTCCACGAGACACAGAGTTACCACACCCTTGAAAAGACCAAGTTTATAGAAATCTGGAAAAACAGTTTACATTCAGTCCGAAGTAGCTCTTCAACCATCACAGGACAGAGTTCATATTTGGTACCAAAAAAGATCTGAAGTTGGAATGACATTTTTTTTCCAGCTGAGAATCATTTAGCAAAGGTCTGGACAGTTCTGTCTACATTTAGAGTAGGTCAGCCAGTTATAGATGAAGGGGGAAGTGAGAACCGTAGCTCTGAAGCTCACGAATGGACCAGTAGACCTGGTCCAATCTATTCAATCCAGAGCACCAAGCTATCTCCCAGGGAACATGCTGTAAATCTCATTATAACAGAAATGTTTCTGCAGACAAAAGGCATTCTTCCTTTAGCTAGCTCTTTTAGGTGCCAAATTAAACACTGAGTTGTTCATTTCATTCAGAGATTTCAAAGAGGACTTCCTGGATAAGTTCCTTTCCAGTGCAGTCTTAGCTGAGAATATATATTATTTTGGAAAAGACAGTGATTTCTTGGCATATAACTTCCAGCATCATCACTTAGACTGAAAAATCATTAATCCCTTCCTGCTCCAACAATACGGATAATTTCTTGTTTCTCAAATAAAATGGAAGGACTCCCTTCATTTCTATTTTCTTCAGAGACACGTGCATTATGCAGGTACCGGGTCTCTTCTGTCTATAGGGGAGACCACCTAAGTGTTAAATGATCCACGTTCATTTGTTCATATTAGGCTTCTCAGTATAGTTTAAGATAAACATGATTATACAGACACAGTAACTGAGAGTTAAGGACATTGAATCACTTGCCTAAGAATACACAATTATTAACAGCACTGGTATTTAGACCTAAGGACATGAGTCCATCCAATGTCTGTGTTCTTTTCATTTTCCTTCACCACCCTTTGATGGGTAACATAAAGATTACATGGGCTCAGCTGGTTCAAGGCAATGCATTTACTTTAATCTACTACACATACTCTCAATCCACTTTGTATCAGTGACAATTTTCCCACCCATTCACAGAATCTCATTCCTTTCAATATTAAAGTCTTCTTCTTTTTTTTTTTTTTTTAAGGCAACAAAATGTCATATGTTACAACAGGCTAGCATACTGCCTGGGTTTGAATCTTGCTTGAGAAACTTTAGACAAAATACATCAGTTTCATCATCTGAGAAATGGAAGAAGGTTTTATGAGAACCATGAACCATGTAAATCACCTTGTACGGTGCCTGGCACGCAGTGAGCCTTCAATAAAGGTTTGCTAGTACTATTCCTATGATTTGAAACATATATTACTATTTAAGACTGTTTTCCAGAAAGTTTTCTTTATTTTCTTTCTTGTTATTATTCATTAGACTTTCTATTTTTGTTTTCCTCATTTTTATATTAAATTGGAATGGATGGGACTTAATTCAGTAAAGTGGTTGGTATAACAATTATATTTTTTATAGCATTTGACAAAATCATCTGCAAAATGGGGTCACCAGCAGCTGGCAATTCAAAGAGAAATCGTTAAGGTTTGTCCTAAACAATCCATTTACTTTTTTGCTGATGCTGTGTAAAGGAGGAACAAGATAGTCTTATGACTTTTGCAAATTTGAAGCTCTTCTTTTCTACAACCTGTCACTTATGTGTAACAGGACACTCATTTAGCAGAGTATTCATATGTTTTAAGTCACAGATGCCTCCTTTACAAAAGAATAACATAAAATGAAGGGAAACAATGCTAATTTTTACCAAAAGATTATTATAATAATCTTATAAGATTATTATAAGAATTATAAATGAACAACTCTAGAAAGAGTGAATGTATAATGCAAATTCCCAAATTCACAGAGGAAGTAGTTAAAATGAGCCTTACAAAGGGAAAGATTAGTATCATATCTTTGCTATTTCACCAATATTTATGAAATGCTAGGAAAAATAAATAGAGGGCAAAAATGATAAAGTATTTGCAGATGAAACATAAATCTCTTAAAATTTCCAGTCACATACAAGGGTTTTACATGTCTCCTTTCTAGCTGAAACAACGTGAAAGGAAACCTATTCAGGGCTGATTATTTCTGACCTGTGGGAACTTTTCCTGGGCCTTTGACACTTTTATATATTTTGAATTTTTAAGTCCATGGTATTACAATTGCTGGTTCTTCAAGTTCCAGCTCCAGCCTTTACTAAGCTGAGATATGCTTGCATCAGAGCCCTGCCCCAATGCAGAATTCCACTGAATATGGCCTTTGGAGGAGCTGAATATTGCGTGCTGCTCTGATTGTTCTCACCCAGCATGGATCTAGGACCCTGCCACTATTGGCTTATGTTTCCAAATTACAGAACATAATTTCATGAGATTAAAAAATGTATTCATTAAATGGATGCAATATGCCCCCCCAAAATGTATTCATTAATCAACTCAGCAGTACTTACTGAGACCCCACCAGGAGTGGGGACTGACATACGGAAATGGCCCACTGAAATGTTTTAACGCAATGGTACACAAAGCCTTCTGTCTTACTTTTAAAACCTGACTAAGTATCAGGAACTAATTCTGCTGAGAGTTAAAGATCAGAGTCAAATTTCAAAATGACTTCTCTCTCCACAGTGTTGCAGTGAACAGAAACGTAAACTGAGAGATTCATTTCAGTTCCCTAAGTATTTCTTCCATTCCCAAACTACTCAGATATACTTACGAATCACATCCATCCCATTAATGATAGCATGAAGGGTTCCAATTACAAGAGTTTCAGTAACTTTTTTCAATGAATCATGCAGGGAGGAAAATGATTCCCAGACAAAATGGCAGAGAGAAAATCCTAGTGTTTGCTTTTGCTTAATAAACACTCAAAAATAGAAAACAAGGCTCAATATGATTCCTCAACACTAGCTAGCTAAAACCTACATAATTATTCCAATCTTTTTGTAATGAGAGTTAAATAACAAATATCCCAAACTGCCCAGAAAGGATTATCATTTTGGAGAATGTAATGCTTATCCTTAGGGGAAGTCAATCTAATCTGAGCATTTCCTTTCCTGTTTGATCTTACTAGACTATTGACATCAATCCAGTTAAATGATGCTTTATCTAGTTAAAGTACAGTCAAAACATCATACTTCATGTAATAAAAATACATTTACATCTTATTGTGACAGTCTGGGTATCACCAACCCAAATGGATTTTAAAATCAAATTGGATATTTAGACCGATTGGCAAAACTATGAAAATTGCCTCAAGTAAATACCTCCTTTTCAAGTATTTTATACCAGGCTGATAGAGAAAGGAAATTGTTCATTAAACACACTCTCTGGGCTGGAATAGAATAATTAGGAACATCTATGTAATGAAGAACTTATCAAACTGAGAAAGAGCTTTAAATAAAGAGCTACAATCAGGGACAGAAAGACTGTAGTTGTAAGTTTTATTTTCAAGGCCTGATAAACTCCCCTGTTGCATATCAAAATTTAATTCTAGGCTATTCACAATTTATAAGTATCAAAACTATTTTTACTAGTCCTTGCTAACTTCTTAAGTTCCCCTGACACAGCGCAAAGCACCAATCAATCTAACAGTTGTAGACCTCCACAAGCACAAAGCACATTTCACATTAAACATGTGAAAACTAATCTGAGATCTTGCCTAGGGACTTGCTTTCAAACATTTTCATAATTAGTCACTTGCTATCAAATTTGAATCAAGGGCATCTATATATAGTTTCCATAATCCATCACAACAGACTTTATATGAGAACTGAGGAGCTTTGGAATAAAGGTCCCAAACAGCTGGGTATCACGCCTTAGGCAGTTGCTGAAGGCATCACGAAACACTAAAAAAAACAAAAGTAAAGAAACAAAGAACAACCTACAATGTTCTCTGTTGCTCACCCAGAACTAGGCCTCAGAATGGGTGCAGTTATATTCCAACATTCAAAGACATTACATTACCTTAAAACTGTATATGTATCTCAGGGGGAGGGGATATCTGGTCAATCCCAAGCAGAGCAGGAGCTCATTTCTACTCCAAACAGCAAACACCCTTCTGTTCCTAAACTTGATACCCCATTCCCAAGTAAGGGTAGAGGAGAGATACGAACATGTTCTTCAGAAGCAGATACTGTCTTGGGTTAAACACTAGTGAACAGAATATTTAAATATACTTACATGAAGAAGTATTTGTTCCTTCTGTTGATACTGATATTCTAATGGGAGACTCTATAAAAAAATAAAAGTGGAATGAAGCTTTATTGAGTCATGCCACTTGGATTCTTAAATTAGAAATTTTGCCAGCCTTGGGTATCATCTAGAACAAGAGGTCTAGAAAATGGTGCAACAGAAAAGCTGAAAGCATCTCAAAGTCAAAGGAAAGTATATGCAATATTCAAAGAATATTTGAATATTCCACAGAGGAATGTTTCTACGGTCTGGATACAAAGACTTCTGAAAGTTGCAAAAGGGGCTGGTCTATCTGCAAAGATACCCCTCCACACACTAGTTGCTCTTCAAATTTCCTAGAACCACTTCTCTGAACAGATCCACACTCCAGGTAAGACAGACAATTCCTTTTCTTAGGTTGGTCTTGATTTTAAGAAACATGAAACCAAAGAGAACACTCTCCACATTCAGAGAGAATGAAAGGCAACTTTCATGCTTAGAGGGAAAAAAAGAAGGATGAAAATATTTTCAGGCAAATTGCTCTGCATAAACATTCTGGCCAAACATGATGCTGAATACAGTCCATGCAAGGTCCTCTAAAGCGATTACATTAGGATTGAACAAAACATACTAAAGAAATACATAATACAATCATTGGGGTTGCACAGCAGCTTGATTCTCTTAGATGGTAAGGCTAAAGGAAGGAAAACCAGTATTTAGGTAAAGCAGAGCGTAAAACATACCTCATGCAAAAAAAAAAAAAAAAAATCATGAGACCTAAAGGTTTTTATGAGTAAGAACTAAGAACAACTCAGTATCAAAGAAGGATTGAAATTCAGCAGCCATAAAGCTATAAAGATTCAAGTCACATATCCGAAAATAATAGTTACAGTCATTCCAAATTCCCAAGGCAAGCAGCCCATAAATCTAAAAGCTCAGATTTGTAACAGCATCAATTGGGATCGGAAAATGAAGTCCGTACATTAAAGAAATACCAGAGTGAAAGGTGAGGAAATTCAGAAACTCTACAAATTTTTTCTTATCTCCATCTCTCCATATTCCTTCTCTCTCTCATTCTTTTTCTGCTACTCAGAAAAGTGAGATCCTCTTATACTCCAGTATCATACCACCTTACAACACAAGCATATGCCCTAAATATGGTCAAAGTGGCTAAGACAGAGAAAGTTAGCTTTTATGATTTTGAACAATGGCTTTGAAGGAGGCTAAAATGGGGAAGGTAAGATAGAAAATGGCTGTTAAAACACATGGCCTCTGAGATTAAATATTTATTTGTAAATATTCTAAAGGTTTTGTTAACTACAGAATCACAAAGGATAAGAAAAAGTAAAAAAAAATAAATAAATTCACACCAGATGAATGACATTCACGGCTAGTGGAAAAAATCAATGAATTAGGGTTATACATGGGTTAGTAGAGTTTATGCTCAGATCACAACTGCTATCAGTAAATATTATAGGCAAGTGAGAAACAAAACCAAACAAACCAAAAAGAAAAAAGCAACAGCATTTTAAAAAAGTCAGGCCTATAACAGTGCTTCTGCCCAAGTTTAGTGACCCACAACTGAGCATTAAGAGCCCAAAGGTCAGAGGTCAGACAGTGACACATTATCCAGGAATGAACTGTGATGGATGAAGGAGGGCAGAGCCCATTAAGAGAAACACCTAGAAAGATATAAAAGCTGAAGTTACAACCCAAATATCTCCTTTCCTGGTGTAGTACTCCTTAAGTTGCATCTAGTTTTCCTTTTCTCATGCATGCCTCTCAGGTCCAAGTTCAGACACACAGCAAGAACTGTACTCCTTTAAGGAAAATCCAAAAAAGGCAGAATGAACTGGAGAAAAAATGTTGGCGCAGAAAACAGGAGCAGCTGAAATGTGGATGCAGAAGGGGGTCTGATTAGTAGAAGGAAGAGCCAGCTGTGATGTCTGTCGTTCTGGTTAGTAAAACTCGACAAGCTTATTTTCCTTACCTGAAGACACATACGCTGTCTCAGTTGAGGCTGGCATGCCAGTGGTGATCTCTGCAAAAAAGAAAAGTTGATAGGACATTACGATGTACAGTCAGGAGGCTGGGAGTCAGCTCCACAGCCTGCCTTCAAACCAAAAAATGTGTTTAAAGAAGGAAGTATTGCGAGGAGGTGATGAAAGCCCCGGCTTTATCCACACAGAGTGAGAAACACGAAAAGAAGACTGTCCAAATAAGTAGTTTTTCTTTCTTGGGCAAAGAGCAGGAGATGGGCTGTGACAGAATAATTAGCAAGAAGTCCCTGCCCCCACTGGGCTCAAGAAGAATATATAGCAAAGAGACAGTGGGCTCCTCTTCAGAAAGGAAGATAGAAATGGCCAAACCAGGAAAACTCAAAGCCGGGGGATCAAAGTTGTGGTCAATATTTTTAAATTAGAGGGCTCTGGAGAATTCCACTTCTGCCCAAATCAAGAGCAAGTAATGTTTCTAGTTGGGATTGATGAAAAACATCAGGTTCTGGCATCAAATGCTACATAAAATTGCCAATGGTAATCATACAAGTGTCTTATCATTTCAGCTACTCAGGGCAGGATACAGAGCAATTAGGCAGCTCCCAACTCAAGGAAATGCAGAACTGACCTAAAGAGGCAACAGTGGATATTATTCAACCATCACGGTGTGTATTATTATTGTCAGATGACTTAATGATATTCTGTTATTCACTATTACTAACCAGGACAAAAAGAAAAGTTGAATGTGTGATATATATATATATATTTTTTTTTTAAGTTACTAGATTCTACTAAAATCCTATGTTGTTTAGTAGTTAAGTAGTGTCTGACTCTCTGGTGACCCCACGGACTGTAGTCCGCCAGGCTCCTCTGTACTAAAATCCTATGTCATATATTATCATTTTATGTTGGAATTAATAGCCTGTTAATCATGTAGTTGGAAAAGTTCATGACCAATATAATCATCTTTAAATACAGATATGACCATTTAGGATTTCCCTGTTAGAACTAGACTAGTAGGTAAGATGAATTAATTTAAGTGGCAATATTTCTTCAAGTTCAAAGGCTCTAAGGATAAATGGTTTGTGGAATTGGAAAAAAAATGGCTTCTGAGATTCAGTAGGTATGTTTAAGAATAAGCATCAAGTTAAATGAGTATATATAAACATTAGAAATACATCTTTAGTAAGACCAATTATATTCTCCCTCTTGCAAATTAATACAGACAGTCCTCTCTAATGAGGCATTAGGAAGACAAACCACTCAAGGTGCAAGATTATCAAGCCACCATTCACCTATATCAGCTCTTATACCTACTGAAAATGGGACACAGTGAAAGGAATCTGTATGTGAGGCTGTATAATGTTCTTGGGACATTCTCAAGCAGCAACCACTAAAGAGGATATTCCAGGAGTTTTGTTTTTTTGTTTTTTTTAGTCAAGTCATACAGCAGGTGAGACCTTAGTTCTCCAGCCAGGGATGGAACCCATATCTTCTGCATTGGAAAAACAGTCTTAACCACTTGACCACCAGGGAATCATGAACCCTTGACAGGAAAGCCATTGGCTTTATCCTCTTTAGAGTTAGCCTGCTGGCATTGGACATAAAAGATGGGGTTTGTAAAATCTCTCTTTTTTGGAAATTTATTTCTTGGCTCTGTAGAAATGGTTTTATTAGATGTCCTCTATCATTTCATAATATACTTGTGGACTAAAGATATAAGTGGTATATAATATCAGTCAATTATGTTAAACTAACATGTCTGCCTATATTGTGTTTGTCATTAGCCTGAATAGGAAGGCCTTTAAAATTGATTTTTTATGAAAGCCTTTGAATACATCTTGCTTGGTATTATAGTCATTCAGTAAAATATCAATCATCAGTAAAATATTTAATCATCACTAAGTGTGAACTAGACCCTGTTGCTAAGCCCTAGCAAGCAATCATCCTAGGTAGAGTAAAACCCTTAGTTTAACATGTGCCATATTGCACATGTCTTAATGAGGTCTGAATGTTAAATAAATTGTATACTGACTTTAAAAAATAAAAAATAAAGAGGATACTCCAAGTTGGTAATATGGCAATAACTTGTTTCTGAAGTGGGTACAACTAGCTTTCTTGACATGGGCTGCAGAAAATAAAAATGTTCCTTTTGGGGGAAAAAATCTAATTGGAGAAAAATCTTATGAAAGATTCACAGCATTTGTCTTTTTCTGCAAGTTTCCAAGTAAGTACCCACACGGGGAGCGATGCTTCCTCGTTCTGTGCTTGGACTCATCAGTGACACAACAGCCAGATAGAAGCAGGAAGCTCAGGGTCACAAGAAATGGGCCAGAGTCCCAATCCTAGTATGAAGATCAAGACTCTTTTAAAATTTATTTTTGACAAACCAAGTAGTTATTCACTGTGATCTTCCAAAACAAACCAAAAAAACCAAATAAAGAAACCCACAAACCCAGATTCAGAGCTATTCTATCTCCAGCATAAAATGGGTGGAAAGGTTAAAAATGTTTCCTTTTTTAATTGAATGATACATAAAACTACCAGAACAGGAGGTTAGTACAAAAATATATCTAGGCACAGAAAACTTAAAATAACCTCCTTTCCTAAAATTAGATATTTATCCTGGAGACCTTAAAAATATCTTTAACGATTATGGTTTCAAATAAAAACCTTTTGAATTATCTTGGAGGTACTATAAGCTCATGGGCTTCCCTGGTGGCTCAGTGGTAAAGAATCTGCCTGCCAATGCAAGAGACATGAGTTCAATCCCTGAGTTGGGAGGATCCCCTGGAGGAGGAAGTGGAAACCCACTCCAGTATTCTTGCTTGGAAAATTCCATGGACAGAGGAGCCTGGTGGGCTACAGTACATTGGGCTGCAAAGAGTCAGACATGACTTAGTGACTAGATAACTACAAGCTAAGAACTTGTACACATCTATACTAAAAGAATCTTGCAAATAAAAAAGTTAATCTTTTTGATTAAAGCCACTCAGGAAACATTTTTACATGTATTTGGGGTAGAATGCACAGACTGAGCACAAAAGCTCTTGTCACGGTGGTGATTGAAGATAATCTTGTAACAATTACAGATTTTTAAAAAATTATCAAGTCCTACAGTCTCCTTGATATTTAAGCAACATATTTCCCCCTGAGTAATTTGGTAAATTTTGTTAATTGATAAAGGACACCCCCTTCATTAGGGCAAATTAATAAAGACTTAACTGAACACAGCTGAGCAATTTATGCTGCATAGACAGGTAAACATATGAAACATTAATATATTTGTAATGTTTGCTTGTTTAATAAACTGGATCTGGTCTCAAGAAAAAGTTGCCCTGTCTTAAAAATAACACCTTCTGGAAAGGAATTTTTCTAATTATTATGTATGAATGACTTGTTTGAGAATTCATCATAAGCACAATATACTAAATATAGCTATTTAGCAAAATACACATAAACAAATACAAGCATACATATGATGTGTCTATGTATTTAAAATCCAATTATGTGACTTTTTATCATTCTAAAGTTACAGGTCATTGCTGTGCATTTGAAAATAATGATAAAGTATTTATTTTTAAAGATTTAAGATGGGCATACTTATCTATTAGCACTAGTAAAAATGACTTCAGGAATATATTTAAGCATCTGAATTCTTGCTCATAATGAGTGTTAGTTTTAGCATGGTATTGACTGGGGGATTTTTGTAGAAACTAATGCCTGTGGCCTGTGATTTGTTATGTAAGTGAATACTGAAATGTCTCCAGTCAATAACATTTGAGTAACAAAAGACGTTTTAATATGTTTCTAGTCAATATTGAGTTAAGCAATTGAGAAATTTTGGAATTAACAAATGGCATAGAGGCAGCATGAATACTATGCATTGCAAAGAGAGTTCTTTTCCACTCAAACTTCTCTCGCATACTACCCTTCATGGGAATCCTATGTGATGCAATGTACATGGAGATTGCTACACAAACTATGTGCTTCTTAGTGTCACTATAGGTTCCTCCTATAGTCAAAAATCCATCTAGTCAAAGCTATTGTTCTTCCAGTAGTCATGGACAGATGTGAGAGTTGAACCATAAAGAAGGCTGAGTGTCGAAGAATTGATGCTTTCAAACTGTGGTGCTAGAGAAGACTCTTGAGAGTCCCTTAGACAGCAAAGAGATCAACCCAGTCAATCCTAAAGGAAATAAATTCTGAATATTCATCGGAAGGATTGATGCTGAAGCTGAAGCTCCAGTACTTTGGCCACCTGATGCAAAGAGCCAACTCACTGGAAAAGACCCAGATGCTGGGAAAGATTAAAGGCAAAAAGAGAAGGTGGCGACTCAGGATGAAATGGTTGGATGGAATCACCAACTCAATGGACGTTAAGTTTGAGCATACTCGAGGAGATAGTGAAAGACAGGGAAGCCTGGTGTGCAACTGTTCATGGGGTCAAAACTTCGCGACAGAACAACAACAGCAACATAAGCTGTTCACCAATATCATGGCATTTCTAACAACACTGTCAATGTGGGCTACTGAGCCAGCTTTTTAAAGGAACAATTGATACATTAATCAAATTTTGTGGAAATAATTTTTTTTCTGATCACCTGACCTGCCTCTTGAGAAATCTGTATGCAGGCCAGGAAGCAACAGTTAGAACTAGACATGGAACAACAGACTGGTTCCAAATAGGAAAAGGAGTACGTCAAGGCTGTATATTGTCACCTTGCTTATTTAACTTATATGCAGAGTACATCATGAGAAATGCTGGACTGGAAGAAACACAAGCTGGAATCAAGACTGCCGGGAGAAATATCAATAACCTCAGATATGCAGATGACACCACCCTTATGGCAGAAAGTGAAGAGGAATTAAAAAGCCTCTTGATGAAAGTGAAAGAGGTGAGTGAAAAAATCGGCTTAAAGCTCAACATTCAGAAAATGAAGATCATGGCATCCGGTCCCATCACTTCATGGGAAATAGATGGGGAAACAGTGGAAACAGTGTCAGACTTTATTTTTGGGGGCTCCAAAATCACTGCAGATGGTGATTGCAGCCATGAAATTAAAAGACGCTTACTCCTTGGAAGAAAAGTTATGACCAACCTAGATGGCATATTCAAAAGCAGAGACATTACTTTGCTGACTAAGGTCCATCTAGTCAAGGCTATGGTTTTTCCAGTAGTCATGTATGGATGTGAGAGTCGGACTGTGAAGAAGGCTGAGCGTTGAAGAATTGATGCGTTTGAACTGTGGTGTTGGAGAAGACTCTTGAGAGTCCCTTGGACTGCAAGGAGATCCAACCAGTCCATTCTGAAGGAGATCAGCCCTGGGATTTCTTTGGAAGGAATGATGCTAAAGCTGGAACTCCAGTACTTTGGCCACCTCATGCGGAGAGTTGACTCATTGGAAAAGACTTTGATGCTGGGAGGGATTGGGGGCAGGAGAAGAAGGGGAAACAGAGGATGAGATGGCTGGATGGCATCACTGACTCGATGGATGTGAATCTGAGTGAACTCTGGGAGTTGGTGATGGACAGGGAGGCCTGGTGTGCTGTGATTCATGGGGTCGCAGAGTCGGACACGACTGAGCGACTGAACTGAACTGAAAATGAAACAGCTATTTTATTGCCAAGAGCCCCATGGCTCCTATGGGATCTTGAATCTCACTCAAATAATTTTTCTCCTGATTAAAAAAAGAAAACCTAGTAGAAAATATGATTGATTAGTTGTAGTCTCCTGTATTAATCTTTAAAAAGACAGCAGTACTTAATTAATTTGAAAACTAGTTAGGTCTATTATTCTCTTCCCTAATCTGATGCCCAGGAGTTTTTAAGAGCTTCTTAGATAGGAAGTCATGGCTAAATTAATGTTTCCTCTATAAAGACCAAGCCAAATAAAATACAACTGAAAATGAACATACAGCATAGGGTCTATTTGAGCATGGTGTATGTGGCCTTTTAAACCACCATATTCGAATTCATGAAAAGAATTCACCCATAATCTATCATGTAATGATGACTGCCTTTGAGATCCTTCTTTGTATGAAAACTCAAATGGACTGTGTTAGACTAACATAGTCTCAGAGGTCATCAGCAGACTGCATAGGTTTATATATGCTTCTGTATGACAGGTTCTTATTTCCAAATAAGGTAGGGGTTAAAAGGCACTGGAAAAGGCAGAAAACATATAAATTTCCAAAATGCTTAAGAAAATGACTAGCCAAATACATATTCTTTTCTAAATGCTTGAAAACATCGGAAATTGGGCCATTGTTTCACTCAAGCGTATAATGATTCAAGGGGAATTTCTCAGTCTTTTTGTATTATGTCATTTATATCTAGTTGCTAATCTAAGATCTAAACAGTGAGTTTCACTTTAGGATGTTTATAACATTAGATGGAAGATCTTTATGATCTGTGCTAATTTCATTCTAATAGTTACATAGCTGTCATAATGGGATTAAAAATAGTGTCAAACAACAAGCTCAACTTGCTAAATTTTTCTTTTTCTCCTAAGGAGAAAAGAAAACACAGTCTCTCGTATATTTCTACCTCTAACTCCTGCCATTTCTCCTAGAATCTTGTCCTAAAATATATTCTAAACATCTTAATACAAAGAAAGCAATGGTGTAAGAATTTAAGTAAATCACAAGAAATCCTTTGCACAGAACTAGGATAATTAGCTCAGGGCTGTATTCCAGGATCTTTCATCAAGGCAAGCTATATAGAAATTATCAAGCCATAGTTATGTATTTATTGGAGAAATATGGGAGAGATGAGTGAGAGCACGCAAAACAAACAAAATGACTAATATTCCACAGACAAAATAAAATCTCAAGAGGAGTTCTACGTCGTATAATATTTTGGCAACATGTTCTTATTTTTAAGACTTTTTCCCCCCTAACACTCTCACCATGGTGGCGGGGTAGGGGGGATTCTTGAGAATTCTACTCTCTCAGCTCAAGTCAATGGTAAATACATATCTAAGAAGAGATGGTTTGGCTGAGTGACAGCTTATAACCACAGTAGAGCGTTCTTTTTCTCTCTGAAAGAGTGTTTCTGTGCAACCTCTGCCCAGAATCTTGGAAGACAGGAGTCTGACAACATGAAGGTAGTGAATTTGAGTCCCTGAGAGCTCAGGATCCGAGCTGAGACTTCTTGGATAACCAACCTTGAGCTGAATATAGCAAATTCATAGATCTCAGTAGAAGAGGGTGAACATCAGAATGATTATGTCTTTTCCTTCTGGTGGTGCTACAACAAAGCTGCTGAGATTCAGGGAGAAAAGAGCATTTCCCAGTGTGCGGGACGCTCTGGCCCTGTCTGTCCTGGTGCCTGAGAGTACACGCTCTGATGAACTGCATGCCTGACCCACAGCCTCAGAAAAGAGGAGCATTTCTAGGCAGCCATGTTTCCAGCTTCACTCTCCTGGGTTGGGCCTGTGGTAGGGACCTGAGGAGAACACACTGATGAGCTGTAAGCTCTCTGGATCTTCGGACGTGATCAGCTCTGCCGGTCAGATTCTTATGGGGAATCTGATTTGGCCCCTGAGGCAACAATCACATAGTCAAAACTGAAAGGATGCCTTCAAAAGAACCATGAAGAAGAATATAGCCAAATGGAGCCATAATCAGGTCAACGTTTGGAATTACAAAGGAGCATAAGTGAAAGCAGGAGAGGTTAGAAAATACAAGAAAGAGTCGGTGAGTCAAGAATGTATCTGGGCACCTGAAGGGCAGACTTGAGAGAAAAGCCAAAAATTCCTGATGTTTAAACTTGTAAAGACACCCTCGGTACCATTTTCTCCTGGAGCCCCAGTTATAATGAAGCTCTAGTTTGTTCCAGTGGAACCCCTCTCTCTTTCCACCTCACACCATTTTTGTTTTTTCCAGTTTTCGTCCTTCATAAATCAAAGAATCTACCTTAAACATTCACAAACACACAGCCTGGTATTGAGTAAGCTGTACTGAACCAGGAAGTAAGGAATTTAAAACAAATCTTAAGTCTCTATTTCTTTTCAAATGCAACGAAAAGGTTGGATATGGAAGAACTAGTCTTAACGTCCTAAGAAGAAAATATTAAACGACCACCTTGCACAGTAATTGAGATTCTTTATTCCTACCTTCTAGTCCTAAAGGAATTTTAGTTGATTTTTTTAAGGATGATTTCCTTACAATATTTCACGACGTTCTCTTTTTTCTTGTCAGGTAGAAAAGACTGATTATCCAAAACATCCCTATTTTCATTTCTCTACACTATATAATTGTTCAATAGTACATTCAAATTTGAGATCAATTCTTAAATAAATTAATATGGAAAATAAGCTAAATATTTCTCCCATGAAAGGGATGTGAAAAACTGTTATTATCAATACTTCAGCACCCCCAAATTAATAAAAAGAAATCCTATGAGTTTTTGTCAAGAATAAAATAGTGGTCAGTAATTCACTGCTTGATACTGCAGTTCAGAAAATGTGGAATATTAAATATAATCCTACTGTAAGCACTCAGTGAAACTATGACACTTTAATTCTATTTTCCTGGGACTTTAGAGTATACATAGCTACACAAATCTAATCCAAGTGTCCAAATCATAATTCAGGAACCTTTACCAGGAGAAGATGCACTGATACAAGTCACTGACAAACTGAGAAAAAGCTCTTAAACATGGTATTATAGGAAGGAAAGATTAGTCACTGAAATTTCAAATTTGCATTTCTAGTTGCATCCTATAAAATTCCAAGTGGAAAAAAGTAACACAAGCAAAACCCTGTTGCTTTACCTATGCTGATTAAAAAGTAAAGTGGTGTTACATTTACTCACATAAATTTTAAATGGCTTTTACACTTTCAACAGTAAACACGGCCCGTAAAAATAATCATGGAAACCAGTTTTCACTGTTGTCTTTTACTTTCCGTGGAGGGAGGTGTTTAAAATGAAAGAAATGAACTTTGATTACACTGCAAAGGAGCAATGCACTGGGACGTCCACAGAGGACTAGGGATTAACCTGAATACTCCCAACCCTGTTCCATATTTTCATCTCACTCCCTTCTCCCCATCCTGTTATCAACTGAATTAAACCACACCAGTCTCCTAAGGAGTTAACCCCTAAGAGCACTTTTACTCTTCCTTTGTTGGGTCTGTAATTTTATCTTATCACTTTAAGAGATCAGGCCTTTGCAGTGGGCAGTCTTTCTCATCACCTGCCTAGAAGTAGTGCAATTATGCTTGGTTTTATAATAGATGACAAAGCTTGTGAAGACAGCAGTCCAGTGCCATCATCCAAAACAGCACCAAAGGTTTAGAGCAGCATTTTATTATTTCAAGAGATGCTCACTGCTAGCTCATCATCAGCTTCTCCATCACTTTGTGGAGTACTAAGGGATCGTGAACAGAGAGCCACCAGCTATGCCCTTTCTTTACCCTTCCCTCAGATAATTCAGAGGGGTTGTCAGAGGATAGGGGGCACCGTCTGTCTCCAAGTTATTCATTTGTTTAACAAATAGTCCCTGGCACTGCTCTTAGGAAAACAGAAGCTGAAACCTGTATAAATGCTTATTTATAAAGCCTATACAAGTGAGTAAAAAAATGCTTTGCCTCTAAGGCTTTCTTGATTTCTGAATTAATGGGCTCATAAAAGCCCTGATAAGCCTAACTTTCTACTGCCTAGAGCCAGACATATTGAAAACATGTATAAGAACATAAAAATTGCCAGGACTAAGTCAGCACTGTATTCTGTTTACACACATACAATGTACATATAGTCATATATAACACATTAGCATGAAATATATACAATATATATTCTGTATATAAATTATATATATATATACACACATACATATATACATATTCTGTTTTGACAGAGCAAAAAACTTACCTGGTGTCCCTGACTAACTTAAAATGGAGGTATAATCTCTTTCTTTTAGCAATCCATTCTGTCTCTGCTATTCATGATATTATTCCAATCCTTTTAAAATAATCTGTGTATATTTCAGGTCTATTTCACCTTATGGAGTGAAGAGCTTTACAAGAGGACCCATAAGCTATTTCAAACATAGAGTTTTCCTTTCTTGATTTTTATTTGTTCACAATGAGATTTAACACACCTACGTGATACACATGTGACCACATACCTCGATCACGCCTCTTAGAGACTGAGAAATAGCACGCAGTAGGCATCTCTTACCGTTTGACTCCACAATGGTGATGTTGGCAGAGGCACTGTCATTTCCTAGTTTGCTGATCACTTTGCACATATATTCTCCAGAATCAGCCAGTGACGCTTTGCTAATGCGAAGTTCTGACTTCCTACAAGATCAGGACCAAAGAGGTTTAAGTATATTTCACAGAAATACGATGATCATCAAAACACAGTCTCTGTAGTTTTAGAGTTTTCAAACTCCCCCTTCTCACTCTACACACGCAACTGACTGGACTTCCCTGGTGGTGGTCCAGTGGTTAAGAATTTGCCTGCCAACGCCGGGGACATGGGTTTGATTCCTGGTCTGGGAAGATTCCACAAGCCTCGGAGCTACTGAGGCAGTGCACCACAAGGAAGAGAAGCCCCTGCTCTCTGCAACTAGAAAAAGCCCTGGAGCAGCAACAAAGACCCGGCACAGCCCAAAATTCATTAATTAAAAAATGGTCTACAGCCAAAAAATCTTTAAAAAAAAAAACCCACAACTAACTAGTAGATATATATACATATATATGATTTTACCAAAATCACACCAAAAGTGAGATACATCTCATTTAAATTATACCCTAGACATAGTCTTAATTTCATCACCTAGATCAGTCAGCAATTTGAAGGAATTCTTTATTTTCTTTTCATTCCTCTAACATTACCACTAACCACATTACATTTCAGAATATTTTTTTCACCCAAATGTTAAGTTTTCTTTCCTCTCTATATCTCAGTGTCAGTAGCCAACAGGGTTAATTAAGGAAGATAAAAAAGTGTAAAGCCGTTTCTTATAAATCTGGTAAGGACAGCGAAGGCTAGACTAGATTAAAATGCTCTACACTTCCTTTCTTAGCAGAATGATATCAAGAATTATGTTAATTTTGAATGAAGAGAATTTAATACTTTCAAAAGAAAGGGAATTTGTCATTCTTTGAAACGATTCTCATTGCTGGGAGCATCATACCACACAAATGGTTCTTAATATTGAAATAAATATTCATGCAACAATAACACACTTTCCTAAAACTACATATTAAATCAATATTTGGCACTCTTTCTGAACATGGGCAAGACTGTGATTTGCATCTGTCTATGCTTTATCATTGCACAAGCCTATAATTTAAGCAGTGCCTATGATTTAAAAGCTCAGAACTACTGGGATTGGCTCAGCATTTATGAAAGCCTTTCTAAAGTGTCCTTATATACAGGAGCCTGATATTGACAGCCTGGATTCCTGAGAGGGGGACAACAGGGAGAAAACAGGGCAGGGAGCAAAGATAGCAACTCACAATTACACGCAAACCTCCTGTAAATTTGTCGGTGGTGTTATGGAGTTGCTAAGTCCTCTCTGACGTTTTGCGACCCCACGGACTGTAACCTGCCAGGCTCCTCTGTCCGTGGGGTTTCCCAGACAAGAATACTGGAGTGGGTTGCCATTCCTTCCTTCCCCAGGGGATCTTTCTGACTCAGGGGTAAAACCCATGTCTAACCCAAAAATGTGGATTGTTTACCGCTGAGCCACCAGGAGAGCCCTCCTGTAAATTACACCCTCCTAATTTTAAGTGAATTTTCCGGTCTTCTTGTTATATAATATTATTAATCAGGTTGGATCAATTATTCCAAATTTAATTTCTACTCTTCTCCTCCTCCAGTCTACTCAATTAATCCACCCTCCTCCACCTGCAAGTGTAAGATTTATGGTCTGCCATCTTCATGCTTTGCTTGTGTATTTCTTCTTCCTAGAATGGGGACCCCGTATTTTGACCCATCAAGATATTAGCTGATCTTCAAGTACCACGTCAAGTGCCAATTCCTGCATCAAGCCTCTCATATCATGTAGCTGGAGCTGCTCTCTCTCTTTGTCTAAATTCTGCCAGCCTTGAGTACCTCTCTCAGGAGAATCTTCTTAAAGAAATAGGGTAATGAAATTTATGGTTAACATTAATTTACAGTTTAATCTGACAGGGATAGCTCTTAAACTCATACTTCTCCTAAAAGACCTGGGCAGTGTTTATTGGAATACTCTTCCAAGGAATGAAAATAAATGGTATGCTTAAAAAGAGAAACAGAGACACAGATGTAGAGAATGGACTTGTGGTCACAGGGAGAGAAGGGGAGGGTGGGATGAACTGGAGGATTAGGATTGACATACATACACTACCATGTTTTAAACAGGTAATGGGAAGCTGCTGTAACACACAGAGCACTGCTTGGTGCTCTATGATGACCTGGAGGGGTGGGAGGGAGGCTCAATAGGGAGGATATTTACAGCTGATTCACATTGTTGAACAGTAGAAACTAACACAGCATTGTTAAGCAATTATGCGTGTGTGCTCAGTTGCTTCTGATGCTGAAGCCTCACGGACTTTAGCGCACCAGGTTCCTCTGTCCGTGGGATTTCCCAGGCAAGAATACTGGAGTGGGTTGCCATTCCTTCCCCAGGGGATCTTTCTGACCCAGGGATAAAAGCCATGTCTCCTACATTGACAGGGGGATTGTTTACCGCTGAGCCACCAGGGAAGTCCTCCTGTAAATTACACCTTCCTAATTTTAAGTGAATTTTCTGGTTCTTCTTGTCATATAATATTACTAATCAGATTAGATCAATTGTTTCAAATTTAATTTCAACTCTTCTCCTCCTTTAATCTATTGAATTAATCCACCCTCCACGACCTGCATGTGTAAGCTTTATGGCCTGCCATCTTTGTCCTTTTGCTTGTGTATTTCTTCTTCCTAAGAATGCAGACCCCGTATTTTGATCCATCAAGATATTAGCCGATCTTTAAAATGAAAGTGAAAGTCACTCAGTCGTGTCTGACTCTTTTCGACCTCATGGAGTTCTCCAGGCCAGAATACTGGAGTAGGTAGTTGTTCCCTTCTCCAGGGGCTTTTCCAAACCCAGGGATTGAACCCAGGTCTCCAGCAGGCACATTGTTTACCAGCTGAGCTACTAGGGAAGCCCCAGCCGATCTTTAAGGACCACCTCAAGTGCCAATTCCTGCATCAAGCCTCTCATATCATGTAGCTGGAGCTGCTCTCTCTCTCTCTCTCTCGGGTCTAAATTCTGCCAGCCTTGAGTACCTCTCTCAGGAGAATCTTCTTAAAGAAAGAGGGTCATGAAATTTACAGTTAACATTAACTTACAGTTTAATCTGACAGGGATAGCTCTTAAACTCAAACTTCTCCTAAAAGACCTGGGCAGTGTTTACTGGAATACTCTTCCAAGGAATATAAATAAATGGTATACTTAAAAAGAGAAACAGAGACACAGATGTAGAGAATGGACTTGTGGTCACAGGGAGAGAAGGGGAGGGTGGGATGAACTGGGGGATTAGAACTGACATACATACACTACCATGTTTAAAACAGAGAGATAGTGGGAAGCTGCTGTAACATAAAGAGCACGGCTTGGTGCTCTGTGATGACCTGGAGGGGTGGGAGGGAGCTGGCGGGAGGGAGGCTCAATAGGGAGGATGGGTATATATATATATATATATGTATGTATGTATGCATTTGTATATATAGATATATGTATATATAGATATATGTATAGATAGATATGTGTGTGTGTGTGTGTAGCTGATTCACACTGTTGTACAGCGGAAACTAACACAACAATGTAAAATAATCATGCGTGCATGCTCAGTTGTATCTGACTCTTTGCAACCCCCATGGACTGTAGCCCACCAAGCTCCTCTGTCCATGGGATTTCCCAGGCAAGAATACTGGAGTGGGTTGCCATTCCAAGCAATTATACTCCAATAAAAAAAAATTAAAAACAGAGAAATAGAAAGACAATAAGAAAAAAAAAAGAAATTTTCTGTGCTCAAATGTTTCTTTAAACAGATTTCTTTACAACCTACCTCTTAGTCATTTTTATACAGTTACAGTGAATTTCTAAGGCAGGCATGAGAAGTGACTAAGAAATCCTTTCTGTAGAGACACCCTTGGGAATGCTAGGAATGTGCATCAATGGGCCAAGACCAAGAATCAATGTAATAAAGATAAGCATAACAAATACATTCAGGTTCAAAAATCTGTAGTAGAAATACAGGTTGGGAGAGAAGAGCTTTGACAACAATTTATACAGAAAAATGAATTTCAATCAGCCACATGTTTAATATTACTCCATTTTAAATAACTGTTTAAAAAAGGAAGAAAAAAGTACCACTGTATGGCCAAATTAATATTAAAAGAGCATAAATCAAATTGGATAAAAGTCTCAATACACTGCTCATAGGCTGGATCATATCGGGAGTATTGAATTATGCTTCAAAGTGGCATTTGATTAAAAAAAAAAATCAACAGCTAGAGGACTTTAGAAGGTGATCAGAATTGAATATGGCCTAGATATCTTAACACCAGAGAAGATGCTATTAAAGTAAGAGAGGTTCCACTGGCAGGGAGCTATGAATAAGATATATATAAATATATTCCATCTTTATTATCTGGAAAAGGAAATTATTTGGTGAAGCTCTTGAAGGTAGAATTATATCTTACAGGAAAAGAAGGCCTATTTTGGATGATATATAAGGAAGGGCCTTTTGAGTGTTCAAAAAGGATAGGATGTCATGTAAAGGAGGTTTTCTCTTTAGACAGATTCAAGTCTGGATTTCCACCTGTCAAGCAGTTCCTAACAAGAATATCTCTATGCAGAAAAGATTTAATTAGATCAGTGGTTTCAATTAGTTTTGAAAAAATAAATCCTGTTTTTAAACGAAAGCTTAAATGAGAGCTGCATATTTAAAAACATTATGAAGGGAGAAAGCATTTATGTCAAAGAGGTTGACAATCCTTTTTGCAGTTCAATGGAAACTCAAATTTCTCTAGGGACACAAAAAACCCCTTTGAACTATAATGATACATTTAACTGTGAGATTCCTCAATCCTTGGGTCTTAAAGCAGGAATGGGAAATAGTGAGAGAGTAGAAACAGACAAACCTTGCTTGAAAATTATACATTGTAACCATTTGGGGCCTTAATAAGTATGGCTATAGTTTTATTTTACTTTCTTCAATAGGCTACTATATCTTGTCTATAAGAATAAAGTTAACTTGGAAGAATGAATGATGAGTTATCTGGGGTTCTGGGAGGGGTGCATGTTTTGGTGGATTTTCATTTTCTAAAAGCTTTCAAAGAAGTTAACTCATACACAGTGTTTAAAAAAACACTTGAAATAGAGTAATCTCCCAGTAAGTATCCGCTACTATTATAATGACATTCTAAATTCCTGCAATTTTTGGATTTTCCTAATATGCATGCATTGTTTTGGAGTAAGAAAAAATGATACAATGTAACAATAAAGCAATAAAACATTTATAAATGGAAGTTATAAGGATTAACTACATTTTTTATATTAAAATGCAAGCTGTGTTCTTTTAATTAGTGCTCACTCACAAGATAGATTCAAGGTTTCCATAGCTGCTTATCTCATTTTTCAGACTTAATTCTTCCACCATATTTTATAGGCAAAGGCAACTTAAACGCATATAGAAAGGATCAACTCAGTTTATATAATCCCCTTCTTCTGATTCCTAAGGAATCATATATGAATTCTCATGTGTATGTTAACACAGCTCAGATACTGTTGAACTGCTGATAATGAGAAGGGTAAAGAAAAGAGAGAGGGATTTCATGGTGCAAACTACAGAATGTCCGTCGTCATCTGGTTCTGCCAGAATGAAGTCACTTGCCCCTGCAGCAACTGTGAAACTCTACAGAATCAGACACCGCATAAAATGCTTCACATAAATGCTATGAAACGGACACTGGTTATTCCCATTTTATACCTAAGGAATCTGAGATCTTCTTACATATAAAGTTAAAATGACCTGTTGGAGAAGCTCAACTAATAAAAGAAAGAGACGTATATAAACCTCTTCTATTAAGAGTCAAAAAATCCTGAAACAATTGATAACAAGAGCAATCATTCCTTAATTTTTTTTAACTTGACAAAACCAATTAGAATCAATTTTAAACAAAATTATAATATGTAAGAACAGGGTATTCCCTGGCAGTCCAGTGGTTTGGGCTTTCACTGCCAAGGGCCTGGGTTCAACAGGGAACTAAGACCACACAAGCCACAAGGTGAGTCCAAAAATAAAGCAAGAACAGCGATGAAGAGCTGATACAAAACTGTGGTTGTTTAGTCACTAAGTTGTGTCCGACTGTTTTACAACTCCACTGACTGTTGTCCACCAGGCTCCCCCATCCATGGGATTTTCAAGGCAAGAATACGGGAGTGGGTTGCCATTTCCTTTTCCAGGGGATCTTTCTGACTCAGGGATGGCACCCACATTGGCAGGCGGGTTGTTTACCACTGAGCCACCAGGGAAGCCCCTGATACAAAATTAAGAGCATCCAAAAATGTGCACCATACACAAACAACAGGAAGTCAGCCTTTAATAAGACTGCTGATTCATGCCCATGTATGGCAAAAACCACTACCATATTTGTAATTAGGCTCTGATTAAAATAAATTTTAAAAAAAGACTGATGCAAGACAAGCGAGGCCAAAAGCCTGACCTGAAATATAACCTGTCACACAACCAAACTCTTTAACCAATTTTCTTGATCAAAATTGTCCACTAGGCAAAGGAAACAATAACAAAGGGATAAGTAGACACTTAAGACCAGGGCAGTTTCTATTTCTTTTAATTGGTCCCACACCTCGCTCAGCCAAATAAAACAAACAAAAAGGCTCACACATGAATGCAGAATCATAGGAAGAACATGTAGGAATGTCATTTATTAGTAGGAGCAGGGGCTGAAGAGGGGATAAGACTTGACAAAATAATAGCAATTCCCTATTGGTGTAAAATCTTTTCATAACACTAAGGGATTAAAAGGAAATTCTGACTGTTACAAACAATCTAGATTATCAAATGTGAAAAAGAAATCTAGGCGAAGGATTGGAAGAGAGTCAACATTTTACTTTAAATAAAGAGGGTCCCAGGGAAATCCTAAACCTTCCACTGAAATCACCTCTGCTTGTGATCATAGCCTAATAGACAGTTTATCCCTTCTTGGCCTGTGGGCTAAGAGTAAATGTAGTAAGATGAAGTTAAGTAAGCAAGTAACCACTACAAATTGTTAACATTTTGAAATGTCTTCATAAAGAAAAATTATGAGCATGTAGAGGAAGCTGACAAATAAGAATGCTTTTTATTAAGCAGTTTAAGCCTAAACAGGTCCCTTGCCTTAAACATGTTATGACTTCACTGGATACAATGGAAAAATCACAAGTAGTTGTGAAAAGACGTGAGACATGGAGTGAAAAAGACAAAAGGCATAGATAGAGATCAATTTCAAGTCCAAGAGTAACCATTTACTAACATTAGATCTACAGGAAGAAACCTAATTTCCTTCATTCTCAGGATATTAATTTTTTAATGGGTATAATAACAATAGTATCCATTCTCTTATAAGTTGAAAGTTGAAATAATAGAGCATCTTGCAAATGTTAATTAAATTTAGATTCAGTTTGATCCCTTAAAAAAAGAGAGCACTAATTTTTTTTTTAAAGATACAACCTCAGAAATGATCAAATACCCAATTCTGAAACGCAATTAGCTGATCACTTATCAGTGGCTGCCCACTTTACACAAAGTGTCTTATTTTCAGAGGCTCAAAAATGTTCAATGCTTTGCCAAGAGTCATTTGCAGTCACATTACTTGAATAAAAGTCTTTTTTTTTTTGTTCCCACTTAATTCTTTCCAGCAAGGCTATTGTTTAAAAGAAGTAATTTCTGAACATTGGCCTTTCTGGGATAATGGGATTTTATTAATATGTAGACAGTGCTCTTAGCTGTCTGAGCCTATGAAGCCAACATGAAAATATTTTCTGAATACTAATGACACTTTTACATGTCATCCAAGCCATGTAACAGATTAGTTCTTCACCTATACATGTGCTTTTTTAGAACCGTATTCATTCCGGGGGAGTCTCTCTCTTTTATCTTGTTGTTCCTTTTTGTCATCTTATTTACCCAACCAACTCAGCTTCTTCTCTTCAGGTATCCTCACCTTAAATACCTGCAGTCCGAAGCTGCTTTGTTCTGTTCCTTCAGCCTGGATAATCCTCCTCTACTTCCCCGCCTCCTCCCCTTCTTTCTAGGAAGCCTCCACAGTCCAGGACTGGGTCCCCTCCACCGTCCTTGTGAGTACCTTTCTAAAGCACCCTGTGATCGTCACTATCATCGAATTTATTTATTTATTTATTTAATCATCAAATTTAAAACTGAGAATTAGAACTGCTTGTATTTCCCTTCCCCACTTGAGACCAAGCCTCTGAGACAGCACATACTTCTTGTTCATCTCTCTGGACCCAGCTTCTCTAGCCCAGGGCCAACACACAGCATCTTATCCAAGGAAGGGCAAAATTTCACTCTTTCACTGGCCCAACTCAATTGGCCTCTTTATTGTCCTATAAACAGAACCTGCTACTGCTACTCTATAACCCACCCTACCCATCCAGGGGGACTCTCTTTAGCAGAATCAAATCCACCCCCTCACAGTGACTCCTGAAGCTCTTGGGGTCTTCCCCACTTCCCAACTCCCACAGCACTTAGCATCAGTAACCTGCAATTCAGCGCTTAGTTTTACTGTTTGATATTAGTGTTAGCTATTTTGTTTCCCTAATTATTAATAAATTTTAACTTCCCACAAGGTAGAATTTACCTCAGCATAAATAATCAAGTTTTTACACCACTATTTGTAAATAGATGGACTGCTTAAAAATCCTGAAGCCCCCAGCCCTAACAGGGTTTCAGCACCTGATTGCTTCATATAAGGCTGTACTAGATAATCTTTCTATAATCTTTCGATGCTTTGAGTATAAAATGCCCTAGTATTCTTTCATCATTTCTAGCATATAAGCTTTTCATGGGCTCTTAAATATTTTTGCTCTCAAACAGTAGCCACATAGAAACAAATGAGACATCACTCCGCTTATGCAGATAACTGTTTCTTACTAACCTGGCTAATTGATGAAAAACAAAACAGACACCAAAACCTAGCTAAAAGTAATTTTTCTTTGTTGTTACACTTCTCAAAAAGAATCATGCTTAGTTTTTCAAGTTGCTCTCTCTCCTCCCTTCCCCACATGGACACATGTGATAAAATATGTCTGCTTTCCATTTTTAAAGAAGGAATGAGACATTAAGGAATCTGAGACACTGATTTGTGTTCCAGCTTATTCATAGCTAGTTGGATGACTCAAGGAAAGACAACAGTTTTTTGACCCCTGATTTCTTAACCTGCAAAATTAGAGTCACCACGAGCAGTAAACTGGCCTTACTCCTAGGGGAAAATTGTTAAAAAACCAAACAAATAAGATTATATACAAAAGCACTCTGTCACTTCACAGAATTATTATTATTATTTTTTGTATATTTGAAGTACCACCTGCTACACTGATAGTTCCTTCCGCATTATTCTTCCAAATCAAGACACTGTACTGACACAATCAATAACAAGGATAAGCAGAGTAGTTACTAAAACCAGAGAAACAGGAAAACATCCTTAATTATGGCTCTCACAGTCATTAAACACTTTGGTAAGATTAAATTCATGTCCCTTATATCACTTTATTTTTTCCGGCTCATGTGTGTTTGGTGTTTTTGGTATTTGCCCTATAAAAGCAAAGTCTAGGAGGTGATTCTCATTGTTGTTTCATATATCATCTCTGGGATTTCACTGGAATCCTCTGAAGTGTAAGTAGAGAAAAAGGTCACCCTGGAGCTGTGAACCCCTATGATACATGTCACATTGATGAAAGGACTGTTCACAAGCAAAAACCCAAGACATTTAGCTCTTCTGTAATTTCAAAATGTAGTTTGAGATTGGAAGTAAACGTTCTTAAATAAGGAGGGAAAAAATGAAGAAAAAAATAAATAAAAGAGCATCATTTTAGAGTAGGTATAGAATACACAGATGTTATAGGGGGTCACATGAACACTTCCCAAATAGGGATCTCCTCAAGGATGGCAGGAAAACTTCAGATTCTTGCTATTTAGGATTACTAGATATTTTAATCTGCTCTCATGGTGATGGAGCTTAACAGAATTGTCAGTTACACATTAATTTTACATATTAAATTTACTTGAGAATAGTTCAGATTCAACTGATTGATTACATTCTAACTCTTCACATAATGATACATGTTTAGTTGCTGTCGTGTCTGACTCTTGCAAACACACAGACTGTAGCCCACCAGGCTCCTCTGTCCATGAGATTCTCTAGGCAAAAATACTGAAGTGGGTTGCCATTTCCTTCTCCAGGGGATCTTCCTTACCCAAGAATCGAACTTGGGTCTCTTACATTGCAGGCAGATTCTTTCCCAACTGAGCTTGATTGTGTAAGGCACAGGTATTCTATACAGGATTTTAGGATCTCATCTATTACTTACTACTACAATAGCTCCTATTAATATTTTTTAGTTTTTAAAAAATTTTTGATTTGAATTCTTTTTTTAATTGGAGTGTAACTGCTTTACCACTTTGTGTTAGTTTTTCTGCTGCACAATGAAGTGAATCTGATATATATAGATATATATATATATGTATATCCCCTTCTGCTTGGCCCTCCCTCGCTCCCACCCCTCAGATCATCACAGAGTACTGAGGTGAGCTGCCTGTGCTATACAGCAGTTTGCTATTATCTTCTCTCACCCCTTCTATTTCTAGCCACATGTTACCGTTCTTTCCACATCCATCCTTCCTTTCTTTGTCCAGAAGTTGTAAGATGACATACTTTGAAATTCTTTCCTATATAATGACCCAATTTCTAGCCCCCGTATAATGAAAAATCTTTTCACTTATCATGTATCTGGTTTGTTGATGGTACACTTATTTACTAAGCTGTTAATAATTTTTATATTTTATACCATTGTATTGCTAGGCATGGCCTCTGCTGTAACATGCAGTATACTTACCCTGGCCTTTTCTGTATCTTGATGTTTTGTGGTTTGTTCTTTCGGCTTAATTCACTCCCATTTTTGAACCACTTGAACTTGAGAGAGGAGTATTCAGAACTGGTCTCGCACCGAAGCACTAGTTTGGAACCTGCCACAGACTCCTGACTCTTCATCTCTTTCAAGCGAGGAGGCAAGGCTAAAAAAGAAAAGAGAAGGAATAAAGTTCTGGTCACATGGTAACCTTTCCAAGAGAAACATGTTCATTTTGGTGAGCATGATCAAGAGACCATTCACAAAGGTTTTACTAACTGAGAGAGAAAAGAAAAAGGGGAGGGGGGTGTCAGTCAAAATGTATCTCAGCTTAGAGAATAATAAAAATGCTCAGATAAAACATATTCAGGGGGAAAAAGAGAACTTAGGTTATAAAATTATTCTTTGAAGCAGACACACAGATATAAAGAAGAAACTAGTGGTCACCAGTGGGGACAGGGAAGTGGAGAGAGGCAATATATGTGTAGATGATTAAGAGGTACAAACTATTAGGCATAAAATAAGCTACAAGGACATATTGTACAACACAGGGGGCATAGCCATTATTTTATAATAATTATAAAATACAGTGAAAGTGTTGGCCACTCAGTGGTGTCCAACTCTTTGTGACCCCATGGACTATAGTCCACCAAGCTCCCCTGTCCATGGGATTCTCCAAATAAGAATACTGGAGTGGGTTGCCATTTCCTTCTCCAGGGGGTCTTCCCCACCCAGGGATCAAATCCCACTCTCCTGCATTGCAGACAGATTTTTACTGTCCGAGCCACCAAGGAAGCATAAAGCATAAAATATAGTGCACCATTTAAAAACTGTGAATCACTATATTATACATCAAGTCTACTTCAATAAAAATCTATTCTTTAAAAATATTCTAAAAAATACATTTATATATATATACACACATATATATTCAAGATAGCAGTTTCTTCCATCTTTATATCCTCTGGTACTATTAAAATTCCTGAAGACTGGTCATTTCAAAGAATCAAAATCTTATGCTAAAGAACAGGTAACTGGGCCATTATTTCTACAGCACAGTCACATCCAAGATCACAATTAATCTGCATGACAGTTCTGTGAATAGGTACAACAGGTATCACACACATTTTTTCAAATGGGAAGCTTATTTTCAGAGACAGGTAAGTGTCTCTTGTCCACGGTTACAACACTCTGGAGAGTCAGAGTTAGACTATGCTATCAACAGAAGTAATCCAGAGAACAAACAGTACTCATTTCTTCAAGACAGGGATTCTCTGGTGACATCACTCTTCTTTGGTGACAACACTTTTACTGGGTCTACAGATACTCTCCCACAAACAACAAATGACCTTTCCAGAAGACCACCACACTCCCATCAGATTATCAGTTCGATTGGATTTCACCCTTATAAATCGTCTCAACAGAGCTGGGAGAATGCTTATCTTGTGCATTAATTTATAGGACACTTTATGTGGCTCAGCTGGTAAAGAATCTGCCTGCAATGTGGGAGACCTGGATTCGATCCCTAGGTTGGGAAGGTCCCCTGGAGAAGGAAAAGGCAACCCACTCCAGTATTCTGGCCTAGAGAATACCACGGACTGTATAGTCTATGCAGTCGCAAAGAGTCAGACACAACTGAGTGACTCTCACTCACTCATTCACTTATATTAAATGCTTACATAGCATTACTATTTTAAGCAAGACTGCGTCAAAGAGTACCTATTCTCTACTGATATCTTTATGGATAAAATGTTAGAATATCTGAGATTTTCTTCAGTATGAAATGGTAGTGGGGAATGTGTTCAGCTGCTTCAGTCATGTTCGACTCTTTGTGACCCTACGGACTGTAGCCCACCAGCCTCCTCTGTCCACGGAATTCTCCAAGTAAAAATACTGCAGTGTGTTGTCATACCCTCCTCTAGGGAGTCTTCCCAACCCAGGGATGGAACCTGCATCTCTGTATCACTGGCAGGCTCATCCTTTACCACCACTGCCCCCTGGGAAGCCAGTGGGGAACAGTTAGGCATAAAAATGAAATAAATTCCCCAAGAAGTTGACTGTGGTAAGCCAGTCAATATGTAGAAGCAGGGATTTAGTATATGATTCTTTTTTAAGATCTTTTTTTAAACGTGGTCCATTTTTAAAGTCTTTATTGAATTTGTTACAATATTGCTTCTGTTTTATGTTTTGTCTTTTTGACCAAAAGGAATATGGGATCTTAGCTGCCCAACCAGGGATCGAACCTTCACCCTGGCACTGAAAGGCAAAGTCTTAGCCACTGGACTGCCAGGGAAATTCCTACAATACTATATAGAATGTCTGGTTTTTTTTTTTCCCCATAATAAAACAGTTTAAAAATAAAAGCATATCGAATGGATTTTCCTCTGCACACATAATTTCACTTAATCAACACCGCAGAAAGTGATGCCTCAACATCTCTGTTTCAATAGAGTCTTAGAAAAGCCAAATACAAAGTCTATTTCTGCCCCAGTTCAGGACTTAATGAGAAGTTAATTCTTCAAATCCACCAAAGGAGACTGCACCTCTCAGATCCAGTGAGCAATTATTCACTGTGTACAGCATCAAGACCCCAAGGATGGCAATCAGAACCATGTTAGGCACGCACAGGAAATGGTGTACCTTTCCCACTCTGCATATATTTATTTTTCTACAACTCTGCCCTTACCAAGAAAATCCCTCCAAAAATGTCAGGAATGAGTATATACATTTTCCATTAAATTACAGCAAAAACTATTTGAACATTGTGACTTCTTAACAGTGTTCCTACAATTACACATCCCCCTTTTCTTATTTAGAGGCTGGGAGATAAGGTGGAGAAGCAGACACTGAATGTGAAGACACAGCAGCAAGTTAGCAAATGGAATCAATATTTCAGCTGTTCTTAGCCTCTGACACCTGATGATTTTCTCTGGTTATTTATTTATTTATTTATTTTGGACAGCTTGAAAATAAGATTTACTTCCTGAAGAGCTTTCCTAGGAGAGCCTTCCCTTTAAGATGTGGTCCACGAATTTCTGTTGTAGAGGTTTTAAAAAACAGACTAAATTCTCATCTATCTGGTAGAGTATTTGTATATTCCTATTAACTCCTTAAGATCATTTTCAATTTTGCAAACCTAGCAAAGGGTTTTAAATGACACCAAAAAAACTGGTTTACATCTATTACGAAAAATAAACCACCTCATTCTTTTATGTACAGATTAAAAGAACTAGTTAGAATTTTTGTTGTTGTTTTCACTTAATTTTGTGTTTAGCTTGGCATACAGCCCAGATTTTCAAGGTTCATTCCCTTGTGTCTATCCAAAATGTTCTAAACACAATATTTGAGATGTCCTTAACTCTCAATAAGTACCATGTTCCCTCACTTACCTCTCCATTCATTTGCTTACCAATACAGCCTGAATACAAATCTACCAGATTCTGTCATTTTGTTTGAAATCTTCATGAAGTCCATTTGCATCTCTTTTTGCTTTCTTTTCTCTTATTCTATTCCACTATCTCTTTCTGTCACCTCTCCTTCCCCATTACCCTCCTATCTTCATTTCTTTATTTATTATGACTTTAGTAAGAGTCTTGATTTCAAATGTGAGGAAACAGTTGGACAAATTCAAACTGAGGGATATTTGACAAAACAGTTGGCCTAGGCTTCAGGAATATCAATGTCATGAAAGATAAAAGACTGTGAAACTGATGTAGATTAAATGAGACTGACAAATGCAATAGACTTTGACTAGTGATTGGATCTTGCTTCAGGGAAAAAATAGTTATAAGGAACATTATTAGGACTACTAGGGAAATCTGAATAAAGGTCCTGTATCAAAAGTAAGTTTCTCAAGTGTGATAACTGCACTGTGGTCATGCAGAAGAATGCCCTTGTTCTTAGGCAGTATTTTCTGAAATGTCATGATGTCTACAACTAAATTTCACATGATTCTGCAAATAAGGATATACATACATACACGCAGGTGTGCACACACTCTCACACACACAGAAAGGGAGCAAAAGGAATATTGGTTTCTCTTAGCTTTCTTGCCTTTTTAATCTGATCTTTCTGCCATTAAAAAAGACTCAAGCTTTCAGTAACTACTTTTGAAGTCTTGGCTAAATTGGTAGTCATTGAGATTCTTGGGAATATCTGTGCTGTGCTGTAACTTACAAATGTAGCTCTTAAGATTATATTCTCCAATAAAATTCTGCGAGTGGTATGGCACTGAAGTCCTCCTGCATTCAACCTGATAACCATGACTTTGGGGCTTCAATCCCACTAGGTCCTCTGGTGGAAGGAAAACAATGTCTTATTTGGCAGGCCAACATATCTGCCCTCTCATTTGGGGGTTCTCATGCAAGACTGGTACCTCTTTGTCCTTAAGAGATGATCTATGACATAATGAGGCACAGATCTTGAGAGGCAAGGCCTTTCGTAACTAGAATATCCACTCCTTAAGCTGACCCCAACATATAAATATTTCTTCATGTTTGGGATTTGGATATACCTCTATTGATTAGCCTAAGCTTCTCTCTCTTGCACGTAGCCTCAAGACTGTCACAAGCACAGATGCTTCCAGCATCCCTGGGAGTCCACTTGTCATAATGTCTCTGCTGTGTCTTCAGGAGAAACCAGCTATGACGTGAGGATACACAGCTTTTCAGAGAACAGCTGTTCTGAGCTGTTAAAATTCTCCGTAAATGGAGAAACAAATCTGTGGCCCACTAACCCAGCCACACGACTGCCCTGTTGGCCCCTGGGTATTCTGCAGTCAGTGATACCTTCTAGAAAAGTACCACATAAAGTTCCTCACTCACTCCAGGTGGAGCCCAAATGGAGGCATCCTACAGTACTGGGCAACAACATAAATTTTTCTTTATTTCTTCTCACATAACCACCCTAATGGAATACCCCTGGATATTTCACAGACTCTTGATAAGTGTGCAAACTAATGTTGATGACATATGGTCTGTGTGCTTTCTCTCCTCTATTCATAATGAGGCAACTTTCAATAGAGTCAATTTCCTTCCATTAGATTATAAAATAATATGCATATATTACTAGAATACATTTTAAAACTATGTATGTTTCTCACACATTTTACTCGCATAAAATAATCTCATTTATTTCACTGAGAAAGCACTCCACCAAGCACTTTCTGAAATTCAGATATAACTTTATAAGACCAAGGGTAGCTTCTAAACCATGGGCAATATTTTAAAGTGAGTACTTGGATTTTAGAACTGTAAAGAAAAAATTTACATGCCCTTCGATTCTTGTTTAAGAGTAAACAGCCTGTTAACTAACGACTGTTGTGTGTGCTAAGTCGCTTCAGCTGCGTCCAGCTCTGTTCAACTCTGTGGACGGCAGCCCGCTAGGCTCTTCCGTCCACGGGATTCTCCAGGCAAGAACACTGGAGTGGGTTGCCATTTCCTCCTCCAGGGGATCTTCCCAACCCAGGGATCGAACTTGGGTCTCTTACGTCCACCTGCACTGGCAGCCAGGTTCTTTACCACTAGCGCCACCTGGGAAGCCCTAATTAAAAATTGATGAAGGTAAACACAACGCTAAGTTACTGCTTCCAATGTAGTAAATGATCTGAACATCTTTGGGATGATTTAATTGTATTTGGTCTACCACAGTTCATAATTCTGCTTTCACTGTGATTCTGGGAGGCAGCATTTCCACACCCTGAAACAATTTAATGACAGAGCAAGTTTTAAACAGTCATTGCCTAAATCTACTTCAAACTTGCTTGACGTTAATATGAACCTAGCCACACCCTTAGAAATGTATCAACAGAGACAGACAGTGAAGTGCAAAAAGGAGGAGCCTATAAAAATAGAAACCCCCAAACACTCAGAGCGATGCCACACATTTTGCAGGCACTTGTTTTTACAGGCTTTAAGTGTTTTACAGGGCTTTAAAAGATCACAAATATACTCTTCTGACTCTAAGTCAATGCAAGCAGGTATGACTGTATACTTTAAAAGTCTATTTTTGCATGTCTACATTTTTTATTTGATAGTCGTACAATGGAGAAAAAGCAAAACCGTGACAGTTACCCAAAAACAATTATTTTACATGCTGACCACACAAAAATTGAAGGCATGATGCTTGTTTATTCCAATTCTTTAATGTGTGAATGAGTATTTGTGATAAAGGTGAAGAAGAACTATACATCTAAGCAATCCTCTCATTTTCCTTGTCTACTGGGTACTTTTTTTTTAATATGTTCAATACTGCTATTATCAAATGTTGTATTGTATTGTTAAGAACAAGGAATGCATTTTAGCATGTGTGTGCTGATGAGATAACGCAGATAGCATGGGACACTAGACGAATTGTTTCTTTTCTTTGGATGTCCTGATGGTGCAAAACTAGCTCATAACTCTCCACGTTTGACTGTACAGTTAAACTGAAGAGCCTTGACACTGATCAAATTAAACAGGAAACCTGCAAAATAGTATCAAATCACTGTGAGCTTTCAGCTACGACCCCCAGTGAAGTCTTCCGCACATAAAACAATTTAAAAGCCTGATATCACACAGGTGCAGATCTCACAGTGAAAGCTGGTGACTGGCAATGATGTTAGTTAAGGAAAGCCACACGAATATCATGAATGAGTCTTCTACACAGAAGGATGCCCTGTTTTTTATAGAAATGTTAAAGGTAAATAAGTGACTGAGGAAAGTCTCTATAAGTCCTTTATCGAGAAAATTATGGTCACAATATACAGTTTATTATAAAGTTTATTATACTTAGTCATCTGGTCTTCTCTTCTGAATTGTACTCACAAATTTGACTAAAAAAGGGAAAACTTATCAGGTTTATATTTTGTAAATATAACTGTGTATAAGGCTGCAAGGTCTAGCAGCAATGGTATTTCACAATACACCTAGGATTAAAATCACTGCTACTGAGGCAGTGTGTGGTCTTAAATTATGTTAGGGACTATCTCACAGGTCACTATTTGCTGCCACATGTGGTGACTTAAGGCTCACGCTGCCTCAAGTCCAGCCGAATCATCCTCCAGATAGTCTGTCCCTAACTACAGTTAACTAGAGTTCCCTGTGAGCCTAAATGGAAACCTGTTATGTGTCCCTGTGTATGCAGCAAGGATATTTGGAGAAGGAGATAAAGCATATGGGTACCTCCACTTGTGAGAAAGTCACTATATAAAGTTCAGGTGGTTTATTACAAGATATTCTCAAGCTTACGCCATACCATTGGCAATAAACTAAACCAGTCAACACACTAAAACTAGGCTTCAAAGTATAGTTAAGATAGTTGGACCCAGAAATACCATTTTAGCAGTTCTACGCCCAACTCCTTATACAAGGATGAATGTGTATCACCAAATAATATCTTTATAAGCGTTTGGAACAATCCTCATAACATATGCATGCAACATGACATTATACAACATATTATGATACAATAAATTCAGGAGCAAAATTTCAGTATTTTACTTCTCTTATTCACAATGGTTGGACCACTAAGGCAGAGTTGGCTTCTTACTAGTGTTAACCTTCATCTCTCAAGCATTGCCGTCTTCAGCGTGGCTTTTCACAGAGAGATTTGCACAAAGTTCCACATCCCCCAGTTCACTGCTACAAACTGACTGTAACAGTAGGATTCTTTTAAATGTTCCTTTCGAAGATATGAGTCACAACCAGCCCAGTCAAAAACTATGTTTACTCTTTTTTTTTTTTTTTTGTCACTCAGGCATGTTCGATTCTTTGTGACCCGTTGGACTGTAGCCCACCAGGCTCCTCCATCCATGGAATTTTCCAGGCAAGAATACTGGGGTGGGTTGCTATTTCCTTCTCTGGGTAACCTTCCTGACCCAGGGATTGAACCTGCATCTCCTGTGTCTCCTGAATCACAGGCAGATTCTTTACCTACTGAGCCATGGGGAAGCCCATGCTTACTCTAAGGCCACAGAAAATGACTGATCACATTCTACAGCTAAACATCACACCCGCAGGCTGCACTAAAGAGGCACATGTACAAAAAGAGAGCCCTTTAAGGAATCTGTCGCTACCCAATTAAAGGAGGGGCAGGAGCAGTCTTGAGCAGGTGGTCACAGCCCCTATGTGGAGGCTCAGGCTTGTGGTGGTGGTGGTGGTGATGGGTCCATTTTGACTGGTACTATAATCCAGACATCCAAATGTCCAGCATAGTGTTAGTCTCTCAGTCGTGTCCAACTCTTTGTGACCCCAGGGACTGTATAGCCTGCCAGGCTCCATTTCCTCGCCAAGAATACTGGAGTGGGTTACTGTGTCCTACAGGGGATCTTCCCGACTCAGGGATCGAACCCACAAGTCTCGTGCCTTCTGAACTGCAGGCAGATTCTTTACCCGCTGAGCCACTGGAGAAGCCAGTAAACACCCAGATGTCTAAGTGTATTGGACACACAGGATCTCAAGGACTTAGCACAAAATGTCCTTGCTGAAAAAACTAAGTAGAAGCAAGGATCTAGAAGATACTGATAAAGAAGAGATCCAGGTCCAAATATTACTTCAAAACCCACACCCACTTTCTCAAAAAGGCTTTTTAAAAATTTGAGATCAAAGGGCCCCACTGACATTATTTTCATTTTTATGCATTCCACTGGATCAGGACTGTTATGCTCTCTGCCACAGGACGCTAATAAAAAGGAAATGTAAATCTAACTGGAAAATGGTCAAAAAGGCATTCCTGCCTTGACTTTGCCATTTTTACGTCCTCCTGGATTTCTCTCATCTGGTCATCGTGACTACAATGTCCTCCACTGGAGGCAGTGACGGAGGTGCAGACATGGAAAACAGACTTAGGGCCACGGGGTGTGAGGTGGGAAGGAGAGGGTGGGACAAATGGAGAGAGGCGGCTGGAAACATACACATTACCATATGGAAAGCGGACAGTCAGTGGGGATTTGCTGTACGACTCAGGGGGACTCAAGCCAGGACTCTATGACAGCCTAGAGGGGTAGGACGGGAGGTTCCAGAGGGAGGGGACATATGTATACCTATGGCTAATTTACGTTGCGGTATGGCAACGTAAATTGCGGTATGGCAATACTGTAAAGCAATTGTATACCTATGGCTAATTTACGTTGCACGTAAATTGCGGTATGGCAATACTGTAAAGCAATTATCCTCCAATTAAAAATAAATTAAAAAAAATGTTTTCTACTTGATTCCTGCCTCAGCTAAGACCCCAGTCATCGCAACCACATTCCTTCCCATCTCCTTTAAAGCACCTTATCTCAGAGGCTCCCGCAGAGGCAAGGCTGTTATTCCACTTTAAGAAAAACCAACATTTTAATATGATCTCCTCTGCTTTCAAATCAAAGTTGATCAACTGTCTTCATCAATTGACCCCAGTCTACAAGGTCTAAATTTGCTCCTTAACTAGTCAGTAACTATTATGATCAATGCACATCCCCAGATTTACGATTTGGGTCAATTTCCCTCTTCCTTATTCCTTGTACGTATTTCATATAAAGTGGATAACCATTCTTTCCATTTTACAGGTGAGGATAGAGGGGTTATGCCAACATTTGTATAAGGTCATAAGGCTGTCAAGAAGCAGACAAGGATTTAAAGCTAGGACAGCTGACAAAAATCTAGCAACTATTATTTCATTTCATAGCCTCCACAGTAATTTTATGTTTCTTACAATCAGATCACCTCTCCATAAATGTCTGTGAGAGATTTACAACACTGTACAATTCTACAAGGGCAATAAGCACAGATTTACTAGGTAAGAGAATTTTTCAACCTGAAAAATTAATATTATGTTTGCTGAAATTAGCAATCTTCATCTTCTATACAGCTCTATAGGGCTGTGCCCAGTATTTCATAGTAAAGGTTAAAGACAAAACTATAAAACTACTATAATAGTGGTTTCAAGACTTACAAGGTGAAGTTACAATAAGGTCCTCATAGTACTTTCAACAATAAATTCCTTTAGAATAATAATAGCTAACACTGGTTGAGTAACCTAGCATGTATTAAAAATCAAGCACTGTCTGTCCTAAGAACATCATGTTTATTGAGGCTTTTAAGTTTTGTGACAATTCCAGGAGATATGTGCATTATTCTAATTTATAGACAAGCAAACAGAAACAGAGTAGTAAAGCAACCTCCCACAGTCATGGAGCTGGCATACTGGGGCGCCAGTATCTGCACCACGGAAGTCTGATCCAGAGCTCCTACTCCTTTTTTTTTTTTTTATCGATGTGGATCATTTTTAAAGTTTTTATTAATTTGTTACAATATTGTTTCTGTTTTTTTTGTTTTATTTTTTGCCAAGAGACCTTCGCTCCCAGACCAGGGATGGAACCCACATCCCCTGCACTGGAAGGTGAAATCTTAACCACTGCATTGCCAGGGAAGTCCCAGCTCCTGCTCTTAACTCCTAGGCAACCAACTGAACAATTTGCTCTGTCCAAAGGTTTATAAGTCAAAGGTAAGATTTATCTTATTGATGTATTAAGAGTGTCCTGATAAATCCTGGCATACAACCCATGATAGATCATTTCTGCATATTCCAAGTATAAAACATATAGTCTGTGGGAGAAAGTGGAGATAAGCGGGTATGAAAATGGCTATCTCTTCTAAGCTACCTTGATGATTTATGGGGAAATGAAACAAGACAATACTTAAAAATGGTATGATACAAAAATATATATATTTTTAAACTATGCAATTGCCTATCATCCCTCAAATGCCATAAGGGTGGAACGCACTGCGTCTCACTCCAGTGCTGTCTCACTCACTGTAACGAGATAGCTCCCATGCGGGAACCCAGCACCGAGGGACTGAAGAGATTACTGATGCTCTGTCAAGGTGTAAAGGCAAATGGCCTTGGCCATGGAATCTGGAGCCAATCACAGCAGCGGCACCGTTGTCGGCAGCTTTAAGGTAAGTGTTCAACAGGCCTGCCTGATTAACACTGTCACCACAGCTGCCCCCAGTTATAAGAACATCTCACCCAGGAACATGGAGAAGCTATGCTGCAAGTCTCATTTAAGGCCATCAACACACAGGGTTAAAACGGATCCATTATAGTCTGAGCTAACTGACATACAGCAAATTTCATTTGACATATGTTTATAAATTTGATCTTTTCTGTTGTCAAAAACTATTTTTTTTTCTTTTTCATTTGCTATCCATACCTGCCATATTTATCTCCAACATGCCACTTAAACAGAGACTTCGAGAAATATCCAGTTACTGAGAATTTGATATTATATTTATTTATTTTCTTATGGTAATGGAAAATGTGCTTTCTGATGTGCTTAAGTAAATTTTGGACAGGAACATGACCTTCAAGTGTCCATATTAATATTAATTAATATTTACAATAGCAATCATTTAATTAACAGATGTCACTAAAATTCTTTTTATCTTTTGAGAGAACCTCATTCAGATGTTCTAAACTGGATAAAATTCCCAGGTAAGATGAGTAGGTGCACACATGATTAGAAGTAGTTTTAAAGAATAACAGCTGTGGGAAAACTTTGAAGCACTGCCTCAAACATAAAACACTGCTTTTGAACAAAGCCCTAATTTATACCAATAATAGCACCTCATCGTCTACTTTTCACATAGCCCCTTAAAACCTGCATTGAAGAAGAAAACACTTTAGCAGAGCTAATCACAAAATCAGTGTGTCCTTTCAGGACCTTGAAAATGTCTTCCTTTGTTATTTAGGCAGGTCAGCTTTTCTGGTAACCATGTTTCTGATTTCTTTCTTTTTTATTTTTTTAAAATTCACGGATAACTTATTAAACTGAATGACACTAAAAAGTGAATGCCAGGATCGAAGGGAAGCTTCTTGATGCACTGAAGCCAACCAGATCAAAGTTAAATTTCTCTATGCTCTGCTCACTACAGTTAAATAACCAGCTTTGCATCCTTCCTTAAGTAGGGCCCAAGTTTGACTTTGGAGTATCTTCAAAGCTTGTGTAGCTTTAAAGACTTTTCTTCGTATTTTAAAGCTGGTCCACAGACAACTTAACAGCTGAATCCTTATCATTTTACTGCTCTCCCACAGGAAAGGTTAAGAAAGGTGAGTTTCTTATCTTAGGGTTCCCAGTGTCATGAATTTGTTGAAGAGACAGAAAATGACCAGAGTCAAAGAAACAGATTGTTTACAGTAAGAAAATCTGTGCCACATCATTGATCATCAGAAGCAGTCTAATTCTGGGACCCACCTAACAGAGCTACAAGGCTGGGATACCCTCCTGCACAGTCCTTGGAAGTCAAAGGATAGGATCAGAGTGAAAGGAGTCCGGTTTTAGACAACACACACAATCACAATAAGGGAGGTTAGAATTCATAGTTTCCCTTATTTGGCATAAAAAATTAGCTCACTAAAGCATCTCTTGAAAATACAAGTAAGCTGCTTTCTGTACCTTCTGAGAGAATCCACTGGTTTCTAAATTGCAATTGAATCTTCTCAGCACAAAGATTCACACACATTGCATAAAATGAAGCTTACTTAGCATGACAACATGTGACTTTCACTTCCTCCATAGGGACAAGCACGCCACTAGAAAGGCTCTTGTTTTGGTTGTTTTTATTTAGGAAGCAGTTTAATTGGCTTCTTTGCTAATAGTTTCTAGCTCATGAATTTAAATGACTAAACTCCACTGCTCATAGATTTTTATAGTCTCCTTGAATAGCAAGAATCAGGAGTTTGCAAATTCAGAGTCTAAGGCTTGTTTGGTCTGTGGGACCAGAGAGGTACTCTGAAACTCAATCATCTTATCCTTAAAAGAAGTAAGAGGAGACTTCCCTGGTGGTCCAGTGGTTAAGTGCTTCCAATGCAGAGCTCAAGGGTTCAATCCCTGGTCTGGGAATAAGATGCCATATGCTATACAGTGTGGTCAAAAAAAGGGGGGGCAATTATAGTCCAATAAAAAAATTAATAAAAAGAAGGAGGCTATGGGCACTAGATCTGCCGTATCTATTTCACACAGCTGTAAAAATCTAATGAAAGATGGTGGTGAAAATATTTTGCATCTTTAAAATAATTACTTTTCATTCTTAGTGCTGATTTGACTGCCAGCATCCATAAATCATCTGAAAAGTAAAAAAATACTAGCTCATATAAATCCAAATGGCACCTAATCATATAATTAACAGCCGAAAAACTGCATGTAGCTATGGTCATTCTTCAAGACAAAAAAAAAGCACCTGGAAACTATCAAGAAGGGTCACTAAAATGTTCAAAGGGAAGGGCTGCCAATGTAAAGGAATAGACTAAACATTCTAGGAACCTAAAGATTGATACAAAGAAGGAAATGGGTCTTTAAAGTCATAAAAATTTTAGATTCATAGAATACTACAATGAGTGGAAAACCCTCCAAGCATAAAGCAAGAAGATTTAGAATAAAAAAGGAAATGAAGCACTTAGATGTGTGACTTCATTTTAGCAAGAAAGGTTATAGTCAAGATGGCAAAATCTGAATAAGGCCTAAAGTTTAGCTAATGGCATGTACCAATGTTAATTTTCAGTGTTGATCAATACACCAAGGGAATAAGGAGCTGGATGAAGAGTATATAAGAACTGTGTCCTATCTTTGCAACTCTCCAGTATATCCACATTACACCTTTCCCAAAATATATTCAAGATGACCAGCCCAAGTGAAGTATTTTTTGGATAGTAAGTTAAAGATCCCTCTTCTGTGTTCCCATAAATCTATTATTATTCCATTTAATACAATGCATTTTATCTTAATAAGTATTTGTTTTAACCAGGAGAGAGAAGACTCCTTTACATCATGAACTTTTTCTTTTAATTCATCTTTTATCCTAGTAACTAGCACAGTGCCCAATAATATTTGCTGAACAGGAAAATGAATAAAGTAATAAAGCAGTACAGGAGTCAAATACTTCATATCAAATGAGCCACTTGTTTCTCTCTGATGCACAGATTTATGCAAAAACACCTTAGCTTTATCAGGGTTATCATGTACCTTTCCTACTCATACAATATGAACCTACTGCATCGTCTTTTAGCCAAACACATTAGAATATTTCATATTGAAAAGACCTTCTGAAATCCAACTAGTAGCCAGATACTGGCTCATTCATAGAGATGGCCAGCTTTATTCTCTTAGATAGTTCTCAATTTCCATTCTTTCAACCAATATTATTGAGTATGTATTGAATGGTTTGTGTTGTTGAGCGCTAAGTCACATCTGATTCCCTTGCAACCCCATGGACTGTAGCCTGCCAGGCTCCTCTGTCTGTGGGATTTCCCAGGCAAGAATATTGGAGTGAGTTGCCATTCTTCTCCTCCAGGGTATCTTTTCAACCCAGGGATTGAACCTACGTTGGCAGATGGACTTTTTACCACTGAGCCACCAGAGAAGCCCATCTGAATGGATGCTACTGTTTTACGTACTCAAGAAACAAACCTGAATAAGAACAAGAACCCTGCTCTCCATGGTGCTTACATCTGGGGTGGGTCAGAAGATAAGACCCTGATGCTAGGAAAGACTGAAGGCAGGAGGAGAAGGGGACGACAGAGGACGAGATGACTGAATGGCATCACTGACTCAATGGACATGAGATTGAGCAAGATCCAGGAGATGGTGAAGGACAGGGAAGCCTGGTGTGCTGCAGTCCATGGGGTTGCAAAGAGTCAGGCACAACTGAGCAACTGAACAACAACAACAGGTATGGAGGGAGAGCCTATTAATCAATTAAGCTATGATAAAACTTCTAAAATAAATTCTTTACCTATAGAATCTAAGGGCACTAAAAAATGTTGAAGGATCTATTTACTTTCAGCTTAGTCATGCAAAATAGCTCTCTTTTCTATTTAAATGAAAACTCTGAGAATTGATCATTAAATCTTATTTACAACCAACTAATACTAATCAGTTAAACATAGCTCACTGGTAAAATGGCATATTGAAAGCTTTTATTCATGGTAAAAAATTATTTTTCATATTAGAAAGAAGTATCATGGAGACTGTCTCTACATAAATTATACTCTCAATATTTCATTATACTCTGTTACACTTTTACCACTAGATGACTCAATGTAAGTAGAGAAGTTTACTGGATAAAAGGTTGAGTCAGACAGACCTAAATTCAAATCCCATTATGCCACCGTATACTAGTTATGCAACCGTATACTAGTTATGCAACCATGAGCAAATTGTTAGAATCCTTTAGACCTCAGTTTCTAAACATTCAAAATGAGATTATAACAGAAACTACCTCATAGGTCTCTTAAAAGGATTAAATAAGATCATGTATTTAAGCACTGAGCAGTCAGTGTCTGTTGCAGTGCAAGCCCTCAATAAATGTTGGTAGATATTATTATATCGTTAAGTCTTCAGTAAGTTTCAGCAGTTTATAAAGTGTTCTAAATTAAAGTTTTTACGGTGATTGCCCACTTAGAGCTGAGACCAATGAAAGCACATTTCTTCCTTTGGTAGGCAGAATATTAACTCCTAAAGAAATCTCAATCTTAATTCCTAGAGCCTGTGAATGGGTTGCCTCAAAAGGCAAGAGGGACTCTGCAGGTGGGATCAAGGTGAGGATCTTAAAGTGCGGAAATGATGCTGTATCAGCCAGTTCACCCAATCTACTCACGTGAATCCTTAAGAGCAAATACTATCCCCTAGGTGTCATTGGTAAAGGAATGGGCAGAGGTGTAATGTTGCTGGGTTTGTAGTCAGGGGGATGGGGACCTGAGCCAAGGAATGCAGGCAGCCTCTGGAAGCTGGAAATGCCAAGAAAACAGACTGCCTCCCAGAGCTTCTAGAAGGGAATGCAACACTGATTTTTCACCCAGTGGGACCTGTCTTGGAATTCTAACCTTCAGAACTTCAAGATAATAAAACACATGTTTTTTTAAGCCTCTAAGTTTGCAGTAATTAGCTATAGCAGCCATAGACACCTAATACAATTTCCAAAGAGAAACTGAGCCTATTGATTTTCCAGTATGAAGAACTGTGCAACTCTATCTCAAGAAATGATAGATAGGACCTTTGTGTATAAAACTCGATAAATCGGGGTGAGTAGAACCACTAGGTGTGCATCAGGTCACCCTTCACGGCCTCCTACTCGGGGCCGGAGAGAGGATCCACACCAAAAGAATCACAGACCTCAGGGAACAGAGGGTGGAAACCATTCGGAGCTTAGGAACCAAGTTCAATCCCAGAGACTGACCCCAACCAATCATGGCCCAGTTCACCATTCTCTCTCTTTTTGACTCAGCTTCCTGTTCATAAAACGAAGAGGTCGGGTCATCTTTCAGTGCTGTTAAGCTCCAAAGTGAGTCAAGGAGACCTTTTCTTCTTCATGGACATAGCGTTTCAGGAATTTATGAGCAGAAAGTCATCGACCTAATTTTTATATTTAAACATGATTGATGAATTCTAGCATCCAATGACAACAGTATTGTCATACTACTAAAAAAGAGATGAAAGGACTTTTTAAAAAGTTTCCTTAAGAACCCAAACCTACATATTGGCAGAAATCAGCTTAAATTTGACAGTGAAGCTAACAAAATTACTTTTCAAGTAACTTTACTACTTAGGTAGCAGTAATTTTTTCTTGAATTTTGGAAAAAGTCATTTAGGGATTTTAATAAAAAGTTTAAACAAATCTTCAAACAAAAACTTTACAGATTAATATTATACTCACTTTTGATTCACTTTGTTATATGGCAGAAAATAGCACAACTGTAAAGCAATTATACATCAATTAAAAAAAAAAGGATGGGTCAAAACATGATGTACATTACCAAGTTGTCTTTCAAAAATATAGGCAATTAGTTCATCCATTCTCCCATAAATATTAGAATATTATCACTTTTTAAATATACATGAATTTAATAGGTAAAAATGAAGCCTCGTTCTTGTCTTTTTTTCATTTGGCTACTAGCTGTACCAAAGATTATTTCACATGTTTATTGGTTGCTAATGTTTCTTCTTTTAAGGACTTTTTCCTTTTAACTATCCGCTATTGAGATCTTAAGACTTTTACCATCAATTTCTATGTACGCTGTATATATTAAGCATAATACTACTTTATCATATTTGTCACAAATCTCTTGCTATTTTTATGTTTCAATTGTATTAAGTTCTTTGAGTACATAAAGATATTTTAAATATTTCTGTATTCAAATCTGTAAAACCTTCAGTTTTTAAACACAATATATTTCAAAAAAGAAACTTTACCTTATCCCCAGCTCACTTGGGGCTAAAAAAAAAAAAAAAAAAGGCATGGTCTGGACAATAATTTTAAAAAGAACTACCAGACAAGCTTTCTTCTGATTAAAAACATGGCTTCAGTAATACATGAAGATCCTGTGAAAAAAAGCTGATATCACACAGATGTGTATTGTGAGTTACAGCTGGTTTAGTGGCTTCAAGAATTGCTACATTTTCCACTATGACTGGAGGAGCTGATGGCACAGATGAAAAGCTGGAAAGACATTTCCCTATTTTTGTAAGAAGTGTTATAATGATGGCATGTCAATCAGTCAGTTCGGTTGCTCAGTCGTGTCTGACTCTTTGCGACCCCGTGGACTGCAGCTCACCAGGCTTCCTTGTCAATCATCAACTCCCTGAGCTTGCTCAAACTCATGTCCATCGAGTCAGTGATGCCATCCAACCATCTCATCCTCTGTTGTCCCCTTCTCCTCCTGCCTTCAATCTTTCCCAACATCAGGACCTTTTCCAAGGAGTCAGTTCTTCCCCTCAGGTTGCCAAAGTATTGCAGTTTCAGCTTCAGCATCAGTCCTTCCCGATTTCCTTTAGGATGGGCTGGTTGGATCTCCCTGCAGTCCAAGGGACTCTCAAGAGTCTTCTCCAACACCACAGTTCAAAAGCATCAATTCTTTGATGCTCAGCTTATTTATAGTCCAACTCTCCTATCCATACATGACTATGGAAAAACCATAGCTTTGACTATATGGACCTTTGTCGGCAAAGTAATGTCTCTGTTTTTTAATATGCTGTCTAGTTTGGTCATCGGAGAAGGCAATGGCACCCCACTCCAGTACTCTTGCCTGGAAAATCCTATGGATGGGGGAGCCTGGTAGGCTGCAGTCCACAGGGTCACTAAGAGTCAGACACGACTGAGCGACTTCACTTTCACTTTTAACTTTCATGCATTGGAGAAGGAAAGGGAAACCCACTCCAGTGTTCTTGCCTGGAGAATCCCAGGGACAGAGGAGCCTGGTGGGCTGCCGTCTATGGGGTCACACAGAGTCGGACATGACTGAAGCAACTTAGCAGCAGCAGCAGCAGTTTGGTCATAGCTTTTCTTCCAAACAGCAAGTGTCTTTTAATTTCATGGCTGCAGTCACCATCTGCAGTGATTTTGGAGCCCAAGAAAATAAAGTCTCTCAATGTTTCCCCATATATTTGCCATGACGTGATGGAACTAGATGCCATGATCTTACTTTTTTGAATAGTGAGTTTTAAGCCAGCTTTTTCACTCTCCTCTTTCATTTTCTTCAAGAGGCTCTTTAGTTCTTCTTTGCTTTCTGCCATCAGGGTGGTGTCATCTGCGTACGAGTTTATTGATATCTCTCCTGGCAATCTTGATTTCAGCTTGCGCTTCATCCAGCCTGGAATTTCACATGATGTACTCTGCATATAAGTTAAATAAGCAGGGTGACAATATACAACCTTGACGTACTCCTTTCTCCTTTCCCAATTTGGAACCAGTCTGTTGTTCCATGTCTGGTTCTAACTGTTGCTTCTTGACCTGCATACAGATTTCTCAGGAGGCAGGTGAGGTGGTCTGGTATCCCATCTCTTGAAGAATTTTCCACAGTTTGTTGTGATCTACACAATCAAAAGCTTTGGCATAATCAGTAAAGCAGATGTTTTTCTGGAACTCTCTTGCTTTTTCAATGATCCAATGCATGTTGGCAATTTGATCTCTGGTTCCTCTGCCTTTTCTAAATTCATCTTGAACATCTGGAAGTTCATGGTTCATGTACTGTTGAAGCCTGGCTTGGAGAATTTTGAGCATTATTTTGCTAGTGTGTGAGATGAGTGCAATTGTGCAGTAGTTTGAACATTCTTTGGCATTGCCATTCTTTGGGATTGGAATGAAAACTGACCTTTTCCAGTTCTGTGGACACTGCTGAGTTTTCCAAATTTGCTGGCATATTTAGTGCAGCACTTTAACAGCTAATGGCAAGCATTGGTCATTAAAAAAAAATGTTGATTAAGAAGTTAATACTGATCTCTGCTAGAAGAGAATGTCCTCAAGGACCAATGCCTGAAAAAGAAGTACCGGTCTCTAGGTTTAAGGATATAAAGAATTGACTGTGTTGTTAAGAACAAATGTTTCTGGAGCTGTAACTGAGCTGTGCTCAGTCACCTCTGACCCTTTGCGACCCCATGAACTGTAACCCGCCAGGCTCCTCTGTCCATGGGAGTCTCCAGGCAAGAATACTGGAGTGGGTTGACATTTCCTACTCCAGGGGATCTTCCCGACCCAGGAATCGAACCTGAGTCTCTCTCTAACATCTCCTACGTTGGTAGGCGGGTCCTTTACCACTAGCACCACCTGAAAAGCTCGTAACTGGGCTGGAGTTTCTTATTATTCTTGTTAGTGATCCAGTTACAGTTTCATAAATTTTCACTTCTCTTCACTCATCCTTTCCTATCCCAGAAGACCGGTTATTTTTAGTGTATGATTTTGTATAATAAGTTTTTTTTTTTTTTTTAAGGAATAGAAACATGGAGTTTCGGCAAAAATATCTGTAAATAGGACAGGGATCTGTCAGTGGTCTGGCAGACTGCCCTCTCCCCAGCCAGAAGTTCTTAAACCTTGTGCCCATATAAGTCACCTGGGCAAGTTTACCAAAACAAATATGAAATATTCATAGACCCATCAGAAGACTCTGATGCACTAGAGTCAGAGAAAAGGCCAAGAATGTGCTTTTTCAAAAAGCATCTTAGATGATTTGGACACAGGTTATCTGGGCACAGTATTTTCAGAAATAGGACAGTTCTCTACAAAGTTGCTCAGCATTTTCAGAGTTAATCCAGTCTCCACTAAGTCTTTCCAGTACGGACATCTTTTCGGGGAAGGCGTAACATTTATTTTCCTAGGGAAATTACAAAGAAATAAGACTTCACTTCCCTTATGGAGAAATTCAGAATCTTATAGAATGAGACAAAAGTAAATTATGAGAAATTTTACATTCTTATGGGAAGTATTCTAAGTATATGCTTATGGGCAGTGCTTATGGGTGGCATCTACTCAATTACCAACAAGGCTCAAATTCTAACCCTTGATAACCAAAATAATAGTTAACTGTTAATAGGTACTTGATTTAATTTGCTTTTCAAAAACTTGATAAAGAAGAGAAAATGAGAAAGGGCGAATCATATATTCCTAAAAATTTCTTCTGAACTAGACATCTGAGTGCTTCTTTCTATGTTGGGAAAGGTAGACTATTCTCTATGTAAAGGCAGAGTCATTTCATCATATTTAAACAACTGACTTAAAATGTATTGAATCAATCAGGCATGAATATATTTTGGAGAGCTCATATCGAGGTTGCTTAAAAATATTTTTTCCCTGGTCTTTAAAGCTGTGTAAGAGAAAGAAACAACTTCCAACTTGTGCTTTCTTTTTCTTTTTGCAAATCTCTTTAATGTCTAATTTTTTTTAATTTATTTTTAATTGGAGGATAATTGCTTCACAATATTGGGTTGGTTTCTGCTGTACAAAGATGAGGATATATACCCATCTTAGACTGGACTGGCTAGATCTAGAAAAAATAGTTAAGAATCATAAAATACCATGTAAGAACTTTGCATTCTCAGACTTAGTGTACCCTTCATTCAAACATTTAAGCCCCACCTCGATGTCACCAATCTTTACAAAACACTACTTCTAAATCTTCTCATACATCCTTCTCTCAGAGGTGACCATGAGCATAAATACCTGTGTGAATATAAGTGTCGCCAGCCTAGATCTCTTGGTTGACAGTTAGACCTTTATTCATGTTGCTTAGCTAAAAAACAAACAAAAAATGGCACAAACACCCATTCAGTGGAGCAAACCTGAAATTTCATTTTCTCATCGCTTCACGCCCTATATCCAGTCCACCATAAAATTTAATCAACTTTACTACCACTTTCTCCCATCCCCCCATGGCCCATCCCAGACCCTTCCTGGAAGGGAAATTCTGAACGAGAAATTAAGCAATAAGCAGAGCCAGTGGACTAGAACTGAGTCAACCGTAAAGCAACCACAGAAGTTCAAAAGAGGGGAAAGGAGAAGTAGGCCAACCACAAGGGCAATTAAACACCAACCAAACATCAACCTGGTTCCAAGGAAAAGGGGAAGTAACCAGAAAATAACTGTGCTTGTGAAGGATGGTGATGGCCGTTATGGATCCCACACCAGAGAGGGAGACTCAGCCAGTGTGGACATTGAGCAAAGGTCAGCTGTGAAACCTGGGGAAGGGTTAGAAGCTGGAGTTGGAGAAGTATTCCTGGGTGGGGAGCAAAGAGAAGGACTGATAAGCTGCTGTTTAGCTCGGTTCTACATTGGGTCCTAGATGTGTGGTTCGCTTCTGTTTCTGAGTCCCTTGCTTTTCCCTAATAGCGTAGGACTCCATGCCTTTAGGGCTGCAGCATAACTGCTTCTCTCACAACAGCTTGGCATCCTGAGCATAGTTCCAGGTTCAGCAATTATGAGAACAAATGCAGGAGAGGTGGGTGGTGGACTTGTAGCATAAACTCTAAAATAAAGGATACTGGGACTTCCTTGGTGGTCCAGTGGCTAAGACTCTGAACTCCCAATGCAGGGTGACTAGGTTCAAGACCTGGTCAGGGAACTAAGATTCCACATGTTGCACAGCATAGCCAAAAAAGTAAAAATAAATAAATAATATAAAATAAAGGATACTCATTGATCTGATCAATCTCTTACTTTGAGAATTTTTTTAAAGAACTATATTGGAATAAATTTATCAAAAACCTTTTGAAGGCCTCATGAGAACTTAGATTCCTAGTAAAACGCTAGAATAGGCCAGAGAATATAGGCAATGTCAATTAAGAAAAAGTCAGAAGAAGGACTGCCAGAGCACATAGCAAGGATATATGTTTTATGAAATAATATGGAAATGACAAGTTTTCAACTTTTCAAGGGAGATTATAGAGCAGAAGAAAGCTAAATATAGCCCTCAGGTCAAATCCTGTCCGCCAGTTGTTTTTGCAAATAAAGTTTCATTGGGACACAAACATCCATTTGTTTGTATATCATCTATGCCTGCTTTCATGCTAAATTGCGAAGTTGGCTCTTCACAGAAGTGTTTCCAGATAGCTGTTACAGAGCATCAGCAAGTCATAATAAGGCATCTACAGAACTTCATCTAGCAATTAGAATTGGCTGGTTTCATAAAGACAGACCGCAGAAGGGAATAATTCCTGTGGGATCTACATTTTGAGGTCCAAGAATGAAGTCAGTGTACAGAATGAAATGTCCAAAATACTACCTGTGAATACAAAAGAAACCAACTTCCCATCCAGATAAGCAGAGGAGGCTATGATATGCTTATGGTAAATGCTGGCTATACATAGTTTTCAGATCAGAGGCTCAGTCGTGTCTTTGCGATCCCACGGACTGCAGCACACCAGGCCTCCCTGTCCATCACCAACTCCCAGAGTTTACTCAAACTCATGTGTCATTGAGTCGGTGATGCCATCCAACCATCTCATCCTCGATCCTCCCCTTCTCCTCCTGCCTTCAATCTTTCCCAGCATCGGGGTCTTTTCAAATGAGTCAGTTCTTTGGATCAGGTGGCCAACGTATTGGAGTTTCAGCATCAGCATCAGTCCTTCCAATGAATATTCAGGACTGATTTCCTTTAGGATCTCCTTGGATCTAAGGAGTCTCCTTGCAGTCCAAGGGACTCTCAAGAGTCTTCTCCAGCACCACAGTTTAAAAGCATCAATTCTTCAGCACTCAGCTTTCTTTATGGTCCAATTCTCACATCCATACATGACTACTGAAAAAGCCATAGCTTTGAATAGATGGACCTTTGTTGGCAAAGTAATGTCTCTGCTTTTTAATACGCTGTCTAAGTTGGTCATAATTTTTCTTCCAAGGAGCAAGCGTCTTTTAATTTCATGGCTATAATCACCATCTGCAGTGATTTTGGAACCCCCCAAAATGAAGTCTGTCACTGTTTCCATTGTTCCCCATCCCATCTATTTGTCATGAAGTGATGGGACCGGATGCCATGATCTTAGTTTTCTGAATGTTGAGCTTTAACCCAACTTTTTCACTCTCCTCTTTCACTTTCATCAAGAAGCTCTTTAGTTCTTCTTCACTTTCTGCCATAAGGGTGGTGTCATCTGAGTATCTGAAGTTATTGATATTTCTCCCGGCAATCTTGATTCCAGCTTGTGCTTCATTCAGCTCAGCGTTTCTCATGATGTACTCTGCATAGAAGTTAAATAAGCAGGGTGACAATATAAAGCCTTGATGTACTTCTTTCCCAATTTGGAACCAGTCTATTGTTCCATGTCCATTGCTAAATGTTGCTTCCTTACCTGCATACAGATTTCTCAGGAGACAAGTCAGGTGGTCTGGTATTCCCATCTCTTGAAGAATTTTCCAGTTTATTGTGATCCACACAGTCAAAGGCTTTGGCATAGTCAATAAAGAAGAAACAGATGTTTTTCTGGAATGCTCTTGCTTTTTCAATGATCCAGCGAATGTTGGCAATTTGATCTCTGGTTCCTCTGCCTTTCCTAAATCAGTTTGAACATCTGAAAGTTCACGTACTGTTGAAGGCTGACTTGGAGAATTTTGAGCATTACTTTGATAATGTGTGAGATGAGTGCAACTGTGCGGTAGTTTGAACAGTCTTTGGCATTGCCCGTCTTTGAGACTGGAATGAAAACTGACCTTTTCCAGTCCTGTGGCCACTGCAGAGGTTTCCAAACTTGCTGGCATATTGAGTGCAGCATTTTCACAGCATCATTTTTTGGGAGTTGAATTCAGCTCAGCTGGAATTCCAACACCTCCACTAGCTTTGTTTGTAGTGAATCTTCCTAAGGCTCACTTGACTTTGCATTCCAAGATGTCTGGCTCTAGGTGAAGGATCACACCATCATGATTATCTGGGTCATGAAGATCTTTTTTGGATAGTTTTTCTGTGTTTTCTTGCCACCTCTTCTTAATATCTTCTGCTTCTGTTAGGTCCATACCATTTCTGTCCTTTATTGTGCCCATGTCTCAATGAAGGTTTCCCAGAGATCCCACAGAGACTGAGACAGAACTGTGTCTGAGTGTCTCCTGAGGAGGTCCGGGTCAGCAGTGGCCTGGCACAGGGGCAGAGGCTCTGGGTGCAGCAGACCTGGGTATGGCATAAGCCCTCTTGGAGGAGGTGGCCATTAACCCTATCTTAGAGCTGCCAGAACTTACACAAAACTGGGAAACAGACTCTCGCAGGGCACAAACAGAAAACTGCGTGCACTAGGACCCAGGAGAAAGGAGCAGTGACCCCACCGGAGACTGACCCAGACTTGCCCGTGAGTGCCTACCTTCTTGCTGGGGCTTCTCTATCACCTAGTTCAGGAAAATAAAAAAATGCTTGCAACTAGGGATGGGATATAATGATTAGAAAAGGATGATGGAGAAATCAAATTCAAAATTAAGAAAATAAATGTTATACATTTGTGAATGAATACTTTATTTTGGTATACAGTTATTCAGTGCATATAATTCCATTTAATGATGATTTCCTACCTAGAAAAAGAGGACAGATTTATCCAAACCCTGCTCATAGAAACCCCCCTGGTGAGTATAGTTATCAGAGCAGAGAAATGAGGTCTACAGAATAGAAAACTAGAGATATAATCATGAAACATCTCACCCATTTAGAACCTGAACAACTGCATCTAATCAAAATAAAAGACTCTGGGGGCTTCCCTCATGGTCCAGTGGTTAAGAATCTACCTTGCAATGCAGGGGACATGGGTTTGATCCCTGGTCGGGGAAATAAGACCCCACATGCTGCAGAGCAACTAAGCCTCCACACTGCAACTACTGAGCACAGTGCCACAACCAGGGAATCTGTGCACCACAGTGAAGATCCTGTGTGCTTCAACAAAGACCCAACACATCTAAAACACACAGGAAAAATCAGAATTAAAAATTCCGATATCACTGTTAGTAGTTTATGAAATTGTCTATCCTGTTTAAATTTGAGAGGTTATGCCATTATGTCCCTAATGACTGTCAGTGATTTTCAACTATAGTCAAGATGACTGGGAAAGATATAAATGTTAAGTGGGAATAATACATTGTAGTTAAGCAGGAACTATTCCAGGATTGTGATAATGAATTATTATTTTAGAAAGAATGGACTTTTGGTTTAAGGAATCAAATTGGGACAGTAACAATATTAGGAGGCTCTCTAAACTATCTCAGAGACTTGATTCTGTACCTTGATTATGCTGTCTGGATGACAATTTTGTTTCTTCCCAGGAGAACTCTGAGACCATTTACGTTATTTACAAAATTATGCTGGGTTTCTGTAATGGGGATTAGCAGGAAAGAGATAAGTGACTTTAAAAGAAAAAATAGAGAAGTTGAGGGAAACAGATTTTAGAAAGATTTAGAAGTGTGTCATACACTGTAAATATTTCTAAAATGTGTTGCAATTATTTCTTTGAAAGGAGGAAAGGAGAATTAGAGAAGTAGATTGAGATGAAATACTTGAGTAAGATGTCAAATGAAAGACACATTTTAAAAATGCAGGCAGCATAAGAATATAGGAAAGAAGACGATAAAGATGAACATTGAAGGAAAAGGGCGAATAATGAACTACACAGAAAAAGTACATGGGTTTGGGAATCAGACATAGTTCAGGGACTGAATTACCTCAGTATCTTCTTTATGGCCATTCATATATTTGTAATTTTAAAAACAGAAATATGATGATCACACATATGCAATGATTTACTAACTGTGAGTTGTATTACCATGGAATTTATTTCTACCCATTCCTTCTGAATAACTCTTTTGGCTTGTGTGAAGGCAAAGGAATCCAAGGCTTGCACATGAAGGCTGAAATGAGAAGGTAGGAAGACACTGAGGCAGAACCCAAGCAGGACGAAGACACAAGTCAAAATCTTGCAGACAGAATCTCAAAATCAAAACCTCTTCACCTGTGCTGTAAAATCATGACATCGCAGATTACTTAAAGATAGGGCCAGACCCTCAGTAAGAGAGTGGTGCTGAGCATCTCCTGCGTGCACATCATTTACAACAGAGCAACATGAATTTACAGACATTCAAACTGCAAAGGAGCCAAGATCCTAAAACAGTGCCAGTAAGTAAGGGATGCTAAACAGAAACTAATAATAGAGCCAGCACCCATTATTCCTAGTTTCAAATGTATGTGTCATTTTTGTTTCTCTAATGAGGAGAACTGTCTTTATTGTTTTATTTTATTGCCTATAAAAATATTTATAAAGGCTATGACAAGTTCACTCCCACCTTGAATCCAGATGATACAACTCTCCCACCATAGGTTTTTCCTGTACTTAACTGGGCATAGCTCACATGTACATCAATATACACACTGTCCATATGTTCACTGATAACTACTCCTCTCATATGTAATAAGCAATAAGGAAAGCACTTCTTCTGGATTTGGTTCAAAGATTAACTTTCCGGGTATGGCAAGCTCAATGGACATTACTATCAATCACCTACACTCTTGTCCTTTCCTGATACCTTATAATCATAATTCATATTAACATAATCACCTTCTCATTGATTACTGAAACATCCAAAATCATCAATAATTCAGTTATGTATGTGGTACTTTATCTTAAAAAAAGGTTTCTTTCAAAACAAGGGTTGATATCCAGGGATTTCTGATTAATTCTTAAATTAACTGGAGAACAATTAGCAATGATATTATATTTGAAAACAGTTTGGTTGAGATTTGTTCATATTAAAAAGCTTAATTATAGAATGGGACACATACTTATTTAGAAATTCCCATTTAATTTTTTTTTTATGAGCTCATGAAGTCCAAGTAGTGGGTAGTACAAAAAAAAATTTAAAGCAAAAATTACTCTTCTTGGATTTTTTGTGTATAAGAGTTTTGTTAGAAAGTATAGAATCATTAGACTAAAAATTACCTTCTCCTTTGGGGTAAGAATCATTTCTATTCTATTCATTGTTTATTCCCAGCATTTAGCACAATGCAAGGAACTACTAGGTACATATAATTAATAACTATTTGCTGAACAAAAGAAAGCAAAAACTTCCTGTAATAAATCAGTAAGTCGACACCAGCTTATCTTTCTGATGCAGTAAAAGCCTTAAGAAAATGAACTTGAGAACTATCATAGCTAAGTAAGAAAAGAAAGGACACGTGTTTCACCTCCAGTAGTCACCGTTTTCATATAATTTTGCTGACAGATGTTAAATATGATGAGTCTTCCATGAAATGTTTTCTTTTTTAGAGGGAAAAACAGAAAGCAAAACATATAAAAAGCTTATAGTTTTCTACTGAAACAATCTTGACCTAGATACACTCCCTCTTTATAATATTGCTAAAGTAAGCCTTGAAAAATACACTCATGGACACACATATGCACACACACACACAGGAACACACAAACCCTTAAAACACATCTTGGTCTTTGTACATAATTTTATCACTTCCAAAGGGTACTGTGAAAGTCTTGGCTCTTTTTTCTTGGTCAAAGCCTTTCATCTCTGCTTCTGTGTCAAGTGGCTCTTAGATGGATTACTCACGTGCATATTTATCATCTTTCGGGTTTGTTTAAAAAACTCCCTGTACTAACAAGACATCACCTGCACACGACAATCTGCTTGAAACTATCATCACAGCAGTCTCTCAGATACAGGTATCACTTTCAGACAACTCTTCTGACTTATCCAGATAGGCAAACGCCTATATGGAATAGGTCCCTCCCTAAGCACGATCCCCAAAGTTGGGTAGGCATCCGAATCAAATCACCTGAAGGGCTTGTTAACACGCAGACATCCAGGCCTCACCCCAGCCTTTCTGATTCAGGAGGTCTGGGATGAAGCCAGGTGATCTGCTAATGCTGCTGGTCCAGAGACCACGCTGGGTTTGACACATCCTGAGGAATAAGAACAAAACAGATGACACAGAACTGATGACAACCCATAAAAAAGAACGGATATTAAACATATTCAGGATTCCTCACAGAATAATGGCCGTTAATCTAAATTTCCTACAGCTACAGAACAGAGGATGCGATGATGCCTAAAAGATCTGAAGGCTTTTCCTCTGATCAAAACTTGTACAGAAAGAGCCAAACCAAAATTCTATTTGACACAGACTTCCTTACCAGGAGAATGCTTGCATGGTGCAGCGTGAGAGGGGCTTTTCAGCTGGCCTTTATGTGGGTCTTAGCTTGAGGACTTTACTGGAATAGGAACAACAAGTTACAGACAGCCATAGAGTGGACAGCATGAATGATGGTCAAGGTCAACTTCTAGGAAAAAGTCATGGTGTCCACAAAGGAACCATCACTCAGATGGTTTCATTGTTTCAACATGTACGGGGCACCTTCTCCACATGGATACCGTGCTAGGATATCAAATGATGTCCTTATCAGGAGAGAGATGGGGGAATAGATTTTTTTTAAAACTTATAATAAGCAAAAAGTATCACCAAAGAGGTACAAGCGATGGTACCACGGAAGCATAGGGGAAGATGTAGTCAACTGTGTGAAAGAGTTAGAAAGGCTCTGTAGAGGAGGGATTTAAGGTGAATTTGAAGGAAAAGGAAGAACTAGATAGGTGGAGAATGGAAGAAAGACCTGCCAGGCAGAGGCAACCACGTGATCACAGGCACAAAGCTCTGAGACCACCCTCCAGTGAGAGGTTCCTGTGGCTGAGGCATGAAGGGGTGTGGCTGGAGATAAAGAGCAGTGGAAAAGAAGCCCGAAATACCTGGGGCCTTGCAGGCAAGTGCCAACCTTAGGAACAGAAATCTCAATCTGTAGGTAAAGAGAATTAAGAAGACTTTTAAAGCAAAGGACTGTCATGTCGCAATTCAACTCTTAGACAATAAGTCTCTCAGCAGCACAGAGAGGAACTGCAAGTGAGGGCAAGGCAGAAGAAAGGCAGGGGGAAACGAGCCTACTAAGCCCAGCCAGGGCTTAGGGAGAGGTAGGGAGGGTGGGGAGAGGAGGTCTCCTTTGAAAGGCATTTCAGAGGCGTCACAGGCAGGACGTGGTCAACAGGCAAGTGTGGGGAATGCCGCGGAAAGAAGAGTTGGTACTCATGCTTTTTAACAACACTGATTAGTGAATCATTATTTAATGCTCTGTTCAACTTGCTGACCTACGGTTGTGTTTCATATTTAAGGAGCTCTAGTTATATATAAAGCAGGGCTTCCCTGGTGGCTCAGAAGGTAAAGACTCTGCCTGCAATGCAGGAGACCTGGATTTGATCCCTGGGTCCGGAAGATTCCCTGCAGGAGGACATGGCGACCCACTCCGGTATTCTTGTCTGGAGAATCCCGGGGACAGAGGAGCCTGGAGGGCTACAGTCTATGGGGTCGCAAAGAATTGGACACAATGGAGCAACTCACATTCACTCAATTATATATAAGTCACAGCTGTAAATACCTGTAGTTGTGCAAGACACACTCTCTGCCACCAAGATGGTGACAGTGCAACTTCACTTTAACTTGGAGCCATGCTCTCGCCCTGTGAGAAACTCACTCTCAGAAAAGATTCTCTGCAAGAGTGCAGGCTGCCTCACAGAGGATCACAGAGTCGAACAAAGTATTGCTCCCTTAATTTTGTACTTAATATGAGGAGAAATTAGGGTGGGAGACAAGGAAGGGCAAGACATAGATGACACCCCCCCTCCCACCTCATGCCAAAATTACATGCCAAAGAAAGATATAACTTATCCTCCAGGAATAAGGTTGCTTCTTAACCATTCCCTGATGGCTCAGATGGCAAAATATCTGCCTACAATGCAGGAGACCCAGGTTCGACCTTTGGGCTGGGAAGACACCCTGGAGAAGGAAATGACAACCACTCCAGTATTCTTGCCTGGAGAATTCCTTGGACAGACAAGCCTGGAGGGCTACAGTCCATGAGGTTGCAAACTGAACAATTATCACACATACACAAATACACACACACACAAACAGCTCTCTCCTGTACCTGTATGAAGTCCATACCTAGATTGAGCTTCAACAACTTTGCCAGGCATTCAAGGTTAAAAAAAGAAGGTATGTAACCCTAGAAAACTCTACAGCAATGGGACCAGGATAAAATAAGCAGAAGCTGTAAAGAAAAACCTGTCTTAAATGGTACTACCCTTCATGGGTAGTAACCCAATGGTTACCCTTCATCTTTTCTGACCCTGACTTAGGAATTTGCAAACCAACATTTCCACCATCAACAGCATCTCCTGGAAGATGACCCATGGTGTTATAACTTCTCTCCTTTACTACATGGACGTATTTCTACAGCATATTTCTATCATCCATCATTTGGTAATACTTGAGATTTTAAAAATAAGCATAATGATTTAAAACAACTTCATTCTGGATTTAACTTGGGAACCTGTAGCTACGCCCACGCAGAGTCCAAATTCTGCAGGAAAAAGCATAAAATACTCAAAGAGGTTGACTGAATGAGCGTCCTCTTGAAGACAAAAGTGCTAACCGCTCCCTTGGAGGAACGTCTACTATTGAAATAAGCACTCAAGATTTATGGTGTATTTTCAACATGCAGGAGCAACTGTCAAGAGAGAACAGGCTCTATTACAAATCAGTGATTCCCAGGCAATGAGTGACCCATTCCCTCCTCTTCATATCCTAAAACACATTATTTTTTGCTTTAATAATACTTAGGCAGTAAGAATAACGGAAACACCTGGAGTTCATTTTAACACGGCTTCGCTAGCCCAGGGTAGAGTCCAAATCGCGTCAGGCTAAATCTCACCCTTGACCTGCCAAATACGATTACCAGAGTCCAGCCACTTCCCCACGTCCTGCAGCTGCTCCCTGCCTCCCCCCTACAATAAACATCACATCTACTTTTCTGTCCAGAACTCCAACAACAGCGAGAGCATACATTGCCAATTCAAGTGCAAAAACCATCTCTGCAACGGACACTGAAAAGCACAGAGGCCTGTGTTTACCTCTGCACACTATCAGTCCACGCCATGCACACACCTGCAGAGTGTTACAGGACACGCTCATTCGTGACGCCCTGAAGCAGGCCCTGATGGAGTGCAACACCAGCAACCTCAGAGCCCTATAGCAACAGAACACGGCAGCTGCACATACATATACTACCATGTGCAAAATAGCTAGTGAGTGGGAGGCTTCTCGCAAGCCCGGGGAGCGCAGCTCGCTGCTCTGTGATCATCTAGAGGGGTGGGATGAGGAAGGTCCAAGAGGGAGGGGATATATGTGTCCTATAGATGCTTCACTGCATCGTACAGCAGAAACCAAGGCAACATTGTAAAGCAATGGTATTCCAATTTAAAAAAAAAAAAAAAGTGAGGGACCCATGAAGTTAAGGCCCAGGCAAGGCAGGAAGTGAAGCGTCAGGCAGGCCCACTTCTGTAGACAGACATCCGGGGGCACCAGGTAATCGGCTGTGAGACCTTGGTCAAGTCATCATTTTCCTCTTGAAGGTGACTGAATTCCACCAGAAGACAAAAAAAACAGGTTTTTAACCTGATTCCTTGGCACACTGGTAACATCTTACCCCTCCTCTTGTAAACTGGGTAGTGACCACAGCAATTATATTCAGTGAGATTTACACCTTGTTCTATTACATGCTTTGTCACACTTTCTCCTTATTTCATTGAAGTTTACAGGATTAACCTTTTGGTTTATAAAGGCCATCCCTACCTCCACCTGAGGCATTTCCTAGCGATCTCCTTAACTTGAAATTGACCAGATATAAGATTGCTTAGATCCCAAAGGTCAATGAAATGCAACAATGCATCCTCAAAATGTTACCTTCTGAAAATCCCTAACTTGAAGGCTCTTCAGTATATCAAATCTCTTGTGAGGCATTCATATCGCCCTAAAGTTTTTAGTTTCTTACTGATTAATGATTTCTAGTAATAGAGGGTAAGTTTTCCATGATAACCGTCTGCTGCAAACAACTAAAAATGTTGTTACATATAATAAGCATCACTTGAAAAGGATCTGACACAATTGGGAACATTTAGGACAAAGTCTGAGGAAAATCTTGAAATATAAAGGAAATAACCTAGGCAGTACACACACACAGTTCCTTTAAGAGCATTTACCCACCTGGAGATATAGGGTCCAGAAGTCCAGACCCAGGGGTGGCCTGAGGTGGGAAATATGGGATCCTCTCCATATTAACCCAGGTGCGAAAGGGCTATTCATATACAGAAGCCCCCCAAAGCTATACTCACAGGTAACCAAAACAAAACCTACGTCTCCTCCAACCCCAGAAACTAAGGGACACTGTATTAACCCTATGAGAAGCAGGAGGGAAAGCTGAAGCTAAAGTCAGGTTCTGTAAACCCAGATAAGCAGAGTGAGAAGCCTTGGAACCTGCACCCATGAACTTGGTAGGGTCCTAGGTATCCAGCAAGAACCAACCCAGACCTAGGCAGGCATGCATGTGCTTTTGTTCTGTCTTTTTATGTTTTTGTCTTTATTGAATTTGTGACAGCATGGCTTCTACTTTATATTTTGGTTCTGGGGCCCTCAGGCATGAGGGATCTTAGCTCCCAGACTAGGGATCAAACCTGTACCCCCTGCATTGGAAGGTGAATTCTTTAATTACTGAACCACCAGGGAAGTCCCCTTTTAAAAAAAATTAATCAATTAATTATTTAATTCATTTTCATTCCTTGTCTTGAGAAACGCCACAGATCATTTTTCCTGAGCAAGAACTAGCACAGAGTCAGAGACAACTAAGCAACACACACACAAAAAAACCAACAACAAGCTGTGAGTGAGAACCAGCATATATACTAAAAGCATCACACAGAAATGGTGAAACAAGTGAGCTTATTCTGCTAAAGTAAATAACAAACTTGAGAATATCTCCAGGGACCGGGAGAATATAAACTGCTAAATGGAAGATTTGAAAGGGGGTCAGCCAAATGAAACTGCTGGGAAAAAAAAAAGGATTGAAATGAAAAATCTTAGTAGCAGACTGTACACAGCAGAAGAAACAAAAAGCAAAGTAGAATACAGATCAGAAGAAATAGAGCAATGGACTGAGACAAACGACTGGAACTTTAAAAGAGGTATAAAGAGAACTGATTAGGGTGAGAGGGTCTGATACACTTTTAATTAAAGTTCCAGAAAGAGAGAAGAGAATGGGATAAAGGAAATCTTTGAAGAGACATGGGTGTGAATTTCCCAGAATAAAGCAAAGGTACAGGTTGAGGAATCCCAGTGAATCCTGAGCAGGATAAATACACACCTCAATACATCACAGTGAAACCAGAAAAAGAAAAAAAAAAAAAAAGACAAAAATCTTAAAAGCATTCAGAGAAGAAAGGCAGATTACTTTCAAAGGAGTGGCAGTGAGAATGCCAACGGACTTCTCAACAGTTTTTGATTGATTAAAGTACAGTGACAACGCACTGCATCTTAGTTTTAGACCGAACTGTATATTTTATCTAATACCATAATTGCATGCTGACTAAGCCCTTTCTCTTAGCTCTTTGTCAGAGAGGATGTAAATTTCTGAAAAAAATTCTGAAACATTTGGCAGCTTTTAGCTTTATTACCCAATAATGTGGTAAAGCCACTGGACTAGAAATAAGAGTGCTCGGCTTATAAGTTTTGTGTGTTAAAAATCTTCCCACCAATCAATTAAAATTCCTTCCTGGAGCTGTGCCACAGAGAAAGAGAATAAGTGGAATTGATCCTCTCCTGGTAATAAATGGACCTCTGGATGATACACTTTAAAATATCTTTAGGCCACAGTGAGGCACCCAGGGTTTACCCAATACTTTTTCACTTAGATTACATTTTTGAGAAATAAGTTTTCTTTCATATACTTCTCCTCAGACCCTTGATTTGCACTTTATATCTTATCAACAAATCTTTGAAATGCATAGTATGTAGAAAACACTTTTTGTTTCCATGCAAGGGACCCAGTGTTACTGATGTCAAAAAAGGCAATCAAAACGACTTGTTCACATGTTCACAGCAACAATCACAATAGCTTAATCCACTTCACTTAAAAAGAAGTCTGCTGCTTTTCCATAAAATATTTGCTTTATCAACAGGAGAATAGACAAATCTGTGAATCTTCATAATGGAAAGTTTACAAGTATCCTTGATGACAATTCATAGTTACTACAGAGAAAATATATAGTATCTTAACTTAATATTATGATCCTCCTGTTAATAAGATGACTGACACTGTTAAAACTACGTGTTGTGCATTTTAGTGCAGGAGATCATTTCTGGAAAAACAACAGAGCCTATAACAAAAAATAAAAGGAAACGTCTTACACAGAAAGTTGAGGATGGAGAAAAACCAATATTAAATCTAAAGAAAAATCAACACAGAAAAAAATTAAAAGACATTATCATGTTTAAAGCAAATATGTTAAAAGTGTCTCCACTCTATCTAATCTGTTTCTTTGCTGCTTCACACTTGTTGGTCTCGGTGGAGGTAAAATCTCATAACTCTTAACTATATCATATCCTCTTCAGGAACAACTACCTTAAGGTTATCAGAGTTCATAATTCACAGCCAGCACCCAGCTCCTCCTGGGTATTTCACATGAAAGGCTTCTGTATTAGTTATTTACGAACATATTTATTATCATGCTCTATATTCTCACTAAATAATTCACATACCTAAAAAATCTTCCAGGTGTCTCCCAAGATAGATTAACCACATTACTAGCTCACCCGTCAAAAATTACAGAAGATAATTTCCTACATATAATAGATTTATTTGCCTAGACCTTACGTGACTATTATTTATCGAATACCTTAAGATTTCTGTAAAGTTATTCACTATAAAATGTATTGGGGAAGCATTACACAGGATTCGGCAGGACAGTCTTATGGAGACCACCGACGGATACAATGCAGATTTTGAATCCTCTGATAACTTTCTTTTACATCTAAAATGTTTACACCTTCAGTCTAGTGTCATACCACCCTGAATGTTCCTAATCGCGTCTAAAATGTTTACATTTCATCTAAAAAAATCGTAATTTTGAGATAAGACAATAAAGCCCAGGTATTTTAAATAATCCTAAGAACACTGTATGTGTTCTCTGTCTGTCTCTGTTCTGCCCACTTGAACAGCACCCTTTCCACCCCATCACACTGGGATTCCTTCACCACATCTACTGCTTTCCTCTTTCACTCAAAAGATGACTGATGATTGTACAGTTTTACAGGTTCACACACACACACACACACACACATGCGGAAGCCAAGCTTTCACTCTCCAGCGCTCCCAGCCAGTACTGCTTCCCTAGGGTTGACCTGGGAGAGTCTTTCGATCTGTGACTGGCTGGGAATCAACACTGTCTGCCCTCCCAGCTCCTTGGACGGGCTCCAAATGAACTCTTCAGTCTCTTCTAGCCACTAATTAAGGCCCTCATTAAAAGGGCCAGTTGAATATGAATCAGCCAAACTTTGTAAGTTTCTTCCACTCTCAAAGGATCTGCACTGTCCTGCAGGCAAAGCTCCTCCCTGTCCAAACTGTAGAGAGAGGGTTGTTCTTCTGCGAAGCCCCAGTTTAATGATGGTTCTCGGTAACCTTGAGGACACCGCAGGAGGCGCAGACGAAAACCACCCTGTGCTGAGGCTTGGGACCCTCCTTTCTTTCAGGATTTTACCAAAATCCTCCATGTAAAGGTCTGGACAAAAGAATAATCCTCTAAGGGAGGAAAAGACAACAACTGCATCTGTCTTTCCTCCTGTTTCCCTCCTTCTCCCCCACAAAAAGCTAAACAAATAAACATAAATAAATCTCCTAAAGCAAATTGAACTACCACTCTGGAAATTTAATAATGGACTAGGAGGCCTTTGACCCCCTGGGTCTCTGGGTCAAAGATAATTCAGGTTGTTAGTGATAAAATGTCACTGTGATCAGTGACTGGTCAGTGGCTCACAGATGCAAGGGAGTCACTTGGTGGCCTCCAAGCAGCTGTCAAGCCACAAGCGTTCATGGCCCCATTTTGCCTGGACATCTTTTCTACAGAATACTCAGCCCACAGAGGTCTTTCTTGTTGCTAGAGCCTGTTGCATCAAGGTATCAGTGCTAACAAAGTTTTAGAGCACTGAGACAGCTCACACCCATACCACCTGTGAATTCACACCCACCCTCCCACCTTCCCCCACACACACTACTCCCATCTTTCATGTTATGACATTAGGACGACTTACTTTACTAGTCATCTTGTCAGTTAATATTTATTGAACCTACTTGGGCACCAGATATTATAACAAGGAACAATTAGATACAAAAATTTAGCATATTTAAATTTACCGCACCCCTCAAAATAATTAAAACCATATCAATGATGTACCCCAAACAGCTGATGATAGAAATACATCTCTCTTACTTGGAAGCATAATAACACCTACAGTACTATAAACACTGAATTCATATACGGTGTCCATCTTAGATTTGAAAATGTAGCATTATAGTAATTCAAATGTCTACCATGAAATCTGGACACCTGGGTTCTAGTACTGGGACAGACATTCTTGCTGGATTTTGTGGTTTCCTCACTTTAAAAGAAGTGATTCAAGGACATGACCTCTTCGGTTCTGATTCTCCCCCAGAGCTGCTGTGGTTGTATTTAAGAGCTTACTCTTTAGGCAGTATTAATATTGTTTAAGATTATTTTCACTACTTACCAGGAACGACTGTTATTTATTTACATAACAAACTCCTAACATGACAAACACGATGTTCCAGGCAATGGTCTAAGTATTTATAAATATTAATTCCTTGACCGGCATCAGCTGTTTCTTAACTGCCTTTACGTACTTAAGAGAAAATGTAACAAAAACAATTTAGGGTTGAATACATTTTGAATTCCTATATATATTCAGTACTGATTATTACTCACTGAGAACTTGAAGATAAAACGTGCAAATTTAAAGTAGGAAAACCACGCATGGTCAATTTAGGGACAAATCCATGAATTGCTGCGGCTGCTGAGTCGCTTCAGTCGTGTCCAACTCTGTGGGACCCCATAGACGGCAGCCCACCGGGCTCCCCTGTCCCTGGGATTCTCCAGGCAAGAACACTGGAGTGGGTTGCCATTGCCTTCTCCAATGCATGAAAATGAAAAGTGAAAGTGAAGTTGCTCAGTCGTGTCCGACTCTTCGCGACCCCATGGACTGTAGCCCACCAGGCTCCTCCGTTCATGGGATTTTCCAGGCAAGAGTCCTGGAGTGGGGTGCCATCGCCTTCTCCAATGCATGAAGTGCTAGTACTGGTGAATTTCCACTCAGACTTTCTTATTAACTGATAGAAACATAATAATTAAACTGCTCCTCATAAACTCCCACAACACATTGTTTTAAGCAAATTAGAGATATTTCCTTCTTTATTCGATCACTGAATAAATTCTTAAGACAAACAACTACGTCCCCATCACTGTGCTGGCCCCTGGTGACACAAAAATGCACAAGGCAGACATAACCTTGAGAGGTTCACAGTCAGGAGACATGAGCTGCTGAAATGTGGACATATGATCACTCAGTTAAAAATTCCTCTGGGTGAGGACACTGGTTTGTTCTCTAAGAATTAAAAGTATATAAGTGACCAAATCAAATGCTCAAAGTAAAACTGAGACTGTTTTGACCTCTATCCTGTAAGCCAAAAATGAAAACCAAAGGATAAATTTAAAATAAATAAAATAATCAAAGTCAATAAAATAGATTAAAAATAGCCCAAGTATGCTTTTTGCTTTGTAGAAACTAAGGTGATAGAAAATAGAAAGTTACCTATTTTTGTACATATGCTTGTAAATGTCCTTACAATGTAATGACTCCATTCTTATACCAAATCCTGAATATTCATAGGTTGAGTAATCACAAAAGTAATCCTATAAAATGTAAACCTATCTGACTGGTTAAAAGGTAGTTGTAGTCCATTATAAATACAATTATTTGTTAATGCTTTTTGGAAGTAATTGAAAATAAAGTTTGTTTCCATAGAAAGCACATACCCACATATTAAGTCAATGTGCGAATTTAGAACTTAGATCTTTGAATATGTATATCAATATGTAATAAAATTTCCTATTTCTTATTTCCTTGAGTGACCAGAAATATAGTGACTTTGTCCATGAAACCATGTTTTTACTTAAATAAGAGGCTTTTAGTTATGAATAGACCATGAAAAATGACAATTGAAAGGATATCTATTATTTCCTTAATTTGTCAAGGGAGCTTTAAACAAAGAACCACTGTATTCATAACAAAAAATTAGATTCTTATTAAGTTCTGAGTAGGGAATCTATTCTTATATTTTATAGGGAGTTGACATATTGACTCTAGCAAAACACTGAATCTTCCAGAGGGTGACTTCTCTCTGAGTGAATGTGAGAATTGTAAGACCACTGGCGGATGGATACATTGTTCTCCTGATACACTTATAACTTATCTTGCTCAAGAGCAACAACATTATTCAAAAGCCATGCCATCTAGCCGCCTTCGAGTTTCACAGCAACAAATCCCAAATGGGCATTTGCATTAAGGTCAGCATCAACTTTACAAAGGCACATGTCTAAAACGACAAAAAAGACCATTCAGCCTCTGGCTGCCTCTCTCAGGAAATCCCATGATGTCTGAAGGTATAGGTGCCCTGAAGTTTTCCCAAACATGCCTGTCCCGAAGCAAACCCCTGTAAGACAGTTGCTACTACCCTTCCGGCTCCAGGGAGTTTTGCTCCCAGATTGATGGGCTCAGGGCAAGATGGCTGCATCCTGCCCTTTCATCATGATTTCAAGAGGTGAGATGAAGTAACCTACCTTCAGTGGGGGGTACAAGGAAAACCTGAAACCTGTCTTTATCTTAGAGTGTGGCTATGGTCACCAAATTCAGATACTGGGCTGTCACTGAGCATTTTATGTTTTGTGAAAATTTTCTCTATTGCGAGTAGCAACTTGTAAGTGGTGACATTTTTTGCCCTGCACATTCTAACTCAGATGCTCTTTTGGTGAAGGGCGTCTCTTGTACATTCGATCTGAGAGGGGAGAGAGTCTGTGGCTCTCAGAGACTATACTCTCTACAGGGTCCCTTAGTTTCTGCTAATTCCCAGTGGAAGATAATGGCCTTGTCTTACCTACCTTCCTGTTATATGTATAACTCTTTCCCCAAATGGATAATGCATGAGCTGTTCTCTCTCCCGTGCCCCAGGGGAGCCCAGTCTCTTTATTTTGGGGCCACACTGTGCACCATGCAAGGTCTCAGTTCCCCACCCAGGTATTGAACCTGTGCCCCTATAATAGTGAAAGCATGGGGTCTTAACCACTGGATGCCAGTGAAGTCCCAAGCTAGTCCATTTTGATAGGGCATGAATAATGAGCACAATCTTTAAAACTCTGATGCTGCTTTCCAAATACCAAAATATATAAAATAATTCTTTCTGTCCATATTTCTCCTTCCCGTCAGTTTAAGGGCAATAGAGAATACACCATACAATCAACATGTGAAAACAAAACCCCAAAACAACCATTAGGACCCAAATCTCTCATTCTTATTCAATTTAATATATGGAAAACTATGTATTTCATTTTCTATTCAACTCAGTATTCAAATAATTGGTTTTCTCTTGACAAACCCACCAGCTCATTTCCATAATTCCTGTACATGTATAACTCTTTCCCAAAATGGATAATGCATGAATCGTTCTCTCTTCTGCTCCCCAGGGAAAATTTCAAGCATACAGCAAGGTGACCTTACTAAAGAAATTATAACCGCTGTCTATTTTCTGTATTCAAACTAATCCTTCTGGGGGCAAAGTACCAGTCTTCAATATATTTCTCAGATAGATAACAATAATTTTCAATATTACTGCTATTATAACTGTTTATAAAAAATCTGCCATTTCACAAGCTTCAAGGCAGGGCCCCCTTCTTTATTTACTGAAAAACCATTTAAAGTGGAAAATGTAGAAAATTCCATAATTTCAAACCATGAAACATCATGTGCTTAATACAGATATTGTCATTCTGTTGGCAGAGAAAAGAGAACATACAAAAATATAAAAGCAGGTATATACATATACATATATATACATACACACACAAAATGATGTTAACTTAATATACAAATGGAAAATTTTTTCAGACAATAAATTACACACACATAGCACAACACAATATGCTCCAATTAAACCAATTCATCATTACAATTATCTATCCTTGTAACGCAGGAAACAAAATAGACAACAAATATATACAGACAAATGATTCTCACTCCTTTATTCTATAAATATTTGTATGCAAAGTACTCTGCTAGGCACTATGTGTAAAACAAAATTATCCTTGACCATCAAGGCATGGGAGATTAGCAAAGCAAAAGTTATAACTAAAGAACTAACAGGCATGTATTTTCAAAGAAGTATATTATTAAAAACACAAGTGCGTGTAAACTGTTATTGCACCCATCTGTTAAAACATCACTTCTAGTATTCCTCTGTTCTCCAGAAATATGAGTTTATCTATAGGCCGAAATTCAAGGGAAGTTCAAGGTCAAGAATATCTGGCTGCTCTTTTTAGGAATGTGTTATATACATGGCATCCAACTCTCAGCAAGAGTCCAAAGCCATAGAAGGTACGCCTAATAAATATTTGACATGTATTATCAACAACACAGTGGTTATTTACAAAGAACCTCTGGGTATAGGACCCTGTGAAAAAATGTACAGTATTTATAGTTATTTTCGGAGGACTTAAAGTTCAGACAATATTGATACAGACGCGTGAAGTAAGAAGATACATTGGGAAAGGTTTTGTTAATAATTAAACAAACAAACCAAAAAAAAAAAAGGATCATTTAGTTCCTACTCTGTTCCCAGCACAATACTCAGTATTATTCCTAGAATGGTTAACCATGTGAATTATGTCATATTTCTCACAGTGCACACACATAGAAACTGAGGCTTGCGTGCTTATCACTGTCAGCGTTCACACCACGCAGTCCGAGGACAGAACCAGAGCCTTGCCTTTCAACCAATCCTCTGGAGGAACTAAAACCGTCGCTTCTCAACCCTGGAGGCGCACAGCCATCATTAAGACAGGGCCACGATGCAAGAGTCCCAGAAACCTCTACTCTGGGATGCCCAAGGTCAAATTTTCATGCTGGTATATTCTGAATCACACTCTATTCAAACATGATAATTCAATTCTCACTTGGACTGTTGGTTAGAGAAGAACAGAGCCAATTCTTCCCCCCTAGGGCTCACATTCATTCTCAAATGGGGTTTTTATTTTTAAGGTGAACAGGCCAGAAAATGTGGGGGAAAGGCAAAATATTGCTCAGTTCTAAAGTGCTGCCAAATGTCAAGATATTGCCTGTCAGAAGACGGCTGGATCAAAGGTGTCAGGAGTGGGACCACACCCAGGAGGGCATAAGTCCAGGTATGGGCTTCCCTGCTGGCTCAGTCAGAAAAGAATCCGCCTGCAGTGTGGGAGACCTGGGTTAGATCCCTGGGTTGGGACGACCCCCTGGAGAAGGGAATGGCAACCCACTCCCGTATTCTTTCCTGGAGAATCCCCAAGGTCAGAGGAGCCTGGCGGGCTGTAGTCCCTGGGGGTGCAGAGTCAGACATGCCTGAGCAACTAAGCATAGCACAACACACACAGGCTTTTTTTGCAGGGGTGACGGTTCATCCCATCCCCTGTGGAATATATAGATGTGGATTCAAAATGTCATCCTTCACCGTGTACTTCGTTCACTCCAGTGGGTTTGTAGAGAAGAAAAGAGAACCATCAAAATGAGGAATTAAAGCATTCATTTGGGTTATGCTGAACTGCATGAGTACAAGTTTTAGACTCAGCTCAGCCCCAACCGAGGTTACAAGTGGATAGAATGTTGGCCTCCGTCCAAAGAAGTCTTCCTACCTTATACTCACATATTACATGAATACAGAACACAAATACAAAACAACCCTTTCAGTTAAATGTTTGTAACCATCAATACAGTGTAAACTCGTAACTAAAAAGTCAACTTTCCAAGTGTGGAGGAGAAGAAAGGCAAAGGAAATTCCACACACACAAAAAATGTTTTCCATATACCAGTTCATGTTAAACATCCCAAACGACCTTTTTGGTCAACCCAACACAAATGGTCACATTGCAGACATGAAACCACAGTGTGCTGTGTCCCAGGAGAAATCTGCAGCCTACTTCACGTCAACCACTACTAGAGCAAGTCACCAATCCTCTTCTGCCCCCCAACCCCTCACTTGTCTCTCAATACAACAGAAAGTCCACGGCATACCATGAGGAAAGGGGAGAAGAAACACATCCAGGGAAAACCAGAAACTTTTGTAACTCCTGATAAACTTAAGGACAGAAAGGGCATTCAATTCACAAAATCCACATTTGTAAACTAAATAGCAATGTATGCATTTATCTCTAAAAAAGAAAACTCTCTTATCATGGGCATTAGTTTATTTTTAAATACCTACTGACTATCTCCTTCACTTTTTTTCTTCTTTGATTTTTGGATGTATTTCTTACCAGTTCATGTGTAAATATGATTTCCTATTATTATACACCAGTGGAAAATTTCAAATAGATGATGTACTAAACAGTTAATTTGTTGGTATGGAAATGGTTGGGTGGCATCACCGACTCAATGGACATGAGTCTGAGTGAACTCCGGGAGTTGGTGATGGACAGGGAAGCCTGGTGTGCTACAGTCCATGATGTCGCAAAGTCAGAGCCGACTGGGTGACTGAACTGAGCTGGAAACAGTTAATTAAGATAAAAAACTATCTTTAGGGCTTCAATAGAGAATTTTTTTATGCATAGTTAATATCCAAACCGTGCCTTACCTAGGATTGAAATACATTTTTGAAAAAGTTACAAAATGTACAGGAATTTTCACTTCAAATTCTGGAGTCGTTAAATATAAATGGTCAGTATTCAGAACATTTTGGTAAATGCATAAGACTTATTTGTTCTGAAAAAAAAATTTCCAAGTTAGAATTCAGACATTTCCTTTTAACAACTGGTTTTATATTTACTGTGGAATAGTTAAAGAGACTGACATATCCTTTAAAAATGGAGTTTGTCTTTACAATTGTGAGCTTATATGTAACAAACAGATGAGTTCTTTACAAAGTAATAGAGGCCATTAAAAATGAACACATTTTCACTTGACAGTAAAATTCTATTAAAACTATTAGAAAAACAATTGCTATAGTACAGGGAAACTGAGTCAAGTTTTAAAAAATATTATTCCATAAAATAAGGCCAAGATTGCTCACTAGTCACCAATATTTCTCATTCACATCTCAGTAGAAATATGGTAGGTAAGATAAAGTATAACAACAGTTTGCTAAAAGGTTCAAAAAAATATAAGTGATATGATATGGTAAAAATGTATTACTTTTCTCTCCAAGGGAAAGTGCTCTTTGCCCTGGTACCCTACGTTTATGGTGAATTCATTTTACATGGATATCACATGACCTGGTCTATTTATTGAAGAAAATGCCACTGGTTTAATGACTTCCTAGCCCAGATTTCTTCTATACCATATATTACTTTAACCTCACTTAATTAACAAAACTTCTATGAATTTTTTTCAAAGTTGTCATTCTTGTATTTTTAAAAACACTATGTAAGGCATAAAGTCAAGCTACTAAAGAGAGTCCAAATACAAAACTATAAGACATTGACAACATCCAGTCGTGCATCATTTACAGAATTGACAAGTTCCGATGGTTCAGCCTAATAAAGCATTTCCCTGACTCTCTCACATCACTGAAACTAAAACTCAACAGCTGCCCAGAGGACCCAGCTGCAGGCGACTGAAGCTATAAAACCGAAGGTCTGGAACACCAACGCAGAGCAAAGGCTACTTTCCATCAGTGATACCTTACCTGGACCAAAACAATGCGAAAAATATTGTCCTTTAAAAAGAGAAGGGAGTAATAGACTTGGAGTAACTCATGGTGAAGGTGATCAGCGCAGGGTGGAATAAACCATGAGCAAATAACAGTGACTCTGTGACAGTGTTATAACATTAGCCCATATCCAGAAGAATTAGTCATTCCAACCCATTTTCAAAAACGTGTAGTTCAATCAAAGTAAGGTTCATAAACATTTAGCTAGGGGTTGCGGATACGGTGTGAAGACGTGACAACGGACATATCCCTAAAGAGCCTTCGTTGAATTTTGATGTGTTCAGGTATAAGTTTCCAATGCTATAGTGAAACCTTTCAATATGACTAAATATCTTTGTAGATACTGCCCGAACTTATGCCAAAGAAACTGCTCTAAAAGACAACCAAAAGATGCTTATAAGATGCTATTTCTTTGGGGAAAAGTTTCTGGCTGACATACAGACACTGCTACATATAAAACAAATAAGGAATAAGGACTTACTCTATTGCACAAGGAACTCTACTCAATACTCTGTAATGATCTCTTAAGGCAAAAGAATCTAAAAAAAGAGTTGATACATACATACATATATATATATGTGTGTAACTGAATCACTTTGCTGTACACCTGAAACTAACACAACATTGTAAATCAACTATATTCCCATAAAATTAAAAGAAAATAAAAGTCTATTTCAGAGATGTGCCCTTGCAAATTGACAACTGCATAGTCATCATCAGAATAATGTCTTGGAATGTTCTGATTCGGAGTTCTTAGCAAATTTGGTCTATTTTGGTCTAACTGGGAAACAAACTCCAGTTGAGGTAGTAACTCTGAGGAAATCCAGATCCTGTTCTTCCCCAAAGATTGCCCAGAAAACCGGTCACTTAAGGAAAGAAAAAAGGAGTCATTCTTTGGGGAATAGCAGTGTAATGCTCTTGGAGCACCCTCTGGAGGCCAGAAAAAGGTGACACTGGTGAAACAGAAAGACAAGAATTCTGACCATATCTGACCTTCCAGAGGCAGAACTCCACAGACCTACTGGAGCTGGACTCAAAAATGCACTTACTCAGTCTTAATAAGGTGACCTAAGAAACATGCATACTTAATTTATCGTTTACAAATGCAAAATAAATCCAAGGTATATGTAACACATTCTCAAATAATTGTTCATTCGGTTAAAAAAAAAAAAAAAAAAGGAAGGCATTGATGTGTACTTTCAGCCTGTCTCCTAAATTCCTTAAGGAATGAACTGCAGAGACATTTTTTCATATTTAGAAGAGAGGGCTGTGAAAATGTGATATTTTCATTTACAAAATGTAAGAAGTAAGGTTGCTATTGTTGTTCAGTTGCTCAGTTGTGTCTAACTCTGCAAGCCCATGGACTGCAGCATACCACACTTTCCTGTCCTTCACCATCTCCCAGAGCTTGCTCAAACTCATGTCCATTGAATGCCATCCAACCATCTCATCTTCTGTCATCCCCTTTTCCTCCTGCCCTCAATCCTTCCCAGCATCAGGGTCTTTTCTAATGAGTCATCTCTTCACATCAGGTGGCCAAAGTACTGGAGCTTCAGCTTCAGCTTCAGAATTGATTTTCTTTAGGACTCACTTACGGAGAAGGCAATGGCACCTCACTCCAGTACTCCTGCCTGGAAAATCCTATGGACAGAGGAGCCTGGTTGGTTGCAGTCCATGGGGTCGCTGAGGGTTGGACACGACTGAGCGGCTTCACTTTCACTTTTCACTTTCATGCATTGGAGAAGGAAATGGCAACCCACTCCAGTATTCTTGCCTGGAGAATCCCAGGGACAGCGGAGCCTGGTGGGCTGCCGTCTATGGGGTTGCACAGAGTCGGACATGACTGAAGTGACTTAGCAGTAGGACTCACTTAAGTCAATCCTAAAGGAAGTAAGGTAACAAGGTTATATAGGGTATTACTAATTGTCAACTTCTCAAAGTAGCCAGCTTTATGTTTATCAAAATTGAGAATAAATGGAAGGATGAAACTTTTTATTTTTTTAGTTCTTAACACCTCACTTTTTCTAAAGCAACAAACACTGACATCTATTGGCATTCTGGTAGCTTGCTTTTAAAAAATCTCTTAAAACCCACATAGGACACGTGTGCAAATGTGTAGGATTAGGATGAACCCATCAAAGCACATGTTCCTTTGAGGAAATTCATTTCATGTACCTGATAGTATACTTGCTATTTTCCTCTCATGAAGAGAAAGAGATTTTAAGCTAATACTGTATGATATCAGTTTCTATATTTTCTGTTTGTCAAGAGGAGAAATCAAGGGTTAACCAAAATACTAGAAGTCCTCTTCTCTGTTTCTTTAAAAAAATTTAAATCACTCATCCACAGTATTGATGTTTGGTCTATTTTCTTCTGTCATATAAAAACAGGATAACTCTTGATACTGTTACTGTCCAATTTCACTCGTGACTTTGAGAATGCTAATAAAACATTGATGTGCTAAGATTCACACTCCTAGAACTTTAAGCATTACCTATAGCACTCTAGTACCCATGCCTGGAGAATCCCATGGACAGAGGAGCCTGGTGGGCTACAGTCCATAGGGTCGCAGAGACCCGACTGAGCACATACATGCAGCCTATAGTCTTCTAGAGAGGGGTAGGGGGATAAAATAATGAAATACATAGATTTTTTATATTAATCATTTTCTTTATATTTAGAAATACCTGCACTGGATTCTATGAACCTTGCTGGCAACATACCGTTACACTTGATTAAAAGATAACCAAGAGCATGTTGATACAGTTTCCTTTTCAATTCCTACTAGTCCCCAAAGAGAAGACTACACAGGCATTCTATATAAGCATCAACTCTTCAGTGTGATCAGAAAAGGACTCATGTTTCAAACCCTTCTCCAGCTTGAAACCTCAACCTTTTTCAGCCAGAGATAAAATGATGTTGCACCTCACTCTACTTTCAATATTTAGACTCCATTCAGGACTGTTTTCATAATACATATAGGCAGTGATGGTATTTGACATACTTATCCACTTTTCTCTCTATTTACAGGTAGTAGATATTAATATTTATACTCACTCTCATCTAAGGCCAGCTGTGGATTATTTTTTACCATAAAAGGTGAATTTGGAAAATTTTAATCAAATATCTTGGCAAAGGCATAGATGCTTTGGATATTGATGGGGTACTTACTACTACTGTTATCTCATTTAAGCCTCAGAACAACTTTACGATAACATGATTATGATCCCAATTTTACAAATAAGGAAATGGGCATGGAGAGAGTAAGTAAGTTGACCATGACTATACAAGTAAAGAGCAGCAGAACTAGGATTTAAACCCAGGCGATCCGGCTGTAGTGCTAAGGACTAGGTATCCTGTAACAGTGAGGCAATTTCATACTAAAGGACAGGCAATAAAACACGCAAAGCATCGGTTACATTGCCTGGAACACAGTAGGATAGTGAATGAATAGCAGCTACCTTATTAATAAGTATAAAAGTGTCCAGCCTAGTGCCTGGCATGTAATAACGTGTTCACTGCTTTCACACTGGTTGGATATTTTCTAATTACATACATATTTTGTGTTTCTTTTCTCCCCATGTTTCCATCAGTATCCTTTTCTCATTTTGCAGATAGCAGAACAGTATCTCAAGTTTCTCCCACTCTTTCTGCTTTAAAACCGTTCTCCAAAATAAACCCAACTTCATTCTAAAATGAACATTTAATGCTTTTCGTAATTACATAATCTAAGTGGTTGCAAGCCAGCAGGCTGAAAACAGATCATGGGGCATTCTTTCTGTTCTGTAAACACACGCTGCCCTAGTCGTGACGGTGCACTTTATACCCAAGAATGTTTACAAGCACTTCAGCCTGGGGAGACACTGAGTTAACAAAACAGGTGGGTGATGTCACTGGGGGAGCTCCTGGCCGGCTTCTACTCCTTTGGGATATTAAGTGTCTTGATGCATCCACCACTTGTACTTACAAATGAGCCCTGATGCCAGAGATGAAGGGAGGCCTAGTAGCTCTAGAACTAAGCTAGGCTTGATGATGAGTTGGTTCCAGGTCATTTAAGAGGAAAAAAGAATCCTTCGCAGTGTTTTAAAGAAACAAAAACATCAGCAAGCAGAGGTTCATAAAAGAAGCTTAGAGCCAGACACCAAATTTGGGGAGGAGGGTGAAGCTCTGGGTTTGCAATTCAGGCTTCGAGGGACAAAGTCTGCTGAGCTGAATCAAGATGAAGAACCTGGACGTGGGACGTCCATGCAAGAGGCGCAGGAAGTTACAGGGCTCTTGGTACATGGATCTGAGTTACAAAGCCCAGGATAATGCTGAGGTTGTGTTTTTTTTCTTTTTTCTTTTTCTCTTTTTGAGCAAAGAGGAAGAATCAATGACCCCAAGGGCTTGGGACCTATTAGAGCCATTACTGCAGCAGAGATAATGCTGCTGAACATCTGCAGCCCCAATAGAATGCAATTCAATATTCAGTTAATTGTAGAAAAATGCGATGCTATGAAACATAGCTACGTATGTATCACGTATCGGTCACACATGTCGCATGAAAGTTAAAGAAACCTTTTTCCCCCTGAAACGATCCCTCCAACAGATGTGTTTATGCCTCTGCACATAATACAGCACACAGCAGGGCTGAGCGGCTGAGCTCTCTCCGTCTTCTCTCTCCCTTGACTGTCATGAAGTAATGTTATAACATCCAAAGGGAGGCCTGGCCGTTGCATGGGCGTCACAGAGGACAGAAAGTTTCAGCGGCTGTTTTAAGGAAGAGGTGAAACTTGGGATTGAAGGATGGGGGAGCTATTTAAGAGATAGGTGTCCTCATAAGTCCTAATTCGAGCTGGTATGCCAAGTGGCAATGCTATAATCATGGCCTCTAGAGGTCATTTCCTTTGAGTATGCCTGACGACTAAAGAGTACAAAAAACCTTGACAAAGAGGTGTGTTTTTTCTCTCTCAAACCACTGTGGCTCTCAGTTATTTATTCTCCTAAGATAAGGGAAAGTACACTGACAGCATTACAAGGGACAGGACAAGAAAGAACAAACAGTGATTTCCAAGCAGTACTATTTAATGCCATGTGCTGTCACCTAAAGCAGGTTTTCAGTTGATGGCTCTTTTTGAGTCCAATGAAGAATAAATATTCTTATCTGGTTTTTAGGGTTTAACAAGCACAAGGGGCCTTGGAGGAGGGGTAAAAAGTTACTCCCCAAAGAAGACAACCCACCCGATGGAAAAGAGACAAACACACCAAAAGCTAACCTAGGGCCAAGTTCACCCCAGATTCTCTGGGAAGATAGTAAAGAAAACATCACTTAACTATCGCTTCCCCTCATTTTCCCCAACACCCCCCACCCGCTGACACCCCCAAAGCGGGCAACCATAAGTTTCTTCTCTAAGTCTGTGAGTCTCTTTCTGTTCTGTAAGTAAGTTCATTTGTTTGGGATGGACAAGTACAGACTGCTATGTTTAAAATGGATAACCAACAAGGACCTGTGCTACTGTATAGCACAGGGAACTCTGCTCAGTTACTTGGCAGACTGGATGGGAGGAGAGTTCAAGGGAGAATGGATACATGTGTATGTATGGCTGAGTCCCTTAGCTGTTCACCTGGAACCATGACAACATTGCTAATCGGCTATACCCCGATACAAAATAAAAAGTTTAAAAAAATAAAGAGAGTGTCACTTAAAGATGCCGATCTATCTGGTTTAAAGGGGATCGCAGCAATGGGACTGCACAGCACAATGAGAGTCACCAAGGAAGCTCTGGGACTCCGTGTCAGGAGACAACATTAGATGGTCCCCACACAGCTGCCGACCTAGCAGAGGAGGTCTGCAGGGCCCAGAAATGCCTGCTGGCTCTTCAAGTATCTCCCACCTCCACGGGTGCTTATCTGAAATGCCTGTGTTAAGTAAGGCACTGCTGCCCTGAAGCCTTGACAAAGTGCAGACTGAAAGAGATGCTACTTCAAACCACCATCCCCTCCTTAATTCATCAGACCACCTCCAGAGGACTCCAGAAACTTCTGAAGGTGGAGTCCTTCCCAGGCAGGACAGGACAACACTTAAAGAGCCCTGCAAAAAACTCTTAACAACTTTACCCTTGTGGTCAGGTCTAAGAGCTCTTTCACTCCCTAGGCTGACCTATGAACAGGCAGTAGAGAATATCACTTAGGAAGATTGCTAATCCAGCTCCCCCACTTCAGCTCTGCTTGAATAAAACGCGATGGGGTATCTCCAAAATTGGGGGAGGGAAGGAAAATTTCAATTACACCCTCCTAAGGACTAATGCAAGGTAAGGAAGGTGAAGCTAATCAGTAGTATCTTATCATAGAAACAGGCGCAGGAACGGTCGGTCAGTGGCCAAACAATTACTCTCTGTTCAATCTGTTTTGCTCAAAACCTGCTTAAGGTCTCTGCCAATAAGCCCGGCTCTGAAATGCTCTCAGTGATGCCAACAAGAGGACTAGGCAAATCTTGTTTTCTTCCTGCAAGGAACAGGCAAATACCTCTGTTATCTTTCTCAGTCATGGTACTACCAAGTGCTATTGAATTAATTCCTCAGAGGCGCTTTATAAACTGTGCTGGGGGATGTTCTAAGTGACTTACTGGTATCTGGATCAATTAAGAATTAGGAATCGCAGAGGCAGAAAAAAGCCCTTATATTTTTCTCCCTCCCCCAACCCCCGCCTTTTTTTTTTTTTTAGCATCTTCACTGAATCACTCATAAGCAAGTATCTATATGGAGTGCCTCCTAGGTCCAAGGTAGTGTCTACAGCATCAGACCTTCTCAGTGAAACAGACGGCTAAACTGTCACTCACATCCGTGTTCTGATGACCCAATAGTAGACTTTTCTCTAGAAAGTCTCAACTGCATTTCCTTATCTATTACAACCAGCAAGCAACTGGGTTCAAAAGTTCAGGTGAACTTTTGCCTTATGTGCATCTCTTGGGAACTTAACCGTATTGATCAAAGAGGTCACGAGAAATAGAACTGCAAAGCCGAAAGTTTGAGAACCTTTTTGGAGTGGACCTGAGTCCTGGCGCTGAGCAGGGTTTGATCTGCTTCGCTGACCTCTAGGAATCTCTCTCCGCTGACCCGAACACCAGTACCGCCGGCCTGACGCCGGGTGAACGTCGGTGCACACTCGGACCCTGCACTCCCTCCCCGGAGCCCAAAACACCGCTTCGCGAGCGCTCGCGTGGCCTCTCTCCAGAGCACCCCGTCTTCCGAGCCAGGCGCTCGGAAGGGGGGACACCCGTTCCCGCTTTTCTCGCTAGAGGGCAGGCGGGCCCCGTGCAAACAGCGGCTGGAGCAGGACCAGCGCGCACCCGGCCTCCGCTCCGGCACGCCAGGTCCGGCTCCCGCGGAGGCTCGGCTCTGCGGCGCTGGGCAAAGGCCGTGCCAGGGAGCGCGGCGCGTCCGGATCCTCCCGGGGCGCGGGCCCAGCTGCCGCCCTTACCCCGCGCGCGGGGCGCGGACGCCCGGGTGGGGCTCGGCGCCCAGGTAAGGGGCGGCTCCAGGGAGGGGCGAGCATCGCCCGGCCCTGCGGACGCCCGGGAGCAGAGCCAGGCGCCGGGTGCGCAGGGCGCGCGGGCAGGCGAGGGAGAGGCGACGGCATCCGAGAAGGAGGAGGAAGGAAAAAAGGAGGAGCAGGCTCGCGGAGCCCCGGCCGCGCGGCGCACTCACCTGGGCTCTGGTCGCCCGCCACGGGCGCGGGCTTCTTCCCGGAGCCTCGGTCCTTCTTGCCGCCCTTCCCCTTGCCTCTGCCTTCTTTGCGCTCCGACATCTCGCCCGAGAAGTGCACGCTCGGCGCGGACGGCTCCCGGCGAAGGCGACGCGCGACAAGTTTGGGTCCGAGGGCTGGGATCGGCTTCGGGAAAAGTTTGTCCCCGGAGTGGAGGCGGGCCAGCGACCGGGCCGAGGCGCGCGCGGCGCTGGGGGGGAGCGTCTCCCGTCGCCGGCGGGGAGCGCGGGGACGCAACGTGCGGTCCGGGCCACCTGGGACTGGCGGGCGCTCCGTCCCGCGGTCGCGCGCGCTCGCGGGGTGCCTCCTGCTGGCGCGCCGCTGGGGAGTCCTCGGTTCCCGCCGCGGTCCGCTCCTGTCGCTGCCTCGGTCCGGCGCGCTCGCAGCCCGAGGAGGGAGAGGCGATTACCGTCCGGCCCGCGCTCGCATCGCCCGGGCAGCCGCCGCCGCCGCTCCGCTCCTGCCCTGCGCGCGAGCCCAGAGTTCCGACAAGTTGGGGGGGGAAACTCTTCGCCGGCTCTTTTTCAATTGCCCCACCGCCACCCACCCGCAGGTTGGACGCTGGCGCCTCCTTCTCGCCCTCCCCTGGCCTCGCCCCCTCCCTCGTCCCCACCACACCCCCACCCTGAGGCGCGGACACGCCACCGGGAGGAGCCTGGGCTCGGCGCTCCCGGGCGCAGCCCCTTTCCCTCCCCGAGCCCGGCCGGGCGGGGGGCGGCGCGCGGGGCGGCTGCCGGGCACCCCCGACAGGGGTCGCTGGAAGCTGCGTGCAGCCGCAGCGGCGGCGCCCGCGGGAACCGGGGAGCGCGGCCCCGGGAGATCCTGAGACCCGGGAAGGAACGCGGGGGCTCCCGTTCCTCGCGCCCCTTCCCCGCCAGGCAGCGCCCCGGAGGGCTGGTCCCTGCCCTGCAAAGCAGAGAAAATTACTGGAGTCAAAAGTTTGCCGCTCTGACACCTGCCCGCCAAATCAAGGCTTGGAACCCGTGGGAAGGAAAGGAACGGTTGCTGTTTTTCCCCTTTGAGTTTGGCTTTCGGTCCTTTCTGACTTTCGTGAAAAACCCCACACGGACGCAGGGCAAAGAGAAACTCCTGGGTGCAAAGGGGACTGGTAAGGCAGTTGTGGATAGAGGAAGGGCTCAGGGAACCTTAAGGATGATTAGAGGGCTCCAAGGTCGTTCAACTGCTCCTTGGTGTGTCTGTGCCCTGCTTTTCTGTGTTTAGCAACGTGTCTGCCAGAATTCTCATCTTCAGCTTTTCCTAAAAGAATAACCTGTTCTCTGCAAAGTTGGGGGGGGCGGTCTCCCAAAGTGTCTCTCACTATAACTTAATTATTTAAGTTGTAAGTTAACTGATAAAACCTGGTTGAAAAGCAATCCGCGATAAAAATTACCGAGATAGCTGGAGTCCCTCCGTTGTGCTGTGAAAGAGTACAGGGAGGTGGAGTGGAGAGACAGACTGGAGATCCTTCTAGTTTGGGGGGATTCAAACTTCCCTCAGAACTGCGGGTGAAACCTGCTTCGCTTCCCTTGTCCTCCCTCTGGTGGAGATTCTAAAGAGCAATGAAATCCAGAAAACGTTAGCACCCTGCCGCGAAGGACAACAGGGAAAGGTCAGGGTGATCCGCAGGGCGGAATGATCCAGAATTAAGTAAAGAAAACGTTCTGTTCTAGTTAAGATGACAGCTGTGGCTAAGTTAGAGCTTCATGTGCAGTGACAGGCTCCCATGTTGTTGTCTGTAAGAGGTGAGTACCAACCATCCCTATGTGAAATTTACTTCCTCCTCTTTAAAAGGGATTTGCTCCGGATTTTCCATCCTCTGGGATGAATGCTAAATGAACCATTACCTACATACAATCTTCTTAGTGTATTTTTTTTTAAATGTCACCCTTCAAATAAAGAAGAAATCTGGGTGCTTTCTTGCTATGTAAGGGCACGGAGGACATTTATCTAAAACCTGTCCTAAATTAAGAAATATTTTTTTCTCCTTTAATTTGCATTGTTTTAAACACCAATTCTACTGGGTGAATTAAGTTAATAAAAGATATTTTAGCAGTAGTGCCATCATTATTTACTGTGAAAAATATTATGTCCAAATAGCTTCTGATAACCTTCCAACAAACACCACATATAAATTATACTGGGCCATAAAAACAGCAAAGTCTGGGAGATTATGAATACTGAATAGCACTATAATATTCCACAGAGTCTAATGTAAACTGAGAGTGAATGATGGCTAAAATAACTCTGCTTTCCCAGGTGGGGCCACTACTTAACAAACAGGAAACAGCAAAGCTCAGAAAAGGGACTCCTTTCAAAAAGGAAACTTCCTCCAGGATTGGAGACTCTGTAAGTGCTTAGTATTTGATTGCTACAGATTAGCAGATGTAGCATTATTTTGGAATTGGAGGATGTAAAGCAGAAATGTATTTTGGAATTAAAAAATGAAGTTTCAGATCTTTCCAAATAAAATAGGAAGCTGTTAGAAAACCCAATGAGATGATTCTTATTCACCTCTGTGGTCAGGAAGTAGCAGATGAAATTTTGTTGTTTTACATTTTTATCAAACTTTGGAAATAATCAGAACAGGATGGAGAAAGGAGGGAAATTTTTTTCCTTTCTTGAAAATCAAAATATGAAACTCCCTTTAGAAACAATTACTTGTCTTCATAGTATAAGTTTGTTAACTTACTATGTATTGTTCAGCTCTTAGAGGATATATTATACAGAGTATATCAGTTCTCAGGTAATATATTGTTAGCCTGTCAACATATGTCAACTCCTGAAAAACAGAGTGGAGAGTTATAAATAAGCAACTTGAGAAATAAAGACAAAATGGAGATGTTATGGTAAGTGACAGCTTAAAATAAATGCTATCATAAGCCTTAACACTTTTCTTTGGCTATGTTTTAGCTTTAGAAGCACTCTTAGAATCTATGAAACTGGTCAAATATACCTTTTCTCTCATTCATTCCCATTTGGAAAACACGTCAAGAAAATTTTGCAAAGAAGAAAGAAAGAAGAATGAAAGTACATTAATATGTGACCATATTTTACATTTTTGCAAAATATTGTACATCTTGACAGTATGGGAATCTCATTTAAAATTCTGCAGACATTTTGAACTTTAAAAATTAACAAGATAATTTATTATTTTTTAAACTTTGCAACAAAATAGTTATTTATAAAGATGCATGAATACAAAAGAAAATCTCCCTTACCACACACCTTTTATTGTTGTTTGAATGTTACCATTTTAGGGTTTTTCTCAGGATTTTAAACTCAAAATTTTGTTATCAGATTGACTCTTCACAGCAGATAGAACATGATGAATTAATAATTTTGTTAAATGTTTTCCAAGTGTAATAGTTAAGGCACATAACTTATTCACTAATTAATTCACAAAGCATTTACTGAACTAAATGCTAGATAGTAGACAAAAAAAATTGACCCATTTTCATAAAGCCAAAATGATATAAGAAAAGCATAAAAACAAATTAATTATTATAATACAGATTAAAAGCAGAGCCAGATAAGTTTTCTAAGACCTGAAGCTCTTAAGATTTGAGAGATTATTTTAAAAATTAAAAATACAAATTTAGATCCAACACTATTAAAGGAAATCCAAGGCCCTGAAACTTCCTTAGCATCACGGCAAATTCACTACTAGTGATTCCAAGTATATTCCACTATCTGCACAATTATAGTAATGATCAACAATTATATACTAATTCAGAGATTAGATACTACTTTCACATACTATCACTACAGAAAAGATATTAACAAGCAATCAAAGGGAAACACACAAAACTGAAACAAGCAAAGACTATTGTGTAAGGAGGATGAAATGAAAGCAGCCTTAAGAATTCACTGATTAGCAATTGTCCTCTATGTTTAGTTAGACTCTTAGAATAAACACCCAAGCTGAGTTTGTTAAACAAAAGACTTCTGACCAACAAGATACCCTTGCAAAACTGGCAATAGTGTCCTCCAGTACATCTGGAAAATATTCAACAAAGTTATAAACTAGTCATGTTCGGTCTGCTGTGAAGAGTCGGTTTGCTAACAAATTGTGAGTTTAGAATCCTAAGAAAAATACTAAACAGGTAAAAAAATGGTAACATTTCAACAACACTAAAATGAAATCTGCATTTATGCTTTTCTGCTATGTATGATTTGTACACATCCCATACCAATGATTGTTATTATTTATCATTATTGTTAATGATAATATTACTCTCATGATTGTAGGGATACATCATGGAATAAAAAATGGATTATACATCTGAATGCTTGAGTCTGATTTCTTTTTGTGGACACTTTGAAAAACAGGGCTAAAGTCATAAATCTGATCTGTAACAAGTTGGAGATGTAAAACTTAATAGTCTGAAATATTTTAATTTATTTTAAGAATACAATCTCACATAATTTTTTGATTTATCTTTCTGAACTCCACACTAATTACTTATTTTTATATTCTTCATCTCCTTTCAATATATACTTAATATCTGTGATACAAATACCTCAAATATATATATACATATATTGCACATGTTGTTGTCATTGTTTAGTCACTAAGTCATGTCCTACTCTTTTCTGACCCCATGGACTGTAGCCTACCAGGCTCCTCCATCCATGTAATTTCTCAGGCAAAAATACTGGAATGGGTTGCCATTTCTTTCTCCAGGGGATCTTCCCCACCCAGGGATCAAACTCATGTCTCCTGCATTGGCAGGCAGATTCTTTACCGCTGAGCCACCTGGGAAACCCATATATGCACATATATGTATGTAGACATCTGTATTTATGTATAAACACCTATGTGTGTGGCATATAGTTATTATTTCATCTATTAGGAAAAACACTGTATTTGATTGTGAATCTATAAAAGGTAGAAATTATGTATGTCACTTTATCTACTTTTTTTCATATCACTTATCCATGAGAATTCCCAGCACCATGCATTGCTCCTCGTAAGGACTAACTGGTTTTGCATAGAATGAATTTAAATAGAATAAGGTGAACATAAAAAGCCTGGTTCTCATATTAGCATTTCAATCAGTCAATTACCAATCACCTCCCCTGACAATCATCTTTGACACCTCCTTTCCGAAGCCAACCCCTTCCCAAGTCCTGTCATTGTAACTTGTCTCCTTTTATTTTCTTCACTAAGTACCACCCAAATCCAAGCCTTCATCCTCTCTTTGCTTTGATCATCTTAAAGCTTTCCACTCGAACTCTTGCTCCCTCCAATTATTTTGCTACAGACAGCAGTCCGAGTCTTTTTGAAATGCAAATCTAAGCCAGTCATCCTTTGCTTCCCAGAACCACACGCAGTGTCCTTGAAGGGCTAGGCACTAACTCCAGCCTGAACTAACTATGCTTCATCTCTCACTCTCTATGCCCCATGCCATGCAGGCTTCTTGGAAACATGCCTTTAATGCTTATCATTCTTTTTGGCCTCAGTGCCTTTGCACTTGCTGTTTCCTCGGCTTGAATTTTCCCACATCTACCATTTTGGGTCTAATTCCACTTTCTCTTAGGCTCCAACTAAATTTCAGTTGTTGAGAAGAGCTTTCCATTCCTTTGAAACCAATTTTAATCTCCCACTACACTCTTATGTCTCCTCCATAACATTTCTTCTAGCTTGTAATTAATTTTGTGTGTGTGGTTATTTTTAATTTTTAAAAAATTAATTTTAATTAAAGCTGTGCAGCACAGCATGTGGGGTCTTAGTTCCCCAACCAGGGATTGAAACCATGCCCCCTGCATTGACAGGACAGAATTTTAACCACTGGACCACCAGGGAAGTCCCATTAGTGTGTGTGTTTTATTTTCACAAGGATCTTTTTGTGACTTTTTGTACAGTGTTTTTGTGATTTTTTTTTTTTTACAATGACCTGTTCCCACTGGACATTACTTTTTTTGAGGGCAAAGACTATTTCATATTCTATGGTATATTACCACTGTGCTTGTTTCATCATAGACAATTACATATATTTTGTTAATTGATGAATAAGTGAGGATAACACTATATACACATATATGTGTGTTTGCTTATGTTTGTGTGTTAGTCACTCAGTTGTGTCTGACTCTTTTCGACCCCATGGACTATCTCCAGGCAAGAATACTGGAGTGGGTGGCCATTTCCTTCTCCAGGGGATCTTCCTGACCCAGGACTGAACCTAGATCTCCAGCATTGCAGGTGGATGTTTTACCATCTGAGCTACTAGGAAATCCCATACTTATGTTTATTTGGTCAAATTTTTAAATAATAATGATGCTTGTGGTACCAGGCATGACATTTTAGGATAATTTCTATTGAATAAGCCTCCCCAGGAAGAAATATATAGAATAAAACCCCTAATTGGTCAGATTTTGATAATTTCTCAAACCTTTAAGAGGTGAGGTGATAACTTCTGTGAAATGTTAAAATCCCACAGAAATACATACCTTTTCTCCTAAATTGCCTCTGCAGACTTCACCAACAGATTATATTTATTGGCTCCATTTCCTCCCTTGCATTTGTATGATGTGACAGAAAGACCAGGTTTTAGCAAGGCTGTTCTAACAAAATGATAATGAAAACCTTTCAACACATCATTGTTAACAGAGAGTTAAAAAGCCCTTTCTAGCCTTGGCATCATATAATCCCATAGGATTATTTTTCACTTTACAGACTAGTGGTAAGTCCATATACAGCCATTTTAGCAAGTTGCTCCAAGTAACCACCTTGCAATTATCTTTGTGTTTAAATTTAACTCCCCTGATATTTTCCTCACTCCCCACTAGGTGTATCCATATAACAAAGGATCTGTCCATACATGCGTGGAGTTCGGACTCTGTGAACATCTAATATACAGCCCAGAGAGAGATTCAGATGCTTCGATGTCTTAAGAGTCATCCCACAAGATCATCTCCAAGGTCAACATCTTTCCTTTCAAGAGTCACTTTATTCATTATTGTGGAAAGATTCACCCCTGTTGAATTTATAATGATGTGAAAATACAAATTTAAGGTCGTGAGTGATGAATTAATACTTCAAATATTTGAACAGTGTGAGTAATTTAACAGATCAACTCCTTGCTTTGGTATGTCCCAGAAGAGACACCTGGTAGAAAGCGTTTCCAAAACAGATTATAGTATATAGGAAATTACTTCACAATGTCATCATGATAACTGGTCTGTATGAAATGAAACTCTGACCCACAATATTATGTACCTGGCCCAGGCATGTAATAACACCACAATTATTCTTTTTCCTTCTTTCCCACATAATTCCTTCTAACTTCCTTACTAAATCTTTATGAATATTACTCTCCCCGCCTTTTTTTTTTTTCAGTTCCTATTCACGTAGAGCCCCATACTTCATGTTTCTGACTTGACGAGGGATTTTTCGTTTTGAGCTCAGAGCCAAGAGTGAAGCTCTCAGTGGAATGTTATAGTCATCTCCACCCCTGGACCCTGGCCTAGAATTCTAGTTCCTTTGCAATGGACCAACTTTCAACACACTAGATGTTTGGGAAATTTTGTATATGTGTGTGTTAAAAAATATACATCTTTCAATCCTCGTTCATTTGGGAGAAGAATTTCACAAGTATTAACAACTCAAGAAAGCAAGTCATCCTGTAAAAATGATTTAGCAAAATAATTAGCTAACTTGACAGAAACTAAATGACCATCCAAAAAATAACTGGGGACCAACCATGCAGAAGATTACAATCTTATGGAAAATGTTGTCTTTTCTGCTTAATCATAAAGACTCAGTTTGTTCCAACTCTTTCCCATAAATACAAGATGGAGCTTACCTAATTCAAATGGTTCAGGATGCTCTGGTCTTGCCTAGCATCTTAACTAACATGTAAGATTCTTTGGTTTTTTGAGAAATTCTGGGGGTGTTCTGGAACCTAGATATTTAACTGAATGTCTAAGAAGTATGTTTGGATGAGCATTTGTGAGTGTTCTTTGTTCAATCCTAAAGCGATTTGAACTCTGTGAGATCCTTTGAAGCAGGTACAAATAATTCTTTTTGTCCATCTGGGACTTACAGCTTCAAGACTGACCAAAACCAGCCCTGGCATTGTAGGTAGGAAGAGAAACTCTTTTACTTAGGTGGTAATTATCTTGCTTTGGAATTCCACCGTCTTTTTTTTTTCTTTCTTTCTTTTTCCTGTTGTATCTGTTGTGGTTTCCAAAAGATCATCTAACAGAATGAGGTGGAAATCAGCTGTCACCTTTATTTTCCTATTAGTAAGTAAACCCCTGAGAGCCTGCAATGGGCTAGGATTTACATCTGTGGTGTGCTTATTATGGGTACAAAAACTACAGTTCTATCTCAGAAGTGCAAGGTAAAGAATACATATTTTCTCTCAACTCGTTTTCTTTTAAAATGTACTTTTCCCCCTCTCACCTAAGACCCTGTCATCAAACTATCACTAATTCTTTCCCTTGCTTGTCCTACTGCTGAATCCACCCACCAATCTCTAATGCCAGGTCACTCCAATTACTCAGTTTTCTCCATGAACATTCTCTTTCTCCATTCTAACAAAGAAGCTGGGACAAAAAAAAAAAAAAATCCTCTCTTGTCCCTTCCTTTCCCTTTATGACCATATACTCTCCTTTCTTTTTTGTTTATCAGCTCAAGGAATCTATCTGCTCTCTCAGTTCATCACCAACCTCACGGAACTGCTCAGAATTCACCAGTGCCTTCCTAATTGTCATATGAAGCATCGTCCTCTTAGTCTTCATGCTTGGGAACATTGATACAAACATCATCTTAAAACCTTCTCCTGGGACTCATAGTAATATCTTGCATGTGCGCATGCTAACTTACTTCACTTTGCGACCTTATGAACCGTAGCTCTCCGGGCTCCTCTCCCCATGGGATTCTCCAGGCAAGAATACTGGAGTGGGTTGCCATGCCCTTCTGCAGGGGATCTTCCCCACCTAGGGATCAAACCCGTGTCTCTTTACGTCTCCTGCATTGGCAGGTGGGTTCTTTACCACTAGCGCCGCCTGGGAAGCCCAGAGTAGTATCTTAGTGGCAGAATTTTCTCTGTCTCCTTTTCCTGATTTCTTTTTTTCCCTACTTGTATCATACATACTGGTTCATGACCCAATATGTAAAACTTTTTTTCTTTTTTTAAAATTTAAACTTTATTTTCTATTGGGGTATAGTGGATGAACAATATTGTGATAGTTTCGGGTGAACAGCGAAGGGCCTCAGCCATACATGTACATGTATCCAATTCTCCACCGCCCCCAATCCAAGCTGCCATATAACATTGAGCAGAGTTCCATGTGCTGTACAAAAATCTATTGTTTTTTTCTTAAATACCAATAATCTTAGAAAAATGTCTTTCACTGCCACAATATCAAATGTTGGTAATTCACAAACGTGTGTGTGTGTATAATTTTTTTCCTAAACTCCAAGCCTCTGTTTCCAGATACCTCAAACTAAACAATTAATTCCCATTTTTCCATTTCCACTCCCCCCAAACCAGATGTAGTTGAAGATCAGAAACTAGGTGTCATCTTTCATTTTTCTTCTCATATCCCCCTTCTCCTGATTTCAGCCATTTGGTGCCCCCATCCCAGCACTCGTATCAGAAGCAGTTTTTACCCTCATCATCTGTCTCCTTTGCTTCTCCCCTGATCTAGGCGCTCAGTCACTCTGTAACAGACCTTTTCCAAATTCCCCTCTTCCTGCTTCAGTTTCCATTCTCCCAGGCAGCCATCCTCCTTCCTGCTACTAGAATTAATCTTCTAAAATACAGCTATTATCTTGTCATCCTTTATGTAACATCTCTATTGGATTCCTGTTGCCATAAAGTTGAAACTTCTCCTTAGAGGGTAGTCAAGTCCTTCCCAATTTAAGTGCTGCATAAATATTCAACCTCTTTTCTATCTTCTCCTGGTGTTTGGTATACTCTGCTCACACTGAACTATATTTTTCTTACTTTTGTAGCTTTAAGTCTGTTTTTCCTTCTCCCTAGAAATTCTTTCGGAGAAGGCAGTGGCAACCCACTCCAGTACTCTTGCCTCGAAAATCCCATGGATGGAGGAGCCTAGAAGGCTGCAGTCCATGGGGTCGCTGAGGGTCGGACACGACTGAGCGACTTCACTTTCACTTTTCACTTTCATGCATTGGAGAAGGAAATGGCAACCCACTCCAGTGTTCTTGCCTGGAGAATCACCATGGACAGAGGATCCTGGCGGGACACAGTCCATGGGGTTGCAAAGAGTTGGACACGACTGAGTGACTAAGCACAGCACAGAAATTCTTTCCCTTTTCTGCCTAGTAGGCAGACCCTACTCAAAACTCACCTTTTCTATTTTTCCCTGATGCTCCCTCACAGAATTGGTTGCTGCTGTATATGTGTCTTCTTTATACGTCTTCTCAGCTCAGCACCTTTGTGATTGTCATTGTTTTCAAGCCTGTCTCTCTGCTCCACAGGAATGATACCTCAGGAATCGTTGCGCTATCTCATAAAGTACACATCTGACATACGTTTATGAAAATGAATATGATATAAATGTATTCAAAGAATTCCCAATTTACATGAAATTCAATTTCAGAGTGATCGAGCAGCAGTTGCAGGATTTTGAAATCTTTCCAAATTTAACTTTTTACTGCAATGCAATGGGGGCTTTCATGAAGTAATCACAACTTTTCCCAGCTCTGCAGCTATATGAACTCAATCATTTAAAAAAAGTTTTATTGGAGTATAGTTGCTTTACAATGTTGTGTTAGTTTCTGCTGTACAGAAAAGTGATTCAGCCACATGTATACATATATGCCCTCTTCTTTCAATTTCCTTCCCATTTAGGTCACCACAGACCATTTAGAGTTCCCTGTGCTAAACAGTGGGTTCTCATTATGAGCTCAATCTTAATTGACTTGTTCAACCAGAGGTATAGTTAGCAGGACTCAAGAACAAGGCAAGTTGGTTTCTATCGCTACATTTTTATGTTCTTATCCATTTGAACCCCCGCGTTTACTTACTCTGTGCCTGATTTGCTCATATTAAAAAGAAGCAAACATATAGTAATATCAGTACTTTTCTCATTAACCATCTTCATGAGGTATTATAAAGGTCAGCTCATCCCTTATCTGTTAAATTCCCCTATAAAGAAAAATAACTTTATGATGCCAAGCCTTCATCTTGATTTCTGAAAGCTTTAATGATAACTCTAGAAGGGAGAAGTAGAGTCCCTTTATAGAGTCGTTATTTTATGATTGGTTAAAATAGCCTCTGTCTCAGAGACTGCTGGTTACTCACCAGCCCCATCCACCATCTACTACTCTCTGTGTAAGGGTCTGAGAACCTCAGAGGGTCGTCGTCTCCACCTTGAACTTTTAGATGGAAGCCTGTCCTTGAGAGAGCACCAGTGAAGCAGACAGAACTGTGAATTCTGACTATGCCCCTTCACATGTGTCTGCTCATCTGTAATAGGGGGACTATGCCGCCCATTGTAACAGATCACTATGGGGAGGATTAAATGAGCTCATGTGAGTCAAGTGTCCAGCCTACAGGAGGCACTAGAAAAATAGCACCTCTGTTAGTCATCACTGTCCCCTGAATTCTAGCTTCTGCTGCTCCTAACAAACATCTCTAAATCTGGGTTTTCTCGAACCTCTCTGAATCCAGGCCAACTTTACTAAAAGAAGCATTTTGCCAAAAGAATAGGTGATTTTTTTTTTTTAACCTTTCAGTTATGGCTGAATAGGCAGTTTTGAATTATGCTAGGTTATCTTGCCTGGAGAATCCCATGGACAGAGGAGTCTGGCAGGATACAGTCCATGGGGTTGCAAAGAGTCAGACATGACTGAGCAACTAACAGTTTATCAGCACTTAAGTCTGCAAAGAATAAGTACAACTAATAAAAAAAAATCAGATATTTTTATGGACTTGAAGTTTCCATCTCACTGCTCCTAATTCACCTCCTCTCATCATCACTTTCTGGGTTTTCAGGAGGACAGATGACTCTTAACTGACTCAATGGGAGGCAGTAAAGGGGAAAGGAGGTTAAAAAAAAAATGGAAAAGGAGTATTTGAATGAGTAGATTTAGTAAACAATCCCAGTTCTAATCACAAGATTCCCATCCCCTGTATGATCCTGCACATACCCTGTAGGATCCCTTCTTCTTGAGCATGGGTGGGACCTATGGATATTATTGGTTATGGCTCCTGTGATTAGTTTGGAAGATTATCCTGGGTGGGTCTGACCCAATCAGGGAAGTCCTTAAGTGGAGGGCTGAGCCTTCCCTGAAGAGAAAGATCATCCTACTGACTCTGAAGAAGCAGCTGCCGTGTAGTGAGAGGGTCACATGCCTAAGAATGGAGGGCAGCCTCTAGGAGCTTAAAGCAACCCTGGCTGACAGCCAGCAAGAGAACAGGGGGACCTCAGTCCTACAACCACAAGGAACTGAATCCCACCAACAGCCTTGATGAGCCAGAAAGAGGACCTGAGCTGTAGCTCATAACACAGTCCAGTCGATGGCCTGATTTCAGCCAAGGTCTTTCTTCTAAGACCTGATGCAGAGGACCCAGTTATGCCGTGCTTAGACTTCTGGCCAACAGAACTGGGAGGTGATAAATGAGTGTTGTTTTTCAGTGTAAGACTGGACTGATCTGTTACAGAACAATAGTATGCTAATGCAGTTATTAAAACATTTTAATTTATACAGTGCTTTAGACAACAGATATTAAAGAGGATAGATAATGACAAAGCGGAAGAAAGTCTGGAATCTGCAGTGAGTCTCACAGCTCTGCAGCTCCCTAGCTTCATGGATTTGGGGAGTCAATTTCCCCAGCCATAATTTTCCTTGTCAGTAAAATGAGGAGCTGAATGATGGAGAAAATGCGTCCAAGGTGCTCTCCGGGCTCTAAAAGTCCTCTCACATGATATTTTACATCCTCAGATGATGAACCTCTTATTTTTTGAGAGGATAAAACAAGGCACATGGGGAAGTAATGTAGAAACTTTCACAGGTAGAAGATCAAGCCCAACTCAGAAATCCTAGCTCCTCTATTTGTAGACCATCCCATCTCCAGCCCTTTCTCTGAGCTTCAGCCAGACTCACAGGCATTAAATGGACTCCAAGAAAGTTTATAAGCTTTACTCGCAGGTCCAGAGGGGATCTAAAGAGTTGTGGCTTTTTTTTCTATTTTTGGAGGGTGGAGGTTTGTTTTTATTTCTCACAGGGAGATTTTTGGTATATGTTCTCTGCCAAAATAATCAGTAAGATAAAGCGCCTGCCATGGAGATGAATGCTATGTAAACTTTGATGTGCATTCATGGTGGACATAAAGAATTTTCCTATAAATAATAACAGTTTAACTCAAAAATATATCACAGCCTAAGGATTCTTTAGGGAAATGCATATATGTTCCTAAGGAAGGTCCATGGTGCTGAAGAAGCGAAATTGTTGGCATGGATGAGAGAGACATTTAACAGAGCTGTTTCAGTTCTAGTACATAAGGCTTTATCTGTTGATCTGTACAAATAGCCCAAACGGAAACTTCTTTATGAGACAGAAAAGCAGAGTGAAATGTTTCAAGTCCACAAAATCAGCTGGAGTGAAATTATAGCTGTGTCATTTAGAGAATGGTTCCTCTCAACAAGATTTACTACATTACTATGACTAGATGAATTTATCTCCTTTTCTCAACCTTATTAAAACATAAAACACTTCCCTAAAGCCACTTTGGCTCAAATATGTTTTTCAAGGAAAGTTGTGGTATGCATTAGCTAATTCCAAGAAACCAGAGTAATTTAAAATTTTCAAATCCTGGAACAATCTCAAAATGCTCAATAATAGAACATGCTTTAACTCAGCCCACAGACTACCTGTAAAGGCAAGATGAAATGGATGATGAAAGGCCATAGTGAGCCCAATTTTGACAAACTGAACCCCAATTCTGAAGGAAATGTTGGAACTGAGATCTGAGCTAACCAGTTTGGTCAATAGGCATTGGTGAAATTGTGTATACAAACATCAGTGATTTTGTAGACAAGAGTTTCAGGTAATAAAAGCCACTCATGAACTATCCTTCAGTGTTTTAATGGGCTAATATTTAACTGGACTTATATGTCTTTAATCACACTTCCTGTGTCTTGAAAATATCTGTGAATTCAGGTGGAATTATGGTGAAACCAACAAAACTTAAGTTTCATGGCTCCACACTTGCAGGAGTCCCTTCCAAGGGCTATGACTAATTTATATTAATTTTCTGTTTTTTAAAAGGGTCTCCAACATTTACAAAGTGACTTCCCTGGTGGCTCAGATGGTAAAGTGTCTGCCTACAGGGTTCAATCCCTGGGTCGGGAAAATCTCCTGGAGAAGGGAATAGCGACCCACTCCAATATTCTTGCCTGGAAAATCCCATGGACGGAGGAGCCTGACAGGCTACAGTCCATGGGGTTGCAAAGAGTCAGACACAACTTAGCGACTTCACTTTGCTTTTACTTTCCTTTCCAACATTTACTCCTATTTGAAGGAGACCATAAATATAGTTTGAAGAATATAGTAGAAAGGCAGACAAGTTTAACAGCTAGGCTTCACTCTGTTGACATTTGACTAAATAGTTGGGTTTTTTCTTGCGTGATCAACCCTGAATGGCTGAGATCATCCTTCTCTTCTCAGTGCAGAGAGCATCCTCTGTTTACCAGGCTTTGAGCACATGGGTTTGTACAGCTTCTTCAAGAGTTTTAGGGTTAGGGGCACCTAGCTGATAAAGGGAATGTCCTTTTTTGTGTCACAAGTATGGTATCTGTTTGCTGACACCATCACTGACACCATGGAGAGAACTGCCAAAAACAGTTTTATTCCATATATTTCTTATCAAAATGCTCCAGAGTACCAAAAATGAATATAATTTTAACCTTCCTCTCTGGCCTTAATCTTTCTTCCTTACGGTACAAATCCTGGAAAATAAGGACCATGCCTGATTATATTGCTCATGTATCATTGACTAAAATTCTGTCTACCTTCTTGATGATGAATGTATATTAATTTACATGTAAACTGAGGAAAAGGTCTTTGAGGGCAGATTCTGTGTTATCGGAATTTTATATCTTTCATGGTACATAAAGAGTGATTTATTCCTGTTAGTTATGTTGAAAATATAGGATTCTGTGGTTCTTTCTAAGGAGGAAAATAACACAAATTAATCATTCAAATTAAATTGACTAAATTAATCTAGTCAAAACATTTAACTTATTATCCAGTGTAGACCTAGCCTAAAATTAGAATATAGAAGTATCTCATAGCTGCAGAACTAATCCAAATCACGTTTATCTTACTTACAACTCTAGAGTTTCATACCCTTATTACATGCTATTTTCAAACAGAAGTTTAAGGTTATACTTTTAAGGTAAGCTCTTAATAGCAGTAATGGTTTTTTGTTGTTGTTGGTAATGATGTCTTCAAGTGTCATTATCATGGGAAATTGTGTATTTCTTCTATTGTTTGTATATATGCATTTATATATACACAAGACAATGTTTGCTATTTCTCCTGATTCTGTGGACCTAAACTATGAAAGATCAAGAAAAAGTGTTCTTATGTGGAAACAGAAACAGGGTTTTCTGTTTTTTTTTTTTTTTTCAGGTTTTAGGAAAACATCAGCAAGCCATGCCAACATGTAGTAAATTAAGACATAGGTTGCACTTACAAAACACCAAAACATACAAATAAAAATTAGCAGCTTAGAGAAATGTTTTTTCTAGACTATGGAATTATCTGCAGTTTTTACTTTGGGGGAATTTTAAAAAATTTATGCAGAAGTGATTTCTATCTTGAGGCATTATAATAATTAAAATTTTAGCATAATCATGAAGAAATCATGTCTACTCAGGAAATGAAAATCTTGGGAGACCTTCCACACACAAGCCTTTAAGAGCAACTCTCCACAAAATTCCTATTAATATATGACTAAGTAAGCCTGCCATGAGTTATAAAAATAAAGATTCTCTTTGTAACTGAAGCGATATTGGAATGAAAATAACATTATCTACAATGTCAATGATATTTTTTAAAAATTATATATCTTAAAGCAAATATTTCTAAAAGAGAAATTCTAATACCATTATAAGCAGCTTGATAAATACAGCTGTCTTCATCTTAGTTAGAAAGAAAAAAAAAAAACACCTTTTCTCCAAGTTGGTTTAATTGCATTTCAAGTGAAAACATGTTTTGTTCTCATTAGGCATCATTTTAATTTCTGATAGAAATCATGGGCATTTTGAAAAAACTGTACCTTCACTGCAAGGATAGCTAAAGAAAGAAAGCAAACATTTTGAAAACATTTGGAACATATATTAGCTTCAATAAGCCAGACAGTAAAACCGTGGGGAAATTCTGGTTTATAAGAAAAGTGGATATAAGCCAAGTGACTTTGTGGACATATTTGAAGAATCTTTGGTGATCTTCAATAAAACCAAGCTCTGATTAAACCATAATCCTAATAAATATTGTTTCTTGAAATTTTAGGTGAGTTACTGATACATAATTGAATCAAGATTCTGCTTGTCTTGCATATATGTGATCTCTGGAAAAAAAATGTTTATTGTTAGCTATGATAATTGATTCTAGATAGAGCAACCACACATTCTATTGGGTTGGCCAATAATTTCACTCGATATAATGGAAAAACCCAAATGAGCTTTTTGGCCAACCCAATTATATTCCTAGGACTCTACTGGTTTATACTTGTGGTTCAGGTATAATTACTAATAGCATGTTTGCTTACTCTCAAAAATCCTTGCATTGGTCCATAAATTATAGTCACTCTAGTTATCAAGTACTTTTGTTTAAGGAATTTATTTTTTAGCCATCACTAATGTAGCATCAGCTTGTATCTCAGGCATTGTGCTAAGTGCTTTTTATGTCACTATGTCATTTAACATTCAGAGTAATTCTATGAGGTAGGTATTGTTTTTTACTTTATAATTTTTTAGATGCATAAATTAGAATTTAGGATTTCAAAATCCTGTACTTTGAAAATTGGCCTAAGACTGTGTCTATGCAATACCCTTAGTAATATCAATACAAAATCCATTTCAAAAGTTAAAAACAAAATTTAGGTATTTGAGCATGTAATATCCTTTTACATTGCCCCCGTAACATTTGAAAATGGATTTTTTAATTCAACTTGCATAGTTTCCCTTTTTTAGATTCTTCTTTTACAATGTTGGCTGGAAACCTCTGGCAAAGAAACAGTAAGAAACTTCTCTTTTCTTGACCATATTATAGAGCAATCTCTCCTCTTAATGTAATTAATGTTTAATTGCTTTTTAGGAAAAAAAGAAAGAAAGAAACATAAAAATGGACAGAATACAGTGATTTTCTTGGAAGACTTATAAATGACTGGGGTTTTACTCTCCTTAATTAAGAGAACTTCCTGCAGATGACAGGGTATTATCAATTTCATTTCTTCTCTCACGCTCTCCTTTTTTATAGATTTTTCAGAATTTTCACTGAAATATCATGGTTACTACTTTCCTGGTTTTCTCATTTCCACTAAATCCTAGATAGCATTTCCCAAAGATAACTTTTAAGCCCAAATATGTAATTGCTCTTAATATGTAGTTTGGTTTGGGGCTATAAAAATAATTACCCACTAGAAGTAAATGCCTAACTTTGACTATGACAACTTTGCACAATCTCATTTGTTATCTGGTTACTAAAAAAGATGGATATCAATTTTGATTGAGACACCCAGAAGACTACCTGAGTACTGAAGTCATTTTCAGCCTAGAAATTGCATATCTTAATTTCTTATTGAAAACGGTGTTTGGAAGTATAGACTCTGGACTATTCTATAAAGCTATAGTTGTCACACTAAGTGCCACTCAATTATTTAGTAGACTAGTCTGCCTATGTTTCTATTCAAATTGTAAATTTGGGATTGGAGGCTGGGATTGGAGTGAGCCATGATAGAGTCTCAGGATAGTTCAGTGGATTTTTCAAGGTCAAGGTCACTTCTGACCTTGACAAGAACAGTTTTGTTGGTGTGATGGGGGGTGTAATCTTGATGGAATTATATGTGCTCAGTCCTGTCTAAGTCTTTGCAGGCCCATGAACTATATCCCAACAGGCTTTTCTGTCCATGGAATTTTCCAGGCAAATGCTGGAGTGGGTTGCCATTTCCTACTTTGCATCTTCCTGACCCGGGGATGGAATCCACATCTCTTATGTCTCCTGCATTGACAGGCGGGTTCTTTACCACTAGTACCCGCTTGATGGAAGGGAAAGAATGAGGACTTCCAGTTAGTAATGAGGACTTGGATCCATGTGTTCATCACTGATGGACGCTATGCCAGGCAAACCCTAAGACAACCCCCCATCCACCTCCTGGTATTTACACCCTCCTGTAATAAATACCCTTACCTTGAGTGAGTGCTTCTAACCAATAAAGTGTGGCAAAAATGATACCACTTATGTGATTAGCTTACAGAAAATAACGATTTCTAATTTACTAGGAGAATTCTTCTCCATCGCTTGACTTTGATGAAGCAGGCTGCCATGTGGGGAGGGGAGGGCCATGTCGCAAGGAACTGAAGATGACCTCCGGCCAACAGTCACTAAGAAACGTAGGCTCTCAATTCAGTAGTTCACAAGGAACTGAAACGTCGATCATTACCTGAGCACAGAAGAGGATGCTTCCTCCTTTGAACCTTTACATAAAACCTCAGCTCTGGCAAGAACCTTGACTATAGCCTTGACCCTGAAGTAGACCCAGTTAAGCCATGCCAGAGCGATCCTGATGCACAGCAATACTGAGAGAATTCATGTGTGTTATTTTATTCTGCTAAGTTCATAGTGATTTGTTACTAAGAATAGATAACTTATACACTTTGTGAAATGCCCCTAAAATGAGAGTCAGGAAAGGAATAAAGGGGTATTGACTTAAGGGCTTCCCTGGTGGCTCAGACCATAAGGAGTCTGCCTGCAATGCGGGAGACCTGGGTTCAGTCCCTGGGCTGGGAAGATCCCCTGGAGGAGGGCATGGCAACCCAGTCCAGTATTCTTGCCTAAGAGAACCCCATGGACAGAGGAGCTTGATGGGCTACAATCATGGGATTGCAAAGAGTTGGACACGACTGAGCGACTAGCACTTTAAGCCACCAGAAAAGGAAAGCAAAGCTAGAAGAGATAAAAAATAATAGGTAAGATATATTCAAATTTTGTAAGATGGGAAGCTGATGGATTTATAATAACTAACTTAATGAAGGCGCAAAAGTTGTTCATATGAAGGAGGAAACGCAAGAAGAGGAACATGTGGCAATGCTAAAGAACTACAGAAAGGCCCTGGAATGGGAAGCCCCAGATACACAGGAAGGTAGGGCAAAAAGAGGCGAGTATGGTATGAAAACAGAAGGACCAAATGAATGAAAGTATGAGTAAGAAACATTTAGATACACAGGTCTGTTCCAGTACCTTGAGTAGCAAATAACGGCATAGCCTAGAAGCAGCTTCAAACAAGCCTCACTCAAGTTTTCAGTGGTAAATCCACCTGTAGAGCTCAACGATAGCTAAATGTTAGGATTATTTTTGGGGGGGGGGAGTGGAAAAAACTTTTCCTGATTTAAAATAAAAGTTGAAAACTGGTGATTTTGATGGTACTCCTGGTGGAAAGTGTAGAGGAAACGAGGCAAGTGAAAGGCTACATGGGTAGAAGGGGAAGACAGTTAATAAATAACTACAAATTTGTGATGATAAGCTTGCAAAGATGCACTGTCTGGGAATGGATGGGAGAAACGCAACACACAAACAGAACACACACGTGAGGTTGTGGGAAAAGGAATAAAAAATTACTCTGGAATTTTAAGATTGGGGAGCTAAGAGAATGGAGCCTCCATAATAGAAGCTGTTGAATTTGGTTTTAGACCCATTGACTGAGGTACAGGTTTGCAGCTGGCAACTGGAATGCTTTTGCTTCACACCATGAGAAAGACTTCAGATCCAGAAATGTTAGGAAAAGAGATAGGAAAAAATATCTTTAAGGACAAGCATGTAGAGGCAACTGAGAGGAAAAAAAATCCCAGGGAATAGGACCCAAGGGAGAAAAAGAGGGTGTAATCATGAAGGTACTGAGAAAATTAGAGAGGTTTGGTGTCATAGAAGAAAGAGTTTTAAGAAAAGAGAGGTAAGCAGTGTTAATCGTTGCTGAGAAACAATCAGAAATAAAAAAAAAAAAACTGGAGAAAATTCTTTAATATCAAAATAACTTTGAAAAGTCTGATGTAGGAAATCATGGGGCTGAGATAAAAGAAAGAGGGGAGAGTGATGAGGAAAAGGACACATAATATAGACCTCCTGCTCTCAAGCCTTTTTTCATCTCAAACTCCTTTTCACTGTTAAAAGTATTCAGGACCCCTAGAGAGTGTTTGATTTTGTGGGTCATCTCTACCAATACTTAGCCTACTTGAAATTAAAAACTAAGAAAGACATTTTCAAATTTATTAATTCATTTAAAAATAAAAATGCTAGGGAATTCTCTGGTGGTCCAGTGATTGGGACTCTGTGCTTCCACTGCAGGGGGCGCAAGTTCAATCTCTGGTCAGGGAACTAAGATTCTGCAAACTGTGTGGTGTGGCCAAAAAAAAGAAATTAAATAAAAGTTTAAAAAATAATGCTAGCTCCATTATATGTAAACATAAATAATATCATTTCATTAATAAGAAAAATAACCACACCTTCCCAAATAAAAATAATTTTAGTGAGAAGAGAGCTTTCATTTGCATTTTTGCATATTTTTTAGGTAGGAGCAATATTGGAGGCTTGAGTAAACCGGAGGGGGAGTTAAAAAGAGAGAAGTAAAATCATGAAAATCATGATTCAATGAGCTGCGTATGTGGAGATGAGTGTGTTGTGTGCTTAGCTGCTTAGCTGCGTCCAGCTCTTTGCAACCCCGTGGACTGTACCCCTGCAGGCTCCTCTGTCCACAGGGATTCTCCAGGCAAGAATACTGGAGTGGGTAGCCGTTCCCTTCTCCAGGGGATCTTCCCAACTCAGGGATTGAACCCAGGTCTCCTGCATTGCAGGCGGATTCTTTACCAGCTGAGCTACCAGGGAAGCCCGCATATGTGGAGATACATAGCAAGTATCTAGCCCCTAAGGAGTCCCTATGAAATGTTCTCTTTAAATAAATGAAACGGCGCTGAAGAGAACATTTCAGCGGATGACGCTGAGCAAGGAGCAAGCCTCTCTGGTGATCTTGTGTGTGGCTGCGGTCCAACACAGCTGGACACACTTCTTCTTTCTTGGGGTGGCTTCACAGACCCACGAGGACTAATTCTCTCACTGACATGGAGTCAGCCCAAATCATATGGGAATTATTTACAAGAGAAAACAACCCCTGGGTATGTCACTAAAATGCGAATCTGTGGTGCTATTCTCATTCTCTACTTTTGAATATAATTTGAGCAAGCACTCTACTCATCTGTTACTTATTTCAGGGATCTCTTTCCAACTGTCTGCCATGTATTTATTAATGACTCATATTTACCTAGAGAATCAACTAAAAGAAAGTAGAAGATAGAGATGAAACAAAGAAATTTTTCTAACTACAACTAATGGTGCCCACCCAGGATCACTTTGAACTGAAGGGTTAAAGGAGCCATTTCATTCCACATCTTTAGAAAGCTATACTTGAATATACTTCTTTTTATTTAGGAATAGCCAAAGCTCTCATTCTCCTGAGATGTTTTCACTTTTCACTCAATTTAAATCTTTGAAGCTATCATCTTTCTCTTCAATATCTGACTTTGTTTGAGGTCACTAATTCCTAATGTTAAACAGTTTTAAACTTTTATTTAAGTGTCCCTTTGATTATTTCTTTCATGAAAATGAATGTTAATAAGTTTCTGTTTGATTTTTACTTTCACGATTTATCTTCTTAGGTAAACACACTTAAGTTCCTTCTATATTAATTGCTTTCCATAGGGGCAATGAAGAAATAGTCAACGTGGTTTGATTAGCACAGTTATTTTTCTATCATGGACTTGTTCCGTAATCAGGAATAAGGATTTCCAATCTCAGCGCCTTAACGTCTACATTTATAAAATTGAATATTGGTAATCAGAAAAGAAGTACGTCAAGGCTGTATATTGTCACTCTGCTTATTTAACTTATATGCAGAGTACATCATGAGAAACGCTGGGCTGGAAGAAGCACAAGCTGGAATCAAGATTGCCGGGAGAAATATCAATCACCTCAGATATGCAGATGACACCACGCTTATGGCAGGAAGTGAAGAGGAACTAAAAAGCCTATTGATGAAAGTGAAAGAGGAGAGTGAAAAAGTTGGCTTAAAGCTCAACATTCAGAAAACGAAGATCATGGCATCCAGTCCCATCACTTTATGGGAAATAGATGGGGAAACAGTGGAAACAGTGTCAGACTCTATTTTTGGGGGCTCCAAAATCACTGCAGATGGTGATTGCAGCCATGAAATCAAAAGACGCTTACTCCTTGGAAGAAAAGTTATGACCAACCTAGATAGCATATTCAAAAGCAGAGACATTACTTTGCCAACTAAGGTCCATCTAGTCAAGGCTATGGTTTTTTTTGTGGTCATGTATGGATGTGAGAGTTGGACTGTGAAGAAGGCTGAGTGCCGAAGAACTGATGCTTTTGAACTGTGGTGTTGGAGAAGACTCTTAAGAGTCCCTTGGACTGCAAAGAGATCCAACCAGTCCATTCTGAAGGAGATAAGCCCTGGGATTTCTTTGGAAGGAATGATGCTGAAGCTGAAACTCCAGTACTTTGGCCACCTCATGTGAAGAGTTGACTCATTGGAAGAGACTTTGATGCTGGGAGGGATTGGGGGCAGGAGGAGAAGGGGACAACAGAGGATGAGATGGCTGGATGGCATCACTGACTCGATGAACGTGAGTCTGAGTGAACTCTGGGAGTTGGTGATGGACAGGGAGGCCTGGCATGCTGCGATTCATGGAGTTGCAAAGAGTCAGACACGACTGAGGAACTGAACTGAACTGAAGCACTAAAAAAACAGAATATAATAAATCTTTGTATTGCGAAAATCAATCATTTAGATTTTCCTAATTTTTTTTAAATTTTAGAGTTATTAAGATAAATTAATAAATGCAAAGGATATTCTATATCCATTTGCCTTTATTGTCATATAGCTATAGCCTGCAATTACATTTTCACTGTGTATCCACATGACAATATTATATGAGAGTAAAAAGAACAAATACCATTTATTGCTCCTTTATATATATTGCTGGCTCTGTGGCAAGAGCTTTATATACATTATCCCATTTTAATTTCCCAACAACCCTGTAATATATTCAGTTCAGTTCAGTTCAGTCGCTCAGTCATCTGAATCTTTGCCACCCCATGGACTGCAGCAAGCCAGGCCTCCCTGTCCATCACCAGCTCCCTGAGTCTATTCAAACTCATGTCCATTGAGTCGGTGATGCCATCCAACCATTTCATCCTCTGTCGTCCCCTTCTCTTCCTGCCTTCAATCTTTATGATATATTGGGTTGGCCAAAAAGTTCATTTGGGTTTTACATAACATCTTACAGAAAACCCTAAACTTTTCGGCCAACCCTGTAAGTACTCTTGCTGCTGCTGCTAAGTCGCGTCAGTCGTGTCCGACTCTGTGTGACCCCATAGATGGAAGCCCACCAGGCTCCCTTGTCCCTGGGATTCTCCAGGCAAGAACACTGGAGTGGGTTGCCATTTCCTTCTCCAATGCAGGAAAGTGAAAAGTGAAAGGGAAGTCGCTCAGTCGTGTCCGACTCTTAGCGACCCCATGGACTGTAGCCTACCAGGCTCCTCCACCCGTGGGATTTCCCAGGCAAGAGTACTGGAGTGGGGTGTCATTGCCTTCTCCGGTAAGTACTCTTATCTCCAGTTTAATGAGTGCAGATCTTGACCTGAGTTAGCTGAGTTCATGCCTGCATTCTAGCCGCTCTATTATACACTCTATTAGATTGTTTCCAGTTTTACTATTTAGACTGTAGCTCCTAAAGATAGAAAAGGTGTGTGTAGCTGCAGGGTATACACATGTGCACTGCAAACACTGAATACAAGGAACACTTGTGAAAATGTGAGAAATACAGATCAAAGTCTACCCTGCTTGGACTTTGCTTCAGCACACAAGAAATCCTGGTTACACAAAGAAGAAAATATAGGTTTGGGGGAACTTCTGGTAAAGTCACTTTGATGAAACAAGGTCACGAGAAAATGCAAGCTTATCTATCACAGATTTCAAATCTCTACGAATGAAACTGTTCCTCTTGGCTTGAGTTTGATTTGATCTTGGAAGTCTCCTGTGTTATCTGACAGAATGCTTTGGGTGTCCTTTATAACATCAGGTAATTTAGAATTTAGTAAATACAGCAACACAATATGTGTGCTACATTGTTTTCAGTTTCTCTTAGGCTCCCCCACTGGAAATCTGGTTTGTGGAAATCTCCTCCCAGATTTGAAAATGTTCCAAATCCCACATGAAGCTCTATTTTATAATATTCTCATAAATATTATCTGAAGCCATTTGCTTCTACAAGGTAATGCCTCTGTCCTCAAAAAAATGTATAAATGATACATTTAGCTTAAAAACATCCCAGTCTTTAATTTGTGGCAAGGGATATCCATCAGATATACAGTCAGCCTTCCCTATCCACACTGGTTCAGCATCTGAGCATTTGACCAACCATGGATTGAGAATATTCGGGGGGAAAAAAAAATTCCAGAAATTTCCAAAAAGCAAAACTTAAATTATCCAAGCACTGCATACATATCCTTTACATTGTTTTAGATAGTGTAGGTAATGTAGAGATGATTCAAAGTACACAGAGGCATGTCCATAGGTTATTTGCAAATACTATACCATCTTAAAACGGTTTCCCTGGTGGCTCAGTGATAAAGAATCTGCCTGCTAATGCAGGAGATGGGGGTTCAATCCCTAGGTCAGGAAGATCTCCTGGAGAAGGAAATGGCCACTCACTCCAGGATTCTTGCCTGAAAAACTCCAAGGACAGAGAAGCCTGGTGGGCTACAGTCCAGGGATCACAAAGAGTCAGACACGACTTAGTGACTGGAAAACAACACCTTTTTATGTAAGAGACTCGAGCATCTCTGAATTTAGATATGAGAGGGGAGTGAGTTCTGGAACCAAACACTCCTGATTCTGAGGGATAACTGTATACATTTTAAGAGTTAGTGAGTTTTAATATTTAAGGTAAGTATTCATTGAATAAACTGGTTCTGATTATTTCAAAGCTACACCAAGTTTTAAAAACAAACAGCTCATGCTTTTCAGGACTTTGAGACAGTCCAGTTATCTCAAGGAGCTTAGTAATTCTAAGAACTACATTAACTTTAATTAACTCTGAAATAATAGCCGCATTGCATGGCAATATTGAAGGGTCTTGTAATGCAGATCTCTCTCATATCTGGAAGAAAATTTCAAAGTCTCAAAAAAATCTCATCAAGGAAGAAAACAACACATTGTTATTATCATAATAGCTTAATTTTATAATATTATTCATTAGAATGCCAAATATTAAACTGGCTCATATGAGAGACATTATTTATAACTTAACTTAATAATGCAGTGTATTCAGTAGTCTACCAGTTGATACCCCTGAAAATAACTACTGTCAGTTATGTCAGCCAGATTTTTAATTATGTGCAAAATTACTATGGCCATAGAATTCTATTGATATCTTTAGAGTTAACTTTTCTTTTTTTTTAAAAATATCTTTACACTACATCAGATGTTCTTCTTTTAACAAACATAGGCACTTTTTCACCTTCTTCCCTTCTTATGAAACTTTTGCCTGGGAATATTTTTCTCTCTGAATTTTCATGGTAGCAGACTCCTTCTTCAGTTCCTTTTCCAACTTTTCCTTATATTTTGACATCTATGACTTTTCCGTTACATAGTGTTTCCCTGTCCTAAATCCCATTTCTAGATATTTATTTTCTTCCCCTGTTTCTCTGTCCTGAATTTGATCTTTGCTAGAGAATATTTAGGAGCCTGGTAGGCTGCAGTCCATGGGGGTCTCGAAGAGTCGGACACGACTGAGCGACTTCACTTTCACTTTTCACTTTCATGCCCTGGAGAAGGAAATGGCAACCCACTCCAGTGTTCTTGCCTGGAGAATCCCAGGGACGGGGGAGCCTGGTGAGCTGCCGTCTATGGGGTCGCACAGAGTTGGACACGACTGAAGCGACTTAGCAGCAGTAGCAGCAGCAGCAGAGAATATTTAAAGCAATTTAAGTTGATAAGGTAATATTTTAATACATTTCTATTTTACCTATCTTATGGACAATTTAGTAACTATATTGGATTAACCCAATGAATATTGAGTGCAAGTACTGCAAGTTAGACGCCTTGTCTCAGCTCTCCAATGGCCCCATAGAAGCCAGCCCTGTACCTGCCATATGATATAGCACATCATTATATTATACCCAATACAAGTAGAATGTCTCTGTTATCTCTCCAAATAAACCTCAAGCTTTAAAAAGGCTATATCCCTAATCTTGTATATTTCACAGAGCTAGATATGTTAATATCCACACATTAGGAGACTTCCCTGGCAGTGCAGTGGTTAAGACTCCATGCTTCCAGTGTAGGGGGTACAGGTTCCATCCCTGGTCAGGGAATTAGGTTCTCACATGTCATACTGTGTGACCAAAAACAATATTTAAAAACTAAAATTAAAAAATATTTTTAATTAAAAAAATTTCCACACATCAGGTACACAATGCTCGTTAATGCAGTTTTTGCCAATACATAAATAAATGCCTCTAAGAAATACAGCTAAACACAATCATTGTTTTCATCTGATAAAGCTTCTTAACACTTAGTCCTCCTCCTCTTGAATGTGATACCAAATACAAAACCACCCTCTTTTAGCCTCAACTGACATGCACAACTTGGAAGTTATATTTTGCATGCTGTAAGAGTGTTTAAAAGGAGGACTCAACCTAGTCTTTATTACAAAGAAAGAGTTTTTCAAGGAAGTGAGCTTAAATGGAGACCTGAAAGATAAGGAGCACCTTCCCATGTGAAGAGTAGGGGGAGAAGCAGCCAGACAAAACATAGCAAGGGGGTTGGTGCATGCAAGGAAAAGACAAGACAGCGACGTGGTGGAAGGAGAGTGAAGTCACTGCCGACTCCAGCTGCTCAGGGTAAACACGCAAGCAGAATGCATATCCCCTCCAACAGTGGGGAGCAGACACTCCCCACTGTTAACACAGGGTAACAACACAAGTTTCAGCCAACTTCCTGATCTTAGTCTGACTGAAAATCACCCACTTTTACTTATATAACTGCTCAAATATATTCTGATTGCCACCATTCATCAGTAGAGTCTCTTTCCAATCCAGGAGAGAAAAGTGTCAGCTATCATCTGGGTATAATAGTTATTCACCAAACAAAACCATGAATTGCTGTTCTTGATTGATTCTCTGGTCACAACTAATAATAACGGATAACTCTCACCTGAACAATAATAAAAACAGAACAATCAAAAATAGTTTTACTTAAAGCAATAGGCTTATTAGTCACTATACGTTAACAATAAAATTTTCAGTGTATTGAATTTTTAAGCCTAGTCACATCTTCAATAGTCATCCACTTGATCCCAAATACTTGGCTTTTTCCTACATATTGGGGATAAAGCAATCATTAAATGATGCTTTTACCTTAAAAAAAAACAAACAAAAAACCCAGATGCAGTTGGTAGCATTTGAAAATCCAGCTCATGTGGCAATAAAAACTGACAATGGCTTACTTTGCCAAATGTGTGTAACCTATGTTTTGGGATATCACACAATTTTCCATGTAATAATAATCAGAATATTTGTTGTATGATATATGCACCATATAAATTTAAGTATCAAATGGTTTTGAACATGAAGTCTATTAGAAACACTGGATCTCAGAAAAGATCAAATGATATTCACATATGCAAGTGCTTTGAAAATGCTAAAGGGCTATAAAACATATCAAGTAAGGTATGAAAGTAATATATACACATAATAGCAGAAACCAAATGTAAGTGCATGCAGCAGATGATGCAATGATTATTTGTCTAATTTGCATTTTCAGAAAAGACTGTTCCTATGTTAGAGCAGCAGCGAAGTTTACAACAAGTTTTCTTTGTTCCTGGCAAACAAAAAAAGGTTAAGAATTTGCAGACAAGTCTTGGCAAAGAGACATTCTGATTCAGCCTTGCCAATCCCTGGGAGCTACAATATACAGCTGGAAAATGTACATAGGTTATGGACTTGTTCAAAAATTTTTCAATTAGTGTTGCCAATCAGTACATCTTTAGGACATCATTGGGTCTTGAGGACTATGAAAATACTTCTAGAGCATTGAAGTATTGAGTATTGAGTTCCTCCCATTCCTATTTCTATGCAAAACTGCTATTTGGGTTGAAATAGGAAAACAGCATAACCAAGAGCACTTTAGTCCACCTAGATAAGGCATCTGATTTGGAATGCCACATTTTCGTACTTTTAGAGATTAACTAGACTGTTCCCCATCACAAAGTTTTGTTTTCATTGACATGCAGAAAAAAAAACCTGTTAATTTTATCCTCAAAAAAGATACTTTTTTTTTTTTTTTTGTATCTGATGATACTCCTGGCTGGTCATGCATATCAGTAGACCAGACCTTAGAGATTCAAAGGATGGCGTAACCAAAGGGAATTGATCAGTCATGTAATTGATCAATCATGTAATTGATTCCTCTGACCTATTACCCCATTAAACACATAAAGCCTGAACCTCAAAGAGGTATTCGCAGTATACCTTTGTTTCTAGAGCTTTTATTTAAAGTGACAAATCAACTGCTATGGAGAAATAATGGCCACTTTTTTTTTTTTTTATCAGAAGAGCTAAATGTTTCAAGAATTTTCCCCTCTCCTTTCTCTTTTTCTTGCTTGCTCAGACAGGATGATACACTTCCTCTTTGTCAGCCTGCCTCATAGCCTCAAATTCTTTGGCCCCTTATATGGAAAGATACCACTTGCTTAAACATGTCAAGAAGCACAAATAAAAAGAAATCACTAAAAAGATTTAAATGTATAACTTATATGTAAATACATAAACTGGGTTCAGTAAACCAGCCAGGACCAAGAATTACCCAAAATAAGGTATTACACAAAATAGTCAACCATGACCTGACATTAGACTTATGTCGTTAAAATTGTCTTATACATACTTCTCTGTTTCATCTGCTTATTCCAGAATTACAGATTCCTTTACAGATAATTGCCTTTTTGTAAAGGTCATAATTTTACAGTTCCAAGTTTTCACCTATTATATCTTCACTTGAATCATTTTAAAACTAAAAGAAATAAAACGAAAACAATCTAGACCAAAATAGATATCCCAACACTATCTTTTAAAACTAGCTTTTCTACTCCTTTTTGTTCAAGTTGCAAAATAAATGCATGCTTCTTATAAACAAATGCAAACAGCTTACGACTATAAAAAAGGAAAAATGGACCTTCCTCCTTCAAAAGCATCCTCATAATCTCTCTTCCAGAAACATCCATGGAACCTGGGAAGCAATACAGTATTGTGTTAAAGATTTTAAGTGCTGAAATCAACCTACCTGGCTTCACATCTCTTTCTCTTAGGGTTTATAAGTAGCTCCTGCATGCGTGCTAAATCGCTTCAGTCATGTCTGACTCTTTGCAACCCTATGGACTGTAGTCCGCCAGGCTCCTCTGTGAATGGGATTCTCCAGGCAAGACTACTGGAGTGGGTTGCCCTTTCCCACTCGGGGGGGTTGAACCTGCGACTCTCGCGTCTCCTGCATTGGCAGGCAGGTTCCTTACCACTAGCACAACTGTAGCTCCTACCCAGTCAGAATGTACATGCTTCTCACGAGTGTATGCACAGAACTGTGTGTTTGTATGTGTGTGTGTTTATCTTGGTGAGAAAGAAGAATGGCGAGGCAGGGTCATATAAGTTTGCTTATTGATACGTTTGTGGATACAAATCTGTTGCCTGTCATTTCATAATTGTTTGAATGTGCCTGTCTCATTGCTCTGTGAATTGGAACAGTTTCCATCTTATCTGGTCTGGTAGGTAAAAACTCAGTCCATAATTCAAAAAAGTAAAAAAATATACCCTCATTTTCTCAAAGTTGATTTAAATCCATCATCTCTGGGATGGGAGAGAAAAGAAATCTTGGTCTTCCTAGAATCCTCTATGCAGAGATAGTTTTCCTCTGGGTACTGGGCGGATGGGACAGAACCAGAGCAGAGGACAGTCCTTGGTCCTGGGATCATCCACCCCTCCCAGAGCGCTGAGAAGACACCATGTCTCAGCTTGCATGGCCCTTATGGTGTGGTGGCCCTTGATGCTCTGCCATACAAACTGGAAGCTTTGTTGTGGCTTGTAGTGAAGCCATCAGCCTCAACAGAATAGAATCTGGCATGCCATGCTGTGTTCCTTCCTTCCTGTAATAATTTCAGCCTCTGAATGAAAGGCAAGTAAAAGAATCAACGCAGATGGAAATGTTAATTTCTAAAAATAGTAACATCCCCCCCATATACACACAAATGAAAAGACGCTTGCTCCTTGGAAGAAAAGCTATGACAAACCTAGACAGTGTATTAAAAAGCAGAGACATTAGTTTGCCAACAAAGGTCCATCTAGTCAAAGCTATGGTTTTTCCCGTAGTCATGTATGGATGTGAGAGTTGGACCATAAAGAAGGGTGAGCAACAAAGAATTGATGCTTTCAAACTGTGGCGTTGGAGAACACTCTTGAGAGTTCCTTAAATGCCTCTGTCAGACCTCGATAGTCAACATAACTCTCATGCAACTAATATGGCAACTAACATCCCATAGACTGGCCTCAATCTACCACTTTAGTTTCTTTTTTTAGATATGGACTCCCACAAATCTTATGCTTCTACCGCCTGAAGAATCTGTTTGTGCTTCAAACAAGTGACAAATACTCTACCACTAACCTGCTTCACATTCCACCTCCTGGAATCACCTCCCGTCAGTCTGAACTCCTATTCTGCTTCAGAATTCAGCTCTGAATTTAAGAGGCTGCTTGCTCCTTAATAGGTCCACTCTGAAGGGAATCAGAATACAGATAACCTCGTTTGGGGGCTTCCCTGGTGAGTCAGTCGGCTATTGGGTAATATCCACTCATGCAAGATCATCTTGGTACTGACTCTCCATCTTTGATGAGTCACTTTTTCTGCCTTGTACAGGGCCAGTGGGGTTCAGTGATAGGTAGCACCTTCCTCAAAGGGAAATTTTTGCCCCACTTTTTTCAGGTAGATAAGGGGAAGGCAGAGAATTCTTCTTGCATCTGTAGATTCCCAGCTGCCTTCAGTTAAAAATAATCCTTATTTTATTTCACTTTGGTAGGTTTGGAGGTGGCATATGGGTATACCTTGGCGATATTGTGGGTTCAGTTCCCAACCCATCACCGTAAAGCTAGTCACAATTTTATTGGTTTCCTACTACATATAAACATTAAGTTTACACTATATGGAAGTCTATTAAGTGTGCAAAAGCGTCATGTATTAAGAAATGTACATAACCTAATAAAAATATTTTATTGCTAAAAAAATGCCAAAACAATGACAACAGTAACATCAAAGATCACTGATCACGGATCACCATGACAAATACAGTAACAATGAAAAAGTTTGAAATCCTCTGAGAATTACTAAAATTTGACAGACACAAGGTGAGCAAATGCTGTTGGGAAAATGGCAGGAATAGACTTGCTATATGCAGGATTACCACAAGCCTTCAATTTGGGGAAAAAAAAAAAAAGTACCCATGAAGGGCAATAAAGCAAAGCACAATAAAACTAGTTTCATGGTGGTGGTACAGTCACTAAGTCATGTCTGACTCTTGCAACCCCATATACTGTAACCCTCCAGGCTCCTCTGTCCATGGAATTTCCCAGGCAAGAGTACTGGGAAGATCCCCTCCTCTAGGGGATATTCGTGACCCAGAGAATGAAGCCAAGTCTCTTGCATCTCCTGTATTGTTAGGTGGATTTTTTCTTTTTTTAACCACTGAAACACTTGGGAAGCCTAAGTACTATTATATCTAGTTTTTAATATATAAAGGCAAGATTCTAGGTCTTGTTGGTTCTTTCCCAAGCTTACTGAATTTAACTTGGGAATTAAAATAATAATATTAAAAATGCAAGTGGGTTCTAATATGCATGAGCAGACATAAAAAAACTGAGAATTCCAATGAGAGACAAGCCCTGCTTGAGCCCATGTACTTTGGTCAACCGCCTTGCCACATATTGACCCTTTCTAATTTTAGATGAAAATTAGCAATTTCTCAAGAGTTCAGGGGCTATCTATGGTGGGCTAATCAGATAAAAGTCAGCCCAGACAGAATAACAAAGCAACTGCTTTTTTTAAAACATCTTTTTTTCTTCATTAACTACTGTTCAAGGCAAGCACTGAAACAATAGGAACCTGTTAAGACATTTGACATAGTGTCTGGGGCTGGTTGCTAAAATCTTCAGGGCTTTTGTGACAAAGCTAAACAACTGCAGCCGAGGATTTCATTCCCTTATTACTTAGAACTATCTGTCCAGCTTAACATCATAGATTTTTATAAAAATCCTGGAGGAATATTTTTAAATTCTTATAAATATATTCCATTCAATCAGACCACCACAGAGAGGTGATTCTGTTCAGAAAGAACTGGGCTGATGCTGACCACAAAAAAGTCCTATTTGACAAATCAAAGGAAGTAATCTGAGAAAAGAATAGACTGGCCCATGAAGGTCCCTTTTCTCTGTGATGCTGTGAAAATACAGAACCACTTGTCATTGTCAGCTATAATTATCAGTATCACCCACTGACTCGGTTTCAGTGTTGAAGCAAAGAACCAAAGGGAAACATATCAGACCCACAGAAGCGATGGGAAATTCTGCATTTTCTTCTCTATTGTTTCTTATCTGACTTTGTCTAGATGTACAACTCCTAAGCAGTATTTTACATATCTGCAAGCTCTTCCCGTGGCTAAGAACTATGTGTATGCAGGACCAGAAGTACGTACTTTGTAATTTTACACAAATTATTTGAAGGTTTGGCAATAGGAATTGTACTAAATTTACTACAAAGCGTATCAAGGTACAGGCACATGGAAGAGCTAAAGAATTATTCAAATGTATGGACGCCAAGGGTGGGTAGGGGGATGAGCTGTGTGATGGAGACTGACATATAAACTACCGTGTATAATACAGATAACTAGTAAGAACCTACTGCATAGCACGGGGTGGGAGAAAAGGAAGCTACCATCTGTTTACAGGACATGGATTGTTAACCTTAAAGATGCGTTCCAATATACCTTGAGTGAGTGAAGTCGCTCAGTCGTATCCAACTCTTTGCGACCCCGTGGATTGTAGCCCCCCAGGCTCCTCTGTCCATGGGATTCTCCAGGCAAGAATACTGGAGTGGGTTGCCAGTATACCTTAGGTGCAGACAAATACTGTTTGATTCCACTTATATGAGGTATCTAGAATAGTCAAATTCATAGAGTCAGAAAGTATACTGGCAGATGCCAGGGGCCGAGTGGAGGGTGTCTAGGGCTGGGGAGGGGGTAGGGGGACTTAGTGTTTAATGGGGACAGAGTTTCAGTTCAGGAAAGTGAAAAATCAGGAGATGGATAATGGTGAGAGTGGTACAACAGTGTGAATGTAGCTAGTGCTGCTGAGATGTATACTTGCTACTGCGGCTGCTGCTCCTAAGTCGCTTCAGTTGTGTCTGACTCTGTGCAACCCCAAAGATGGCAGCCCACCAGGCTCCCCTGTCCCTAGGATTTTCCAGACAAGAACGCTGGAGTGGGTTGCCATTTCCTTCTCCAATGCAGGAAAGTGAAACGTGAAAGTGAAGTTGTTCAGTCGTGTCCGACCCTCAGCGACCCCATGGACTGCAACCCACCAGGCTCCTCCATCCATGGGATTCTCCAGGCAAGAGTACTGGAGTGGGGTGCCATTGCCTTCTCCGATGTACACTTAAATGTGGTTAAAAGAGTATGTTTTATATTATGTGGCTTTTACTACAATAAAAACTTTTTAAAAAAGGAATTAAATACTTCTTAAAAAAAAAATCCAGGGTAAGAAATCAATCTGAGTAAACCTGGACACCGGTTTTTCTAAGCTCTGATTTTCATTAAAATATGTATTTTTTTCTAGCTTTAATTTTTGTTGTCCATCTTCTTTTTAGCTTTTCCACATGGCCACTAAAATAAATTCTTTTCTCCATGGTTGATTTGGCCTTTTGGACTTTAAGCCCAAATACATAAATGACCAAGTGAACAGAGGATAAGTCCCCCTCCCCCCACAGAAATGCACTCCTTTTTGTCCAGGTCATCCAGGTAGGGTTTTCAAAATACTAACAAATGTATCACTTTGGCTCTGTTTTGAGACACAGTTCTGTTTGATGTACAGTTATATTACAAATTTAAAAGATGGGTTAAAATAGGACACAGAGTATGAAAAATTAGTGCAAATGTGACTGAATATATATATGGAAGAAATACACCGAAATAGTAACAGTCTTAAGAATGACCTTCTCTAGTGGGACAATTATAGGTTATAGTTAGCTTCCAATGTTCTACAATAAACATATAATACTTTTATAATCAGAAAGATTAATTTAAAGGAGGAGCTTATATGTAAGCTTTTTTATAAAGGATAGGATCCCCCCCCCCTTTTTCTCACAGTTGAATTCTTCACAGTGTATTTAACTGGAAAGTGTTTTATTATTGTAAAAGCCACTTAATTATAACATTGCATATGCCACCAACAGGCAGTTTAAAATAATTATTACAAAGTGAGGTGACCGCTTACCTGCAACTAAAAACATTTTCTCTGCAGTTCCCGTTTCACTGTTCTATTACTTCCTTGCAAACATTTTTAAAAACTCTTCTTTTAATACAATGATGGATTTTGTAACCATACTCTCAGGATTAGAAAGAATTTTCATGATCGCCTATTCCAACATCACCTGGAATTATCCAACTAAAACTTGACATCCTCTAACAAAGGCAATTTCATTCTCTTTCCAGAGAGTTCATCAACATCAGCAAAGTTAACAGCAACATTGTTTGATCTATTTGTATGTATTAACCAATTTTTTCCTCACAGAGAAAAAAGATATTTGAAATGGATTTTCGCTTTTTAATAACAATATATTCCACTATATCAAACCAACTCCACTATGCCAATTACCACATGGGAGATTGCAATTTCTAAATGAAGCATTTACAAGGATGTCATTGTGTCTCTTTGAAATGCATGACCCTTCTATTCCACTTGCTTTTTCAAGGTGTCTCAGAGTTGGACACGACTGAAATGACTTAGCAGCAGCAGCAGAAGATGGAATCCTCCATTCCAAAGTCACAAAGTCGCTTCTCTTATTAAATTTAAGCAAAGAAGAAATAATTCAGCTATATGGATAAAAGGCAGCTGCTTTTGGCCAGTCATTCCGAGTCTATTTTCTGAGACAGGAAGTGGGAGCCGGAGGCAGCATCGCCCAGTGAGTGGTCTGTTAAGCAGAGCTGATCCAGACCCTGCTTTCACGTCTTTGTGACCTTTCATGAAGCCTCTTAGTTCAGCTATTCTAATGGGTTTAGAGTCACCAGTCCGGTGTCTTAGGAGATTTTTAGAGCATGATTAACAAGAAAAGAGGCCCTGGCACACAATAAAAATCTGAAGCTTCCCCACTCCTGCAGATACCTAATTTAACACACAGAAGGACTCTTAATTACCTCCATTTGGGTAGAGATAAAGTTACCTTGAATGGAAAGTGAAAGTCGTTCAGTTATGAGTGATTCTTTGCAACCCCATGGACTATAGCCCACCAGGCTCCTCTATCCATGGGATTCTCCAGGCAAGACTACTGGAGCGGGTAGCCATTCCCTTCTCCAGGGGATCTTCCCGACCAGGGATCAAACCTGGGTCTCCCACATTGAAGGCGGATTCTTTACCACCTGAGCCACTGGGAAGCCCTTGAATGGAAAAGCTCTGTTTTAATGAGAACTCTCTTTCCATCTTACTATTACTACTTTTTTTGTTGTTATGCTACCATACGTTTTGAGAAAAACTTCCAACACTTCTTGTTAATACTGTTTACTCAAAATTCAATAAATTTACCTCCCCATCACCGTCCTCTCTCCTGAACCCACACACTCAAAAAAACGTATTTAATGAAAACTAGTTCAATGTCACAGCAGACTGGACTGAGACAGCAGATGTTAAGAAACTAGAACTGTGAGAGTATAAGGCATCTAAAGAGTGCAAATAATGGAAATACTGGGCTGGCCGAAAAGTGCATTTGGGTTTTCCATACCAGTCTTATGGAAAAGCCCCAAAAGTACAACCCAATACAAGAATGTATACACATGCTGGAACACAGGGACAGAAAACAAGATCCATTTAAAGTTTTTCTTGGTTTCATGTACTTTTCTGAATCCTCATATTTTATTTTCTTGAAAAATAAAAGATTTGTCCTAGATCCTTAAGGATGTTTGTCCATAGTAAAAGATCAGTCAGCCCTTTGACATGTTTCAAGGACTAAGTTGAGTGCTGCAAACAGTGGTGGGGTGTACTGGTGGGGATTTTATACAGCAATGTGTTCTTTCTCATAAAAATAAAAAAGAAAGAAAGAAAAAGAGGAAAAAGAAAGGAAGAAGCAAAGGCCCTACTGTATAGCACAGGGAATGCTGCTCAATATTCTGTAATAACCTACATGGGAAAAGAACCTGAAAAAAAAATGGATGTCTCTATTTATAACTTTTTCACTTTGCTGTACCCCCGAAACTAACACAGCATTCAAGTCAAGTACACTCCAATAAAAAAGTTTTAAAAGAGTAGAAACAAAATTCGGGAATATTGGTGGATGGGAAGAAAGCGAATGCAAGATTACAAAACCAAATGTCACCCGGGTCAACTGAAAGTCAGTTTGTCAAGGACTCAACCTCTTAATTTAACGCTTGGCGCAGTAGTTGACTTCCATATAACTCAGTCCCACAGGGGCTTGTTGGACATTCCAGCACGTGCCCAACACTGGGTAGGCCCTAATGAATCAGAAAGACAATTTGGTCACACTAACTGTTTGAGGAGAAAATTGCTTTTTTATGTCCTGCCTCAAGTTTTCATATCTCAGCTGGATAAATCTCTCTGATGGGTGAAATAATTATGGGGATGACAAACCAAAATGTAGATGTATGCCTAATAAATCATATCTTGTCCTGACTTTTCTTGGTTATTCAGCATATTTGACTTGACATTCTAATATAGACTTGACTCCAGTTTTCCATGTTTTCAGAGAATAAGCTGTAGAGAAACTTTTACAACATACAAGGGAGAAAGTCACTTCACTGCAGTCCCAGATAATCAGAAGCAAAAGCAGTCCCTGGGTATATCTATTGGATTTTGTGAACCCCAGAGGAAATGGCTCAAGTCCAGAAAGCTGTTATCCATATACCAAGGATGTTATGGTAGATCTTGTTATGGCAGGTATTCTGAACTGATTTCCATGAATATCATATAATTCCCAGAGACATTCTTGGAGTCGGTCGAGGTAGCCTTCTCCAGCATCTGTGCAAATAGACAGGACCTGGGAAATGTGTCTAAGCCAGGCTACCTGAGGAGCCCATCTCTAGCATGTGGTACATCTCAAATAATACGGGGTTGATTAAACTGAACGGAAGAAAAGCTTCAATTTTGTTAGAACAAAAGGACATTCCACCCCAATCTTCTTGGCCTCAAAAGCAAATTAATGTGCTTGTTGCCTAGTCTCCTATTACAGTAATGAAAGAGTAAAACATCTTCTTCCACATGATGGGAATGATTAGGAAATTTATTTAAATGGTGATTTTTTTTTTTATGAGCATGCCAGGATCATAGATTCAAACACTAATGTCCTTGAACATATTGTATCTTCTTTGTGTGATAATAAAATAAGACAATTTTCTTGTGAATTGGTTCCCTATGACTAATTCCAAAGATACTAATGTGAAAGAGACAGAGAAGTTTCAAAGTATCCAAAATAATTGTGTTGGCATCAAACAATCAGTCATAATTGGGGTCTGTATAGGTCAGACTCTGTGGTAAGTATCTTGGGGGTGTTTTTCTCCTCATCTTCCCAAGATTTCCATTGTCAGCCTACTTATAGAAATTACTTAGAAACTATAGGAATTATAGGAAACATCATGAGGTTAAGAGAGGCCTCCCCAGGACCTCCCTGGTGGTTCAGTGGTTAAGGCTTTTTCTCCCAATGCAGGGGGTGTGTAGTCCCAGGGTCTAAGATTTCACATGCCTCATGGCCAAAAAAACAGAACATCAACAACAGAAACATTATAACAAATTTAATAAAGACTTTGGAAATAGTTATACAAAAAAAAAAAAAAAAACTTAAAAAAAAAAAGATGCCTCCCTTGTGATGAGGAAGAAAAAAATATATAGTCCCCTCTGCCCAGGTGGCTCAGTGGTAAAGAATCAGACTGCCAGTCCAGGAGACGTGGGTTCCATCCCTGGGTCAGGAAGATCCCCTGGAGGAGGAAATGGCAACTCACTGCAGATTCTTGCCTGGGAAATTCCATGGGCAGAGGAGCCTGGTTGGGCTACAGTCCATGGAGTCCCAAAGAGTCACACACCACTGAGGGACTGAACACTTGGAATGTTTGTGAACACTGACCCTTGATTTGCTGGAGTCTTCTGATAACATACACACAAGCATATTAAGAAATACAAGGGATATAAAGTGGAAGATTGGGGACGAGAGGGGGACATCACCATAGGGGTGCTGAACGATTGCGAGCAGGTAGAGATCAGAACAAAATTGTCAAGCGCTTCACCCCCAGGACTGAATGTGTGGTTGCTGTTCTTTCCTTTTCACCCTTGACTTCCTTCTCTTTTTAGAGGTGGGAAATAAAACAAGGAGCTGAGCGCCAAGGTTGGTAAAGAAATGATACAAGTAAACAAACTTCGTAAGCAAAAGAGATGTTAAAACAGCTCAAGACAAAGGGTCCTGATCTCTCGTGGTTCTTCCAGGACTTGCAGAGACCTTGGGCTCTGACACCCTGATCTCCGTTCATGTGGCCGCGAGTGCGAGGAATGCTGCTTCTGCTCTGTACTTAATACGGATGATAACAACAGAATGCTTCACCCCAAGTAGGGACTGAATCAAAGTTGATCAACTATTGCCTACTTTATGAATCCCAAAGGCTGCCTCTAGAACGGTCCTTCGAGTCATCATGCCCTAAAACCTGCTCATTCCCACAGAGCGGTAGTTCTAAAACCTAAGTGCAGAGCAGAATCACAGGGAAGCCTTTTATTTTTTAAACAAAACAAAACAAAACCAAGTTGGCCACATCCTCAGCTTCCGATTCAGTAGGTCTCAAAAATTTGCACTTTTAACCAGTTCCCAGGGGCTGCTGATACCGCGGATCCTGGGGTCTGCACATAGAAAGCTACCGCCCCGTAGGTACATACAGTTTAAATGAATTTAGAACATCCACAATCACAAGTTAACAAAGAAGAATGAAGGGAAGCGGAGAAGTTTTTCAACTGGACTCCCAAGTACAATTTTTTGGGGAAGAGTCTTGAAATATTAATCTCTGAAATATTAAAGGGATGGTGATGACAACATTCTGGACGAGCTGAAGGTTGGCTGTATTTTCCACTGACTTAATATTTGCCAACTATTGTTAAATGAAAGCCTGTTGCCGACATTTGGAGAACGTTTATGAGTTATTAATTTAAATATTTACCTTCCATTAGTTAATATCTTTGATTTTCGGCAGCCCTAGACTCACACAGTCTTAGTCCTTCCCCAGGCAGACAGCTGGAACCCTCCTTAGAAAAAGTCTCCCCTGCTCCCAGCCCTGAAATGGTGCTGCCATTACTTTCAGCTTTGAAGGGTCATTCTCACCTAGGTGCTACAGATTTCTGTGCCATCTAAGACTCCACCCCTTGTCTTTCCATTTCTGCCTCCTTATTCCATCGATCACACAGTTCAGTCCCAACAACTCGTGGGACTTTTCAGCCATTTCCTTGGGGCTGCTTCCCAAATGGTCAGAGGGATAAAGATCTCTCTCTTCAATGGCCTTTCGTTTGCCCCTGCATTTCATTTCCTATGTGATGATTACAATCCCAAAAGAACGATTACTTTCCTATTCCCAGTCTTCCATGAATTCCTCTGATGTTGCTTTGGCAATGCACTTGCTTGAGTAGAACTTCTAGGCAATAGACACTGCCGCATATTTTGCATGAAACTGAATTCTTTACTATTTAGTAATGTTCATAGGGGGTGTTGAAATAAATGAAAACCAAATTAATCATGCTGTATGTTCTGACACAGGGCTTTAAAAAAATAGGGTAAAATATGTCTTCCAAGGATCACAGAGTTTTGGGATCCTTAAACTGGTACGTGAACAGAGAGCTTAAATTTTCAAAATCGTCTCTACTTTTTTAAATTGGAGGATAATAGCTTTATGATGCTGTGCTAGTTTCTGCTGTGGAACATGAATCAGGTATACATATAGCCCCTCCCTCCTACCCCCCTCCCTGCCCCATTATCTTGATTCTACCTTCCCTCCATTGTAAGAATGAAATGTAGGATGAAAGCAATGAAATCAGAGTGGTTGATTGAAACTGTTCATCCTAAAATATTTGGGGGAAATAATAGAAGACGCCATCAGCTCTGCTAAACAGGGTCTGGGATTAAAACAAGAAAATCAGGACACAATAGAGAGGAAAGAGCTGCAAGTTAATTAGCCAGCAGGATGCTTTTCATTTGGGGGTAGACTGTGGAGCTGTAAGAAACCATGGGTCTCTGGAAAGATTCTGTCTAATGGGGCCCAACAATTAGAATCACGACCGCCTTTGTAGCCTGTTACACAACCTCATGCCTTTAAAATAGATCTGTCAGGAATGACTGAAGGCTGCAGGCAATTCACTTCCCTCCACAACCATCTGCTGAGTATTCTCAGTTCAGACTCCGGTTGAAAGGGACCCATAACCGGTCTCCTGAGTAGACCCCCCCCGCCTCTTTAAAAATCCTTTAGACCCTAGTGTTTAGAGAAATGCTTCCAATCCACAAAAACCAGGCTGTGCTCCTCAACAGATGCTCCAGGCCTGGCTTTTTAAGGTTCAGTGGCATCAAATGCTCCACGGGAGAGTCAGGACTCCAGGGGACATACTCCAGGCGGAAGGAATCCATGGATGAAATGGTGCACGTTTCATTTGTTCAGGGATTTCTAAGATCTCATTTGCCTCTTATCTCTGGAATGGCAGACCACAGCGACATCCACCAAGACTCCTAGAATCATATTTGGGAAGGGAAATTAGGAACCTGAAGATATCAAGCCCTCCTTTATAACAAGTATAAAAAAAAAAAAATCAGTCTCCAAAAATCTATCTTTTCAAAGCAGCTTCTTTCTCAGTCAGACATCAGAAGTCAAATGAATATCCATTTTAAATATAGCAGTGTGTACCTGTCCATCTAAAGGTCTTAGTGTAGAGCACAGGGAACTCTGCTCAATGTTATGTGGCAGCCTGGATGGGAGGGGAGTTTGGGGGAGAATGGATACATGGATATGTATGGCTGAGTCCCTTTGCTGTCCACCTGAAACTATCACAACACTGTTAATTCGTTATACTCCAATACAAAGTAAAGAGTTAGAAAAAAAAAAGAAGAAGTCAAATGGGTCAAAGTTACCTCCTGTATCCTTTGGGTAGAATAAAAACTGAGCTATTGGCTGAGTTAAAGTTGCCCCTTCAGCCTCACCTCATTCATGCTTTCAGTGGCAGATTTGAGGCAGTATCACAAGTTTCCGTCAAAACTGATTTTTACTCTTTTTTTCCCCCCAAGTTAAAAAATATATAATCCAATAGGTCACCAGGGACATACACATACCATTCTACATGTTACTATTGGCAAGAGTAGAAACTCTGAAACTTACAAGAAGAGATTTTGTTTTGCCTATTATGTTCATTTGACAAAAATGTATTCTATATGTTTTTAATTTTAAAAAGATCTGAATTTTTCAGTCCCTTCATTAATGTGTATCAGGTACCCAATCTCTACTAGGTATGGAAAGAAAAGATGATCTAGAGTTGGCATTAGGTTTTTGGCAATTCTTTAGCCTCTTGAAGAAGCCTCTTATGGTACCTTAAAAAGACTGCTTTTACTTTCTTTTGACATGAAAGGCCAAGAGTAAATTTTATCATTTTTTAAAAAGAGAAAAATTAGAATATTTCCCATCATGTTTTATCACACCAGGAAAAAGCAAAACGAGCAACATGGATGGACCTAGAGATGATTATACTAAGTCAGATAGAGGAAGATAAATACCATAGGAGAGCACTCCTATCTGGAATCTAAGAGAGTGATACGTATGAAAATATTTGCAAAACAGAGACAGAGTCAGACACAGGAAAAAAAAAAAAAAAAACTTATGGTTACCAAAGGGCAAAAGGTGGGAGAGGAATAAATTAGAGAGTTTGGGATCAACAGATAAACACTACTATTTATAAAATAGATAAACAATAGATTTTTTAAAAGCTAAAACAACAGATACACAAACAATAGATAAAAAAATAGATAAATAGATTCCCCAATATATCACAGGGAACTATATTTAATATCTTATAATAACCTATAATGGAAAAGAATCTGAAATCCACCTGCAATGCAGGAGACCCAGCTTTGATCCCTGGGTGGGGAAGATCCCCTGGAGAAGGAAATGGCGACCCACTCCAGTATTCTTGCCTGGAGAATCCCATGGACAGAGAAGCTTGGCAGGCCACAGTCCATGGAGTTGCAAAGAATTGGACTTAGCAGCTAAACCACCTTATATAAAATTGAGTCACTTAGCTGTACACCTGAAACATTGTAAATAAACTATACTTCAATGAAAGAAAATATTCTGTCAAAATAAACACAAATAGCAGTTCCTAAATCTCTTGTAGGGCAAAGACAAATAAATGTAAGGCATAGGTATGCTACGGTGAGGCACATGTTGGCTTGGCCAAAAAGTCAGTTGAGATGTTACAGAAAAACCCAAACAAATTTTAGGCTGTATATATGGGGCCAGCGGCAGAGAGGAGAGGAAGCGGGGGTGGAGGACACATAGATTCTATCTTATCTTCCTGCATGCTGGGTAAGAAACTTGGATTTGGACTTCTCTGGTAGTTCAGCAGTTGAGAATCTGCCTGTCAATACCAAGCATACGGGTTCAATTCCTGGTCCAGGAAGATTCTGCATGTTGAGGGGCAACTACGCCTGTGCTCTGCAACTACTGAGCCTGCGCTCTAGAGCCCATGAGTTGCAATTCTTACTACTGAAGGCTAGAGCGTGCCTAGAGCCCAACAAGAGGAACCATTGCAACAAGAAGACGCACACCGCAAAGGGAGAGTAGCCCCATTTGCCGCAACTAGGAAAGCCAGCCCACAGCCAAAAATAAAACCAATTTTAAAAAAGGAACTTGGATTTCAAATAGTCATCTTGACCTTAAAACTGAACTCATCATGTCACCAACTCCATCTGAACCTCTCTCTTTTCATTAATGTTACCACATATCAATACGTGGTATTGATGACAGAGGTATGACAAAACCTCTTTCAATATTGGCTGCCTTTTATCTTGTTTTCTCTGTGTAAGGCTGTCCTTTGTTGTTGTGCAGTCGCTCAGTCGTGTCCGACTCTTTGCGACCCCCTGGACTGCAGCACGCCAGGCTTCCCTGTCCTTCACCATCTCCTGGAGATTGCTCACACTCATGTCCATTGAGTTGGTGATGCCATCCAACCATCTTTAAGGCTGTCCCTGCTGCTGCTGCTAAGTCACTTCCGTCGTGTCTGACTCTGTGCGACCCCATAGACAGCAGCCCACCAGGCTCCCCCGTCCCTGGGATTCTCCAGGCAAGAACACTGGAGTGGGTTGCCATTTCCTTCTCCAGTGCATGAAAGTGAAAAGTGAAAGTGAAGTCGCTCAGTCGTGTCCAACTCTTTTCGACCCCCTGGACTGCAGCACGCCAGGCTTCCCTGTCCTTCACCATCTCCTGGAGCTTGCTCACACTCATGTCCATTGAGTCGGTGATACCATCCAACCATCTTTAAGGCTGTCCCTAAAGCATGCTAATTCCAAATGGAGGTTACCACTGTCTATTCGTTCTCCTGCCCGATGATGGCAACACTGCATGGCTGTTTAATACTTTCAGCCTGAGCACCGCAGTAGCCCACCGTGGCTTCTTCACCACTTTTTTTTTTTTTCTCATTTGCACAGTGTATTGCACAGAAATGAAGTAGTCCCGTCGAGATACCGTTTGTGTTCTGTTTTGACCATCTGAATCAAATCCTTAAATGGCTTCTCCTGAAACTCTGTGGTTCTGCCCAAGCTTTCTTATGGTTAGTGGACAATTGAAGCGGTGATTTAATATTGTGAAAGGGATGAAGTTATTTCTGGAGGTCCCTTTCTACCTGCTTCTCCCCTTCTCAGTAGTGAAAGCAAAATGATGGGACAGCTGTACCACCCAGCTGAGAAGGAAGGGGTCAGACATTCAGTCCTTTCTGTCTACGCTTAAGTAGGAACACACACAAAAAACGACTAAGCAGAGTCCCTGCTCCTGCCTTCAGAGAGCTCAAATAGGATCATTATTAGCTTGGTGTTGGAGAAAGACACTCTAGGAAAAGATCGTAAGGGGGAGATGGGAGTCTAAGACATGAGCATCTGTGGTATGTCATTAGCTCTGAGTCTACAGTAGTGACCAAAAGGGACCTGGAAACATGACCTCCATGGTAAGAGAAGAGGCTGAAGATGCAGCAAGAGTCAGGAGACTTGAAATCCTTCCAAGCACTATGATTCTTCTGGTTTACTATGTGAGCGCCCCTTGGAAGGCAAGGGAAGTGGAGAATTCCTATGAGTCTTCCTGAAATAGCTTCCATCTCAGATAAGTGACTGGTATCTCCATGGATAAAAGGCATGTCCAGCCAGACTATCCTTTGAAAAATGTAGGATTTAGCCAGAGATGTGTGGGTGAGTAAGAAGACAGCAACCTGTAAGAACTGGAAGATCTGGGAGAAAATGCTGTCTTTCACCATTCAACACACACACACGTACTTATACAGTTACAGGCTCCCTTGGATCATGCTAACTCAGTGTCATCCAAGCACGGATTGAGTGTGCATCGTATGCAAAGCAGGGGACTGTGGGAAGACACCTGGCAGCCTAACTCTCATTCTCCTAACTCCCTCTCCCCCTAGATCAAAGGCTTCTCTCAAATTAGTCATTTTGCACTCTGGTGTAAATGAGTTTTCAAGCCAGGGCTGTTCCCTAACAGCCACTTGGCTTAGAGAACTCCTTATTGAGAAGGAGAGTGTCTCTGGGGCTTTGGTTCAGCCCATCTGTCTGTAGGTTATTCTGCTTCACTGTTTCCCTCCCCCTACCCCCATCCTTCTGGCAGGACACTCCAGAGAATCTTGGAACCTCGAGCTCTCTGGGTTTGTTCCTTTTCCCTGCTCCCGGCCTTTCCTCCTGTGGGCCAGCTTCTCATGTGTAGAAGATGAAGGGGCTTGGTCTTATCCAGAATGACCCGCAGCACTGGAGCAGTCCCTTCCTAATCCCACCAGAACAACGAAGGGAGATCAGGTCAGGCTGGTTCAGGGCAGCGGAGCCCTCAGGACACAGAGGTCTCAGCAGGGATCTGCTCTGAAGGGCATGCAAGCTTTTGACTTTGAGCATGTTATCCATGATGGGCAAAGAGTAAACTCAAATACTGCTTACAAATACTATTTACAAATACTAAACAGAAAGAAAGCAAACCCATCATTTAGGTTGGTTCTAGAAAGGCGATGAGAGGCTTCCCCAGTAGAGAATCCACCTGCAATTCAGGAGTCACAGGACACATGGATTTGATCCCTGGGCCTGTAAGATCCCTTGGAGGAGGGCATGGCAACCCACTCCAGTGTTCTTGCCTGGGAAATCTTATGGACAGAGGAGCCTGGTGGGCTACAGTCCACAGGGTCACAAAGAGTCAGAGACAACTGAAGTGACTTAGCATGCATGCATAAAGGCAATGCCAATTACCATCATTGTTTTCAGATCCATTTATGTGTATGTCCCTTGGACTGCAAGGAGATCCAACCAGTCCATTCTGAAAATCAGCCCTGGGATTTCTTTGGAAGGAATGATGCTAAAGCTGAAACTCCAGTACTTTGGCCACCTCATGTGAAGAGTTGACTCATTGGAAGAGACTCTGATGCTGGGAGGGATTGGGGGCAGGAGGAGAAGGGGATGACAGAGGATAAGATGGCTGGATGGCATCAGTGACTCGATGGACGTGAGTCTGAGTGAACTCTGGGAGTTGGTGATGGACAGGGAGGCCTGGCGTGCTGCGATTCATGGGGTCGCAAAGAGTTGGACACGACTGAGTGACTGAACTGAACTGAACTGAACTTACCTATAGGCATACAGATGATACACCTACACATAGATGACTTATCATCTATACACATACATACATATAGTATAACTTAGGTGCCTAGTGTGGGGGATATTGGAGAAGGCAATGGCTCCCCACTCCAGTACTCTTGCCTGGAAAATCCCATGGATGGAGGAGCCTGGTGGGCTGCAGGCCATGGGGTCGCTAAGAGTCGGACACAACTGAGCGACTTCCCTTTCACTTTTCACTTTCCTGCATTGGAGAAGGAAATGGCACCCCACTCCAGTGTTCTTGCCTGGAGAATCCCAGGAACGGGGGAGCCTGGTGGGCTGCCGTCTATGGGGTTGCACAGAGACGGACACGACTGAAGCGACTTAGCAGTAGCAGCAGCAGTGGGGGATATAGAAGAGGATAAGAAACAGTTGCTGCTTTCAGGGAGCTCATTCTGTGCTCGTAGAGACCAAGTAGGAGGCAGTGCTCACACCTGCTCACAAGAGCCATCTGTGCAAGTGTCTTCCCGACTCCCTGCTCAGTGACATCACTTTGATAGTTTCAACTGACCATGATAAGAGTATTTATATAAACTAATATTTTGTTTTTAATCTGGAGAGGTGGTTACCAGCACACAAATGATTATGCATATCATTGTCTGGTAAACTGATTTTGTTGTGAAATTGTTGTCAGATTACAGGTGCTTAGTACTGCTCATAGTTACATGTAAGTAGCAAGTTAGTTACACACAAGTGTGTTCTATTACTCATATAGCACCATTACTTGTCTTACGAGGAAGAGAGGGGTGGAAAATTGTCTTATAGAATGGAAAAGAAACCCCTTGTCTTAGTGTTCAGGCTTAATAGTCTGATCCCCATGAATCCCATTCTCACGGGAGTATTCTGGTCAAGTCACAGATCTTTTTGCTACATGCCCCAGACCAGCCAGGCATTTCCCCATCCCTGCATTCCCACCTGCCACTTCATAAAGTGTGGTAGCTTCACGCTCCCTATCCTAAGACAAGACATGCTTCAAGGCAACCGGAAGGTCCAGCTCCTTTACAAAGTCCACCAAACATGGGTCTAAGCGGTTTCTTAACTTACTGAATCCTGAGAGCAACTATGACAGGCTACCATCAGCTCTAAGTCAGAGATGAAAAATCAAAGCAGAGAAAGGTTAGGTAACTTCCTTGAGATCTTGTAGCTCTTTGTGGTAGGGCTGAGGTGTCAGCCCATGCAGCTTGACTCCAGCATCCAGACATTTAACTGCTGTGTGATCTCACCCAAAAACCAGGGCTCAGTGTACCATCTCCAGACCATAACCATGGCTCACCTCTTTTGACACCATGCTTGTAGTTTTGATCACTCACTTGGCACATGCTAGCTAATGGCAGGCCCAGCTATGTTGCCTTGTGTTCTTAATGCTCCCTCCATCTCACTTGGTCACCTTAAACAGTGGGACCACGTATTCTGCTTCTCCATGTGTGTCCTCCACACACTGGGTACCTAATGAGCACCTGCTCAATGATTCAGAGTTATCTCCTCAAATTCCTTTTGATCCTTCCACATCTCCTCCCTAAGCTTAGCAGAATGTTGAAGTTACATTGGACAAATCCTTACGTGTCCTGGACTGACCTCAAAGAAGATATGCGTGCATGTTAAGTTGCTTCAGTCCTATCTGACTCTTTGTGACACTTTGGATCATAGCCCGCCAGGCTCCTCTGTCTGCGGGATTCTTTAGGCATGAATACTGGAGTGGGTTGCCATGTCCCACTCCAGGGAATCTTCCCGACCCAGGGATCAAACCCAGGTCTCTTATGGCTCCTGCACTGTCAGACAGGCTCTTTACCACTAGTGCCCCTGGGGAAGCCCCCAAAGAAGATACATAGACACATGTATTCAAGTAGATATGTATATGTGTGTATACATACATATCTATTCGAACTTTCTTTACTAGGAAACAATAATTACAAAAAATTATGTAAAGAACAGAAAGGACAGTGATCCTCTAGACTTTCAAGTGTGCTACTCACTTGTATCAAGCCCCTTTGTAATACTCACGACTTTGAATTTGACAAATAAATTGGATTCAGTCTGTTGGATTTCATGAATTCATATTCCCCATGAGTTACAGGGATGGGGAATCTGACTGAGATTTCCTGGGACCCTGCCAGGATCCATCCCTTAATTTAATTTTCTTTGAAATTACATTTTATATGAATTAGATATAGGTTTCCAGTTCATTTCAGGACCCTAGGGCAGGTGGGCATAGTCCCTTCTCAGTAAATAGGCGCCATCATGAGAAGTCTCCCCAGGGGAACACAATACAGCTGTTTTCAGGGAGTTGAAACAACAGGTCTGAACAGGTAGCCCTGCAGATAATTTCCAGATTCAATTATATTCTTTGCCGAGGTAAATACACACACCCCAAAGAGGCAGTTTCAGTTGTGGGCGTCAAATGAAACCTGAAGTATATTGAGCGTTACTGATTTCCTTTGACTTGAATTCAGGAAGAGTTTGAATTATTTTAAGGCCAAAGGACAACTCGGATGGTCCAACCCTTGGCTCTCAATTACTTTCAACTTTGCCTGCATCCAGACATCACTATGTGGTTTCTACACCTGTCTTGTACACCTCCTACTTCTGTGTGTAATCTACTTCCATTCTCATCTCGTGGCTGATGGCAGATGATTGCTTCTCCTCTCTTCACTGCACATACAGTCCTGTTGGATTTGAGGAAACAATGATCTTGATTAAACTCTTTTAAAGTGGTTTTGGTCTGTTTGCTTTCGAACCAAATAAGTAAATAAATAATACCTAAAAAACAGCCATCGTGACCTCTCGGCACAGGCGTGTCCTACATAATCATTTTCATGGCATTATATCAGTGTCCTAAAGTATTCTGAATGCAGCGTGGACAGTAAAGCAATCTGGAACAGTTAGCTCATTGCAAAAGGCCGTGGCCTGCAGAGACTGTTCCTGCTGGGAGTCACCTAAAACGGCCCCCAGGCTGCAAAAAGGCCCCCCACACAGAAGAAGCCCACTGGGCAAATACCTCCTTGCTTCAGGGCTAATCCCAGCCAGGCGGCTCATAAACACCATTAGTAAAGCCTACTGCTGAGTTATTATGCAGCAGAAGGATGCTTGAAATGGCTGGTTGGTATTGTTGTTTTATTTCTCCTTTGCCTGGGTCAAAGTGGCGCATTCACTTGAAAAGATCAGGCAATTTCAACTTCTTGATTGTTGCAGAGAATGAGACATATATACAAATTTATTATCTGTTGTGCTTTCCCAAATCTCCAATGTGTCGATAACTCAGCTAGCTAAGCACAAAGGAAGACAGCAGAATTAAATTATCTCTAGTAGCATCTTTTCCAAGATTGGAACAAATAACCAAAATGAGGGATTTTATTCACTAAACTGTACAGACAGTGAAGTTACATTTTGTGAGAGGTTAAGGAACACATGCAATTATTTTGGTCAGGAGACACTAAATTAATTTTTCTTACCACTTAGCTCTACTTTTTAGATTTATCTTTTTTTTATTTTATTAACATTCTTTCTCTACCACCACCCACCTTACCTATTCTTCAAAGTCATGAAGAGTCAAGATTTTGAAATAGCAATTGAGAGATGCAGGCGGCAAAACTAGGCCAACAGTTGATTTAAAAAATATATTTCACTTTTTTTTACTGCATTATGGGTATACTCTTCAAACAAGAGAACCTATCCCTTGTTAACATACCCTTCTGTCACTGGAGTCATGACATGAAGCTATGAAGACTGAAACAGAACATTGAAGATGTGTGTTTCAGCTCTGCTTCTCTTTTCAGGTGAGAAAAAGTTTCTGAAGAAGTGACCCACTCAGTAATTTCCAAATTGCCACATTCACTGGGGCTCCTTGGTGTTGATGACGCTAAACCACTCCTGCTGAACCGCAGTTTGAGCTGTATTCTTTACGAGGTCAGATGGGATGAACTCTCAGTGGTAGTTGCTGACCTCTGATTCAGGCCATCTTGCAGCCGCCTTTCCGGAATGAGAGCATCCTTGATAGCTTTGTTCTTTCCTTGTGTAGAACTTGAAAAGCCAAGGAAACTTCCTAGAGGGATGGGTGCCAGTGAGCCTATGGGGCTTGTTGCTAGAATGAATCTTTAACTCGATTGGCTTTCTGCTTCCATAATCATCAATCCTCCCCTGGAATTGTATTCACATTTTATGAACTCTCTGTCTCATCGGCTCCTTTGATCTGCAAACATTGTCTTCCAGTTGGGTATTTGCTGGCCTCCCAACTCATCAGCGTCTGAGTTTACTAAATAATGTGCTACATAAGAACTTAGTGTTTCTCCAATAACAAAAGATAGATGTGAATGCTTCAGTGCACCATGAAGGCTGTTGAAAACCATCAATCTTGCTGGCTCTTGTAGAGGTCAAGAGACGGCAGGGCCAGCTGGCCAATCAATTAACCACAAAATTCAGTTTGGAGCTTAAGAAAAGCTGTCTTGTGTTATTCTTTCCAGCAGCAAAACTGTCAATATTACAGCAGGTTGTGGATAAAGAACAAAGGAAAAGAGGGGAGCTACTATCATAAGCAGCAAATGCTCTAATCCTCATGTGTTAGCAAAAGGAGTCAGTCCTACAGAACCTATAGCTTCTTGAATCAAAGTGAGCATGGAAAATATTTTATTGAACCTTCTGGAAACAAAATTGCATGGTGTCCACCCATACAAGTTTATGCTTAACTTTCAGCACTGTTATCATGATTGTTTCCATTTAAGTCAGAAAGAAACTCCCTGTTTACCCTCCTGGAGTAAAATGTTTCTATAATTGTATAGGATCAATTGTATCCTGAATGCCTGTGAGTATACCAAGGAGAAAAATAAGTTAATTAACTGATACCTTGTGAAAGGTGATAGTATCAGTGGGGGAGGACCCCTATAGAGTGAACTGTTTCTTTCATATATGACCTTCTGCTCTATCAGTTTCAACCCTAGAATATTCTATACACACCTTGCTCTTATTCTTCAGGTAATTGGTCCTTTTTCCTTCCATTTGTCCTTGAGCATACAGATACAGATATCTTCTCTAACAGATTTTCTTTTCTTTTTATTTTTTTAACAATTTCTGTCATATATATCTTTTAATTTTTTTTAATTAAAAAAAATTTTTTTTTTCATTTTTTGGCTTGTGGGATGAGGCTTGTGGGATGTTAGTTTCCTGACCAGGGGTTGAACCTAGGCCTTGGCAGAAAAAGTGCTGAGTTCTGATCCCTGGACCACCAAGGAATTCCCTGTCACATATGTTTTAAAATCAATTTCCATTTCCTTCACACCTACATAATCAGACACTTAGTACTGTTCCCACCTTTGATGCTATCAGTTTAATTTTTACTACTCTTTAATGGGAGTAGTAAATATTTGACCTCATTTTTTAGAACAGAGACAAAAACTCAGTGTGCTGAGTTAGTTGAGACAAACCACTTAAAGTGCCTAATTCAATGCCTGATCTATAAGGGTTAATAAATGTTCTGTGATATTAATGACTGTTATTTTTAATAGTTTAACTTGCCTAAAATCATGTCACTTGTGAGTGACAGAGCCAAAATTTGAATGTAAATTAATTTAACACCTAAGCCTCATATTTTGCCCCTTTACCCCACTTCTTAAGTTAGAAATATATCCATTCTTAAAAGAGGAAACTTGGAAGGAGGGTATGATAAGGGACTTTCTAAAGAGAGGGTCAAGCAGTGGTACCCAGGAACCTTTGGAACAATGGAAGGAGGGCAGGGTAGCAGATACTGACTCTTGGGGCTTTTTGACAAGGTGGTGAGTAAGGTCTAGGAAGCAGGAAGGGAAAATCAGTGCCAAAATCTTAAAGATGACGGATTTCTAGAGGAAGAAACATTATTACCTGTAAGTCTTCTTGGCATTAATACTCTGTAATGAAAGAAAGGGAAAGTTGCTCAGTCATGTCAGACTCTTTGCAACCCCATGGACTATACAGTCAATGGAATTCTCCAGGCCAGAACACCGGAGTGGGTAGCCTTTCCCTTCCCCAAGGGATCTTCCCAACCCAGGGATCGAAGCCAGGTCTCCTGCATTGCAGGTGGATTCTTTACCAGCTGAGCCACAAGGGAAGCCCAAGAATACTGGAGTGGGTAGCCTATCCCTTCTCCAGCGGATATTCCCGACCCAGGAATCGAACTGGGGTCCCCTGCACTGCAAGCGGATTCTTTACCAACTGAGCTATCAGGAAGGCCCAATACTCGGTAATAGTAGAGAGCAATTCTCTGTGCTTTGCATGAATAAACGAATGATCATTAAACAAAAGTCAGCTACATTTTTTAGCTGAGACTACTTGAGTAGAATACGTGGCATCATCCCTGTTGTACCTGTTCCATAACATATAACCGCAGCCATAGTAACCGTGGCAGCACTGAGAGCACATCCTGAGCAGAACTACAAGTAGGGTCATCAGCATCCTCTTGGGAGGGGATACTCTGGGGGGAATCTTTGTGCCTATTCCCCAGGGGCTCAAGCAGTAAAGAATCTGCCTGCAGTGCAAGAGACTCAGGAGATGCAAGTTTGATTCCTGGGTGGGGAAGACCCCCCTGGAGGAGGATATGGCAACCCACTCCAGTATTCTTGCCTGGAGAATCCCATGGACAGAGAAGCCTGGTGGCCTTACACTCCATGGGGTTTCAAAGAGTCAGGTATGACTGAACACGCATGCACCTCAGCATAGAATAGAAACCTCATGGGAGAGAGTGGAAGCTGAGGTTCCTGGAATCTGCCTTCAAATACAACCAGTCTCCTCAACTTCCAGAAAAAATTCTTCCTACCACAGTCATTTCTCAATGCAGAGATTCCAAGAAGTTCCCAGAATGCTTTGAGAAATGGACAATATTGTTAGAATCATTATATAATACTCAAGATCCCAGCTAGCACTAGTGGTAAGGAACCTGCCTATCAATGCAGGAGACATAAGAAGCAGGTTCAGTCCCTGGGTCGGAAGGATCCTCTGGAGAAGGAAATGGCAACCCACTCCACTATTCTTGCCTGGGAAATCCCATGGACAGAGGAGCTTGGAGAACTACAGTCCATGGGGTTGTAAAGAGACAGACACAGAGCATGCATGCAAGATAACTATGCTAAATGAAACTGCAATTTTAATTTCACATTATTATTGTATCTACAAGTATGGGAAGAACATGTCTGTGTTCATTAAAACATGGCTGCTGTCCTCTGTGCAAATGTACAGGAATACATTACTATACATACATGTGGTAAGTAAATAAGAAAAGTATTAAGTGAAAAGACATCTCAATAGTATTGTGTGCAGAGGTCAGGACACCAAGAGAGAACATGTAAGGAGGGGAGGTCAGGATGCTGTAAGCCTCAGGAAACCCCACAAAAATGGGCCAGGTTTCTCACTGGTCAACTACTTGGAGATTAAGGGATTGAGTGAATTAGCTTGGGTCTAGAACCCAGGATTGCCGTAGAACATAAAAGACAAGAGCATTACATTAAATGGTCTCCCCTCGCGGCTCATATGGTAAAGAATCTGCCTGCAATGCAGGAGATCTGGGTTTGATCCCTGGGTTGGAAAGATTCCCCAGAGAAAGGAATGGCTATCCTCTCCAGTATTCTTGCCTGGAGAATGCCATGGACAGAGGAACCTGGCGGGCTACAGTCCGAGGGGTCATAAAGAGTCAGACATGACTGAGTGACTAACACTTTCACTTTATATTACATAGTATATTATTCCCAGGTGGCACCAGTGGTAAAGACCTGCTTGCCAATGCCGGAGACAAAAGAGACGCAGGTCAGGAAGATCCCCTATAGGAGGGCACAGCAACCCACTCTACTATTCTTGCCTGGAGAATCCAATGGACAGAGGAGCTTGGCAGGCTACAGTCCATGCGGTAGCAAAGAATACTAAGTTCTTCATTAACTTGTATCTTTCAAATGGCAGAAAGTCAAAACAAAGAGACGGGGCATTATACGGGGCATTATCAGAAATCCGAGTAGAAACTTCATGGTAACAGAATTGTCAGGGGAGGTTCATTAAATAAATAAGGACTCAGCCTTCCATCCTCACTAGATGACTCCCACCCACTTCCATTCAGGTCAGCAATTCTTTACAGTGTTGGAGTGGGACGGGGAGGACGGGGAATGAAACAAACAACAAAAATACTACTAAGATCCATATTGCAAAGTACATAACACACCTACAGATGTTCCATCTGAGCCTACAGAGTAGATATTATTATCCCAAACTAAAGGGAGAGAGACTTAGGATCAGAAAAGTCAAGACTTACTCAAGGCCGCAAAAATAGGACTACAAAGAATATGGTCTTCTAACGATTCTGGTGTACTTTATATTATTTCAGCAACAGAAAACCATGCAATTGAAAAAGCTGAATGTGTACTAAATATATTTCATTAAGGATTAGTATGAGGGCATATAATTGATTTTCTTTGCTGCACAGCAGAAACTAATCCAACACTATAAAGCGACTACGTGTGCGTTCAGTCTCTCATGGACTACAGCCCACTGGGCTCCTCTGACCCTGGGACTTTCCAGACAAGAATGCTGAAGTGGGTTGACATTTCCTTCTCCCGGGGATCTTCCTGATGCAGGGATTGAACCTACATCTTTTGCATCTGCGGCATTGGCAGGCAGATTATTTACCACTGTGTTACCAAAAATTAATTAAAAAATTGTATTATGATTCATGTGAAAACAATTATTAAAAATTATTGATTTTTGCATTATTGGAATAAATAGTCGATTTTTATATACATTTTTATGTTCTCAAAAAGGTTAGGTATTTTTCCTTGTTGGGGTTAGCATTCTTCATATGTTCTTTTAAATATGCTTGTTAATTATGTTGTTCAAATTTTCTACATTCTTACTATTTTTTGGTAAGTATATGTGCTGTGTGCTTAGTTGCTTAGGCATGTCCAACTCTGCGAGCCCACAGACTGAGGCCCACCAGGCTCCTCTGTCCATGGGGATTCTCCAGGCAACAGTACTGGAGTGGGTTGCCATGCCCTCCTCCAGGGCATCTTCCCAACCCAGGGAACGAACGTGGATCTCCCACATTGCAGGTGGATTCTTTACTGTCTGAGTCACCAGGGAAGCCCAAGGATACTGGAATGGGTAGCCTATCCCTTCTCCAGGGGATCTTCCCAACCTAGGAATCAAACCGGGGTCTCCTTCATTCCAGGCAGATTCTTTACCAGCTGAGTTCCAGGGAAGCCCTGGTAAGCATATAAGAATCTAATATAGCAATGGCTAAAAGTGTTAGAAAGTTCCATATTTAACAAATATTTTTTATAATGTATAATTCCTTATATAAAAATTCTTCATATGTTGTCAAACATTAAAAAAAAACACAAGATTCATAGGGGAAATAAAGAACGGAGGTCAGGATTTTTAGAAATAACTTCCTATTCCTCTCTCTCTGCACCATCGTTTATCCCTTGATTAGCCATGTGGAAATTACAAGGGGGTTTTAGATCAGTGGAATCATCCAATGGGAAACCACCTGGACACGTTCAGTCCTGTGGCCATAGGGGAGAGAGTGAGTATGCCACCCCCTCTTCCCCTATTGAAATTCAGGCAATGCTGATCACCCTCAGGTGTTCATGGGCGCTTACTACAAACTTACCCCTGTCCCCATCACTAGCCTTCCTTTCATACCTAGTTTCCAACTGTTTTGAGCATCAGCCCTAAAGTGGGCTAGAAAAGAGTCAAACAACTGTCTAGAAGTTAGAATTATAACTTAAATAACATTTTTTTAACCTTATTTGGGGCTTTTGGAGCTGAGAAGGCAAGTAGACTCAAGAAAAGACTTTAAGCAACAAAATCTTTTTTGACCTTTGTTTTGGTTTCTTTTTTTATTCATTTATTGACCACACTGCGCAACATGTGGGATCCTAGTATCTCAGCCAAGGATTGAACCCATGTTTCCTGTAGTGGACGTATTAGCCACTGGACTGCCAGGGAAGCCCCCTGTTTGCTTTTTATTAAGCCCAAGTAGCATCTACCTGGATCATCAGCTGTATGTAAAACAAGCACTTCTAAAGGAAATCTAGAAAGAAGAGTACTTCTCACTTGCTTGGTATAATGACTGATGGTGATTGATCTATCACAATCCTCTTATCAGAAAGTCAGTTCAAAACAAGCCACCAAAAATGTAAATGTGATAAATTATGAAATGTAGGGGAAAACACAGACCCACTTAGGTTCGAGGAAAAGTGATTAGAAAATAGATTTTCTGAAATAAAAGAAAGCAGCTGGCCAGGTCAGCGTGCCCTTCCATCTACTAAGCCATAGAGATAAAGAATCCAATTGATGCTGAAAAGGATAACTGGATAGAAGCAAAGATAAGTCCATCGATCTGAGTTAAACTGAAAGAGAATTAGTGCTCCCATGGAAATGGACAAGTCCTGACGGGAACTCGCTGCTTGTATGCGTCCCGGCAGAAATGGCTCCAAGTGCTGGTGACTTCTAAAGAAGACCCAGGAAGGGCAGGTAGACACTTGAGTTGCCAAAAATTCCTAAAGGATTAGGAGTAATACTAATAATAATAAAAAGATTAGCAGCAGTATGGTGAAAAGTTAAATAGTGCATCAATCAAAACAGCAAGAATTCTAAAATAATTAAAACTATACTTCATCTCTTATGATTCTGCTTATTAAAAATCAATAGACCCATTGTGGAGACACAGTCATAGAGGGCAGACTTGCAGGCATAGAAGGGAAAGAAGACAGTAGGATGAATTGAGAAAAGTAACATCGAGACATATACATTACCATATGCAAAATTAGATAACCAGTAGAAATTTGCTGTATGAATCAGGGAGTTCAAATCCAGTACTTTGTGACAACCTAGAGGGGTGGGATGGGGTGGGAGGTGGGAGGGAGGTTCAAGAGGGAAGGGACATACGTATACCTATGGCTGATTCATGCTGATGTACGGCAGAAACCCACACAATGTTGTGAAGCAATTATTCTCCAATTAAAAATAAATTTAAATTAAAAAAATCAATAGACCCATTGTTAGGTACCACAGCTAATGTATCTTTCTAAAGGGTGGTGAATCAATGTACGGCAAAACCAATACAGAATTGTAAAGTAAAATAAAAAATAAGTAAATACATTAAAAAAAATAATAAAGGGTGGTGAGAACTATTTTTAAGTAGATGAAAGAGCAAATAGCTAAATTCTGACATGGAAATAAAGATGAAAGCAGAATGCAAATGTACTAAAGGTCATATCCAAAGAGGGCAGTTCTCTGCTTTGTGGCCTGAATGATGGAGCCAAGAGGAATTTTTCTTTTCTTTTTTTTTAATTGTTGGATAATTGTTTTACAGTGTTGTGTTAGTTTCTGCTGTATGCCAATGTGAATCAGCTCTAAGTATACATATAGCCCCCCTCTCTGAAGCCTCCCTCCCACCTACCCCCAGCCCACCCCTCAAAGTCGTCACAAGGCTGGGATCCCTGTGTTATACAGAAGTTTCTCGCTGGCTGTCTATTTTACACATGGTCGGTCGTGTATATATGTCAATGCTAGTCTCTCAACTTGTCTCTCTCTCCTTCCCCTGTTGTCAAAAGAATTTCACTGCAGAAACTAATGCTAAGATTTTGTGAATCTGTATATATGGAGATGCTAATTAGTGACAGCTTGGGAAGAAAAGTATGAATAGAATAATAGATGGACAACAGAAAAGTTGTTTTTCTGATGTGGCTGAAAGCGGTTGAGAAAGCACAGAAAATAACTTTCCCTAGAATGAATATATAGATTTTTTTTAATGAAATAAGGGAGATTTAAGTTATTCAGAGAAATGCAAGCAGTAATTGAAAAGTTCAGCTAACCTGGATACTTCTGGCAAAATCATGGAAAGCTTTAATTCTGAGTGATGCAACATTGAGAATCCACCTAAAGTTAAGGAGATTCAAGTAACTGTAGGGATTTTTTTCCCCCCACTAATACCTATATTTATTTTCTTCCTTTCTTTTCAGTCTCCAATCTGTTACCATTCTACTTAACTTTCAAATGGGGATTAAAAAAAAAAAAACAACAACTTGGAGTCAAGATTTGGGCCTGGAAATATGGACTGAAAGGGTTTTTCTCAAGAACCAAGAGTTAATGACAGTTGACCCCAGGTTACAAACAGACAAAAGCGAGGAAGAAAAACAAGATTTATCCCTTAACGGGAGGCGGAGTGGACTCTCTAATTATCTTGTGTCCCTGTGACTTTCTGAGAGTGAGTGTCCCCCGCCCAGCCCCCTTGCAGGAGGGTCAATTCTTGGGCCCTAATGGTCGGCTAAGTGTGATGTCCTGAGGAGACAATAAAGAGGAAAAGACTCGGGTTTAGGAGACAGCCCCAGAGCATGATGTGCTATTTAGTAGGTTGTGTTTACGGCTTGCTTGTAGGTGGATGCCGAAGAGACAGCTTCCTGGAGGCTTCTGTGTCGGGTCCAGATGTTTATCATGGGGATTTTCAAAGTATCTAAGAGGTACTATGTATCAGGCTACTTCAAGCAGAGGAGGGAGAAGTCAGCCGTCCAGAAAGGCTGCCCTCCCTGAAGAGCTGGGGTGGGGGAAGCCAGACCATAAAATCTTGGGTCCCCTTTCTAATGCCGTTGACCTTTCACACCATGCCGTTTCTGGCTTCCATAACCTTCTGACGGCTTGCTCCTGTGACCCTTACTCACTTGTGCTTTAGATTTTCATTACTCCTACGGAGTGGGTAGTTTTCCCCTACACTATATACCCATAAGGACCTAGGTTCGGCTTATCTTTGTATCCACTTTAGCACAATACACGGCCTCTACTGGAAACTCAAAAGGTGCTTTTTGAATGAATAAATGATTTCTATGAATTGAGCTCTTTGAAAAAATTTCTCACTCATGGGAAGAAGTTGTCTTAGGCGGCGGCTGTTTGTTGGGCTTGAGGATGCACCGAATCTCTCAGCACCTGCTAGTGTAGGATTCAGCCAAGCAGGTGAGGGACGCACACCGGTAGGTTCAGGGCAACAGCCGAGGTCGGCAGCACACGTGCATTTGGGTTGCAGGAGTAAGAAGGCGGTTGTAAAAGGGGACAAGTTTTCTTCCTAATCACTTTGCCAAATAGCTGTTGAAATTCCGAGAACACAGAATCCAGAACCACAGAGGCATATTCACTGCCTCTGGATATGGTAAGAGCTCAAGCTTCTCCTCTCCATTCTTTTGTCTTTATGTCAGATTCATTCTAAAAAGATACAGCATATCTTTGTAAATTTTATATCTGAACGATCTGTCTCTATGGGAAGCACGGTCAAAATGGGGCTAAATTAAAAAACAATGGAGGGAGGTGGGAAGCGGGAGGGTGGTTCAGGAGGGAGAGACAGGTATACTTATGGCTGATTCATGTTGATGTATGGCAAAAACTAACACAATATTGTAAAGCAATTATCCTCCAATTAAAAAAAAAACAACAAAGGGATGGAAGTTGAAGGGCCTGGAGATGAAATCCCGAGAGGGCTTGTGTTGCTCTATGTACTTCTATTATTTAGTATTTCGTTTTATTATCTATTATTAGTTATTGCTTCTGATCCAGAGCTAACTAGGTTCTACAAGGAAATGGAGGGGAAAGAACGTTGGTATTGTCAGGACACCATCCTGTAAGTCTTTAGACCTCATTGTTTAATATTTCTTGCAAAGAATTATAACATCACAGTTGGAAGAGATCTAAGGAACAATCCAGCTTATTTACAATCACTTTACGTTTGAAGAAACGAAAGCCCAGAGTATTTACATTATTTCTTTATGTAATGTGACTGGTGTCTACACCAGAATCAGAACTCAGACACATATTCAGATGTAATCTTCAACGCCACCAACGGATCATCCAGCCACTGGATATTTTAAAAGTTGAAGTAACATTTAGTATCATCAGAGAAAATTTGGAATATATAGAAGTATAGAGAAAAGTAGAAGTTTGGGATTGACATGTACACAGCTGTATTTAATACAGATAAGCAACAAAGACCTACTGTACAGCACAGGGGACTCTGCTCAATATTTTGTAATAATCTAAATTGGAAAAGAATTTGAAGAAGAATAGATACGTGTGTGTGTGTATTTGTGTGTGTGTGTGTACACACACTGAAATAACTGTGTTGTACACCTGAAACTAACACATTATTAATCAGCTATGTTCCCTTATAAAAGAAAAAAATTTTTTAAATGACATAAGGGTCCATCACCTTAATTACCAATGATACCAGTTCCTTCTTGTGTTGACACACTTTCACATATTTTTCTGTTTTTTTCTTATACTTTTTATATTGTGATTTATTTCTATCAGTATTTCTCCTACCACAGTTTCATGACTGTACAAGATCAAAGGAGAGGTTTTGCTATATTTTATACAATCATTTTCTTAATACTGGATATTGCCTCCATCTTTTTATTTATTTATTTATTTTGACCATACCACACAGCATGTTCAGAGAAGGCAATGGCATCCCACTCCAGTACTTTTGCCTGGAAAATCCCATGGATGGAGGAGCCTGGTAGGCTGCAGTCCGTGGGGCTGCAAAGAGTCGGACACTACTGAGCGACTTCACTTTCACTTTTCACTTTCATGCATTGGAGAAGGAAATGGCAACCCACTCCAGTGTTCTTGCCTGGAGAATCCCAGGGACGGGGGAGCCTGGTGGGCTGCCGTCTATGGGGTCGCACAGAGTCGGACACGACTGAAGCGACTTAGCAGCACACAGCATGTTGGATCTTAGTTCCCCTATCAGGGACTGAACCCACAACCCATGCATTGGAAACTCAGAGCCTTAACTACCGATGTGCCAGGGAAGTCCCATCTCCATCTTTCCCTGTTCATAAATAATAGTGCCCCAAAGACCCCTATTTAGAAAATTCTTAGTATGAGAAGATAATAGTCTTATAATTCTTTCCAGAATAGTAATTGCTAGACTAGGAAGTACAAACATGTTGAAAAATCAGAATATATTTGTCCAAAAAGCTCACTCTCTCTTTATATATATATAAGACTATTGTCTTTGATATAGTCATATCCTCTCAGAAATAAAGCATATTTTTAATAAGTCCTTCCTTAATTCGCCTGTTCACCAGTTTGGGGAAGCTGATGGTCAACAACACCAGCTATGTTCCCCCAAACTATTTTACTTAAAGAAATAAACTTGGTCAAGGAGCATTCAACTGGCACCTATTAGCCCTGAAGCCTGCAGCTACCACACAGGTCTGAGGGCCTCTCTCTCTGTCTCAGAAAAAAAAAGGAAAGCAGCAGGCTTAAGATATGATGGCAGGTATGACTGCACAAATGGGCCTGTAAGGCAGTGTGATCAATTGCAGAGAAGCTGCTGGTGGTCCAGCGTCCTTTGCAGTGACACATGATTTTGTGAATGATGGCAGGCTTTTCCTTGTTTTGTTGATGTTGTTTAGTTGCTAAATGGCATCTGACTATTTTGCAACCCCATGGACTGTACCCCACCAGGAAATCCATGGGATTTCCCAGGCAAGAGCACTGGAGTGGGTTGCTATTCCCTTCTCCAGGGGATCTTCCCCACCCAGTGACTGAACTTGCGTCTCCTGCTTTGGCAGGTGGACTCTTTGCCACTGAGGCACCAGAGAAGCCCTTTCCTTGTTAAGAGAACCACTTTACCTGGGGTAAGGTGGTCTGATAAAAAACAAAATAAGAACTAAACATGGAAGAACCTCAGGATTCTAAAATTTTACAGCTGGAAATGCCCTAGATATCGGCAAGTCCTGGTTTAATTTTAAAAATGAAGGCCTGGATGGATTTAATGGTTTGTATAAGTAATGCAACCAGTTAGTCACAGAACCTCTCCAAAAAGGACATCTCAAACATCATCTAAAGGAAAAAATGAAACCATCTCCTAGATTTTATTGGAAGCACAGGTTGCAACAGCGTTAATATCTCTGTTTTCTGACAAGAACATTATTTTTCTTCCGCAGCATCACTTTAGATGATGTTTAGATCAAGGGTCACTTCAGGACTGCATGAAAGAGCAATGAACTGGGATTCTTACCAGAATGAAGCCTGTTTATGAACCAGATAAATTCCCCAGCTCCTCAGTTTCCTAATCTATAAAACAGGCCTGCCCTGGCTACATCAGGAGGCCAAAATAAATTTAAATTAGGGGATGTATGTGACAGTCATTGGAAAACACCAAACTTTACTTGAATGTAAGGGATTCAGCTATTGATAACATTTTCCCCATTCATAATGTACCACTGAGGCCGGTCAATTTCAAGTTAAAAAGAACTTGAGTTTGGGGGCTCCCTTTCTAGAGATGGTAGTGACATTTACTTTTCATGAATTTATTTCAGGGCTCCAGCACCCTGACTTCAGAATTTAACGGTAGAGCACAATTGAAAACTGAGTTCTCTAAAAGAAGCAAGTGAAAGAAAATGTTTAAAAAAAATCTGCATGAAGGAGAGTGCCAGGTACACACAGCTTCACTTCCTTTCCTAGATTTTAGGGAATTTAACATTTAAACATTTTCAAGTAAGTACAAGCCTCTTATTTGGAAGCCCAGAGACTCGAAGCGTGATTTTACTTAGCTTTTAGAGGTCTGTGACTATTTTATTTAATTTCTCTGGTAGTTGAGGAGACTAGGCAATTTTAAAATAGTTGGTTAAATGACTAAACATTACAAAGACACAGGAGGTGTTCAGAATGATTGCTACTTGAAGTTAGTTACAGAGGAAGGTAAATAATTAGAGAATAACATGTCTAAGCTCTTCTCCTGAATGTAACACACACACATCTTTGCTTATAGACAAGTGGCTACCCTCGTAACCAGGATATTTTAGAAAGCCCTTGTTTTGTTTCCTCTGTGGACTGCGGTTGAAACTAGACCAGAAGACAAGTTTTTTTGCTAGCTAATTTTACATAATAAGGAAATTTCTTGTTTATACCTTAACTTTCTTTTAAAATGAATTTTTAAGAAGTGTTTTTAGCACTATTAAAACAGGAGACAAGAGGGTCAGCTTGAAGGATATGAGCTTCATAGGCATCATCCATGATATTTTTCCATTATCTACCAGTCAGAGCCAGCATTTTTGAGAAAGTTGTATTTTAATGAGAAAGGAAAAATGTTTTAAAGTGCCACTGAGCTCATAAAGATTAATCACAGAGCCCTATATTCAAAAGTCAGCAATTCTTGCTATTATATCTATATATACATATATATTCTCTGTTTTTTTCCTTCCTTAGCTCTGTGAAAATTTACAGTATGATAGACTATATCAGCTATTAACATTTAAACATAGGTTTCACGCTGGGGTGTGTTCTGCCTATATGAATAGACTGACTGGCTTTTCTTTATTTCTTGGATAATCTTAAAGTGGAGATGAAAGAAACAAAAAGAAAAGAGGAGGAAAGCAGGCTATATTCTGTATTTGGATGAAGTACTGAGAATAGTACCCCTTGTTTTTTATTGTTGTGGGCTCTTGAAAAGTATTTGAAGGCAGAATCAGTGAAAAACAGGTTTTATACCCCCAAGCCTACCGTTACCCCCTTATATTCACAAGCTGCCAGAGCAAAATGCTGACTGGGTTTATAAATGGATTTAGAGAAACTGATGATTCAGGACCTAAAACTAAAAGATGAGTGGATCTAGCCAGCAACAAAGTGAAAGCGAGGTGATTTCTCAAGCGTCAAATGTCCCAAGTTGAAAGGCGTTCAGGTTCACTTACATTTGCTCTCAAATTGTAAACTTTGACAGGTACTTAAAAGTCCATCCCAGAAAGTGTTTCAACAGATTGTCTGCAGTCAGTCATCACGCTCACAGCCCAGAGCAGCTGATGACCCACTGCTTACTTCAAGTTAAATGTTTAGCTACTTTCCTCTGTGAAGACACAACCCATTTGCTCATCAGCTCTGCAAGGAGTGAGACAGCTGTACACAGATAAACAGTTCTCAAACTGCCACTAATCACCATGTGTGGGAAGCCAAATAGATGGTCTGATTCCTTTTAGATCATATTTTCTGAGATTTTCATTGACTCACTCTGTAGGTTTATTGGGTCCCATCTACGTGACAGGCACTCTTCCCAGGGCTAGAATTACTGCCATGAACAAGCAGATGAAGTCCTTCTCTCACGGAGCTTACCTTCTATTCTGAGAAGGTTTTTTTTTTTTTTTAGCACTATTAAGAAAAGGGGCAGGAGATAGAAAAAAGACAAGTCAGTAAAAGCAGTGACAAAGACTCTGCATAAAATGAACGTGAGGTGCTCTGAAGGTCAAGGACTGAGGTCAGAGAGGGTTAAAAATCCAATAAGTGATATGTAACCTGAGATCTGAATGACAGACAACCCTTTCTGCAGATCTGAAGGGAAAGAGTTCTAGTTATAGAAAAACAAGTACAAAGACCCTCAGGTCTAAAGGAGGAACAGGAACAAATAAAAGCCAGTTATGTTGGAGTACAGCAGACAAGAGAGTGAATGATGGGGAATAAAACCAAATCCAGGCCAGGATAAGGAGTTTAGATTTTATCCTAAAAGGAGAGAAGAGCCATTAGAGACTTTACATAAGAGAGCAATGGAATTCATGTGGGGTTTTTTTTTTTGTTGTTGTTGTTTTTAATATAAATTTATTTATTTTAATTGGAGGTTACTCATTGTGGCTGTTCTATGGAGGATTCATCAGAAAGGGCAAAGTAACATCAAAAAGATGAGTTTGAAACCATTGTGAAACTAGGTAAGAGGTGATCATGGTTTGGGGTAAGGAGAAGTAAAGATAGAAAAACAACTGGAAGGATTCAGGGGAGATTTGGAATTAGATATTATAGGATGTGGACAGATTAGATGTGGGCATGGGAAGATAGTGAGGGAAAGAGGAATAACTCCCAGAAACCTAACTTGCTTATCTACTTAATTGCTATCTACCTAAATCCTTGAGTAACTGGGTAGAGAGTAGGGGTATTTATGAACTCATACAAGACCAGCAATAGAGCTGCTTGGAGAAAAAGTGATTTTTTTTCTTTATTGTTTGTTTATTATGTTTAAATTTTGTTTTTTAATTAACTAGTGTAGGATCTTACTTCCCTGGCCGGGGTTCAAAACTGCACCCCCTGCAGTGGAAGCTCAGAACTGTAACCACTGGATTGCCAGAGAAGTCCCAAAAGTGGTGTTTTGACTGAAACTAGAGATGCCTAGTTGGACATGGATCTGTGAGTCTGGAGTTCTCACGGACATCAGCTCAATCTATGCACATGGTATCTGCAACCACTGGGCTGGGTGTAATAAGTAAAGAGAAAAAGGCCCTGGAACTCTTGGACATTTGGAATTTCAGTAGCAGAGAAAGAATAAAGGACACTGAGAATGAATAGTCAGTGACTGAGAAAGAAAATCAGGAGAGAGATTTCCTAAGAGAAAGACACGGCCGATCCTTCATTCCCTTTCAGCTATATTTTGACAGGACACAAACACAAACTCTAGAATAAATCAAAGTTTTCTAGGAATGCTAATCCATACAAATAATATTACTTTTGGTTTATCATGGATGATTTTTTTCTGGAGAGAAGGGAGAGGAAGCCCTGACATTAGGAAACAACAAAGATATACAAGATGTGGATGATGAAAACATTCATACATATGATGGAAATATCACACCAAAATTCACAAAGCCAAACCTACAGGAAAACTAAAGAAAACTGGGCAGAATGATGATAGTCAAAGGAGCCTTCATTCCTCTCTCTAAGCCTATGAGTGATCAAGCTTTGGCTTTTGACATCTGTCACAATTGGGATGAAGAATCTTGTGATTTTTCTTCTTCTAGCTTTTGATCCATGTTTTAGAAGTTAAAGCTATGGAAGGTCAGAGTAAAGATCTTTGAACCTTGATCCAATGCACCTTTAAAATTCCTACATGTTGAGGGCCAAACCTTCTGTAGCTAGAAAGTGTGAGTGTCTGAATAATTTGCATCAGTTCAGTTCAGTTCAGTCGCTCAGTCGTGTCCAATTCTTTGCGACCCCATGAATCGCAGCACGCCAAGCCTCCCTGTCCATCACCAACTCCCAGAGTTCACTCAGACTCACGTCCATCGAGTCCGTGATGCCATCCAGCCATCTCATCCTCGGTTGTCCCCTTCTCCTCCTGCCCCCAATCCCTCCCAGCATCAGAATCTTTTCCAATGAGTCAACTCTTCGCATGAGGTGGCCAAAGTACTGGAGTTTCAGCTTTAGCGTCATTCCTTCCAAAGAAATCCCAGGGCTGATCTCCTTCAGAATGGACTGGTTGTATCTCCTTGCAGTCCAAGGGAGTCTTCTCCAACACCACAGTTCAAAAGCATCAGTTCTTCGGCACTCAGCCTTCTTCACAGTCCAACTCTCACATCCATACATGACTACTGGAAAAACCATAGCCTTGACTAGATGGACCTTAGTCGGCAAAGTAATGTCTCTGCTTTTGAATATGCTATCTAGATTGGTCATAACTTTTCTTCCAAGGAGTAAGTGACTTTTAATTTCATGGCTGCAGTCACCATCTGCAGTGATTTTGGAGCCCCCAAAAATAAAGTCTGACACTATTTCCACTGTTTCCTCATCTATTTCCCATGACGTGATGGGACCAGATGCCATGATCTTCGTTTTCTGAATGTTGAGCTTTAGGCCAACTTTTTCACTCTCCTCTTTTACTTTCATCAAGAGGCTTTTTAGTTCCTCTTCACTTTCTGCCATAAGGGTGGTGTCATCTGCATATCTGAGGTTAATAATTTGCATATATCATATTAATTAACCATGAGGCCACACATATATATTCGCTCTGTATATATACACACTAACTACAGACCAACCTCTCCTGGTCATTATGCCCTGTTTGGTTAAGACAATCCCTGTTACTTTTCAGCAGTGAGTAACAATACTGATGCATATTTTTCTCAGGTGCTTTTAGAAAAATAAAACCCATTCTCTTTCGGGAAAAGAAGGGAATATGAGCAAACCACAGTGCAAATTATGAACACTATAGGTGAGAACACATTGCTGAATTTGTGTGAAACAGAAGGATGCAAAAAGCACTGTTTTTCACTTAGAGAACTTTTCTTGTTATGGAGAAGAAAATTCTGTTGAGCCTACAAAGGGAATAATTTTAAAATTAAACAAAATAGCTCTACAAAGAAAAGATTGGAACAATTTTTCCTTTAAGGACTGGCGTCTGATGAAACAATTAGTAAAGATCAAGGGACATTAGTCATAAGTAAATCCCCCTATTCAGCTGCGATGCGATCTTTTAAGAGGTTTAAAGCAATACATTGTAATCTGGCTGATTGGGTTCCTCAGCTGTGATTATCAGGCTCGTCTGATTATTAACCTAATTGCTATCTAAATCAAGGAAAGCTATTCAGTGATTGCTTCTTGATTTTTTTAAAAAATATTTTGACTGGTTAATGCAGTATCTTTTATTTGTCTTGTATCTTGAGTAGTGCCTGTTCTACTGTTGTTTTGATTCAACTTGCAAATACAATTTATTGGTAAAAACACGAAAATTAGCAGTATGTTATTATTTAAGGATCAAATTAGCCCATGATGAAATTCACAGAACTCAGAAAATCAACAAATCATCCACAGGGAGTTGACGCCACCACAAGGGCAGGGCTCTGTTATAACTGAATTTCAGAAAGAGAGAGGCGCTTGAGACAGTATACATCCATTATTTTACAGGTATAGAAAGAGTGGGTTAGCCTCGAATGTGCACTTATTTGGCAGATGTTATTCTGGTTGCATTATGTATGGAACCTCATTTCATGCTCACAGTAAATCAAATAGAAATAACTAAAATTCATAAAGGCAGGGGACTTACTATGCTCAATCATGTTGTCCAGTAAAGCTAAATCAAGGCTTGAATTCATTTCCTCTGCCTTCTACTATAGTGTTCTTTCCACCAAGAGCACTGCCAATGGTATTCTTTCTCGAATGGAAACCTGATTGAGGTCATGGGGTGTTTTTTTTAAAAGGAATTTAGATCAAGAAAAGCCTGAAAATGCTGAAACTTATTCTACAGGAAACTGTTTTCAGAGCAAAGGAGGGGAAAATACATCCAGATAGTAAATGAGAAAAAATAAACAAAAATTAACTTTTTGATGGGAAGTGGTTCATGATTATTTGTTCTCTGTTTCCTCCTGCAGTGTGAGCCCCAGAGAATCACTTGTGGTTCACTGGCTGAGGACAGTCTGTGGTTGATGCATCAGAACAGAAATGAGAGGAAAGAGGGCAGAATTCAAGAGTCCACAAGCTCTGGGTCAATGCTAATTCTTCCCCTTGCTGAGACTGAAGCATTTGACAAGTTTAAAATTTCTCTTTTAAATCAGTTTTCTTCTTTCTAAAGTAAGTGGCTATCTTATAGGTCTGGATGGAGATCAAATAAAATAATGATTTTTTTTTTTTTAATTAAGGCCATACATTAGTGGAGGTGGTACAGTAGTAAAGAATCCACCTGCTAATGCATGAGACTTGAGTCTTGGGTTTGATCCCTGGATCAGGAAGACCCCCCTGGAGGAGAAAGTGCAACCCACTTCAGTATTCTTGCATGGAGAATTCCATGGACAGAGGAGCCTGGCAGTCCCCAGTCAGTGGGATCACAAAGAGTCGGACCTGACTGATGAACTGAGCACACACATGTATTAGTGGTTCTTTATCCACTCAGACCCAACATCTCCTTTTAATAATAGTTTGTTAAGCATCTTAACTATCTCAAAATGGAATTTGTAGATGCTATGCTTTATCTACAAAGATACCTTTTAAATAATCAAAATCATGCCTGTCACATAAAAGAGAAAGAGGGAAAATAATTTGTAATAAACAATACAATATAGATCAGTAATCCTTCCACAATTCTACCACCCAAATGACTCAGAAATTCAAAAAGATTCTGTCGCTCATTTGGCAGTAAACCCTGACATGAACACACACGAAACTGATGTGGGCTTTATTTTCCCCAGTGAATGTTAATAGCTGTAAGATTTTTCTGTAGAAAAATGTACGTGTTTGATTATAGGTGCTCTCCTGGTTTCACTAATAAAAGTTACATACTATGTACAAAACATGCACCAGATTATCTGTAAAAACTATTCAAAGTGTTGAATTCTAAAGTGCATCCAGTCCCAAGAGTTTTAAAGAAGGAATGTGAGCTTGTTATAATTGCTAAAGCTTTATTATGCTTACTATTAGGTTGGCCAAAAAAGTTCGTTTGTTCGATGAATACACTGTTCATTACAGTTACTGGTGAAAATAAGAAACGTGTCACTTATTTTTATTAAAAACTGAACAAAACTTTTGGTCAATCCAATATATGCCTGGCACTGATTTTAGATTTCAGTTTTTAATATCTATGAGTTAAGTACTAGTTTTATTCCCGTTTTGCAGATAAGGAAAATGAGACACAGAGAGGGTAAGTAATCGGCCCAATGTCACACAGCTCATGTGTGTGGTCAGGATGGATGGGAAGAATATGCAGGCAGTCTGCAGAATCCATGCTTTTACCACTGTATTCTACTTTGTTTCAATAAGTATATGCTCAAGCATGCTGGCTCTGAAAGCCACAAAGAAGTAATCAGATGCCTGCATCTCTGCTGAGAAGACTTAAACATTCTCACATCATAGTGATGACTTGACATCAGTTATTAGTGTGATATGATTCCCTGAAATAGTGAAATACATAGAAAATTTCTTAGTAAAACAAAATACATTTTTATTTGATTTACATGTTAATTGCATGCCTAAAAACTCAATATATACTATGTAATTAAGATGACATATAAAATAGGCCCTTAGTATAGATGATTATAAATAAGCTTTTCACCGACATGAGTATCTGTTGGACATCAAGCACTGGCTGGGACGTGGGATGATCCTTCAACTGTGCAGTGACTGTCTTGACCACTCTTGACTCTGCCCACCTAAGGCCAAGAGTCCTCCAATACTTGCCAATAAAATAAACTCAGAAATTGGCAAAGGATACCTCACCAGTAGATATTTGCCATTTTAGAACCACTACTGTAAACCATAAGCCATTTTATAATTATCAGTTATGATTAAAGTCCTGATATTAATCTAACCATTCTGCAATACAACTTTAAAGACTGGATCAATTAAAATCTACTAGTGGGACATTCAGACTACAAAGGAAAATGCAGACAGAAATTTTGACCATATAGATTTTCTTATCTCCCATCTTTACACTTTTTAAAGCTTTATATTTGTTTTATGTTGTTTTATAAAAGATTCTGTCTTACTGACAAAGTGAGCTATGAACAAAATGCACCATAGTTTGAGTCATGGACAAGGAAGAACCCAAAAAAGGAAAAACACCAAAAAATAACACCATTACTTTTGGTAGTCAAGTTACATACACACACACACACACACACACACACACACACACACATATAGATGAAAGAAAGAAGGAAGAAAGGAAGATATCCAAGAATAAGAACAAGGTGTTCTCTGGTTTATGAGTTCTCTGGGTTAATACTTCCCTTCTTTTTATGTCTTGAAATCAAGCTAATCCTGCTAAAGACTACTCGAATGCCACCTCTTCATGAAGTCATCTTAATTCCGTTGCCCATACCTATTAGAATCAGTCTTGTTTTCTGTGCTTCCACGGTACTTTTTCAGTGCCTACAGTGTAAAATATATCACACTGAGTGTCTGCTATAGTTTTTGCTGACCTTTCTCACTTGCATTGTAAATATTTTAAATTTTAAACTTTCTCATTCATTTCTTTAACTATCTCATAACACCTTCCAATAAATACAAAAACATAGAAATCAGAGACAAGTGTCTCTGTGTGTGTCGTTGGGTGGGGTGGGGGATCTTTTTGAGACAGAAGAGATGGGGCCCACAAACCTAGCTTCCTTTAGTTAAGGGAAAATGACAAATGATTTATTTTCCATTGTTCTGGACAATCAACTTTGGACAAAAAAGATATATTGAAATGGAGTTATTCTTAAGGGATTATACCATCAACACAATGTATGTAAAAATTATACAAGTCTGAAAGGCCCTCAGAAGCACCTGCCTAAGGTTTTCTTGCCATGGTGACTTTCTGAGGATTAAACTAAGATAAGTTTTCATCTTGTCAGTGTGAATGAGTCAGAGAACGTGGCAAACAAAGGCCTTGGGACTAGGTCTGCCTCTTCTTTTGCTAATCTCATTCACTGCAACTTGAATTTTGAGAAACCAAGAAACCCTGTGTCTAAGCTAATCTGATGGCCACTTATAAAGAAATGCTATCTTACCATCCAACTAACACCTTGTTAATGCCCAGGCTATATCTGAGACACTTTTCAGGGCATAACAGACTACACAGATGAGAAATGAAAGCCATACCCAAGCCACTGAATAGAGTTTATTTCCTTGCTCAGTTTGCTCAGTCGTATCCAACTCTGCGACTGTATGGACTCTAGCCCGCCAGGCTCCTCTGTCCATGGGTTTCCCAGGCAACAATACTGGATAGTGAAAGAAGTAGTGAAAGTCACCCAGTCGTGATCAACTCTTGGCAACCCCATGAACTGGGCCTGCCGGGCTCCTCTATCCATGGAATTCTCCAGGCAATAATATTGGAATGGGTAGCCATCCCCTTCACCAGGGGATCTTCCCAACCCAGGGATCAAACACAGGTCTCCCGCATTGCAGGGAGATTCTCTTACCATCTGGGTCACCAGGGAAGCCCAAGAATACTGGAGGAGCTTGACATTTTTCTTCTGGGCCCAGGGATCGAACCTGTGTCTCGTATGTCTCCTGCATTGGCAGGCAGCTTCTTTACCACTACACTTGGGATGTGGCATTTTCATAGAGAAAATAAAATAAAAATTTGCAAAGCCCCAAAGTGGAAAACCTGAAGGTGGATTCTATCCAGTGTTTGTTTTGAAGGTTAGTGCGCGTTTCTCTGGGGCAGGGGTGCGTGGTGTATAAGGGCCACAGCTGACGAGAGGACGGGTTGCATGGGGGCAGCTGGTTCCCAGTAGCTCTAGAATGAACCTCGTTTCTTAAGTTCTTCTAAATGTTTTAGATTGGTGTTATTTGTTTCAGGAGTTGAATATCAACAACAATGTTTGAAATGACAAATAACTGCAACGGGAGGACCATGTGTTGCCTAAAATTTAACCAAACATTTTATCACAGAAAAGCCTTCTGGGCCATATGGTCCTGCTTGCCTCCTGAAGGACATTTGTAGTTCTCTCTTTCCTATAAACAGTTTAAAGTAACCGTGATAAACATTTTTGCAAAAAGCTAAACTTGCATTTGCTCCTCTCCTGTTGATTATTTGCGATAATAAGAACATGTTTACGCATGCAGAAGCGAAGTTTACGTGGGCAGCCCTAATGCATATAGTCCTTTATGCGGTGACTTACTGCTCGTTTATATTGAGAATGAGAAATGATGAACATAACTTTCTGGACTGACACAACATTTCAATAGCTTCTGTGTACTGAGCCCTAAGTCTCAGTTCATCAGTAAGACATTAGTTCCCAACAGACCATGTTATTAAGGAGAAAGACACATGTCACCTCAGTTATTTCCTTTTTCCCTTCCACGGTTGACCACAAAATTTTTTCCAAGGAAAAAAGTATGAAAATTTTCTTTCCAGAAGCATTTGGAATTTTTAAGGAGACCTAGAACCTCAGGAAATTCTTTAAAGTCATGGTGAGGTTTAACTGAGTTATAGGGACTAAATCTGATTCTTAATATCTGAAAAACAGTACACATACAAAGTAGCAGAATTTTCTCAGGACTTTTTAGAAAGTTCTAGTCAATGAGAGTAGATGCCAATGGAGACTGATATTCCCAAACTGGATATTCCATGAAGATCCCACCCACCCTGCTCATGTTACTTGCTATGGTGATAGTGTCTATTTGGAATAAATGTCTATCTGGAACAAATATCTACTGGGATAGATTAAAGGGAAAATAGTAGGAATTAGAGTGATTTAACGCTGTTATCAGAGAAAACACTATTATTTCTATTCTTAAATGATTCAAAAGGCATAAACAGAATACTGGGAATGGGGCAGACATACTATGTACTGTTGGACTCGAAGCAGACCTTTATCCATTGGGACAGTATCATCTATATCTCTATTCTTTCATCAGATCTTTTGAAATACGTAATGGTTCATAGTTGCGCGCAAGATTGAACTCAAAACTTCTCAGTGTGACACATAAAGACTTCTATAACAAAGTCGATCTATCTTTCTAGAATTAGCTATTCCTACTTTCTCTAACCTCCAACATGCACCCCCCTAGACTCTAAGTAGCTCTGTACTATATATAATCCCTTGGATAAGATGTACCCTTCCATGCCTTGTACCTTTATCCATACTGTCTTCTCATCTTAGAATGCCCTTCGTCCTTTTCTATATCAAGAAAAGGATAAGTCCAACTCCAATATCAACTCCAACTCCAATATTACCTCTTCAGTAATCTCAAAGTCCCAAGTGTCCCCTCTTCAGCTTATAGTATAATTTTTTACATTTCCATTGTTGCACCAAGCATAGCCCAATTTTGATTGACACTTCACTCCCTATGTGTCTTCCCTTCAGCTAGATTCAGAGTTCATTTAAGGCAAACATTGTCTTGTTATCACTGTAGTAGATGCTCAGTTAAATGTTTATTTTCAGAATTCTCTTGACCAGAAAGAAGTCTGTTTGATAGGTGAACATCCAAACTTTTAATTCCCCAAGCAAGTGAAATGTAACAAAACACAAAATTAAACTGGAATTTAAGGATATAAAAACTATTTCCCAGTTTTCCTGATCCAGAGTTAAACATACGGCCAAATATACCTGAAGAATCTTCGCAGGTCAAGAGGTAAAAAGTTGCTATAAACAGCTTGAACTATTTCATCTCTGTCTTAAAAGAGTCAGAGCTGCAGTCCTTCCAAATTTCCTAGTTCAATTGCTAGAGACATGAAATTTTGTGGAGGCACAAAGAACCACTGGATAGAACATGAGTGTGATAAAGGCAACTACTGAAGAGAGAACTCTTCCTCCAAAAAAAGCTCCCCATCCCCCACCACCCTGCTCCTGTGCTGGGAGAGCTCTGCTTTCAGATTTCCGATTTCCTTCTCACTGCCCTCTGCCAGAAGGCAATAGCTGGAAGCAGTCCAGGTTTCTGGATAGAGCCCATGGCATGGTTGCTGCGGCAGGTAGTAAGCTGGGTGTAAAAATGACATCATTAAGCAAGGAACCAGATAACCCTGATGGTGAGATTTAAGGGCAAATTAGACAAGAGATTTCTGCAGCAAGTCCAACAGGGGTTCAAAAGAACGTCCTGCATGTCATTCTCTACAAGGTTCTACTTTGGGGACATCTAGGCAATTGGCACCCCACTCCAGTACTCTTGCCTGGAAAATCCCATGGACGGAGGAGCCTGGTAGGCTGCAGTCCATGGGGCTGCAAAGAGTCGGACACGACTGAGTGACTTTACTTTCACTTTTCACTTTCCACTTTCATGCATTGGAGAAGGAAATGGCAACCCACTCCAGTATTCTTGCCCAGGGATGGGGGAGCCTGGTGGGCTGCCGTCTATGGGGTTGCACAGAGTCGGACGTGACTGAAGCGACTTAGCAGCAGCAGCAGAAAATTATAATTACTATTATATCAAGATATAAAATGGTACTAAAAGATGTCATTCATTGAGAGGTCAAAGAAATCTGTGCATTCCTGTGCATTCCTTTATTTTTTTTTTAATTTTTTAAAAAAAAATCTGCTCTTTTTGTTAAAAAGGAATTGAGAGCAAATCCCAGAGATAAGTTTTCCTCCAAATGGTTCTGGGAGACCGCTTACCTTCTTTGCTTGCCAACTCACTCCTCTTTAGTTCAAAAAGTGGACAGGCACCCAGATAAGTGACTAAACCATGGCAACCAGCTGACCATCACCCCTTCTCTTTCTTAAAGTGCTCCTCACTTTCCTGATACATATCCCAAGACAGAGATCTCAGATACTCTATGGCCTTCATTGAACGCTGCCTTTACTTACATCATCCTTTATCAACCTTAACTTGCAAGGCTGTGGTGAAAATTAAAGGAGGTGAAATACATAAAATAAGTGATGTCCACCCCACATTAGGTGCTCAACAAAATTATTCTATTTCTCTTTAGGTACCTGACAGCCTAAATGATCTCTCTTTGCTCTTAGTCACCTACACATCATGTTGCCAGATTTCTTCCTTTTTTTTTTTTTTTTTGCATGTTTTTATTCTATTTTATTAAAATTTTTTATACAACTTTATTTTTATTTATTTTTTTAATTGGAATAGAGTAGCTTTACAATGTTACCAAGGGGGGAAGGGAGTTGGGATGGCTTGGGCGATTCAGATTGATACATATACACTATTGATACTATGTATAAAATAGATAACCAATGAGAACCACTGTATAGCACAGGGAACTCACTGCTTTGTGGTGATGTAAATGGGAAGGAAATCCAAGGAAGAGGGCATATATGTAAATATACAGGTAGTGGATTATACTTTGCTGCACAGCAGAAGCTAACACATCATTGTCAGATTATAGACCTTATTCTATCTAAAATTCAGTTCAATCACTTTGGTTCGAATGATCTCTTTGCATGGCAGTCCATTCCTATTGCAGAAGTGTACATGATAGCTATGTGGAACTGCCTACCCTTCTGAATATATGTTGCTCTGCCATGACCCCACACTGCTGCATAGGTGGTTTCTTCCCAGAAGTACTAGCTCTCTCTTCTTTTTTTCTATGTTACATTCCTCCTGAAGACTTAACTGAAATACCCTTACTCAGTCATATCGCTATATCCAAATATTTACTGCCACATACATTTCCACTCTTTGCTTTTATATCCCTTCTGTTAGACTGTACATTCCAGCACATCTTATTCATCTTTGATGATACACTGCCTGGTGTACAACAGGGGCTTAATGAATAAATGAATGAGGGAATTTCTCAATGATCTGGTTCAACAAAGTACACTGTCTATGATTACATTATTTTTATTTATTCTTGTGCTTTTAATTTTAAATTTTATTTTATTGAAGTATAGTTGATTTACAATGTTGTGTTAATTTTTGCTCTACGGCAAAGTGATTCAGTTATACATATATATTCTTGTCCACTGTGGATTATTATAGAATATTGAATATAGTTCCCTGAGCTATACAAGGACTTTGTTGCTTATCTATTCTATATATAATAGCTTGCATTTGCTATATGATTATATTGCTTTTAATATCTTTTTGAAAAGCCCCATGCCTAAAAAAATTCAGTGTCAGCAATTTTAGAATCAAGTTTTGTTGTTGCTGTAAGGCTAGAGACACAAGCAAGTTCTTGCTGAGCTCCTGGCATTTTCATTTCGTCAACAACTAATTGCACTTCAACAATTTTAATTTTAAAACCAGTTTCCTTAATATTCTTCTTTCAACTTGTTATTTACTTGAAATAACAATCCGGCTTACATCCTTCCAAAGCATCATAAGTGCACGCGTGTGCGTGCATGCGCACGCGAGCGCGGGCACACACACACACACATACACACACTCTCCTGAAGATTCTCCCAAGATAATTCAATGTGCCGATGACCTTCAAGATGAAGTCAGAGTAAACAAGGAGCACTGCCGGAGAAAACATGTCCTGTTGTCAGCTTACGTGGGGGGATTAAGGGGTGGGGGCGGCAGAAGAGAGCTCTGGGCGGGGGCTGGGGGTACAGAGAACATCTACCGTAAAAGCTATAACACTGCCACCCCCCCCAACTTGTTTACAGAGAGAAAGAAAATAGCTAATTGACGTAGGATGTGGGTGAGCTTGGTTTTCATCTCAGTCTGTTTTTCCTCATCTTGCGGTTGTTTTAGGAGCACATCAGAGCCAACCATTTCCAGCGCTTTAGGGGGTAAAAAGAAATAAAATCAAATAACTCAGAGACTTTGGATCCTTCTCGCAGACTTGGGCCAGCTAAAAGAGCAGCTTCAATCCCCTGAAGCTACCATTATGTAAAAATTATTAAAGTGTCATATTCAAGATCTTGAGATATTACGCTAATTTAAGCCTTGGCTATTTTACGTCTAGTGATTAAATAAAGAACCTGGTTAGAAAGCCCCTTAATAGCAAAATCTTGAGCAAGTGGCAACACACGCTGTGTATGTGCGTGCTCAGTCGCTCGGTCAGGTCAGACCCATGGACTGCGGCCCCCAGGCTCCTCTGTCCACAAGATTCCCCAGGCAAGAATACTGGAGTGAGTTGCCATTCCCTTCTCCAGGGGATCTTCCCAGCCCAGGGATCGAACCTGCATCTCTTGCATCTGCATGTATTGTCAGGTGGATTTTTTTTTTTTTTTTTTAACACTGGGCCACCTGGAAAACCCCTGGCAACACACATTAATGAAAAGCAAAAGAAAATCTTGCATAGGAAAATTTCAAATCCTTTTGCTGGTTTATGTGGTTTTCTTCATCCAGGTGTGTACAACAATATCAATTTGCAGATTAACATAAATTTATTTTCCTACTTTAGACCCAGGTAATAGTACATAACTAAATATAGCAATGATTTCACAGTTGCCTCTATAAATGTTAAACTATGGTGTTAAAATCAGACTTTATTTTTTTTTTTCATTTTAAAAATATGACAGACTCAAACTGAAGAGAACATACAATCTCTGGAGAGCCTGTGTCATATCAACTCATTAAATATCTAAACTTCAAAATAATGTTCTACTGAAGTTAATAATCACCCACAAAAACGTCAACCCCTGAGATGTACATTTCAGAAAAAAAGTCTTCAGAGAAATTCACAATTTCTTTTCTCATGCGATCCATTGTCAACGAACTGTTATCTTTAGCTTTTCAGTTCTAGAGAAAACTGGAACTGGCTGAGACTATGCTTAAACTGGAGAAATAAATATTTATTTCTCTCTTAAATATTTAAGAGAATATTCTCTTAAACTGGAAGAGGATATGCGAGGCAAACATAAGGTAGATCCATCTCTTGGCATTCTTATACGTTGATGGCCAACATGAACTTTTTGTACAAGAAACATGCTTTTTTTCTCCACAGTGACTAACATTTTGTGATTTCATGCCAGTAGAAGGTGGTTTTTTTTTTTAAACTAACCTTGTGATTTTTATTGATGAGCAACGCTTTATACTTCTAGCTGTCACTAAGCGTGTACAGTCGGACATGTGGCATTTTAGAAGAGCAGACAGCAGAATTAAAAAGATCCTTCTCCTGGGGATCTTCCCAATCCAGGGATCAAACCCGGATCTCCTGCATCTCCTGAATTGCAAGCAGATTCTTCACTGCTGAGCCATCAAGGAAGCCCCTCAGTCAAGAAGAGATACTCATCAAATCATCGAGGGCAAGTTTAAACTTTGGATTTTCACTGATGCTGCCAACATGGGCATCTCTGCTGCCAGCAAGAACAGTCATAAATATCAATCACGTGCCAGATGATGTCCCTTGCTAGTCTATTCAAATCCTGAGGCCTAGAAAAGGGAAACTTGACACTCAGCTGCTTTTAAAGACACATCATATTCACATCAGGAAAAGACAGAATAGGTCCTTCTGATACAAGGGTGCAAGTGAACCAAGCGTTATTTCAAATCTGATTCCATGTGCAGCAATTCTGGTTTAAAAACGTTTTGCCTGACACAAACAGTTCCCTGTATGTGGTAAGATTTCAATGAATATCTGGTAACATGCAAACAAACAGAAGTTTAGTACAGAATTCAACAGATTAGCCTGTTGATTTGAGATCTGATTTCCTTTCAAGCCCCTATTCTGGGGATATGGAAATTAGAAAAATAACACATATGGATTTTATGCTTTTTAAATTGCATTATAGTTATGTACAATATTCTATTAGTTTCAGGTATACAGTACTACAGATTGTACTCCATTAAGAGGAAGCAACACTAGGAATAAAGCTAGTGGAGGTGATGAAATTCCAGTTGAGCTATTTCAAATCCTAAAAGATGATGCTGTGAAAGTGCTGCACTCAATATGCCAGCAAATTTGGAAAACTCCGCATGGCCACAGGACTGGAAAAGGTCAGTTTTCATTCCAGTCCCAAAGAAGGCAATGACAAAGAATGCTCATCTCACATGCTAGCAAAGCAATGCTCAAAATTCTCCAAGCCAGGCTTCAACAGTACGTGAAAGATGAACTTCCAGATGTTCAAGCTGGATTTAGAAAAAGTAGACGGGCCAGAGATCAAATTGCTAACATCTGTTGGATCATCGAAAAGGCAAGAAAGTTCCAGAAAAACATCTATTTCTGCTTTATTGACTATGCCAAAGCCTTTCACTGTGTGGATCACAACAAACTGTGGAAAATTCTGAAAGAGATGGGAATAACAGATCACCTCACCTGCCTCTTGAAAAATCTATATGCAGGTCAGGAAGCAACAGTTAGAACTGGACATGGAAAAACAGACTGGTTGCAAATAGGAAAAGGAGTACGTCAGGGCTGTATATTGTCACCCTGTTTATTTAACTTATATGCAGAGTACATCATGAGAAATGCTGGGTTGGATGAAGCACAAACTGAAATCAAGATTGCCGGGAGAAATATCAATAACCTCAGATATGCAGATGACACCACCCTTATGGCAGAAAGTGAAGAGCAACTAAAGAGCCTCTTGATGAAAGTGAAAGAGGAGAGTGAATAAGTTGGCTTAAAGCTCAACATTCAGAAAATGAAGATCATGGCATCTGGTCTCATCACTTCATGGGAAATAGATGGGGAAACAGTGGAAACAGTGACAGACTTTATTTTGGGGGGCTCCAAAATCACCGCAAATGGTGACGACAGCCATGAAATTAAGATGCTTGCTCCTTGGAAGAAAAGTTATGACCAACCTAGACAGCACATTAAAAAGCAGAGAAATTACTTTGCCAACAAAGGTCCATCTAGTCAAGGCTATGGTTTTTCCAGTAGTCATGGATGGATGTGAGAGTTGGACTACCAAGAAAGCTGAGTGCTGAAGAATTGATTCTTTTGAACTATGGTGTTGCAGAAGACTCTTGAGAGTCCCTTGGACTGCAAGGAGATCCAACCAGTCCATCCTAAAGGAAATCAGTCCTGAATATTCATTGGAAAGAGTGATGCTGAAGCTGAAACTCCAATACTTTGATCACCTATGCAAAGAACTGACTCATTTGAAAAGACCCTGATGCTGGGAAAGATTGAAGGTGGGAGAGAAGGGGATGACAGAGGATGAGATGGTTGGATGGCATCACCAACTCAATGGACATGAGTTTGAGTAAGCTCTGGGAGTTGGTGATGGACAGAGAGGCCTGGTGTGCTGCAGTCCATGGAGTTGCAAAGAGTCGGACAAGACTGATTGACTGAACTGAACTGAAGAGGAACTAATAATAATAATAACAACCGCATATTTGCCTTGTTTGGCATAGAGGTGCGTATTTCCAAGACGAAAACATTATTCCTGAAAAACAGATTCACCTGATCTTTTCTCATCTATAACAATGCCACTGTGGAGTCCTGTGACTATCAAGTGCTTGGAGCCAAATTTAAAGTAATTAGGAATCCATATGAAATATCCTCAATTTTGAAGAATTCTGAGGTGGTTTGTAACAGCCAACTAGGACTTTCCTAATTGATTTCAATAAATAAAAATCTTGGGCATCATGAGAAGAAAAATGAGCCTCGGTCATTCTAATAGGAATAAATGAATTAATGAAAAGAGAGGAAGACAAAGCAGAATCAGGCCGTGGCATAGTTGCCCATCTTTTGGGTTAAGTTCATTTTTAGTAAGGATTAATGTTCAGTCCTTCGATCACCCACTGGGGGCACACATGTCACCCCAAAGGAAAGCAAATCAAGTAAATTGTGGAGAAGTTGTAGAATCAAGTGGTTCAATAATCTTGCGAAATGAAGAGATGAACCAGCAGAACTGTTGGGGAGATTCTTTTGTAGACAGGGCACATCAGTAAACGGCCTGATTTCTGGCTGTTCCTATGTGGTCCTTGGGTGGTGCTCCGACTTGGTAATACCTTTCAAGAAACTCCAGGGACGGCTGCCTCCCTCCCCACATTCTCTTTGAATCACCACTTTAATTATGGCAGCAGCTCGGAAAGACTTCTTTCTTTGGTCTAACTCCAGAAATCAATTGTAGACTTTTATTTAAAGCTTCCAGGAATCTTTGAGGTGAGTTAGTCCCACCTCCTACTCTACAGGGGAAGTGGACAGGCCCAGAGGGGCAAAATGACTTGTTAATTTTTTTTGGCTGCATGGAGTCGCATGTGGGATCTTAGTTCTTACATGGGAGCTAACCTACACCCCTTGCACTGAAACTGTGGAGTCTTAACCACTGGATTGCCAGGGAAGTCCCCAAATGATTTTTAAAGGTGGCTTCTTTGGTTAGATATGCGCTTTCTGACTGCTGGATTTCCACTGCTCAGTAGCATCTCTTCTACTTTTGATTTGGAAAAACTGTCACACTCCTAAGGAGAAACGTGATGCTCTTCATCACGGCATTGGGGAGTAGACAGAAAAATACTGTGGAAGTGCCTGGGATTACCCAAATATGGGTTCACCCTTCGGGAAACGCTTGAATCACGTCAATCCATTAATAAGTCAACTGGTTTAATGACTTGGCTGATGGTGCCTTGGCACTTTCACAAAGTAGAAAAGTGGAAGATGAAAATGTGTTTCATCTATTCAAAATGCTGTGCAAGTAAAATGATTCATCAGTGGTAAACAGAAGGAAGTTATGTTGTGTATCTCAATCTCCAGGCAGTATGAAAGCATTTTGCCATCGATTCAAATCCAAGACAGGAATACATGGAGAGTCCATAATGTCAGAAGTTACTAGACTATTTTCTAGAGTCACACTTTTTTTTTTTACTTTGAATTTAAGAAACTTCATAAACAAAATGCATTCCAGGAAAGCATGACTTCCTAGCAAAGGCAAGACCAGGTTGATATAAATGACAAACAAATCGTATGTAGTCCTCTCTCTAGGATTGTTTAGTATCTAATATGTAGATTGCTAGCTGTTATTGTGGGAAAAAAATATACATAAGCCCATAAGGCAATCTAGAATCCTTACTAGGAATTTGTGTTCTTGCAGAGAAATTCTGGTACAAAAGGGAAACTGTAAAATCCACCCTTCAGTTCTTCTCCCAGACACTGTAACCACCGCTGTCTTGCTGTCTTAGCTGCTGCTTTTTCCAAGTTCCCTTCTATTTGAGCTCCCAGGTCTATTTCTTTCTCTTGCTTAGCTTTAGTTTTTATTTTTTACTGTATATATTTCAAGCATGCACTGTTATAATTAAATAACCACATACACTACAAAGTAATTACCACTACCAGTCTAGTTTCCATTCATCACCATACAGTTGACCCCTTTCACTTATTTTGCCCATGCCCAACTCCCCAATTTGTTTATAATTATCTGTACTTCTTTTTTTTAATTGGAATCTAATTGCTTTAAAATGTTGTGTTAGTTTCCGCTGTACAATGAAGTACCAGGTCCATCTTGTTGCATCTGTTTATATGTAACAATTCCCTTATTTATCTCTCTTCCACTATTCCTTTCCTTATCTTTCTAGTTGTTTATCCACCATGGTTGTTTGCCCCAGGGAAAGATTTGATACATTATCAACTTAACTATTTAAAGTGATGGGAGCAGATATGTGAATGGCCTGGTTACTTGTTGGGCCTCGGGTTTATGAGGATGTAAAAGACAAAGGGAAAATGATCATTTAGTATAAAGACAGATGTATGCTTTCCTGCTCTCAAAGATACATTTAGCATCTTCCACAATCCTCCACCAAATATTATTATACTTTACTGAATACAAAACTCACTTTATCCCTAGTTTGGAATCCATCACCTACCTTGATTAGACTAGTTCAAATTTAGCTTGGCAACCCTCTGAAAAGAGAGTAGATTCAACAGAATCTGTTTTTCACAGCATGTCCTCAAACAACTTCTAATCTTGATTTTCTCTTAGTCAAGGTACATTATTTTGGGTACACAGTGAAATAAGCCTTTTGGCCCAATCACAAGCGTTTGATCCACTGTCAAGGAGGATTTTGAAATTTCACTGAAATTTTTTCAAAAGGGAAAACAACTGGGATTTTGGAATATCTCAGGGGCAACGTGGGTTTTACTTTCAAAGCTTTCCTTCCAGGGACTTCCATTGTGCTGCAGCCCTAAGTGAGATGGTTCACCTTTTCCTTCAGTGGAAAGAAGCAACAATAGGACTGCTTTGTAAGGCACAAAACGATGTAGGCTTTCCAAAGGAGGAGGACGTGAAAGTGCCAGAGAGCCGGAGGGCCATTGCAGCAGAGAGTGGATCTGACTTCCTCTAGCTCATAATGAATGCAATTCTTTTAAGTTGAGGTTCAGGTAAACCTGCAGAAGGAAGACAGTCTTGGAATTGGTGCAAAGCAGGAGGTGGGAGTTGGGGGCGGGGGTAGAGAGGGGCTCAGTGTTTAGTGGGGAGAAGTGGACCATCTTCTCCTTTGTGTAACTGTCTTTCCTGTGTTACACCAGCTGGGTAACAACTGTGTGTTCCGCAATTGATAGAAATGGCGAAGAATTCACCTTCTGTATGCTTTGGGCGTGGTCAGTGAAATTTATCCTTCCTTGAGTGAAACATGAATGGGATCCTGCGGTAGAGAGGAAGAGCAACTGTCATTCATTAAGAACTGACTTTATCCATGCACTCAACTGAGAGCTTTAAAGACATTTTATTTCTTTAAACTTTTTATTTTGTATTAGAATATAACTCATTAGGGCTTCCCTGGTAGCTCAGCTGGTAAAGAATCCGCCTGCAATGGAGGAGACCCCGGTTCAATTCCTGGGTTGGGAAGATCCCGTGGAGAAGGGATAGGCTACCCACTCTAGTATTCTTGCCTGGAGAATCCCATGGACAGAGGAGCCTGGTGGGCTTCAGTACATGGGATCACAAAGAGTTGGACACAACTGAGCGATTAAGCACAGCACAGCACATAGCTGATTAACAGTATTGTGACAGTTTCAGGTGAACAGCAAAAAGACTCATCCACACATATACATGCATCCATTCTTCCCCAAACCCCCCTCCCATCCAGGCTGCCACCAAAATGTTTTATTTTGAAGTCGCAACAATCCTGTGATAGTTAAAGTTTTTTACAACTCAGTTTTTATGAGAAAATTAAGTATCAGAGGTGAAGGTCCTACAGTGGCAAAATGCAGCCTGTAACCCAAGGTCTTTGATGCCTTTTTCTTTTGGGGCCAACTGTCAGCATTACACTTTTAATTTGTTTGAAAAACCAGTTGGCTGTTGGAATGTTTTCTCCCAAGTTTTCAAAGGAAAAGCTGCTTTCTGAAATCTTCAAGTACCCTTGAAATCAGAGGAATTGTCTTGATATTGACATAAAAAGTGAGAGGAAGGTTCCCTCTCACTTCCCAGGTGGATAAGCAGATTCCCAGGTGGATAAGCTAAATGGATTCAGAGAGCCAAGTATGTGCTTCCTGTAGCCTGGATGTTTGCTACCACGGAGATGGTACAAACATCAAGCAGGCCACAGCCACTGCCAACTCCTCTGCGTGTGCTTATGTCATAGAAATCTAGCCTAAAGCGTGTACCAACCATAACTAGCAGGGAAAATGCCTAATTTTAAATCTAAAACTGTTTTCTTAATCTCTGAGTATGTGACCAGTAAAGACCTCTTCTCTATTGACTCAGTGCCAATATTTTAACCTGAAAAACAAGATCATTAAACAAGAAAAGAGTGAGGATACTGATAAAAAAATTTCCCTGGCTTTAACTGTGATTAATGAACGAGCAAGCTTTTCAGAATGTGAGAAGAAAAGGTCTTTTCTTATGAATACACAATTCTAAGTCAAATTCTCCTTATGAATTTTTTGTGTGTGTGTGTTTGAAAAATCTTTCATTTAAAACCAACATAGCCATGTTCAGGCAAGTCTGAATACATGTAACAATATCTTTATATAATCTCACTAAGAGAAATATCCAGCTGTTTAATTAATAACATCATATAAAGTGAAGATGGCATACATCCTGGTGAACTCCTACCTTTTATCCTCTGTCTCAATGTTCATTGAATCACTGTGTTACTGAGTTTGTGACATCACAGTCTATCACCATGGAAACAACTATGATGACCCATGTTATCCTGTAGCACTTCTAGTCCTCATTTGGTTTTCTTTGCTAAGTTCAGCCAAATCAAATTCATTTATCTTCATGAGTTAAAAAATGCTCTCTATAATAATGACATGACAACCCAAAATAATGATAGTTTTTAAAGTACTCAGACACTAGTAAAATTAAAAACATAGAAACAGCCATTTATAATTCTACCTCTGCACTTCTCAGTGGCTAACTTTAATTATTGTCAAACATACATTTCATTTTCACATATTTATAAACATGGCACTGTAAAATAGCCTTTAAATTTTAATATTATAAGTAGGTTTCAATAGTGCTTAGTTATGATGACTTTTTATCTAGTTCTGATGTATTCTGAAAACAACCTTTTATGTCCGAAGAATAGGATGGTTTGCTAAATAGGGTTTAAGGAGTAAAAGTCAAGATTGTGAGAATGTTCTGTTTTAGAGAGGGACATACAAGTTATTTCATTTTATTTCTTTAGGTTCCACAGTTAAAAGCAAAATTAAGGCCTTTTCTCTCTTTTTAATCATAAATCAGTGAAGATTTAGAAAACAAGACTATCATGAACTTCCTGAATGGAAATTACCAAATAAAAATTTAGATGTAATCAAGCAAACCTAAGTGCCTAAAGCAAATAAACCACAAATTATGAGTTTTGTATCGTTATTACTCAACACAGAGTAGGTACTCAACAAATGTTATCGGAAATAACTTTATAGAAAAAGCTTTGAGGAAGTAAAACAATTAGCGAATTTATAAGTTACAATTCTGTTTCCATTATTACTTTGAAGGCTGAATTTGTGTGACATTAGGGGAGAGAGATCTTGTAATACATAAAAACAATTTTACGTGATCTTGGACAAGTTTTTCCATAGGTATCTGGTTATTAAGTATAAAAAATTATTTTTATCCAAATTAAAAACTTTTGCTCTGGAAAAGACCTGGTAAAGACAATGAAAGAAAAGCTACATACTGGGAGAAAATATGTGTAAACTATATATCCAATGGAGGACGGCTGTCAAGAATATATAAAGAACTCTCAAAACTCAACAGTCAAAAGCAATCCAATTAGGAAATAGGCAAAGGCAGGAAGAAACATTTCACAAAAGACAACATACAGATGGCAAATAAGCACATGAAAAGAGGTTCACCATCAGCAGCCATTGGGGAAATGCAAATTAAATCCAAAATGAAATATCCCTATACACCTACCATAATGGTTAAAATAAAAAGGTGACAACATGAACTTCTGGGGTGGGGGGAATGTAGAAAAACTGGGTCACTTTCACATTGCTCTTGGTGATGTAAAATGGTACAGCAATGTTGCAAATATTCTAACAGTTTCTTAAAAAAAGAAAACTAAATATGCAATGACCCCTCAATTATACTCTTGAGCATTTTCCCAGACAACTGAAATTTTATGTTCATGCAAAAACCTTAGTACATGAATATTTATAGCAACTTTATTTGTAACAGTCCCAAATTGGAACTCACCCAGGTGTCCTTCAGCCGGTGAATTGTTCAACAGCCATCCCATGAAATACTATTCAGCCACAAAAAGGAATGAACTATTGAAATACACATAATCTGGATAAACCTCCAGATAATTGTGATAAGGGAAGAAGCTCCACCTATTTATGTTGAATGGCAAGAGTCAATTCCCCAAAGTTATAGATGAGATGATCCCATTTATATAACCTTTTTTAAACAACAATATTAATGTTTGGCAGGATTTAAGATGGGAATAGGCAAGAGAAAAAAGCACATGTGGCTATAAAATGGCAACACAAGGGATTCTCATAGTGATGAAAATGTTCTGTGTCCTGACTATATCCTTGTTAATATCCTGCTTGTGATATTGTAAATAGTCCTGCAAGATGTTAACACTGGGAAGAAACTGGGTCAAAAGTACAAAGGATCTCTCTGTATTTTTTCTACAACTGCACATGAACCTAAGTATCCCAAGTTTAATTTAAAATGTTATTTCTAAGGTGGATGCTGTTTTAAAATTTACAAAGGGTTTCCACAAACAACATAACATTTAAAGGAGTTACCTATCAAAAGTGCCTATCATTATCCTGGGTGGGAGGGGAGTCTGAGGGAGAATGGATACATTATATGTTATGGCTGAGTCCCTTGCTATCCATCTGAAACTAACACAACATTGTATACTCCAATACAAAATAAAAAGTTTTTTTTTTTTTTTTTAAAGTTCCCATCATGTTTCCAGAGTGAGCTCTGCACATTGAAAAAGTGTAGCTCATTAAGTGTAATAAAAATATTCAAAGAAAATGAATTTCAATCAAGTATTTCCTTTTGAAAACAGTACTCAAAACTGTAGCAATTGCCTGAGAAATGGTGATGTTACAATAGAGAATGAGAGTAGTTAAATTCTGAAATTTACTTTCAAGGACAATCTTCATTGCTAAGAACTCCGAAATGACAGTTTCCTGTTCATCGGGCAGTGCTAAGGTGTTTTATAAGATAATGCTCTTCCATCCTCTTACCCTAAATCTTGGCTTTGTTAAAAACCAACCAGATGAAATGGAGACTTCTGGTGCAAATAAAGAAGCCCCTGTAGGATTTTCAAAAAAGTATTCAACCATCCAATGGAAGTTTCTTCAGTTTATTATATAGGCAGGCCCTGTGCTGGCCATGGAGAGACAAGATAAACATGGCTTAGTTCTTGCTGTTAAGAAACGCGTGCATAAAGGAAGGAGAAACACTTCCCTAGTAATAGACTTTTTACAATATAATGCAATAGGTGCCAGGACAAAAGAAATCACGAAGGGGAGCACACAGGAGGGACACTGTGTTCCGACTAGGAGCTGGGGCAGGCTGGGGAAACTGGGGACTTTCCCAGATGAGTTGGGTCATGAGCAATGCATCAGTGTCAGCCAGGTTAAACAAACACACACCCACGAAGAGTTCTAGAAAGAACCTAGAGCCTCGATTTGGATAAATTCTGTGTCTGAGTGAGCTTAAGGGGTAGAAGATACCCTAATATGTCTGAAAAATGAACCCCAAATCTCTCCCATTCTCTCCTGAACATTATTATGCTCATTGGAACACATCCATGAATACAGTCCCAAAGACTCTGCTACTGCCTGGCTGGGACACATTGTGGCAGAGTTGTGATGAAGGTGTTGGCGCTGAGGCTGCCATAACACAACAGAATCTTCTTTAAGTGTGTGCGTTTAATATTTCCAGAGAAGAGAATGACAACCCAGTCCCGTATTCTTGCCTGGAGAATTCCATGGCCAGAGGAGCCTAAGGGGCTACAGTCCATAGGACCACAGAATCGGACATGATTGAGTGCCCAACACACACTTTAGTATTTGGTCATTTGAGGTACAGCATTGGTACACTGTGACTTTGACCCTTAAACAATTATTTTTTCTGTATTATTAAGCACTATTAAGTCACTGGGATCTCCAATCAAATAAATATACTATCCTTATATAATCATCTATAATAACTCACACAGATCTAATACACAGAGCTTCATCTTGACTCAATGATGACAGCTTAATCAACAATGGTTTTACATCCAAACAGATCTTGGCACAACTCTGTCGAAGAAAGAACATCATCTCAGTGATCAGACTCATGTTTACGTAAGCAATGAAAGATGAAGATGGAAAAAAAAAATCTGAAATCTAGAGGTTCTTTCATAAATCATTGTTGGGAGAAAACAAAAGGTACTTGACAACTATCAAGCCAACTTCAGCTTCTCATTCTTTTACCAAGCAAATCATCTGTTGAAAACTTCAGAAATTAAGATTGGGGAATAAAATGAAAGGACACACGTTTAGTGACAGTATTAGGCTTGGACCAATTCCAGAATTCAAAGGATGGAAAATGATAGATAAATAAACATTACTAAAAGAATCTTTATTTTGGCCAGGAAAAAAAAAAACTGATTTTGTCAATAAAAAATATTTTCCTGTAGAAGTAATGGTATGTGTCTATGAAAACAAGTAACAGCTAGATTTTCCTATGTTAGCATGTACTAAAACATCCCAAAGTACGTCTACAATGATTAAAAATAAACTATTCATGAGTTATCTTGACTATTAGTACTTTGAAGTTGTTTGATTTTATTTTATATTATTTGATTAAAATAATATCTCCTGACTGTGGAGTTTGCTGTGGCAAGCGAGTTTTTTTGATCTGCACGGCAAAGGTACAACACTGAGGTTTGTAAACTGTTCATCAGATACATTGACAGAATTACTGATCGTTCTAACAGCATGACCAGCAAAATAATAGCTCACACTGCAACTGCAGAAGGGACCTAAATGAAGTGTCTGGATTATACAAAATGAACTTCTCCAGCTCTGCCAAGAGACAGAGAATTGTTTTGGTCAGTCCACCAGAGCAATGAAAACAGCAATCCCCCACAAAGCCACCCACTCATTGACTTGAACTAATATGGTATTTGTGAACTTTATTTTCCTTCCATTTGGCTAAATAAAGGTGCCTTTAAATGTGTCTCCCTGGCTTATTGGAAGAAATCCCTTCAGAATAACAGGGCTATCTTTGCCCACCCAACTAAGGAGGAAACCAATGAGATTCTGGGTTGCCATGATGTCAGCTCCTAGAACTGGGGCCATACATTAAACTAGAAAGAGTCTGATTCAATAGGCATGTACCCACACACCTGGCTCCCATCTTGCCTACCTGCCATCTTTAGTCATCCATCTCCATTTTTAACTCATCAGATAAAACACCAGCACAGTGTCTCCAGAAGGCCACTGTTCAAATGCAGCTGGGAGGGGATGATCACTGGCAGTCTTCTCTAGCCTCATTCCTTTAAATTTTGTTGTCACAGTAGGTCACTGTCACTCTGGGAGGCAGAGAGTATCAGCAACTGAGGCTTTGGGCTAAGTTGCAGTGGTGAAAGGAGAACAGAATGAGACAACAAAGTCTAGGAGCCTGGGCACCAGAAAGTCCTGCTCCAGGACAGGAGATCTAGGAATAGGTCTCGATCTGGGCTTCTGGAGGCATTAAGAGTTCAGTAAGTTTGATTCCCATCTGTCACATGTTAACTGCACAACTCTGTGAACGTCACTCCTCTGAATCCTGCATTTTTTTCACTTGTAAAATAGGTGGCCATTCTCCTCTTTATTTTCTGGAATTAAGAGACAGCATGCTCTCAGCATTCCAGGGTTGTGCCTGACACACTGTGGTTGCCCAAGACCAATTTTTCTGAATGAATAACATGTGAATAACTAGTTCAGTGCCTGATTCATAAAAGGTTCTCAGTAAATTAAAACACTGAAAAATGCCCAAGTTTTAACAATGAGAAACATTCTAAAACTGGGACACAGCTATGATGTGTAGGGAAGGTCATTCATCTCTCAACCCCAGGGAGAAAAGGGGTCTATGCTATTGGAAATTTTTCTTACTCTTGACCAAACTTAGGACCCTTCCTAATCCCAGTATCAACCACTGAGAGTGAAAATTGGCCGGTTGAAAAGAGAGGTGAGTTCTAACATCCATTCAGAGTTGCATAGGTGAGAACCGCTCCTTCCTGTTGCCAGGAACCAAAACAATACAATTTACAAGACAGAACATTTTCCACCTCTCTGCTACACGCATTTAGCCTTTTCTATTTTGGTTCACTATGAATCTCTAATTATTCCCCTTCGTGGAGTTGAGAAATCAGAGCACGAGGCAACCTGGCTCAAAGAATGAACCCTTTCCTGAACAAGGACAATTGGAAAAACTACAAGCTCCAAAGGGGAAAAATGCCCTCCATTTCCCGAAGAATGCTAAAAAGGCTGCAATTAGCTCCGTTTCTAATAGTTTCCACAGCTCTGCTACTGGACGTATCTCATCTTTCCGCCACGAGCCTGGTAAGAATTGCCTGCATTTCTAATCTCTCCTCTAACCTTTTGGTCCCTTATCACATCCTTCCTAATTGCAGGGGTTGGGGAGTCTGTTGGAACCTCCTTTAGAGACTTTCTCATTCTGACACCTCATCACATGTCCCTTCTAATCGATGCTGGGCTGCTTGGTCCTCAAATAAAGGTGATAGGAAACAGAGCCTTAATGTGTCTTTCCCAGCCCACCGGAAGGAATTTTCCCTCCCTGCACTCTGGCTGTCCACATTGACACAGCTCTGTGGGCAGACAACATACACGAGGAGCTACCACCCCGCTCCCACCTCACCTTTTGACATCCCCTCAGGGATATCCACACTGTTGTAGACGATGACCACAAATATAACAAATCTTTCCCCTGAAACACAGTCATCCCATTCTTTCCGCTTCCCTTTGGCTTAAGTCAGTAAATTAAATTTAATCATTGTTTAACTGACCACCCCTGAAAATGCCTCCTCCCCTAAATGAGATCTGCCAAGAATATCCAGGGTCAGCCCAGGAAGAGTGGACAGCACAATTAATATTAAATATCATGTGATATGGTGGAAAAGGCAAGGACTTTGATATCTGGAAAAATCGGAACCAAATGCTTCAGGTGACTATATAGGCTTGCGCAAATCAGGTAAGCCCTCTAAGGTTCTGTTTCCATATTTGTAAAATGAGGTTAATGGATGGGGCCTATTTAATAGGGTTGTTGAGAGAATTAAGTAAATGAATACATGTAAAACAAGATGAGAACCTGCTTCGTGCATAATCGTTGTCTATTTATCAATACATCACTAAATATCAACACATTTAATTGTTATCAATATATGCTATTTGCAGGGCTCCCTAATGATGAGAGGTATACCAGGTGCCTTCCAAGAAACCCACCGTGCATACATGCATCCTGCCAAAAATCGACCTTTCCTGGAAACAGAAGAGGACAATTCCACAATTAGAAATTCACTGCTTTCTTCACTCTGTATAATAGGCTCCAGTTTCATCCACCTCAAAGAAACACACCAATACAGTATACTGATGCATATATATTTAGAAAGATAGTAACGATAACCCTACATGCGAGACAGCAAAAGAGACACAGATGTATAGAACAGTCTTTTGGACTCTGTGGGAGAGGGAGAGGGTGGGATGATTTGGGAGAATGGCACTGAAACATATATAATATCATATATGAAACAAATTGCCAGTCCAGGTTTGATGCATGATACTGGATGCTTGGGGCTGGTGCTCTGGGATGACCCAGAGGGATGGTACAGGGAGGGAGGAGGGAGGAGGTTCAGGATGGGGAACACGTGTATACCCGTGGTGGATTCATGTTGATGTAGGGCAAAACCAACACAATATTGTAAAGTAATTAACCTCCAATTAAAATAAATAAATTTATATTAAAAAAAAGAAATTCACTGCTTTAACCTTGGTTTGGTTACTTGCCTTCCTTTAAAACACAAATGTTTTGGGGAAGGGCAACATACTAAGCTAATAAACAGTAATATTTACCATTTGTGAAGTAATACCTTTTAGGTACTTGTAGCATTTATTTTAGCCTGCTTAATAATCCTGTAAGGTAAACATTATTCCCACTGACAAAGTTCACACATTTATGTTTGTGAGGATAATCAGAGCAAATATGGTGTCACCTAATCAAGTTTATTTTTCTTTTCTTTTCTTTTTTTTTTTTTGTAAAATAAGTGACGGAATAAAGGCAATCTGAGATAGTGATAGGCTAATAAAATACAAAATAAGTCTAGTCTGGGGTATATGGAGATCCCCTTTCCAGGTGGGCTCTGACCTTGGAAACAGGTATTTCTGAGGACCTCTACTTAAATGTCTCTGTAGCTGCTTTGCTGTTAACACATTATTTACGGAAAAAAAGAAAAGCATGTCCACATTTTCAGTGATGAACGTAATATGACAATGCAGTTGCCAGATACTACAAAAAAGTGTGTGTACAGGGGTTACTGGGAGGCATTTCAGTCCTGAGTTTGAACAGAAATGCTCCTATAGCAGACTTTCTCTACAGCTACCCTTAACCTCACCCAGAACCTTCAAGCTCCCATTACTCACTGAGGCTGTGCCCATGTGTTCTTTAACCATCATCCAGGTTTGTCCTAGGAGAAAGCAGAACATATCATTCATTGCCACTCATAGATATGTTACTAGATTTCTCCTTAAGCACAATGAAGTAGACGGAATATTACAACATCCCCTGCTTCGTTGGTAAGAAGAAATAATCCTATATTCAAGAAATTCAGGATTCTTAAGGGCATTGTGAGGACCTCCCTGGTGGTCCAGTGGTTAAGAATTTGCCTTGAAAGACAGGGGACGTGGGTTTGGTCCCTGGTCAAGCAACTAAGATCCCACATGCCCTGGATAAACTAAGATCACGTACAGCAACTGCTGAGCCTGCTCGCCACAACTACAGAGTGTGTGCAGTGAAACGTTTCAGTTTCATGCATGATGCAGTGAAAGTACTGTGCGCTGCAAGTAAGACCCAGAGCAGCCAAATTAATAAGTAAATAACTTTATTTTTAAAGGGCATCTTGAAGAAGACTGTAGCACTCATCACTTGAAAGGGAATTCATGTGGCCCGAGAATCTGGCCTCAGGTGATTTTATGTGGTTCATTAAATGAGTCAAAATTAAGTTGCAAAACCTGCCAACAATAATAGTAGCACTGTCCTAAGGCTGGAGACACACTGATTTGAAAGTGCAAGTTATGGTAGCGCAGTCAAGAATGGGACTACGTGATTTCACTAAGCAACTTCCTTGCCCAATGGAACCTACAGAGCATTCAATTTCCATACACACATGTCACTCTCAGACTTAAGTTGTTTGACCTGCAAGAAAAAAGATTAGGAAAAACAAAAAATTATGCACAGACACCATGGAGATATATACTTGAAATAATAAACTTTAATTAATTTACATTTGTTCTTTTAAAATGTACATGATGACCGTCATGAGCAATGATAAGGACACAGAATTCTGGACAGACAGGAAGTGGATGGATGGGAAACCAGGAAACAGATGTAGTAGGTCCGATGTCTGAGAAGAAATGGCCACATTGTAAGAACTTCTTCTATTGCAGTTTATGATGTTTCATGCATGAGTATCAAAACAGACAGAGAGAGAAAGGGAAAAAATGATTAAAATGAAGTTCTCATTTTCTTGCATTGGAAAACAAAGTTTTACTTCTACCTGGATTATTAATTGTGTATCTCTAGTCCAGGTCATGTACTAACAATTTCCCTATAATTAGACACATACATATCTGCATAAGCTATTGCCCAAGGGTCTAGGTATTTTCTAGCATTAGTAATCAGCAGATAGCAGGTGCTATGCCGCCAGTGGGCAAAAGGCCTCACTATGTTTGGGCCAACATAGTAAAAGGAGGCCATGGATGTTTATGATGGGGCAAGGGCTTTGTCCTAGGAAGCCAGAATCTCCAGCCATTTACCTTCTCACTTTGGTCCACTTCACCAAGCATGAAGCCACTGCTGCTTCTGGCCAATTTCCCTGTTTGGGCTCCATCATTCTATAATGCAAAGAGAAGAGAAACTCTGGATAAATATCCTGTATATTTCTGATCCCATTTGTGTTGTCAAACATACAACTTTTTCTTTAGTTATTTTTTTGGGGAAAAAAATACACACATTTCCTTCCACTTTCATTGTTAGACCACTAAGGTCCAATATCACTCTGTTGACTTGCATAAGGTTATACCCTGGTGTCAACACAGCCAATGATCATTTGGAAACTTAAACCCATTGAATGGAGTAAATGAGCTTCCATATGTAATACTAATCTATGCTTTCTAAGAGTGGATGAAATATGACTAGGTCCTATGCCCAAAGCAAAACAAAAACAATTAACTTACCTGGTATGAGACAGTCTGTAGACATTTCTCTTGTCTTGAACCAACTGTCCCAGAGACAGGACAGATCCAACCAAGAGACATCTTCAGGTGAGCTGAGGGGTCCATGAAAACCCATTACTGTTGCTGCAACAAGCTGAGTTTCCATCATGGAGTGATGTGGTCCTTGGGAACTACCAGGGTGCTATCATATGCACAGGTGCTGTGGACTGGCTGAGCAGTAGTTACTGGGTCCCTGGTTTTGGTAACTTATTAGTGGAATCCAGCAGCTGAGAGAGCAGACAGGAGCTCTGGTCCTTTTCGTGAAGAGGGTTGTCCTCTTGTGTGTAAGTGTGGAACCATCAAGCAGAAAATCCTGTAGTTCTGTGGATGGTGCCCATCCTAAAACCAGGTTATTCATTTAAGTCTCAGGTTGAAATCTGCTAACAAGGTCAGACTACACATTCCAACAGTGAAACCCTTGCTTTAGAAGCAGTGAAGCTGATGTCCATAAGCACTGTTTCCTGATGGATGTTTTAAGAGGGATCTATAAAGGTTTAAAAAAAGAGAGAAGAAATCGCTCAAATGAAGAAAAGATATTGGGGTTGAGGGAGTGGTGGATTTTACTGTGATTCACTCCTACCTGCTTCCCCTCATGGGGGTTAATTATATTTTCCCGAGACACTAACATCAGACTTGGATTGGCCTTCACTTCTGCCAAAATAGACAAGGGAGAGGAAGTGATTCCCAGGCAGAAGTTTAAGTCATAACTTGTATTGATAGTCCACCAATGTGTTTGATGTAATACACATTGGTATTAAAAGATTCCTCCATCATTGTGGGCCCTTCAGACAAAATACCATGGAGCAGAACTCCCTGCTAACAACTATTGGGCATGTAGTGTAATTGGAAAATAAACTTTGGTTGTTTGCAAACTGCCAAATTTTGGAGTACTTTGTTGCCATGGAACAATCTAACCTGCTCCAGCTGAGAACAACTTGGAGGAAAACAGCAGTGTGGTTGAATCTGTCTCCATTTCTATTTTGTATATAAGCTCATCAATATAAGTAAACACTGCTTAGTTCCCTTGCTGTTGAGCATCTTTCTCCATTAGACGACGGAAAGAGACATTATCCTGCCTCACACATTTGAAGTATCTCATAGTCAGCTGATAAATTGGGATTCATCAAAACCTCATTGCTCATTTTTTCATCACTGCTGAAGGAGCTATCAAATTGAAGGTAATCAAATGGATTGAAAACAGGTCTACCAATGAGCTGTTATCCCCAAAATGCTCATGCAAGAAAATCTAACCATCTATATGTATGTAATGACATCTAAAAGGACAGCAAATGTTGGGCTAACCAGCCTTTGTCTCTTTCCCCCACTCACAGCTCCTCTGCTACAGAGATTTGCCCATGAGGCCCTGGAAAGGCATCTTTAAATGTTTCTCTGAGTTGGTAAGAAGAAGCTCTGAGTGGCTGTGCTCCCAGGGGAAAATAATCAGGGCTATAGAAAACCAGAAAGAGCAGTAAGTGAAGGGAGAGAAGCCATCACATTTAATGCCATTTCTAAAGAAACAGAAATATTTAATGACTTCCTTGAGTTTTTTTTTTTTTTAATGGAAAATGATACACTGGAAAACAGTGTGGTAGGAAAAAGTAACTAACATCACAATGGCTTTCCTAGATTTTCCATCATCTGAAAGAGTTAAACCTACCCCAGATGGGAGGCACAGCAGATGGGGGCATTCCGATGACTTATAACCTTGGATAATAAAATGACCTAAGACTCTATTTAGAGAAATAGAACAGCTATACTTGGGCTGTTTATAGACTCAGAAATATCATGATAAGCAAACGCAGGCAGTTCAAAGGAATGATGAAAAAAAAAAGATAAGTGGATAAATAATGATCCGATGTTGTTGCGAAAAGGCAGCATAGCTGTTGCATTGTTAATATAAACACAGATGACCTTTCATTTGCTCAACTTTCGTCTTCGAGACAGGAAACAGCAACTGATTTTTATCGGACAAGTAGAATCTTCCACTTGCTTCTGCTGGGCTGACTTTATGGTGTATGTCAGAGCCCAGTCATGTTACTATCTCTTCAAAGCCCATGCTGAAAGCCTGATAGGAGCTTGAAAGGGAAGCTTATCCCAGGCATAGGCTTTGTGGGCCCCAGAGACGTTGAAGCTCGCGTCACAGGTCATAGGGTGGGAAGGCAGGGTGCACGTGTGTGGGGGCATGGGGAGTGGAAGGTGGTGATCAGACAGAAAAGGGCCTCAGTTACATTTCCGTGTACGTATTTGACCAATTCATCTTTTTCACAAACTTAAACATCCTCTAGGATAATGTTTATTACTTAACAACAAATAAACACACCCTGGAGCAATTGTTTTGTACATGAAGGGAGGTAGTGAATCCTATATTCTGGACATATGATGAACTTAAACACTCACAAAGAATTGTTTATGGATTACACAATATTTTTGCGTCAGAAGGGTTTCAAACATCTGAACGACATTTTCTGTTTCTGATCACAACGAGTCAGGTCTTTTTTCTTTTATAGGGTGCACTAAGCATGCACTCATCCATCCTGGACACAACACTTTAAAAATCCATGCAGGTAGTTCACGGCAACCCACGGTGATGGATGAACATTTTTTCCTATCTCTTCACTGGAAATCTGTCACATTGTGATTTCATAAACTTTCCCCCAAATGAAATTACCTAAACTGACTTTAAATTTTTTGAGGTACAGTCTACATGGTCTGGGCTCCAAACAGATCCTCTCAATACAAAATACACTCTTACTGTTCTTACTAATTAAATATTTCTCACCTAGCATAACACTTGTTATGTTATGCTAGGTGAGAAATACGGGCATGATAAAGGACAGAAATGGTATAGACCTAACAGAAGCAGAAGATATTAAGAAGAGGTGGCAAGAATACACAGAAGAACTATACAAAAAAGATCTTCATGACCCAGATAATCACAATGGTGTGATCATTCACCTAGAGCCAGACATCCTGGAATGTGAAGTCAAGTGGGCCTTAGAAAGCATCACTAAGAACAAAGCTAGTGGAGGTGATGGAATTCCAGTGGAGCTATTTCAAATCCCGAAAGACGATGCTGTGAAAGTGCTGCACTCAATATGCCAGCAAAGTTGGAAAACTCAGCAGTGGCCACAGGACTGGAAAAGGTCAGTCTTCATTCCAATCCCAAAGAAAGGCCATGCCAAAGAATGCTCAAACTACCGCACAATTGCACTCATCTCACATGCTAGTAAAGTAATGCTCAAAATTCTCCAAGCCAGGCTTCAGTAATATGTGAATCATGAACTTCCAGATGTTCAAGGTGGTTTTAGAAAAGACAAAGGAACCAGAGATCAAATTGCCAACATCCGCTGGATCATGGAAAAAGCAAGAGAGTTCCAGAAAAACATTTATTTCTGGTTTATTGACTATGCCAAAGCCTTTGACTGTGTGGATCACAATAAACTGTGGAAAATTCTGAAAGAGATGGGAATACCAGACCACCTGACCTGCCTCTTGAGAAATCTGTACGCAGGTCAGGAAGCAACAGTTAGAACTGGACATGGAACAACAGACTGGTTCCAAATAGGAAAAGGAGTACATCAAGGCTGTATATTGTCATCCTGCTTATTTAACTTCTATGCAGAGTACATCATGAGAAACGCTGGGCTGGATGAAGCACAAGCTGGAATCAAGATTGCCAGGAGAAATATCAATCACCTCAGATATGCAGATGACACCACCCTTATGGCAGAAAGTGAAGAGGAACTAAAAAGCCTCTTGATGAAAGTGAAAGAGCAGAGTGAAAAAGTTGGCTTAAAGCTCAGCATTCAGAAAACGAAGATCATGGCATCTGGTCCCATCACTTCATGGGAAATAGATGGGGAAACAATGGAAACAGTGTCAGACTTTATTTTTTGGGGCTCCAAAATCACTGCAGATGGTGATTACAGCCATGAAATTAAAAGATGCTTACTCCTTGGAAGGAAAGTTATGACCAACCTAGATAGCATATTCAAAAGCAGAGACATTACTTTGCCAACAAAGGTCCATCTAGTCAAGGCTATGATTTTTCCAGTAGTAATATATGGATGTGAGAGTTGGACTGTGAAGAAAGCTGAGCACCGAAGAATTGATGCTTTTGAACTGTGCTGTTGGAGAAGGCTCTTGAGAGTCCCTTGGACTGCAAGGAGATCCAACCAGTCCATTCTAAAGGAGATCAGTCCTGGATGTTCATTGGAAGGATGGATGCTAAAGCTGAAACTCCAGTACTTTGGCTACCTCATGTGAAGAGTTGACTCATTGGAAAAGACTCTGATGCTGGGAGGGATTGGGGGCAGGAGGAGAAGGGGACGACAGAGGAGGAGATGGCTAGATGGCATCACCGACTCGATGGAAGTGAGTTTGGGTGAACTCCGGGAGTTGGTGATGGACAGGGAGGCCTGGCGTGCTGCAATTCACGGGGTTGCAAAGAGTCAGACATGACTGAGCAACTGAACTGAACTGAACTGATAACACTTGTAGAAAATGCTTTTATTTTATATTTCTCTATAGCCATTACATAGTCATAATCCTATTTCCTTAGACACATGATGGACGATTTTTCTCAGGCTGTACCCACTCTGGGGCTTCCTAAGTGGCTCAGTAGTAAAGAATCTGCCTGCCAATGTAGGAGCCGGGGGTTTGATCCCTTGGTCAGGAAGATCCCCTGGAGGAGGAAATGGCAACCCATTCCAGTACACTTGTCTGGAAAGTCCAATGGACAGAGGAGATTGGTGTGCTCCAGTCCACGGGGTTACACAACAGCTGGACACAACTTAGCAACTAAACAACAGTAACAACCCACTGTGACCTGCTCAGAGACAGACAGTGTTTCTCGTGGAAAGGACTTCAGTCACATCTTCTAGCTTCCAATCCTACCTCTGTATGTATCCACACAAGAATCATTCCTAATCAATGTATTTCCATATAGTTTTTCCTAAGCCTCCAGGCCTTAAGTAGTAGGAACTTTACATGCCAGTACTAGTAACTACTTATTTAATCAGAAACAATGCTGCTGCTGCTAAGTCACTTCCGTCGTGTCCGACTCTGTGCGACCCCATAGACAGCAGCCCACCAGGCTCCCCTGTCCCTGGGATTCTCCAGGCAAGAACACTGGAGTGGGTTGCCATTTCCTTCTCCAATGCATGAAAGTGAAAAGTGAAAGTCAAGTCGCTCAGTCGTGTTCGACCCTCAGCGACCCTGTGGACTGCAGCCTACCAGGCTCCTCTGTCCATGGGATTTTCCAGGCAAGAGTACTGGAGTGGGGTGCCATTGCCTTCTCCAGAAATAATGCTACTATCATCTAAATCAAGAGTTGACCATTGTTTTCTGTAAAAGGACAGATAGTACACATTTTCGGCTTTGTGGGCAATATAGTCTCTGGGCCTCTGCTGCAGTTGAACAGCTCTGCCATGATAGTATGAAAGCAGCCATAGATGTAAATAAATGATGGTGTTCCAATAAAACTTTATTTACAACAGATGGAAGCAGGTGGTTTTGGCCTGTGGGCTGTAGGGTGTTGACCTCTGATCTAAATCAGACAACTTTAGCCATACTAACAAGTGCAAATCAGATTGTCATCCCGGTAATATCACACTCACTAATGGCCTACACATTTCCCCTTAGATTTATGTAAGAAATGTAAAAATTCAATACAGTATAGTTGAAATTTGCTAAGAGAGTAAATCTTGAATTCTCTTCACAGGTTAAAAAAACACCACAATTCTCCCCTTGCTTTTTTTTTTTTCTTGTATCAGTATAAGATGGTGGATCTCAGCTAAATTTAATTGTGGTAATCATTTTGCAATGCAAGTTAAGTTATACTATACACTTTAAACTTATACAGTGTGTATGTCAGTTACATCTCAATAAAACTGAAAAATATCAATATGGATATATAGAACTATTATTTTCTAAATAGGTCCCAACCAAAACTATAATTCAAAAAGATACATGCAGCCCAGTGTCCACAGGAGCCCTGTTTGTAATAACCAAGACATGGCAACAACCTAAATGTTCATCAACAGATAGATGAATAAAGAAGATGTGATTACACAATGGAATACTACTCGGTCATAAAAAAGAAATAATGCGATTTGCAGTAACATGGATGGACCAAGAGAATATCATACTAAGTGAAGTAAGTCAGAAAGAGAAAGATAAATACCATATGGTATTATTTATATCTTGAATCTAAAATATGGCACAAATGAACTTACCTACGAAACAGACAGACTCACAGACAGAAAACAGACTTGCGGTTGTGGGGGCATGTGGGAAGGAAGGACTGGGAGCTTGGGATTAGCAGATGCTGACTGTTACATATAGAACAGAGAAACAACAAGGTCTAACTGTATAGCACAGGGAACTATATTCAATATATTGTGATAAACCATAATGGAAAAGAATTTTATAAAGAATATATATATATACATACATGCATACATATATATATAACTGACTCACTTTGCTGGACATCAGAAATAAATACAACCCTGTAAATCAACTAAACTTCAATGAATGAATAGGTCCCTACTACCGCTGTTAAGAAAACTGACATTCCATCTTCTGCCCCAAAGCACTTATTTCGTGGCTGTTGGCTACTGATGCAAATGCCACCCAAAAGAGATGCATTTAGATGTTTTCTTCTGGACTTTGCAGCTAAGATAGGATCATTTCATTTGATGTCTTTTACATTCAATAGTACCTGTCTAGTCCAGATGGGTTAGAGAAATGCTACTGATAGTCAATCACATAAATGTAAAGCTGTGGAGGGATAAATCATGACAACAGCTACTTCTTAATAAGTATCTACCATGTCCCAAATATTATGCCAGGCCAGGCACAGCCATATAGTACCTCATTTATCTTCACTACATCTTACACATGAAAAAACTAACACTCAAATATATGAATTGCATCACCCAAGATTCTAAAACTAATAAGAGGCAAATCTGGGACTTAAACCAAGTCCCTTGATCCACTCCACATGCTCTTTGCATTAAAATTATAAGGTCTCATCTTGATCTTCATATCAATGGTTTTCCTGATTCCTAACCACAAAATTGATGATCAGTGTTTCTGATCTAACTGAACATTAAGAAAAGTACCTTTTGTTAACACTCAAGTAGGGATGTTTGAGAAACTGAGAGTGAAGTGTATTGGGCCAGCGGGCCTACGGAGGAATATGGCATCTTTTAAATGGCAATGATGACCCATCTCCTGGCTGGTGTGGGACTTCTCAGCTCTAGAAGCTAGTGTGCCCTACTCACACTGCTCTTCGGTGTCAAGTTTGTGAAATGTATTGTGGACGCCACAAATAATGGAAGGAAACAAAGGACATAGAAGCTTAAGGAATAGATGGCAGAAGACTGCTCACTCTTAGGCGCAGAAAGCAATTAGAAACACACAGTCAGGCATATGGACGTCCTGCCCACGTCAGCTGCGTGGATCAGGGTCAGGCACTGCTGGACGGTTATCTAGAAAGAGTACTGAGGAGCTGAGCAGAAATCATACCTTTGCAGACGTCCAGATACCAGGTGTCCCAATACTGGCTCAAGATAATTTCTTATTCCTCATTATGCTACTCTCTTAAAGGGATTTGAGGAAAATATGTTATGGCAGGGTTTAATGGCAGGGTTTAAAACTGATTAGTTGACATCCAATCAAAAAACTCTGGGGTGATGAACTTGCCAGAAGGTAATTCAGCATAAACTAATCACAGGTGTCTTCATAAAAAAACAAAACTGAATCCAATATTTGAAAGCAATATTTTAAACAAAGAAAAATGAAAAACACTGGTGAGTGTGTGTGTGTGTGTGTGTGTGTGTGTGTGTGTGTGTATTGAGGACTTGGCCTCTTGGGCAGTCAGAAGAGGGGAAAGTCCTAACTTTTGTATTAGAATAATGCTGACCTTATAGCTTTGAATTACTTGAATCTTTGCCCAAACATGTGTTTGCTTTCATGTTGACCAGGCCTAGTAAATTTCAGCATAATCTGTCAGTGAAAAGAGAAATATGTTGCCTGTGTGTGGCTGTGTGAGAAAGATGAAATGCTCTGATGAAGTGTGAGGGCTCCTCAATTACCTGTCCTGGTCCTGAAGACAATAAACTTTAAAACATGTCAAACTGTGAAAATATTGCTGCTGAAGGGAAAGGCCACCCAATGGAGAAATCTCAGTTGTAGAGCAGGGCTCCTTCCAAGATGGTTCTCTCGAGGGTGGTCTTTGGGTCAGAACAATCCTTTGTAGAGAAGTGCAGCTAACCACTTGTACTGGGTCACTGGGGGCATCTCCAAAGGGCTTCCCTGATGATCTAGTACATTGGGAGTGTGAATGAGTAAGTAATTTAAACCACGTGAAAGTTTGGCTTCTTTTTCAAAACGACAGGAAAGCCTCATTATATCATCGTCAGTTATTACACAGATGCAAACAGTGTGCTATGAGTTAAACCAGGTCCCCAACACATAACAACTGTATTCAGTTATAGTCTGATACACCATGCCTAGAATGTAACGTAAAATCATCAGACATTCCATTCCCCTATCAGCCCTGCAAAGATCAAAGACACTGACAATACCCAGTGTTGGCAAGGCTGAGGGCAAGCCGGCAGGCTATTACAGTGCAGGTGGGAAAGAGTCTGGTGTGAACCTTTTGGTGGGTAGATGGGTGAAATGTTTAAAAATGCATCATCTCCAAGTCTTTTCACTCACTAAGTCCACACCCAGGGGTTTATCACAGTGGGAAAATTGGTCAAGAGCTCAAAGATGTGTGCATGAGATTCATCAGAACACTGTTAAGAAGGCAAAAATGCTGTAAACACCCACAGCATCCATCCATAGGATATTAAATGGTTTAGAAAATAGTATATACCATCTATAGGGCTTTCCAGGTGGCTCAGTAGTAAAGAAACCACTTGCCAAACCAGAAGATGTGGGTTCAATCCCTGGGTTGGGAAGATCCCCTGGAGAAAGAACAGGCAACCCACTCCAGTATTCTTGCCTGAGAAATCACGGACCGAGGAGCCTGGTGGGTTACAGTCCATGGACTTGCAGAATCGGACACGACTTAGCAGCTAAACAACAACATATCATCTATGAACTATTTTGCAGAGGAAAACAATATTGATATATAACTGACAGGAGGAATCACCTGTGAAATTGTTATTTGTGAGGAGTAAAGCAGGAAAGTTATAAAACAACATGGTTAATAGGTAAGTAGATCATGTGCGTGGCATACAAACACTAGCTACTTCAGGGTAAACGAATCTGGAGTAAGGTTTTACTTCTATCCTTCTACTTTTTATGTCTTGCTTCTTCCACGTATCTGTATTAATCTTTGTAAATCAGCAAAAATAAAAGATTACACACAATCAATTTAGTTGTATTTTCCTTTCCTCTCTCTAAGCACCTGCAAGATGAAGATGCCCCACTGTGTATGTTAAATGATTTGCTTTTTTCCCAAGGAAAGCATCATCACAGGGCAAGACACACAGGAAGAAGGAGAGTTTATTTTGGGGTCTGTGGCCTGTTGATACGCACTGCATTAGCTACTCTAAAGACAGAAGAATCAATAACTTGGCCCTAATAGCTTGTTAATCATCGTGCAGAACTTAAGGTGGCTCACTTTTATAAAATAATCTTGGAACAGTAATAGCCTTGCTCTTTCACGTTGCTTTTCTTTCCAAGGGCTTTATTAACATGACCTCACTCATCATGGGATGTAACTGTGAGTTCCAGCCGCCCCTGGGCAATTACCTTCCATTTTAAAGACAGAAGCTCCAGGTTCAGGGAGGGGCAGAGTTTGGCCAGAACTGACAAAGGCTATGCCAGAAGTGGACAAGTAAACTATTTTTCTGCACTTCAGCCACTGTGCTACGGTCAGTGTTTTCTATTTGTTGATCCAGGGAATCAATGTTTGAGCATTTCACATTTGTCCCCTTCCCTATATGAATCTTCAAAAACAGTCATTATGATTCACATAGAATTTTCTCTTTCTTTCTCAATTCTGGGGTCGGGGGAGGCCTATGCTAAAGGATTTAGACAGGTTTGGTTTGGGAAAACTATTGTATTTCATATCATCTATGGATTTAGAAAAGGCAGAAGAATCAGAGATCAAATTGCCACACCTGTTGGATCATAGAAAAAGCAAGAGAGTTCCAGAAAAACATCTACTTCCTTTGATTGTGTGGATCACAACATACTGTGGAAAATTCTTCAAGGGAATACCTGACCACCTTACTTGCCTCCTGAGAAATCTGTATGCAGGTCAAGAAGTAACAGTTAGAACCGGGCATTGAACAACAGACTGGTTCCAAATTGGAAAAGGAGTACATCAAGGCTGTATATTGTCATCCTGCTTATTTAAGTTATATGCAGAGTACATCATGTTAAATGCCAGCCTGGATGAAGCACAAGCTGGTATCAAGATTGCTGGGAGAAATATCAATAACCTCAGATATGCAGTTGACACCACCCTTATGGCAGAAAGCGAAGAGCAACTAAAGAGCCTCTTGATGAGAGTGAAAGTGGAGAGTGAAAAAGCTGGCTTAAAACTCACCATTCAAAAAATGAAGATCATGGTATCTGACCCCATCACTGTATGGCAAATAGATGGGGCAACAATGCAACAGTGACAAACTTTATTTTCTTGGGCTCCAAAGTCACTGAGGACGGGGACTGCAATTGCGAAATTAAAAGACGCTTGCCCCTTGGAAGAAAAGCTATGACCAACCTAGACAGCATATTAAAAAGCAGAGACAGTACCTTGCTGACTAAGGTCTGTCTACTCAAAGCTGTGGTTTTTCCAGTAGGCATGTATGCATGTGAGAATTGGGCCATAAAGAAAGCTAAGAAATGAAGAATTGATGCTTTTGAACTGTGGTGTTGGAGCAGACTCTTGAGAGTCCCTTGGACAGCAAGGATTTCAAACCAGTCTATCCTAAAGGAAATCAGTCCTAAATATTCATTGGAAGGACTGATTCTGAAGAACCTGATGCAAAGAACTGATTCATTGAAAAAGTCCCTGATGTTGGGAAAGATTGAAGGCAGGAGACAAAGGGGATGACAGAGGATGAGATGGTTGGATGGCATCACTGACTCAATGGACATGAGTCTGAGCAAGCTCCGGGAGCTGGTGATGGACAGGGAAGCCTAGTATACTGCAGTCCCTGGGGTCTCAAAGAGTTGGACACAACTGAGCAACTGTACTGAAATGAAAGATGAGCAAAGGTGTCTGATGGTATATTAATATCAGAAAGCCCTATGTGGGTTAAAATGTCACACATTCCTTGTTGTTGTTCAGTCACAAAGTCATATCTGATTCCTCGTGACCCCATGGACTACAGCACACCAGGCTTCCCTGTCCTTCACAATCTCCCAGAGCTTGCTCAGACAAATTCCTACATGTCTGTAATTTCATTTTTAGCTGAAGAGTATGACCAAATACCCATCAAGCAGCAGAACCTAAAGGATGGGTGGTCCCTCTAGAGAGCTCTTCAATATCGAAGACACAGCTAAGGATATCAACTCTTTGCCATCAATTCTGGGTGAGCCCCCTGGAAAAGGCTGGTTGTAGAAATTGTGCTGGGTCTTCAAGAGGAAATAAGCAAAAGGAAGTGTTTGGAGTGTCTTTTTCTCTTGAAATGTCAAAATAAAATGAACAATAACCAAAAACAACCCCTTTCTCCCCACCACAACCGTTAAACACAAGACAGCATAAGTCTCCCTGTACGGAGGCATATACTCCTTCTTGACTCCTCCAGAGGAGTCTTCACACCAGAAGTTCTCTGCTTGCATCCTGTTAGCTAGACATAAACACAGGGAGTATGAGGCAATGATGTGGACTCTGGGCACTCACCCTTATAAGAGGATCGCCTTCCAACAGAAGAATTCTTAATCAGAGTCAGGCACCCTGAGTTCTCTGATGCCATTGACTGACACCATGAACTGAGTCCTTTCATGTTTCCATCTCTTTATTGGAACTAGTACAACAGAAGCAGCTCAAGATTAACAGGGTGTGAGGACACAATGAGAATTTACTCCACAGATTTGTCAGAGAGTGGACAGAGAGACCAGGTTCAGTCTGCACATACAGAAGAGAATAAATAGACACCAGGGTAAGGTATTTTCACCAAGCTTGATGTTGTAGTGATTCTAATCGCTTATTTACCTTAGCATGCAATATTATTGGAATTGGTATTTTTAAAAATGTTTTGAATTCTCCAAAAGACAAATGTGAGATGTATAAAAACTAAGAGTTGAACTATTACCACACAAGATGAATAATTTTAAGCAATTCAAATAGACTTAGGATGAACTACAAATTTGGCCCTCTGTCCTGACCATCTTTTCCTTGGCTCCTTTATCTCTCTTGCCTAAAGGGATTTAGAGCTTGGTCTAATAGAACAAACTCACTGAGGGTCTAGTTTTGTTTTTATGTGAATGTAGGCCAGTCACTTTCAATGACTCCTGAAGGAAGGCAGTGGTGCAGAAAACACGCTGCATGCATGAGAAGTCATTTCAGTCGTGTCCAGCTCTTTGTGACTCTATGGACTGTAGCCCACCAGGATCCTCTGTCCATGGGATTCTCCAGGCAAGAATACTGGAGTGGGTTGCCATGCCCTCCTCCAGGGGCTTCCTGACCCAGGGATAGAACCCACGTCTCCTTGCAATGGCAAGCAGATTCTTTACCACTGAATACCACCTGGGAAGCCCCAGAAAACACACCAGATGAGCTGTTATTTTGGTGTCTTTTTAGAGAATACATTCATCATCCAGAGATTGCTAGCTCTTCTACCATAAAAATGAAATTTCAGTCCAGCAACAAGGTCAGGTACCATAAGATCTTACTCACTTATATTCCCTGAGACTGAAGTGGAGCTGGAATTGAAAGCTGTCCTTTATCTCCTTCACCTTTGCTTACCAAGTTAATTGCCCTGTTTATTTGTCTATTTCCACCTTTTAGTTCTGATCTTCCATAAGAACTCTAAGAAATGCATCTCTCAAGTGCTGAAACATATTCTCAAAAACACAACCACACAATGTCCAACACCACCTTCTGAGCTAAGAAGGACATAAAGTTTAAGAAAAAAGAAGTACAACGATAATAATGTACACATTCATTGTGTGAGATGTGTTCATAAATGTCGATATATGAAGAGCATATCTCAAAATCAAGAAAATCTAATGCTTAGGAAAGCTCATCAAATTTCAACAAAACATTTCACCTTCAAATTTCTACACTTATTTGTCAACTGAATTACAATGCTGCCCTTTAAGGATAGTTTGGAGTCAAAGGAAAAACTGTTTCTTAACATACAGAATTACTGACAAATCAATAGCTTTATATTCAACACACTTCTGTCTTGGCAACAATTATTTGTAGGTGTATGTATTTCCATCTGATTACCTATTATATTTGGGGGTACTTTATTTAAGACGGCACCTTACAAGCTTAACCTTTTAATGTCCAAAACTGCCTTGTCTGTGGTCACAGGTGGCTACTGAAAAATTGAAATGTGGCCTGCTGAAATTCAGATGTGCTGTAAGCATAAAATGCATACTAGATTTCAAAGACTTAGTGTGAAGAAAGAATATAAAATACCTCACTGATATTTTTTAGATTGATTATGTGTTGAAATACAATATTTTGGGTATACTGAGCTAAGTAGATTGTATTATTAAAATTAAGTTCATCCCAGAAAACTAGCCAATCTGATCACATGGACAAAAAAAGAAAAAAAAAATTAAGTTCATCCATTTCTCTTTCCCTTTTTTAATTTGGCTGTTAAATTTTTAAAATTATATATGTAACTTACATTATACCTTTATTGGACAACACTAGGCCTCTTGATGAAAGTGAAAGAGGAGAGTGAAAAAGTTGGCTTAAAGCTCAACATTCAGAAAACGAAGATCATGGCATCTGGTCCCATCACTTCATGGGAAACAGTTGGGGAAACAGTGGAAACAGTGTCAGACTTTAGTTTTTTGGGCTCCAAAATCACTGCAGATGGTGATTGTGGCCATGAAATTAAAAGATGCTTACTCCTTAGAAGGGAAAGTTATGACCAACCTAGATAGCATATTGAAAAGTAGAGGTATTACTTTGCCAACAAAGGTCTGTCTAGTCAAGGCTATGGTTTTTCCAGTGGTCGTGTATGGATGTGAGAGTTGGACTGTGAAGAAAGCTGAGTGCTGAAGAATTGATGCTTTGGAACTGTGGTGTTGGAGAAGACTCTTGAGAGTCCCTTGGACTGCAAGGAGATCCAACCAGTCTATTCTAAAGGAGATCAGTCCTGGGTGTTCATTGGAAGGACTGATGTTAAAGCTGAAACTCCAATACTTTGGCCACCTGATGCGAAGAGTTGACTCATTGGAAAAGACCCTGATGCTGGGAGGGATTGGGGGCAGGAGGAGAAGGGGACAACAGAGGATGAGATGGTTGGATGGCATCACCGACTCGATGGACATGAGTTTAGGTGAACTCCGGGAGTTGGTGATGGACAGGGAGGCCTGGTGTGCTGCGATTCATGGGGTCACAAACAGTAGGACACGACTGAGCTACTGAACTGAACCGAACTTGCAGATGAACGAATTTATCATCCTGATTCAATAACTGCAATATTGTTGAGCATTATAAACAAATATTGCAGTTATTTTTAAGTGCTTAAAAAACTTATATGAGGATCTTAACTTTCAAAAATGATGTATTTATCTCATTTTTCTCTATTTCTTCTATTGATTTTGGTGACTGAACTTATCACTAGGATTTATCTTAAAGCTATTATTTCCGTTTTTCAAGATAAGTGCAATAGAGTTGATTTGGGAAAGGTGACTAGAAAAACACATCAGTGACTAACAACTAATAAAATATACTTTCCAAAGCATAACAGGAAAAAAATCCCAAGGAGGAATGGCATTAGAACTTCGTCATAAAATATTTTAGCAGAAAATTAAGTCTTTAGAAAAAGGGTGTGTAGCTTCTTCCATTTTCTTTGCTGTGGCCAGTATAAATCTTGAGAATATGCTAACAGGTTCTTCTCTGAAAGAGCAAGAAAGGAAGTCCAGTTAAAAAGAATAAAGTTCACAGGGAGCCCAGCCTGGCACTCTGTGATGACCTAGAGGGTTGGGATGGGATTGGGGGAGGGAGGTTTAAAAGGGAGGAGAGAAATATATATTTATGACTGATTTGCACTGTTTTATGGCAGATACCAATACAACATTTTAAAGCAATTTTCCTCCAATTAAAAAATTAATTAAAAATTACCATAAAGAATTGGAGAAGGCAATGGCACCCCACTCCAGTACTCTTGCCTGGAAAATCCCATAGACGGAGGAGCCTGGTAGGCTGTAGTCCATGGGGTCGCTAAGAGTTGGACACGACTGAGCGATTTCAATTTCACTTTTCACTTTCATGCATTAGAGAAGGAAATGGCAGCCCCCTCCAGTATTCTTGCCTGGAGAATCCCAGGGATGGGGGAGCCCGGTGGGCTGCCATCTATGGGGTCGCACGGAGTCGGACACGACTAAAGCGACTTAGCAGCAGCAACTATAAAGAATTATATCTCAATTAAAAAAAAGTGATTAACTGGTAGAGGCAGTTTTCAAACCCAGAGAGTTTGGTGTCAGACTTATGTTATTGACCACTATCTCCTGAAGGCTGATGCATAAACATTTCTGAATCATTGACCCCTATTCTCATTTATTGGGTTTGACACCATCTTTAAGCTCTTTGGTTCTGTGTCAACATACAGCAGTTTTATTCATTTGTTTGTGTGCATATGTGTGTGTGTAGGTTAATTAAAATTATTTTCAGACAGAAAAAAGAAAAGGAATAATGTTCATGTACCAGATGAGACATATGTGAGGGACTGTAGTCAACAGAACACGTATATTTAACCATTGAACATGAAGGTTCCATGGAGTCTTTCTGTGTATCTGAATGTGTGCTAATATTGTCATGGTCGCTATGGTACCAGACAGGTCTCCTCTTGGGTCTCACCCTCTGAGAACATTTTGTTTTACAATACTATCCAGAAAACCAAGAAATACATCCCTCGAGGAAGACAATGAAAGATCGGGCATTTAGTTGCTCTCTGTTACTCACCAGTTCTTGCTCTTGTATTCTAATACGTATTAAACTGGGGAGAGTTCACAGCTCCCATTGCCAATTACCCAGGAGCGTGTTTGATCAACACTCTCAGGCTGTCTAGTTACCTGAGAGTGACTAAATCATTACAGAGCAGCTGATACTAGTGCTGTTTTTCCATCTCATTTACATCTTGAGTAGAAGGCACACCCCCAACAGACTGAGCTGCTCAAGACCAAGCTTTTCTAGTAATTCTAAAAGTGTTTCCACGTCCTGTCACTCTGCCTAATGGCAGCGTAAGCCAAGGCCTTTCCCTTTTTACCTTAACTGCAGGCAGAGATTCATTTGCATGACTTAAAACCTCACACCAGAATATTCATATTCAAGATCATCTGGCAGGCTGGCTAAAACACCAGCAAGCTGGACTCCAACCCCAGGGTTTCTGATTCAGGCGGTCTGGGGTAAGGCCAGAGGACCGGCTTTTCTAACAAGTTCCCAGCGATGCTGCCCATGGTGGTGAAGAGACCACACTTCTGAACCATTGCCTTAGACATCCATTCTGTTAGTGTTCCCAGGTATGTCCTCAGGAAATGGGCTGGGAAGGAAGGAAGGAAGGGAAGGAAGAAGGGAGGAAGGAAGGAAAGAAAGAAAAAGAAAGGAAGGAAGGAAGAAGAAACAAGTGACCAAGAAGCAGGGAAAGAAAGAAGGATGGGAGGAAGAAAGGAATGCAGGAGGAAGGGAAGGAGAAGGGCAGGAGGAAGGGAAGGAGGAAGAAGGTAATTATCCAAATGTCAGTAGAGTCTGTAACACCTAACACTTTTATTATCTCAAGGTCATTTAATACTTCAGATTACATGAAGTATCACTATACACTTTTCCAGGTGACGGATATGAAACTTAAAGTGGATAAATAACTATCCAAGCAGTTACACAGTCAGTGGCACAGTCATGCGAACCCAAGCAGGCTGGTTTCAAAGCCTTCACCACGATGCTATGCTGATCGTTTGGCAACTTGCTCAGCAAAGTGTCTAGAGTCTGTACTGTCACGCTGGCCATTGTCCTATTAAGAGTTCCCAGAGTCATCTCTCTGCTATCAGGCTAATTATACAGCAATCAGCAGAAGCAGAAACTAAATAATGAGGTGATGTGCAAGGGTCTGTCTCTAATTCTGTTAATTTGTACTTGGCCAACCATAGTTTTCAATAGGGTGAGTAATTTTAACACATAGGATGTGAAAACTATAGCCTGTGATGTAGGGATCAAATGGAATGAGAATGAAGGTTGCAGGAACTGGGTGGGGTTGGGGGGTGATGCAAGGAAAATTAAAATAAAAAATGTATAAAATATATTGGAATAAACATGGAGACCTGGGAATATGTATAAAGGTAAAGACTAGAGAATTTGTAGCTATTTCTATGAACTTTATATGGTTTTAAGTATCCACGTTCATATATTGTTTTCCTGTTAGAGATACTGACAAGTCCATCAGGGAATAAACATGGGGCTAAACTGTTCCCTTCAGGATTCTCTGGTGGCTAGAAATAAACTGCCTGCCAATACAGGAGACATGGGTTTGAGCCCAGAGTTGAAAAGATCCCCTGGAGGAGGAAATGGCAACCCACTCCATTATTCTTGCCTGGGAAATCCCATGGACAGAGGATCCTGGTGGGCAACAGTCCCTACATGGGACCGCTACAAGGGATCGCAAATGAGTCAGATACAACTTAGCGACTAAACAACAATTGTTTCCTTCACATAATAAACACAATGCTTCAGATAAAAGAAAGAAGCAAGGAAAGAACTGAAGAGAATGTCAAATTCAAAACACTCAGCTAAACATAAATTAACTGTGCATTTTGCAAATTCCTTCCCTTCATACCTCCTTTTGTGAAGTAAAATCTGCCATTTATAGACCATATTCCCCATAGAAATACACTACAGAAAATTGACCCAATACAGTAGAGTTTTGTCAAATACTTTCCTTCAACAGAAGCTTTAATTTGCTGAGGAATATATGATTGATCTTAGTTTATCTGTTTCGGGAACCTACCACGACTTTTGGCAAGGGCATTTCTTCTTACCCTTCTCCTGCTATTGATATATAGCTGTCCTTTCTAATAATTGTCATGGGGTTCAGGAGAAAAGGGGGATTATTTATATAAGTGAAGGTTTTAGAGGCTTGAGCCCAGCCCAGTTTGGATCAAGAGGGCCTGTGAGGCGACACATGGTCTGTTCTCACTGGCCGAAGTCCTAAGACATTCTATCAGGCTCCTGGGCATCACTGCCTTGAGGGGCTCAGAGTGGCTGAATTAGTTTCAGGATCTTTGGAAGCACTACGATGGCTGGCTCTGCCCACTGGTCCTCCAGCCTTGGCTAATCTGCATTAGGGTTAGATCTGAAATGTCAGGAAAAACACAAGACCCATCTGTTCCACTGCAAGCTGACTTAACTAGTTCAGACCACCTCTGTTCAAAATGAGAGTAACCTGGGGGTCCTCCTTAACTTGTAAGGGCAATAAATCTCCCCAGTGTATTTTCCCTGCTTGTTGCCTTTTTTTCCTTTGCCATTCGAAATAGCGATTCCTCAGTACAAGGTTGCAAAAAGTTTTGGATTGTCACTCACTTGGGTTGTCCTTCCAGTTTGTGAAGCAGAAGGATCAAGCTGAAGGCTTTCACAGGCAACATGAGTCATAACAGAGTAGCCTGAAAAAAAATGCCCTCCCACATCACCTCTGACAGAGAGAGAAAGGAATGCTTCAGAGACTCTCTTGGCAGAATATCTGATTTTTGAAACCACCTCAATCTGAGTTTGCTCCTTTGGGTTGCCATTGTCTCTCTTCTGATTGTATGGATAACGGGTCTGAAAAAAATTGATTTTTAACTTGGATTTCCCTTTAAGCCATTTTTCACAATCTGAGGGTCACCAGATGTTCGAGTTCAACACAACCCCTGATCTCAAACAGAATTGTATACAGAAGCCTGAGACGTAGCTCATGTAAGTGTTAAAGTACTTTGGTTGAATTCAGGTAAATTGTCCAAGACTCTAATCCAAATCTGGCCCCTCGAGGACTTCGAAGGAGCTTTCAGGACTCCCTAAGACACAGTGTGAAAACAAGTTATCTTCAGGTTCTTCATTTTAGTGATGAGGTACCTACGGTTGGGAAGATCCCCTGGAGCAGGAAATGGCAACCCACTCCATTTTCTTGCCTGGGAAATCCAAGGACAGAGGAGCCTGGTGGGCTACAGTTCATGGCGTCGCAAAGAGTTGGACATCAACAACATAAGCTTGGTGGGTTTTGTTCCATGGTCACATGTTAAATCAGTGGCAGGTTTAAATCAGAAACTAAGCTTTTTACTCCCTTTTAGCCCTCTCTGTAACACAGTGAGTCCAGTGAAGGTATGTTTTCAGATCTAAGAATTAGATCTGCATTAAGAGAATTATTCTGGTTAAACAAACAAACAAAAAACACCACTTCTTGTCTTGAATCAAACTATGGGAAAACATTCCCCCTAAGCACACTGTATACAACCTGATCACCTGTGTGCGAGTAAAGGAGTCCTGCCCTCTGGGATCACTGAAGTCTTTAGCTGGTACAGGGACTGACGATGGCAGGTCCTGGCACGGTCCTCCCTCTCCTCCATCCTGGTGTTCTGCTCCACAAACTCTCTGAAGACACTTCTGTCTCTTTTCCCAAATCAGTTTATTTGCCCAGCTAATCCATGCAAATGCAATAATATGGAATAAAGTGTTAAAGGGTTACTCTTCAGAGAATATATTTTCTAATTATCTTTAAATTAAAGGAGCATTTTAATCGCCAGAGTTTCAGGCACTGTGGAAAGAAATGGGAGTGATCAATTTAAAGCAGCACTTATTGTTTTCTTTAAATGAGATAAAAATGCACATTCAACATTGAAAACTTGGAAAACAGGAAAACAAAAATTATTACTTCACCAATCCAAAATAATTCCTGTTAACATTTTCATTTCTTCCCTCTCATTATTGCAATGTACTTATACATGAATTCTTTTTCTCTATAAAGAGGATACCCTCCTGAATATAATGCCTTGTAACTGTCTTAAAATAATTTTAAAATTTTAGAATAGTTTCAGATATACAAAAAAATTGTGATGATAGTAGAAAGAATTACCATATACTTTAAGCCCATTTCCCCTTATTTTAGCATCTTATTAATAATTAATATACTTATATTAATTAATAATTAATCTAATAGTTATAATAATATAATTGATATAATGATCAATTACTATATAACATAATAATATAATTAATACACTGAGGAGTCTCAGATTCCTCATCTATGAATAGAAAGTGTGGACGATGATCACGCAAGCTTTTCTACATCTCCATGATTCGGGGCAAATATGTAGATTTCCACGAACATATCCACAACCAGAGGATAAGTACACTGTGGAAGGTCTATATACAGTATACAGTATATTTGTCACCATTAATGACCCAATTTTGACACATTATTCCTAACTAAAGTCTAGAATTTGTTCAGTTTTCTTCAGTTTTTACTACTTTAGTTTTCCTGTTCCAGCTTAAAAGCATGTTATAAACCTAAGGAGACATGATAAGTAAATGCAATTCCAGGATTCCATCCAAAATACTACATTATATTTAGTCATCATGTTTCCTTAGGCTTATAACATGCTTTTAATAGTCATATCTTGTGAATGATTACCCATGTAAATAAATAGTCTTTGAAAGCATAGGTTGTAATGAATGTAGTATTTCACTGAGTAACTCTATCATAGATCGTGTAACCGATCACCTACTTTTTAGTATTTAGGCTGTTCAAAAGTTTTTACTATTAGAAATGTTTAGAGATACATCATTATAATTACACACTCATGCTTAATCCTTAGGGTAAATTCTTAGAATTAGATAGCTACGTCAAAGGACGCTCATATGCTTAAGACTTTGAAGACATATTAGGAGAGTGTGTCATGAGCCTGGAACATCAGGATTCTGGGGAGATTCAGGCTCCTTCCAGACACAGGGTGCCGCTCTGGGCAAGTGACTTAACCAGTCTGAGTGTAACTTTTTCATGTTTAAGATACAGTAACAATAATAATGATAGCAACAACAACAGTATCTATTTCAGAGGTTCTTTATAAGGATTAAGTATAAAAACATACTTGGATTAATCAGAGTTCTCCAGGTCAATATAACCAATAGGATGTGTGTGGGTAAACATATTTTAAAATATCTAAACATTTAAATATATACTTTATATTTAAATGTGGACTTAAAATACATATTTAAAAATATATATATATGAAGAGGTTCACTATAAGACATTGGTTCATGTGATTATAAAAGCTGAAAAATTCCCCAGGTGTGCCATCAGCACGCTGGGGACCCAGGAGAGAAGATGGTGTAGTTCTAGCTAGTCTGAGTGCAAAGGCCTGAGAACTGAGAAAAGTGATGGCGTAAGTTCCATTTCAAAACCTGACTAGCTCAAGATCCAAAAAGAGCCTCTGCCTTAGTCTGAGTGTGAAGGTTAGAAAGGATGGATGTCCCAGTCAAAAGCTGTCAGGCAGCAGGAATTCCCTCTTATACACCCCTTTTGTTCTATTTAAGTCTTCAACTGATTAGATGAGACCCACCCACATCAAGGAGGACAATCTGCTTTACTCAGTCAGTCCACCCATTCAAATGTTAATTTCATCAGAATCACTCTCACAGAGACACCAGAATAATGCTTATCTGAATGTCTGGGCCTCCTGTGGCCCAGTCCAGTTGACACATAAAATTAACCATTACAGTATGTATCAATAAACAGCTTAGCCTTTAGTTACCACTTGTCCATGCTGCCCTAGTAAATATCAACTATAGAGGTCCACAGTACTTTAAGGCTTCATTGAGTGACTGATATTGTTCCTTCCTTTTATTTTAGAATTTACACTCCTTGGATACAAAATTGGACTGAATTGAGGTACGTGGCCCCACCCTCTATATTATGCCGAATAAGCTGTTGATATTTCAACAGTGGATTCTGGAGTATCCATACATGGTACAAACATGATTTCTTTTTCTATCTTATAAAGGTTCACCCTACAATGACTTCTCACTACTTGTTAAGCTTCTGTCACTAGACAAAAGCCCAGATGGGAGTTATAGGCCCTGGGTTCTCATTCCTCCTGTGGCCTTGAATAGGTATGAACAAGTGGGTAAGACACTTGTATTCTTGGCGTCTCAGATTCCTCATCTATGAATAGCAAGTGTGGACGATGATCACCCAAGCTTTTCTACAACTCCATGATTCTGGGCAAATATGTAGATTTCCACGAACACACCCACAACCAGAGGATAAGCACACTGTGGAAGGTCAGTGGCCCATTGTGAGGTTGATCCCTCAGCCCGGTGGCACTCGGGTGGACAGATGGCGCAAGCAACTGGTTCATTCAAAGTCCAAAAGTAGTTAAATTCTCTCTTAAAGGCATACACTCTAGAGTGCAGAAAGGTAAACAAGAAGACATACTGTGATGCGCTGAACGTAGAATTCCTCAGGCAAGAAACATGCACATTGCTAAGAATTTTGAATGCATCTCTTACTAAATTGTCCTCCAGAAAGTCTGTAAAAGGTATATATTCAGGAAAGAATATTTTTTGAAAAGCTGCTCTCCTCAGGATGGGGATGGTAGGCATTACCGGTAACTTGGCCAACATTCCTGTTTCCTGGATGTCTTTCCCCAGACAGAGGAAAACGAGTCCTGCTGTTCCTGCCTGTCACAAGCAGAACCAAAGAATCATTTCAGAGAACAGTTAAAAGCTGCTCAGAGATAAAGGTTCCGGGGGCTAAGCCTTGAGGAGTCCATAGAGCTAGCGGTGTTACACCACGCTGGTAAGACCCGATTAAAAGGATCATTGGAAGGTCCCTCCCCCTGGGAGTCGTCCATCAGCGATTTTATTGAGCATTCCCATCACCCTTGCAGTTTGCGCTCATTACTCAGTTAATCCTCACTTGGTGCTTTCCTGTGAAGAGAGTCAATGTCATCACCCAGGTTACACAAGAAGGAAACAGAGACAGAGAGAAGTTGATTCTAAAGCTCATCTCTTAGGAAAAAGCTAAGGGGGAAGGGGGGGAAGCAGGGGGTTACCTGAGACCTGCTTGGTCCGCCTCCCCTTTGCATTCTGGGAGCAGCTCAAGTCCTCGGATTGCTCTAAAGAAATAGCCTACAGCTCAGGGAGTTTATGCTTTCTTAGCATGAATTAAGGATGAACAGTCCTATTTTTCATGGAAGCATTAACTGAATCTCCTTCCCATCTTAGAGACCCTTTCCCCTCTCCCCACCCCCATACACACACTTTCCCAAGACTCTGGAGAATCCCTGCTTCTGCACCGACCTCCAGACCATGGAAGCTAATTTAAGGTGATCAGCTCAGCAGGGATCTAAGTGCTGTCTCTCAGTGCTTCCTCAATGAGCCAGAGAGCTCCACAGTGTTAAGTAACAGCTCACAGATGCTAAGGGTCACTGCCTCCATGCAGAACCAGTCAGCCTGACTCTGTCTCACAGTTGCAAAATGTTTCTGAGCCTCCGGTTCAAACTCCACAAGCAAGCCAGCTGCCTCACACTCCCGGACCACTGGGCTTGAAAGGAATGAGGCAAAGATGGCAAACGGTTCAGCACAAGGTCACTGGCCATGAGGTCAATGAAAAACACTCACCACCCTGAGAATGAGTCAGGAGTAGCATCATTTTTCTCTTAATAAAAGGACACATCACCATCACCTTCTCATCATAAGAACCCCCCACTGCTCCTGTCCACTCTAAGTATTTTCGGGGACCTAGAAGTCACATCATCTCAGAGATGACCTAAGTCCATGGTGAGTTATGGTGAAAGATCTTTGGGTTTCTGACTCTAGGGAGCACTCACTGAGTTCCAATAAACAGTTTGTTTTCAGAAGAAATGTACAGAGGAAATGTACCAAGATGACTGCTTGTACTAAAATGAAGGGTTTGAACTGGGAGACTTTACACCTTCTGCAAGAGAATTTTATCAGCTACACTGAGCTGAATCCTTTACAGTTGTATTCTTCTTCTTGGGGCTACTGGACTATTTTGTTTAAAAAAATCATGTAGTGTTTTGTATTCCCTAATGATCAGAATTTAGAAGAATGTACTTCATGTCTGTTACAAAGGCTGGAGGTCAGAATGAATGCTCACCACTTCTCCCCTTGACCTATGCTTTGGAAAAGGCTGTAGTTGGAGATATGGTTGGAGATATTAAATGGAAGGGTAGAGAGACAGGCAAAGAAGAGATGGGGTACATCAGCCTCTAATCTGAGAATTAGGGTGATTGCATGAGAACATAGGACAGGACTAATCCTTCCTATCTGTTTAGCCTTCAGCTCTACTGATGACACATACTCCCCCTTACACTAAGGATAAGATTTTGGAATCAATTATTGACTCACTTAATAGAGGGCTTCCCAGGTGGCTCCCAATAAAGAATCCACCTGCCAATGCAGGAGATGCAAGTTCAACCCCTGGGTCAGGAAGATGCCCTGAAGGAGGAAATGGCAATCCACTCCAGTATTCTTGCCTGGGAAATCCTGTGGACAGAGGAGTCTCGTGGGCCGCAGTCCATGGGGTTGCAAAGAGTTAGATGTGACCGAGCACACACTGGAGAGATCCTCTGTTCTAAAGGACTAATCTAAAGCATTCTATCCTGTATTTTTCAGAATGAATTCAATAGATAAGATTAAGACCCATCCAGCTTAACCATGAACATTGATATATAGTTGGCAAGAAAAGCATTTAGTATCTTACTTGGAATCTTTGGCTTGCTTCTCAGAATACCCATAACTCTAATATCTGTATATTAATTTTATGGCTTACCAAGCATTTTCCTATATATTACCTCTGTTAACAGGTTTAAGTATCCCCATGAAATAGGAAGAGGGGATATATGGTCCTCACATTACAGATGGGGAAGCAGAGATGCTATGCCATTACTTGCCTGAGATCAAACCCAACGTGATGAGATTCCAAGGCTGAAGATGAATCCCATGCCTTCTCAGTTATATCATGGCACCTCTGGATTTCAAATTTTGAATTTACATGGAACACCATTTCTCTCCACAAATTCCCATTCAGTTCAGTTCAGTTGCTCAGTCGTGTCTGACTCTTTGCAACCCCATGGACTGCAGCACTCCAGGCTTCTCTGTCCATCACCAAATCCCAGAGTTTACTCAAGCTCATGTCCATTGAGTTGGTGATGCCATCCAACCATCCCATCTTCTGTTGTCCCCTTCTCCTCCCGCCTTCAATCTTTGCCACCATCAGGGTCTTTTCCAACGAGTTAGTCCTTCACATCAGGTGGCCAAAGTATCGGAGCTTCAGCATCAGTCCTTCCAATAAATATTCAGAACATTTTGAGTAACTTTAAGATCCTATAATTATCCCTATTTTGCAGAGGACTCAAGAGAGGCATAGGTGTGTTAATCTCTTGCCCAAATAGCACAGTTCAAATCAACACAGTCTAGCTCCTGAGCCTGTGCTCTTAAACATACAAGGTGCATTATCCAATTTAATTATTATACCAACCATAGGGGAGACAGATTATTATGCCCTTAATTTTGTAATGAAGAACACTGAAGTTTAGAGGAGTTAGGGTTCCTGACCAAGAAAGAACACAAAGCCAGTAAATTGAGGAACTGGAATCCAGGGTTTCCTTCTCTAAATCCTATCATTTAGGGCAGAGCATCTCAGCCCAAAGAGACAAGGTCCAATTACCCTGGCTGCAAAAGGACTATGTTATGATGACCCCAAATTACTCTTTCTAAGTCTCTTCTTTCGCTCTTGACAATAACAAATTCACATTGTACATACTACCTTTCATATTACTCTTAGCAAGAATTAGTGAGGATATTCTTCCCACTCAGAAACCAGATTCTCACATAAAAGTACATTTTAAAAAGTCTACTGGGACTTCCATGGCCAGTCCAGAGATTAGGACTCCATGCTTCCACTGCAAGAGACGTGGGTTCAGTCTCTGGTTAGGGAACTAGGACCCCGAGTGCTGCATGGCACAGCGCCCCCCCGCCAAAAAAAAAAAAAGAAAAAAAAAAAAGAAGAAGAAAAGCTACTAATGAAATGAGAATGAAATGTTTAACCTAAATGCCAGTACATTGAAACGCACATCCAGCAAATAGAATCAAGAGGGCATTATGCAGATGAGTGCACAAAACTCATCACTGTTAAGTGCGATTAGAAAATTGTACAGTAAGAGCTTCATAAAGATTGCCTGGTTACCACAGGCAGTAATTACACAGGGCATGTGGCATTATAAGCAACAGTTTTGTCTTTATGTGAGGCTAAGTGTGAGCTTTGGGGAAGTAATTGGCTCATGAGTGAAAAAGAGAAAAGGATATCCAGCATCTGTGTTAAAATATTCCTAAATAGGACTTTTGCCACATACTCATCAGAACAACGAAATGCTCACTGCTTATATTGCTGTTTAGTCAGTAAGTCCTGCCTGACTCTTTGCTACCCTGTGGACTGTAGCCCGCTAGGCTCCTCTGTCCGTGGGATTTTTCTCAGCAAGAATACTGCAGTGGCTTGCCATTTCCTTCTCCAGGGGATCTTCCTGACCCAGGGATGGAACTCACATTGCCTGCAATTGTAGGCTGATTCTTTACCAGTGAGCCATCAAGGAGACCCCAGTTAACTATATATCAGACACAAAATCACTGAGTAACCTTTAGGGGGCTTTTCTTGTTTATACTTTGGTACTTTTTGAATCATGAACCAAGTGTAGACAAAATAAGTTAAAAAAAAAATCCCCTCTCATTATGAACCCCAAAGCTCCCTTTCTTCTTTTCTCCATGGACTCTTACATGCTGAGATTAAAATAATTGCCGGTTATGTGTAAATGATCCACAAACTAAGATGTTTTCTGGGTGAGTAGGATCTATATCTCAAAAAAAAAAATCGAAATCTGTGGAATGTAAGCCTATAAGAGAATTTTTGATCAAGGAGTGACGCAAATACTCTATTTGAGAGGAAGCTCTCCTTATCAGTGAGTCAGACCTGGATTTGAAACCTAGTTCTTTCATTTTGCTAGATGGTGTATGAACAAATTTCTTCAGTTTTTTTTTTTTTTTAATTTGGACCACTTTTAAAGTCTTTATTGAGTCTGTTACAATATTACTTCTGCTTTATGTTTTGGTTCTCTGGATTCAAGGCATGTGGGATTTCAGCTCCCTGACCAGCAACTGCAGTCCTTGAATTGGAAGAAGTCTTAACCACTGGACTGGTCAGGGGAGTCCCACTCTTAAATTTTCTGAGACTTGAATTTATCTGGATCAGCAGGGATTATAATAACTATCACCTGGGATTGTAAGGAGGAGTAAATGACATGATGGATACAAAGCACTCTGCACAATGCCTCATACATTGTGTTCAGTATATACCCATCTCCTTTCTTTCCAGGCCATTATCTTCCTCGATGAGACAAAGGCGAAGTAATGTAAGTAGCATCAGTAGTATATGGAAATGCAAATGCATGTTTTTCCTTCATTTCTGTGAATGGCTTGGCAAGAGATTCACAGTTGATGGGAGAGACTAAGCACTTAGATAAGTAATGGCCTACAAATGACAGGGCACAGAGTTTCCCCGTTAGTTCACTTCAACACATTTTATTGAGTATCCATAGTATGCTAAGCATTGTAAGGCAGGGGTGTAGCAATGAACAGATCATCATATGAAAATCCTTGCCCTCATGAAGCTTATACTCTAGTGGAGGGAAATTGATCAGAAATAAACAAATCAGAGGCAGTAGTTTAATGCTGATAAGTGCCAAAGAGAATGCTGAAGCAGTGAAGGGACACAGTTTATTCCAGCATAGGGAAAGCACTGCAGTTTTAAATGAGGTGATCAGTTAAGGCCTCACTGGTAAGGAGACATTTAGCAAAGACCTGAAGGAAGTTAAGAGAAATGAGCCATTGCACTTGACCTTGGAAAAGCAGTTTTCATGATTCATCAGTAATTCTTTGAATCATCTTTGTAATATAGACACACAAAAAGATACTAACCGCAAGCTCCTAATTTTAAATCATGTGGTGATTTAGTCAGACATGAGCATTTGAATGCAATGTCTCAAACGTTCCAATTTAACATGTTCCCTGGCTCCAAGCACATGTGCCAAAGGTCTCAATATGTTTCTTCTTCTCATCTCCATTGGCTTGGAGCTTCTCCAGGAGTAGCTTAAACAGTATCACTGTTCCTGGAATTCTCCCAAGCTCCTAAGTTTTAGCCTGAAACATTTTTGTTATAGACCTCTAAAATCATGGAGGTGGGGATGGGGGGGTGGGAATCCCCATGGTACTATGAGAAAACCCTTCAGTATCTGAGACAGTGTTATAGTCATCAGCAGTACATTCATGAGAGTGTTAGTCAACTTCAGTTTCAACATTTGTCCCAATGGCGGAGATTGCTACTCTGATGGCAGCTCATTCTGCTCTCTGACTGCTTTAATTATAAGAAGTAATCAAGTATTTGAATAAAAGTCTGACTCACTCACTCTACCCCCAAGCTTGACTCTTGCTAGTTAGTTAATGTATGAGCAATTAAACTTACAAAAGTATTTATCATATCAAACGTCCACAACATGGAGGGTTGAGGGCATATTTTGTTAACTTTAAGGTGATTTCTTATGCAGGAGACTGAGATCCTGGCCTCGTAAGCTTATAATCCATTCACACATCAGGAACACATGTCTGCCTCCTCCTCTCCACATAGTTGTTCAGAAACTTCTGAAGACGATGATCCTGTTTCTTCCAAGTCTCCTCTTTTCTTTTTCTCTTGTTTTGCTATAAATATCTCCAAAGTCCTCAACCTTTCTGATGATGCTCAACATTTTACTTATATAAGGACTTCCCCGGTGACTCAGAGATAAAGAAGCCACATGCAAAGCAGGAGACGCAGGAGACGTGGGTTCGATCCCTGGGTTGGCAAGATCCCTTAAAGGAGGAAATGGCAACCCACTCCAGTATTCTTGCTAGGAAAATCCCATGGATAGAGGAGCCTGGTGGGCTATAGTCCATGGGGTTGCAAAAGAATCAGACACAACTGAGCACACACACACACACATATGTATATAAAAGAAACTCCCAAAGAATAGACAAAATAAAACACAAACCATCAGAAATTCAGAAATGATCCTTTGTATATTATTAATTTTCCACAGATGTTCAGTTTAATCTGTTATGCTTTCTATATAGATATTTGAAGCAATACTGCATATTTATACTAAAACTAACATCCAGCTTTTCCTTATTCACGGAATGGCGCTTTGAGTATTTATGCCCTTTAGTAAGAAGATGCTGGAAAGGTTGGCATTAGTACATTACACAGTTTGTAGGCTGGTGCATTTCTATAAAACTCACATATATGATTTCAGTGTGGTAGAATGGCAGCAGGAGGTGATTTGAGGGGGAGACAAGAAGGCTTCCTACAAAGCAAGGTTGCCGTGTATGTGGCTATACTTAATTTACAGAATCAATGCTTATCCTCTTTCCAAACCTCGTACTTTCAAATGCAGAAGAGACAGAAAATGTAACATTCCTGGAAATGATATGAAGAAAGAATATTGACTTATAGCTTATAACACACGAGGCCCAATAACAAAATGAACTGCAAGACGGAAGAAGCTCTACAAAGTCTTATGACCTTTTTTTCTCCTATAAGTGGTTCCAAAAATGTTTTAAGAAATCACTTCAGGACCAGAATCAAAATAACAGATTACTAATTAAATTGTGGAGAATTTTAACTATCTGTCTCAGCAATGACAAATAAGAGGTTCTAATTTCATTTTTAGGGACATTGTTTATTTATTTGGGCTTCTCTGGTGGCTCAGCTGGTAAAGAATCCACCTGGGTTCAATCCCTGGGTTGGGAAGATCCTCTGGAGAAGGGTATGGTTACCCACTCCAGTATTCTGGCTTGGAAAATTCCATAGACTGTATAGTCCATGGGGTTGTAGAGAGTCAGACACTACTTAGTGACTTTCACTTCACTTCACTTCACTTTATTTATTTATTTAATAAGATGTACTTTACATATAATTTCATGAAAGTTTAAGATGTACAATATGCTGGTTTGAAGAAGATACATAAAATTAGCCTTTATAGTCACTTTACATCAGAGGTTTTAAATCCTTTTACATTTTCTCATTAAATCCCCCCAATACATTTCTTCACATGCAAACACACCTCCCACAACACACGAGTCTAATGTACAAATAATCAGGGCAAGATAAATAAGATATGTCTGTTTCTGTTATTGTTTTCGGATTTCTGGCTTTACCTTCTTGAAGTCTCAACTTCAGTCCACAAAAAGAACTACACTGTTTTACTTTAGGACATTTGTATTTTAGTAAGTGAAGATAGAAATAATAAAAAAAAAAAGACTCTAGCAACACAGAAAATATATTGCCACTATAACGTAATCTATGTAACTAAAAAAACTTCATTTTCTGCAAAATCACACTATAAAATCACACTGTAAAAACAGAACTTGTGAGAAAAACCACGGTAAGCATAGATCACTTCAGACCTATGAAACTTTATAACCAGAGTACAAACAAAAAATAGTAATTGGTAGCAAGGGAGATAATTTGGACCTCCCAGGCAAATGGCTCAGCATGGCTGGAGGCAGCCACAGTGGGAGTTATTTAAAAAATAGTAGAGTAGAAATATGGGCTTCCCAGATGACTCAGTGGTAAAGAATCGGCCTGCCAATGCAGGAGACTCGGGTTTAATTCCTGGGTCAGGAAGATCCCCTGGAGAAGCAAATGGCAACCCACTCTAGTATTCTTGCCTGGGAAATCCCATGAGCAGAGGAGCCTGGCAGGTTACAGTCCACAGGGTAGCAAAAGAGTAGACACGACTTAGCAACTCAACAACAACAACAGAAGAAGAGAAATGCAGATTACCTGTTAAACAGAGCTGTACTAGCGGGAGCTGAGATATGAGACAGGTATGGAGTTTTCAGCCAGTGTGCCTGCTATGAAGGTGGGCACAGGAGACAGTGAAGTCTGCTAAACCTTCCATTGGGTTGGCCAAAACGTTTGTTCAGATTTTTCTGTAAGATGTTACGGAAAAACCCAAAGAACTCTTTGGCCAACCCAATACAAGCCGCAAATTACACAAAGCTGAGCATTACTGTTCAGTAGAGAAGGCATTGAACTGAGGGATTTTTAATTTCTTTTTGGCTAAAGATTATAATTCTACTCTAGTAATCTGGCTTCTCTAGCCAAGAACAATTCATACATAAGCCAAAGTAAATCGCCTAGTATACTAATATTTTCCTGCTTGTCAATCCCACACCAACTAATTCCCATTGTAGAATCAGGTGTTTATATGTGGCAGCAGAATAAAATACGTTAACATATTTTATTGAAAACAATTGTAAAGAAGGGACATTGATAAAGCTAAAAATAACATAACCAGTGTGGAATTTGTAAGGCACTTTTCTTTAATAAATTCATGCTTTTATTTCTAAACACAATGGCATAGATGACACTTTAGTTAAACTTGTCAAATAATAGTATGTAAGGCTAACATGACTTTATTTTTGGGGGCTCCAAAATCACTGCAGATGGTGACTGCAGCCATGAAATTGAAAGACGCTTACTCCTTGGAAGAAAAGTTATGACCAACCTAGATAGCATATTCAAAAGCAGAGACATTACTTTGCTGACTAAGGTCCGTCTAGTCAAGGCTATGGTTTTTCCTGTGGTCATGTATGGATGTGAGAGTTGGACTGTGAAGAAAGCTGAGCGCCGAAGAATTGATGCTTTTGAACTGTGGTGTTGGAGAAGACTCTTGAGAGTCCCTTGGACTGCAAGGAGATCCAACCAATCCATTCTGAAGGAGATCAGCCCTGAGAAGGAGATCAGCCTTTGGAAGGAATGATGCTAAAGCTGAAGCGCCAGTACTTTGGCCACCTCATGAGAAGAGTTGACTCATTGGAAAAGATTCTGATGCTGGGAGGGATTGGGGGCAGGAGGAGAAGGGGACGACAGAGGATGAGATGGCTGGATGGCATCACAGACTCGATGGAAGTGAGTCTGAGTGAACGCTGGGAGTTGGTGATGGACAGGGAGGCCTGGCGTGCTGCGATTCATGGGGTCGCAAAGAGTCAGACACAACTGAGCGACTGAACTGAACTAAACTGAAGGCTAATATCAAAAAAGTGCAAATTTCAAAACAAGTGGAAGATAGGAAATAATAAATATTACAGCAGAAATAAATAGATACAGAAAAACAATAGAAAAGACCAACAAAACCAGAAATTGGTTAATTGAAAGAATCAATCTTTAGCTATACTGAACAAAAAGGAAAAGAGAAGACATGCTAAAAAATCAAGAAAGAAAGAGGGAGTATTACTACTAATCTTACAAAGAAAAAAAGGAGGGATTACAAGGCAGTACTCTGAAAATTCTATGTCAACAAGATAGACAATCTAGATGAACCAGGTAAAGTTCTAGAAAGACACAAATCAATGAAATTAACCCGAGAAGAAAAAAAAAATCTAAATACACCTACAAGTAAATCAGAAAACTCCCCAAAGAAACCCAGTCCCCAAACGTTTTGTTGATGAATTCTATCCAAACTTTAAAGTAGAATTAATTTAAATTCTTGCCAAAAATACAAGAAAAGGGAACACTTCCCAATTCAAGCTATGAGGTCAGTATTACATTGCTACCAAAATCAAAGACATCACAAGAAAGAAAACTATCAAATAATATCCCTTTTTGAAATGGATGTAGAAAGTCTCAACAAAATATTAGCAAACAAAATCCAGCAAAACATAAAAAAGATTAGACACTATGACCAAGTAAGGTTTATCCCCCAAATATAAGATTGGTTTAGCCTACAAACTTACTGTATTAGTACACAGTACACCACACTGATGTAATATACCATATTAATAAACTTAAGGTCAGAAACCACATGATCATCTCACTATATGCAGAGCATTTGTCAAAAATACTATATCCTTTCATAAGAAAAAGACTCAACAAGAACAGAATACATTCAGATTGGAAAGGAAGAACTAAAATTATATCTATTCACAGATGACATGGTATTAAAAACAGAAAATCCTATAGAAGGCACAAAAGTACTATTAGAACTAATACTTGAGTTCAACTCGGTTAGAGGATATAAAATCAATATACAAAAACTAACTGTATGTCTGTACACTTGTAACTAACAATCCAAAAATGAAATTAAATAAATAATTCCATTGACAATAGCATCAAAAAGAATGAAACATTTAGGAATATATTTTATAAAGGAAGTATCTTATGCTTGGAGCACTATAAAACACTGTTGTAAGAAATGAAAGAATACCTAAATAAACGGAAAGACATTTTGTTTTCATGGATTGGTCAGTTGATCTTAAAATACCGTCAAAACAATAAAATGGGGAAAGAATTCTATTTTCATACATAGTGCTATGACAAGATGTCTACATGCTAAATAACACAGTTTGCCCTTTACCTCACAGCATATACAAAAAGATTATCTCAAAGTGGATCAAAGATCTAAATACATGAGCTAAAATTGTGTAACTCAGAAGAAAACGGAGCAATAAACCATCAGGCTCTGTGAATAGGCATTTTTTTCAATTATACCAAAAGTATCACAAAACAGATATATGTGACAAAATAGAAATAAATTAAACTTCCGCAAAATTAAAAAACTTTTTGGCTTCAAAACGTACCATCAGCAAAGTAAAAGACATCTCACAGAATGAGAGAAAATATTCCCAAATCATATATGTGATAAGGGACTTGTAACCAGAATCTCTAAATCAAAATCAAAATCCCAGAAAATGGTTTTTTGTAGAAATTGACAAGCTGATTCTAAATAAACATCTTCTGGAAATACTTGGGAACTAGAAGAGCCAAAACAAGTTTTATAAAGAACAATGCTGGAGGAATTACCTTACCAGACTGCAAGATTTATAAAGCTAAGGCAATCATGTCAGTGTGGTATTGGCATAAAGATAAGTCAACAGATTTGTGGAACAGAAAAGAGGTACCAAAAATAGACCCACACATAAAGAGTCAATTGAGTTTTAACAAATTCAAAGGCAATTTAGTGGAGAAAAGACCATTTTTTCATAATAGATGCTGGAACAGTTCAAGAGCTGTGTGCAGAAAAAAAGGAACTTTGACCTATATTTTGTATCATATGTAAAAATTAACCTAAAATGGGTCATAGACATGAAAGTAATACGGAAAACCATAATCCGTCTAGTAAGTAGGAGACAATTCTTATTATCTTAGTAAAGCAAGTTTTCTTAGATACAACACCAAAAACAAAATCCAAAGGTGGGGGGGGCGGGGGAACTGGAAAACTCAGTTTCATTAAATTTAACATCTATTCTACAAAAAAAAAATTGTTAAGGAAATGAAAAAGTAAGCCTGACCTGACATTAGAAGAAAATGTATGTAAATCACATATCCAAAAAAAAAAAATCTGTATAGAACATATTAAAAATCTTTCCTGACTCAATAATAAGAAAACAAATCAATAAATGAGCAAAATAGCTGCATAGTCACTCTACCAAAGAAGATAAACAAGTAAGAGTTTCAACATCACTAGTCACAGGAAAATGAAAATTAAAACCTCAATGAGATTCTATAACACACACATACATTAAAATGTCAAAAATCTAAAAGACTGACCACACCAAAAGTTGGCAAGGATGTGCATTTACTGGAATTTCTATCCACCGCTGCTAGAAATGTCAAATAATTCAGTACCTTGGAAAATAGTTTGGCAATACCTTAAAACATTATACGTATGGCTCAATCTCAGCTGCATCACTTATTAGTTGATTTTAGACAAGTAAGCAGTTGGCCTATGTTCCCTATCATTATGGCTAATAATAAAATGCCCTGCCCTTTTCCAGAAGCTCCCCTTGCCTGTGTTACCCACATAACCTGGTACAGAAGCGTATACATATAGGTGGGAAAAATGGACGAATGTCAGTAGTAGGAAGTTATGTTATGTTTGGAAGAGAGAACGGTCATAGCGTGAAATAAATATTCCTTAAACTCTCTATTGTTGAGAGTGACAGCAACTAGCAATTATCGACCCCATACTTTTTTATTAAAGTTTAGACCATCTTTTGCATTTTTTTTTAAGTCACAAGACGTGGCAATGTGGGATCTTAGTTCCCTGACCAGGGATCCAACCCGTGCCCCCTGGAGTGGAAGGGTGGAATCTTAACCACTGGACTACAAGGGATGTCCCTGTACAGCCCACGTTTTGCAGCCATTCTGTTCATCTCTGATTGCATACAGTCTTAAACCATCTTCTTAGCCTGACAGTATTTCCTTTTGTGTAAGGAGCCACTCCTCATAACAAAGCACAGCCGGACAGAAACAAGTCTCTTTTCATTGTTATGCCAGCCAGTCAGATAGCACTTGTGTGTGTGTGTTTAGTGCCAAATTGAATGGTCTAAATCCCTCAAGCTCACATGAAAGCTAAACTGAAGTCGGATTTTATGAAGGAGAAGGGGCAGGGCGGTAGGAGAGAAAAAAAGAGGCGAGGAGTTGGGAGAGAGAAGAAATAAAGTCAAAATGTTCCATTAAGCTTGAGTCTCTGGGAATTGACCATAAGGCAAAGTATATGTGCTCCTTGGGGATTTGGAATGTTTTCTTGGTCAATCACTCTGTGAAAACATCCCCAAATTCCAAAAGAAGGAAAAGACTGAAACAAGAGAATATTCCACAGTCCCAGATGTACTTTTTAGGTTGCTGTCAAGGATGAGGCAAGATCTCATGGGACCTGCAAAATGTGGTTTATTTCAGAGTCCTATTTTTCTATGCCTGTCTCAAGTGACTAAAGGTGAGAGACCCAGACGACATAGATAAAATAGGGCTTAAGTGATACAAAGGGGTAGGTGGATCTGGGAAGGGAGAAGGGAGATCCAAGAAAGAATTAGATGGAACTGGATGAGAAGAAAACCATGACAAGTTTCAAGCATAAAGGAGGAGAAGTATAAGTAGAGTTAGCTTTATTAAAAAAAAAAATGAAGAAGAAAGCAAAATACCTCCTGAGCTATAAGGTGTGTGGTCAGGGGAAATTATACCACGTTTCCCAGAAATCTCTAAAAAGAGTCTCAGTAAAAAAAGAACAATCAGAAATGAAATAGAGTGAAAGGAGAGCCTTGCTCGGCCAGTGTAAGAGGGCACCTACCTTATAATCTCCCGATCCCTGGGGCTCTCTTTCTCTCTACATACCATCATCCTTCTGGACTCAAACCACAAGCACTTGCTGATAGACTGGTTTCTTGTAAAAGCTGATCCTTTGCTTTAATTAACAGATTTTTACTTAAGACTCACTTTATCACTCTCAAATCACTGAGAACATGATAAGGTTGAGGACAACATAACTCAACAACACGAAAACATTAACAGGGAAAAACTGTTAGTAAGTCTATACTAACTACCAAGTAGATCCTAGGAAATATCTGCTCTGCTAGGAAATTTCCAAATTTCCTCTGCTAGAAAATATCCAAAAGCAAAGAAATAACTGGAATAAAGATACATGAATCTTTTATACAAAACAGGGCTTGATGCCTAAGGCAATGAAAAGGTGCTACTTTCATAAATATATTGATGATGAGTAACTGGACATATTAAAATAAATCAATAAGAACTTCCTTTATGTAAAGTAAACAGAGGACCAAAAATAGAGAAACGTTAGATTTGTTAAATTGAACAGAGCATTTCAAAAGTACTGCTACTTTGTACTCTTTACATGTTGGTGAGCTACATGTCACCAGCCTTGCTTTTATGGAATGTAAGAATCTTTGAAAGTTCATATTTGCTTGTAAATGTTTCAAAAAAGGCCTTAACCAAATGAAAACTATTTAGAATAAGAATGTGTTTCCAGTTCCAAGCTGTCAGGAGATGGGTTTACAAAGACTGGTGACGTCATCATTCCATTATATATGGTTGCCTCATATTCAGTGCCTAGTAATGGTTCAATCTGAAGCTTCCCTGGTGGCTCAGTGATAAAGAATCGGCCTGCCAATGCAGGCGATGCAGGTTTGATTCCTGGGTCGGGAAGATCCCCTGGAGGAGGAAATGGCAACCCACTCCGGTATTCTTGCCTGCGAAATCTCATAGATAGAGGAGCCTGGTGGGCTACAGTCCATGAGGTCTCAAAAGAATCAGACATGACTTAATGACTAAACAATAGTAGTGCTGTAGACTGCCCCCTTTCTTAAGGCCACCATCAGACTCCCAGCTTTCTTTTTATCATCTTTTAAAATGATCATCTCACTTCTATCATTATCATCATGTTTTATTTAAATGGCTCTTGTCAAACAGGACCCAACTGGTTCTTCTCTTTTGTAGACTGTGGCTATTTTTCAAGTCTTAATACTTCCTAATGACCCGTGATCTGTGTTCTGACATCCACATATTAGGTCCACATTTTTAAATGACCATCTCAAATTGACCAGATTATCCTTTGAACTTAAGAAACTTATGTCTCAAATATTAGCAGCTGAATCTGTTTCTTCATAATTCTTCAGGCTATTGTGTTTTTTTTTTTTTTTTGTCAACTAAAACAAACATGTACACACACAGACACACCAGCCTAATGTACTTAACATGGGGTTTATTTAGAGTTTTAGTAAAGAGAGATAAAATGAATATGGGTCTGTGCATGTGTGTACAAAATCTATAGTATTGAAAAAAAACCTAACCAAAGGTCCAGTTTTAGGTCACATATTTGACATTTTGTAATAGGTATCAGAACATCTTGGCAAGTTATTTATTTACAATTGATTAAGGGAGTGTTGACATCTAAATTTTAAAAATTCAACAAATGTTTATTTAGCACCAAGTGCCAGACACTGTATGTGATACAAATAAGCACAAGAGAAATACAGACTCTGCTTCTTAGGAGCTTCTAGTATCGAGAAGTGAGTGGAGGGGTAAACAGACAAGAACCACAGTAGTATGGCCATCAGAGCCTTGATGGTAGAAGTGGGCATTATGGGAAAAGATAGGGGGGTGCCTGATCCAAACACAGATGGCCAGAGAAGGTTCTGTGAACAAATGGCTGCCACTTAAAATGAAATCTCAAGGACATCTCTTTCTTTCTTTTTTTGAGTTGATTTACAACATTGTGTCAATCTGCTTTACAGCGAAGTGACTCATTTATATACCTATAGACATTCATTTTTAATATTCTTTTCCATTAATGGTTTATCACAGGATATTGAATATAGCTCCCTGTGCTATACCATACAACCTCATTGCTTATCTGTTCTAAATGTGTTAGTTTGCATCTACTAACCCTAAACTCGCAGTCCCTCCCATTCCCTCCTCCCTCCTGCTTGGCAAACATAAGTCTGTCTTCTGTGTCTGTGAGTCGGTTTCTGTTTTGTAGATAAGCTCATTTGTGTCATACTTTAGATTCCACATATAAATGATATCATATGGTATTTGTCTTTCTGACTTATTTCACTTATATGATAATCTCTAGGTTCACCCATATTGCTGCAAATGGCATTACTTTGTCCTTTTTTATAGCTGAGTAGTTGGAGAAGACTCTTCAGAGTCCCTTGGACTGCAAGGAGATACAACCAGTCCATCCTAAAGGAAATCAGTCCTGAATATTCATTGGAAGGACTGATGCTGAAGCTGAAACTCCAATATTTTGGCCACCTGATGTGAAGAACTGACTCATTGAAAAAGACCCCGATGCTGGGAAAGAATGAAGGCAGAAGGAGAAGGGGATGACAGAGGATGAGATGGTTGGATGGTATCACCAACTCTATGGACATGAGTTTGAGTAAGCTCCAGGAGTTGGTGATGGATAGGGAAGTCTGGCATGATGCAGTCTATGGGGTCACAAAGTTGGACACGACTGAGCGACTGAACTGAACTGATTGTGAAATTTCAAGGATGAATAGGACTTATCTGAAGGATATGGGACAGAAAGAAGCAGGAAAGTACTTTTAAAATCAGGGATTCGAGGGACCTTCAGGGGGCATAGCATCGTTAAGGATGTGGCCATGAGTCGGCTTCCCTTGTGGCTCAGCAGCAAAGAATCTGCCTGCAATGGAGGACACACAGGAGACATGGGTTCGATCCCTTGGTTGGGAAGATTTTCTGGAGAAGAGCACGGGAAACCCCTGCAGTATTCTTGCCTGGAAAATCCCATGGACAGAGGAGCCTGGTGGGCTATAGTCCATAGGGTCACAAAAGAGTCAGACATGACTGAAAGGACTGAGAGAGAGATAAGAGGGGGGAATGGTGGGACGGATCAGGGGAGGAAAGACAAAGGAAAGAGCAGTGAACAATAAGACTGGCAGAGAAGCAGCAGCTGTATCGGGAGGACTTCTAAGAAGTGTCCATGACACATCTGAAGCAGTATCACTACATTTGCAGAGAAAGGGGTGAAAAGGCATAGACCAGAAAGAGGGAGACCAATTACGCAGAAGGTTTGGAAAGCCAGGTGATAAATAACAAAGACCTGCATTGCAGTAATGTAGCAAAGATACAAAGAAATACTAAAAGTTATTAGGAGATTTGGCAAATGTCAATATTAAGTCTGATCTCTACAGAGTAAAAATCTCTTATCTCGACTGACAGTGTTCTTCGCAGAACAATACGAAAGCAAAGTATGACAAATATTACAAAAGAATCCTGTCTCCTAGAGGTGTATTTTTTTAAAAAAACTGAAGAAGAGTTGCCTTACAATGTCATGTTGGTTTCTGCTGTACAACAAAGTGCATCAGCTCTACGTATACACATATCCTCTTCCCCTTGGACCTTCCCACCCCCTCACCAAATCCCACTCATCTAGGTCATCACAGAGTGCTGAGCTCTCTGTGCAGCAGTTTGTTGAAATGACATTTGCTCTGTGTTTTCTTGCATCCCTCCTTGGGATTTTGACTCTTCAGCACACAATGGGAGGAGAAGTCAAGGCTATATGAATGAGCCGGGTGGACACTATAAAGACAACTTTGCCATAGAAAGACCTTATTGATATCAACAATAACAAATAAAATCCCCTTTGAACTCTTGATTGCTAAATGAACATTGAGTTCGACAGGGCTAACACATGGCTAATTCCTAATATAAATTTTAAAGTGTATAGGATTCAGTTGCTTTCCCATGAGGGCAAGCCCATAAACATTTGTGATTTCCCAGAGCCAGAGGAGTACATTTAAAATGAGAGAAAATCCATCTGCAATGTTCCCTTTTCCCTAGCATAAACCTCACTTCTATGTTCCAAAAAGAAAACTTTATTTTTTAAATTGATTTTTATTATTACTAATTTATCACCTAAAGATCACAATGAGAAAAGCCAGAGAGTTGAAAATAGAATTGGTGAGAGAAAAATCAGCAACACTGAAATAGTATTCGGAGAAATGAAGCATTTTGGTTGGGGGAGAGAGATACTCTCGTGATCAGCAGCCAAAGGAATAAGGAGAAAGTCTCAAAAACATAAGGGGTATCCCCTTCCCACTGGGTGGTCTCCAAGTTCCTCTGTCTGGAGCCAGAGTCTGAGGAGACAACTCTATTCTGTGACCCTATCCCTTCTTCATGACACTATAGCCACTGAGAAGATGCTTATTGATACATTCATTAATTCAACCAGCATTTATTAAATACCTCCTGAGGGCGAGGCATAGCTCCAGGCTATAGGAATGTGATAAATGATGGAGGGCAAATCCCTACATCAGAAATTCTGCTTAATAATAATCAGTGGCATGAGCATATATACTGAGAAGGTGATTAGATCAGTTGTTCAGTCGCAAGTCATGTCTGACTTTTGCGACCCCAGGTACTGTAGCCCGCCAGGCTTTTCTGTCCATGGGGTTTTCCAGGCAAGAGAGAGGGTTGCCATTTCCTTCTTTGGGAGATTTTTCTGACCCAGGGATTCAACCCACATCTCATTAATTGCAGGCAGACTCTTTACCACTGAGACAGAGAGGAAGCTTGCTTAGATCAGATCTTGGTCTAATAACCTAACTATTTATGTCAAGAGAGAGGCTTTTCAAATATATTTTATTCATTTATACAGGTAACATTCATATTCCTTAAAAGTTCTGCAACTTATTCTAAGGAATACGATTTGCAATATATAAGTAACTGAAGCCACCATGGCAAATATGTCAAAAGGAACATTGAGGTGGGTCATGCTGATTAAGGCTAATAAGAATTCTGATTGGAAATTTTCCTTCATATTTCTCATTCACTGAATTGTACCTGTCTTCCCAGCTCTTCTGGGCATGAAAATCATCCTCTAGAGGTCTTTTTTTTCCCCCAAAGTGACTAAATAACACCAAGCTTGGAGAGACAGGTGGCTTGCTAACGCCAGTTCAGTGTAGATCTATTTAATATATAACGATGAATGTCACCAGGCTAGCAGCTGCTGTTTTAGCACAAGGGGCAAATTCAGTCTCCCCCTCTCCACTTTTATTTCAATTTACATAGACCTGTGAGGAAACATGTTGAGACTCAGAAAGCCCCCAGGATCTTTTTCTTGGGAACTTTCCAAAGTCAACCATGACATCCAGCCCTTTCTTCTTTTCCTTTTAAACATGCCTTTCATCATGTGACCACAGAAAGCACTGGCAAAAGGAAAATCAACTTAACTGTTGTAGGAATGGGGTATGGGTTGGGGCATGTTTTTAGGGTTAAGAACCTACAGGGACAGTCTTCAGAAGAGGCCAAGTGGGTAAACATCACTTAATCTGAGAGACGTTTCCCAAAAGGATCTCTGGGAATCAACCATGGTGATTAGTGTGAGCCTTACTGTGGCTCAAGAATACATCCAACCACCACAGTGATTCAAAGAGCTTCTCTTTGAGGTCAGATGGGCTAAGGTCCAAGACACAGAGGTACACCTTTTCAAACTTTCATCATTTTTTTTTTGTCAGCTAGACATTATTTAATAATACATTAGAAGACCAATCATTGTTCTTAAATTGCAGCTCTCAAGCCAATCTCTCTGATTAGTTCTTTCTCATGTTCTGTACTTCAAAGCCCTTGTTGATGACATCACAATAGCCTCATCAATAAATCTTATCAATAAAGCTGGGCTCTGTATACTTGATTGACAGAAGAATAAGAAACTCATAGAGGGGAAGAAGAGGGGGAAGGTATATTTTGGGAGTTTGGGATTGACATGCACACACTACTATATTTAAAATTGGTAACCAACAAGGTCCTGTTGTATAGCTCAGGGAACTCTGCTCAATGTTATACGGCAGCCCGGATGAGAGGGGAGTTAGGGGGTGAATGGATACATGTATATGTATGGCTGAATTTCTTTGCTGTCCACCTGAAACTATCACAGCATTGCTAATCAGCTATACTCCAATATAAAATTAAAAGTCTAGAGGGGGGCAAAAAAAGGAAGCTTGTTTTGCTATCCTCATTGTATTTTGTGGACCTTATCTTTTCTTCCATTTAAAGATCATTGATTTCTTACATTTAAAAACTACTTGTACTACTCAAATTAAGTTCTTATACACACACTGAAAAATATTCCTAAAGTTCACCAATACTTAGTGAGGTCTCAGTTTTCTAACTCATAAGGCATGTCAATGTCTGTACCACTTCCCTGGCTCTTAGCTGGAACATTTTCTTTCTTTTTGTTTCTACAATTAAATTGCCAGTTTCTTGAGGGCAGGTACTATATCTTGATTTCCTTCACATCTTCTGCTCACAGGACAGTTTAATCACAGGGAGGATAACTATTTGCTGGCAACAAAAATTGTAAAATTTTGAATCTGAGCTGTTCTAGGTCTAGGTCAAGAGAGGGGAGTAAAGAGAGATGTAAAGGAAAGAACAAAATTATAAAGTGCCATGAATTCCATTGGCTTCATTCCACCTTATTTCTCTCAGGTCCTGCAGAAGTCCTGTGTCTATGAAAACTGGGAGAACACATTTTAAGTGTTCAAGCAGACACATTAATTCTATAGCAGTGGGTAGCCATTTCCTTCTCCAGGGGAATCTTCTTGACCCAGGGATCGAACCCAGGTCTCCAACATTGCAAGCAGATTCTTTACCCACTGAGCCACTGGGGAAGCCCCATTTTTTTTTTTTTTAATTTTATTGGCAGTGGAGTGTGAACTCCATGAGAGCAGGAGTTTGGTCCATTTTATTCCTTATTGTATCCACAATGCCTAGAACAGTGCCTGGCACATAGTGAATAGTCACTGAACAAATACAAAGGATTGAAATCAAAATCTTTCACTGAAACCACCAAAGAATCACTCAAGGTAATATTATCACCAGAGAATAGCTGAGCATGTAGAGGCAACAAAGACAATCTTGTCTTACTTGTTTCATTATACTACACAGGCAGAAACTGAGGTCACAGAGGAAGGAGACTCCAGATTTCTTAACTCTTCATTTAGTTGGCTGATTTAGTTCCCCTTTTACATAAAACATTAATGGAATAAAGAAACAGGTTCCTTATACCATTGTCTCCCAGTGGGAACTATTACAATTGCCTGTGAAGACATACAGGCTTCCCTGGTGGCTCAGTGGTAAAGAATCCGCCTGCAATGTAGGAGATGCCAGTTTGATCCCTGGGTTGGGAAGATCCCCTGGAGAAGGAAATGACACCCCAGTCCAGTATTCTTGCCTGGGAAATCCCATGGACAGAGGAGACTGCCGTGCTACAGTCTACAGGGTTTCAAAGAGTCAGATACAACTTAGTGACTAAACAACAATGTGAAGACATATGCCAGGGACAGGTACAGAAATGTACTAGGCACAGTGAAAAAGAAAAGAAGGAAAGTACGGTTATTTTGAAGACAGAATTCAAACTTCTTATTAGGTAATCTGATTCAGTGATGTTTTACCATTCTCAATTAGTGACATTTTGATCTATTATTTTCTTGCTTAACAATAGGCCAGTGGAAAAGACTGGTGTCAAGTAGCTGATTTCATTTGTAAACAGAAAGGCTACTTTCCCTGAAAGAGAACATGATAAGGCAGTTTACTCTTGGTTGTTTTGCCTCTTGGTATCTTGCTCAAAAAGAGATGATAAAAGCTATAGATAGATAGGCACCAAACGGTTTCCCCTACAATGAGAGGTATGTTCAGAAACCATTACTCTCTAGGCTTGGAATAACTATTGGAATTACTCTCTAGAACTGGGTAATGTTCACAACCCATCAAGATGGAAAGGTTGGCAGAACAAAATAATCTAGATTCATAACAAGCCTAAGGCAAAACTGACTTTGAAAAAAGATGTGGTCTTCTTGGGTTTTGAGATTGAGTGTCCATCTCACCTTTCAAAACTGTAATTTTGCATCCCCCTCAATAAAAGACATCTTCATAGTTGAACCATTGGTTTGGGAAAGAGTATCAAAAGGTTATAATGTATCTGCTTTAATCTCCACTCTCTCAGGCTACCATAGAGATTTCAGCTACTGGACAATGATGATAATCAGTATCACAAAGCCTGGCTCAAGAGCAAACTCAAATGGCAAATCTTCAGACCAGACTTTGGACTTCACATTAAGCTTTGTTGTTGATTAGTCAATAAGTTGTGTCTGATGCTTTGTGACCCCATGGACTGCAGCATACCAAGCTTCCCTGTCCTTCATTATCTCCCGGAGTTTGCTCAAACTCATGTCCATTGAGTTAGTGATGTCATCAAAGATGCAATAGCCTTACCCGGAGAGAAAGCCCTGTGAGGTCTAGACTGAGCCATGGGCTGATTAGTTCTTCTTATCTTGAAGCTGAAGAATCCCTTCCAATGTTCACTATTATGATCAGTGCATTAGTTGTATTGATTGTCATTGGTAATACTCTTTTATACGAGTAGCACCATTTCCAGTTTACATGTACTTCATGTCCATCTCATCTTGTCAGCAAAAACAGAACAGGAATCATTATCCCAATTTTCCAGATGAAGAAAATCATCCTCATATGAGGCTATGCATTCATGTCATACATGCAGCTCACCTGGTTAGTAAAGAGCTGACTTCTGATCTAGAAATCTTCTCTCCACCCCTCACTGTCCCCACATGCCATGGCTGATTCTGCAGGCTGATGCCCTATGATAAATCCATTACCAGATGGTGGCTAAAGCCATAAAGAGTGGTTTAGTGAAAAAACACTGAGTCCAAGTTCTGACTTTGCAATTTACTTTCTGTCACCTTGGACAGATCGCTCAACTTTTGCTTCCTCATTTATAAAAAGGAAAGATTTCCACCAGCCATGGATCCCTACCCTGACTGCTCATTGGCATCACCTTGAGGGACTTTTGTAAAACATAGATTCCTGGGTTCCGTGTGAGTCTCTCGAATCTGGGACCTAGAAATCCATATGTTTGAACATTTTCAAAGGTTTCCGATGAAGCCGGTTGGGCAGCTGCAAGTCTGCTAGAATCCTTTTAGCTTTAACAGTCTATTATTGTGGGTTTATTATCCATTAGGTAGGACTGGTATGAGAGGGCTATCAGTCACAGACCAGGCAGCAATTCACCAGTCTGGGAAGAGTAAGGAGTCAGGAAGGAACATTAAAGCTAAAATTAAAGACAAGGGTTTTGTCAGATATGCAAGGATGGGAGGGACAGATGTCATGGCAAGTTGGGGGGGTGAATGAAGGTGTATAGTTTGACTAAAGCATGTGCTTTGTCCAAGAAAAAGACCATGGTGAGAAAAGAACACTGATCCATGTAAGGTTACAACTTGATGAATTTCAGGTCAAATCAGGAAGTCCTTTGTGCACATCTTTATTGCTAGCTATCTTCTTCACCATGTCCATCTCTAGTTGAAAAGCAAAAACAAACAATAAAATTTTAAAGGTCACCACCATTCACCAGAAAAAGAGAAACACATCCTGTCTGATTCAGCCTGCGGGCAAAAAAGGTGGAGATTTCATATAAGACAATGGCCAGGTTTCTTTTCATCAAATTTTTTTAGAGAACATTGAATACAATCTTTAGAGCAACATACCACTTTTCTTGGCAAAACTCAAAAGGAAAAAGAAAAGAAAAAAGCTGGCATTTACATCCATCTGACTCAGATTTATGGTTACAGAGACAGTCTCAATTCCCATCTTAAAAGATGATACCTCTTGTTTTCCTTACAGAGGCTCAGGGGCAAAAATTATAAATTTTATCTCCATTTGGATATATCCATTTAGATCATCTCGATGCTACATCTCAGTGTGTTAAATTCACAGATGGGAAGACAGAAAGGGAAAGGTGGTGTTCCGTTACCTCTACCAGGTATGACTAGGAAGCCCTCTGGTGGCTACCCTCAGCGACTAATCCAAGAGCAGTAAAACACGCGGACCTGTTCCTTGTCCCCTCCCCCACTCTGATTTTATTTTCTCTTTCCATACAGAAACTCTCATTCCACCACCATAAGTTTCCTGAGGGCCAGGGGTTCGTTAGCTGCTCATTTATTGCTGAATATCCAGGGTCGAGAACAGTGTATGGTAGATCCCAGAGGTACTTGTTGAATGAATCCATTTAAGTCACAGCTTGGAGCTCTTCTCACCAAGGTCAGGAGAACAGGTTTACAGAACTAGGTTTTCAGGTCCCGCTGTGAACATTCTGTAACCAAAGTCTACTCCCTGGTGGTTGGTCAGGGAGATGAGATCCTACCTGCCTGGCCAAAAAATCAAACATAAAACAGAAGCAATACTGTAACACATTCAGTAAAGATATTAAAAATGGTCCATATCAAAAAAAGATCTTAATAAAACAGATAAATAAAACTTTGGTGACAAATATTTACAAAGAAGTCAGTTAAAATCTAGAGAAGTACTTTCTTGGGTGGGTTTGCAAAGGTTAATCTTATCTCCAGAGAGATATGTCCTCTCCAGGGTGGGAGTTCTGAGAATTGTTGAGCAATTGAATCAGTCTGGCAGGATATCCTAGATAAAGAATCTCCACTTTTTCAGCCCAATATCTTTCTTTAGACAAAATGCAAGCTCTATTGTTACACAAGGCATTGTCTTCTGAACCCATTTTCAAGCAAGCATAAAGGTATTTTGGCTTTGCATGATCTATTCACTTGTATAGTTTATTCAGTTATAAAGTGAACTGTTTTACAAAAGTCAATTGTTATAATTATCTGCTTCCCAGCTGAGGATCCAGTCTTCCTCTTCTGCTTCTTGTAACAGACCTGGATTCTGTCACCTACTAACCTGGTCATCTCGGCAAGTGATCGGTCCTCTTTGAACTCTAGTTTTCATGAGTAAAAATGGAAATGATGATGATTCATACTTCATAGGGCTGCTGTGAGGATGGAGTGACATAATTCCTGTAAAGCTTCTAGAATGTCTTTTGAATTATAAGAACATAGAGTTAATTTATTGTTATTATCATTATTGTCATCTCATCCATTTCATTCCTAATTTAAAAGTGAAAACACTATATAATAGTTTGAACTTTCTATGGCTTAAAAAATTTTTTTAAAACACTTTCTACTTTTAGATGTTTATATTTAATCAAATATGATCAAGTGCTTTGTATAAACTTACTCTGGGGTATTAAATGACTATTTCTACACTAATTTTTAATGATAAGGTGCATTTTAATAATGATTGAGAAATTGTTCTTTATGAACTTTGTGTATAAGTCAACTAAAGTTATAATTTGAGAGGCTAAATCCATAGTGATTTCTTGGTTATTTTCGGCTATTTATTGGTGTTGTTTTAACCATAGCTAATTTATAATCATATTATGTTCATCTTTATTTGTCTTGTTATTGGTAACTTGGAAGATACTATTTAAAGGATTACATGTAATTTTAAAGACTTATTTATTCCCAAGTGTTTATTACCAGTCTCCTGGATACAGCAAAAGTGTAACTAAGAATACAAGAATTATTCCAAAGGCAATATAAGTTATTCATTTTTTTACCAAGGATGTATTGAGGACTACTCTGTGCCAGGCCCTGTGTCAAGGATGTTCCAGGAACAAGATGCATAGCTGCCTTCATGGAGATTTTATTCCAGACGATAAACCAACATACAAACAAACCAAGGAACACAATCAGATGATGAGGAGCACTCTGGAGAGTGGACATCACAGTGGCTCTGAGGATACTTTAGATTAGGGACTTGGCACTTTAGATTAGGGATCAGCCAAGACCTTTTTCTAAGTAGAAGATATAGTCATGGGATGATAAGGAAAAGCTAATCTTGCAAGGGTCAAGAGAAGGGTTCCAGGTAGAGAAAACAGTTAATGTGAAGGCCCCATGCTGAAAACCTCTTAGTATCTTTAAGAAATAGAAGGAGGCAATGAGGTTGGAGTCAGATGACCGTTGTGTAGCCCAGATGAACATAACAGTAGCTTTAACTTGGCTGATGGAATTGAAAGTGAATAAAAATGACCAGACTTGAGATGTTTTAAAGGTAGAGGCAACAGGGCACACTGGTCAACTAATAAGATAATGAGAAAGTGAAAAGAAGTAACTTCCAAAATTTGGGCCTGAGGTTCTTGAGTGGATGGTGATGAGGTTTACTAAAACATAGGAGGCTGAGAATGGGAATGGTGACCAGGACTGGAGGAGAGAGGCCAAGGACTCTGTTTTGTTAATGAAAAGTTTTAGAGATCTCTGGACATCTACCCGGAGACATCAAGATGGCAGTTAGGTAGTCAAGTATGACGTCCAGGGGAGAGGTCAATTTTGAGAGTCACAGATGCAAAGATCACTCAGATCACCAAGGGTGGGTCACCTATAAAGAGTAGAGGAAAAGATTTCTAGATACACTCCATCCACATTTATTGGTCGAGCAAAGAAGACCAGCAAAAGTCCTTCAAAAGAAGGATGTAATAAAAGATGATAAGGTCAAAAAGAATAGTAAGAGAGAAAACAAGGGGGCATGATGTTCCAAATGGCAAACTAAAAAAGCATCTCAAGCAGGAAAGACTGGTCAACAAGGTTGAATACTGCAGAAACACAATAAAACAAGAGCAGAGAAATGACTGGATTTGGCATCATGGAAAGTCAGGTGAACAGGTAAGGATGGCATAGCCCAGGGATGGATTAGAGTGAGGAAATGGAAATGACGACAACTTTTTCAAGAAGTTTGGCAGTGAAAGGGAGTAGAGCACCTTAGCAGCAGTGCATCGAGGGAGGGTGTTGGGATCTGAGCGCTTGTGTCTTCCCCTCTGCAGTTCACATATTGAAAGTTAATGCCCAACATCATAGCATTGGAAGGCCGGGCCTTGGGGTGATTAGGTCAGGAGGATGAAGACCTCATGAACAGGACTAGAGCTTTTATTAAAGAGGCCCTAGAATGCCTCTTAAAAGGAATCTGAAAAGCCATTTTATTGACATAATTGTGATAATCTCTGGTCTGCAAATCTTGCCTGAATTGAATGGTAATTAGCTTCTGGGTTAAGTGGAAACTTAGATTTAAAACAGAATGACAGCATTAATTGCTATTAGTATGTAACATTGCCAGGGCAACACATTTTCTTAACCTAACAATTAAAAAATATAGAATGATATGTATATAAATGAGGGTAAGTAGCCAAAGAGTAAGACTTCCCAGGTAGCTCAGTGGTAAAGAATCCACCAGACAAGCAGCAGATACGGGTTCGATCCCTGGGTCAAGAAGATCCCCTGGAGAAGGAAATGGCAATGCACTCTGGTATTCTTGCCTGGGAAATCCACGGACAGAGCTTAGCAGGCTCCCAAAAGAGTCCGACAGGACTTAGCAACTAAACCACCATCACCAGTGACACACTCTCAGCCATTAAAATTCTCTTTAAACTCTATATTCCTTTAAGAATCAGGAAAAAAAAAAAACAACAGGAACAATCTCCTACATGTAGAAACACTCTCAGGTAGTATGAAAGGCACTCTGCTTTGATCCTTCTTTACTGGAGCTTTTATCCTAATGCATGGCTTTTAGGTAAAATTCAGTGGCTGCCACAGTGCCCAACACAGGGTAGGCAGGTCATGCATAAATGTAAGTGCCCCTGTAGTAAACAGAGGCTGTTTCATTCTGAGCCGGCTTTATGAAGAGGATTCCTGTAGAAATGTAAAGGGCTCTGTGGTTATTTTAAAGCTCTATCTCCATCTTGAAATTCTTAATGATTTTTGAACAAGAGACCCTACCTTTTCATTTTGCCCCTTGCACCTTATTTAGATGTCCTGTTCATCCACTTTCTCCCCTATCTCTCCATGTGATCAATCGACCTCCTAAATATCTCTCAAATCAGCACTATTATTTCAGTTTTTATTGCTGCTGCTATCACTTGAGCCACAGGGGACCCTTATCTGGACGAGTATGAGAACTTCCAGTCATGTTATTGTCCAATACAACTTCCAGCATATATTCAGAGGACAAGTTTTAAAACATCAATCTGGGGACTTCCTGGTGGTCCGATGGTTAAGAATCCGCCTTCCAAATGCAGGGGACACGGGTTTGATCCCTCATAGGGGAACGAAGATCCCACTTGCCATGGAGCAACTAAGCCCACACGATGCAAGTAAGACCCAATGCAGCCAAATAAACAAACAAATATTAAAATAGAAATCTGAGTCTATCATTTGAATTCATTCATTAATTTATTAGTTCAGCAAATATTTAAAGTTTGTTCTAGGTATCATGCCAGGCACAGGAAGCATAACAATAATCAAAATGAGATACAATCAGAGGCAACTTCAAAAAAGGATTATTACTAATTTCTCACAGAAAGAATGGCTTCATATTAGCCATGACTGACAAAAATGTATTTCTCTTTGATTACATCCCTTTGAGAAATACATTGGTTCAGACACTAGGTGGAATTGGGGAGAAGGGAGGAAGAGAAATAAACATTTAAAAATGACTTCATTCTGAAGACCACACTGGGAAGCTAAGTCCCTCTGTGCCTTTTCTATATCACTGTGGGTAACTACAAATTCCTACTTTGGAAAAAAATTCAAGGTCAAAACCACTTTTCTCTATGACTCTAGGTCTCATTGATGACTTGATGACTCACTTTAGAGCTGCAAATCCAAACCTTATGCCTCAAGGAAAAAATCTGGAGCTCTTATAGGTATTCCCAAGGGCCACATGGGTCACTTCTGTGCAGAGGCAAGATGGTTTTCTATTCAGATCAAGGTACTGTAACTATTTGCATTCCTCTCATTTCACTTGGCCTCCAAAGCATTTAGTTCCTTTTCTCATCAACAGAAAATGTCAATCCCGGTTGGAAAGTAGAATCTCAGTATATATGTTAGGCATTCCTTATCAGTGGCTTAGTTGTTAAGTTGTATCCGACTCTTGCGACCCCGTGGACTGTAGCCTGCCAGGCTCCTCTGTCCATGGGATTTTCCAGGCAAGAATACTGGAGTGGATTGCCATTTCCTTCTCCAGGGGATCTTCCCGACCCAGGAATTGAACCCAGGTCTCCTGGATTGCAGGCAAGATTCTTTACTGACTGAGTTATTCCTTATCAGAAGCTTGAGTAAATGGAGGAAAAAAAGGCCACATAGAGAAGACTGTCAAAGTTAAAAAGTGTTCTTATACTTTATTATTATAATTATTGATAATATTGATTCTCTATTTATTTATTCAGGCCATGCCATGCAGCATGTGGGATCTTAGTTCCCCAACCAGGGATGGAAGCCAAGCCCCCTGCATTGGAAGCCTGGAGTCTTAACCACTGGACCACCAGCGAAGTCCCCCCTCTACTTCTTGAAACTCTGTCCTTGGGTGTAGTTAGACCACTAGAATATTGAACACATTGTGTACACTGGGCAAGTCCTTACAGAACTGCTTTAGCTCAATTTTGCTTTAATATTATGCCCTTGGCTTCTGTTCAAGGTTTATACTAGAAACCATCACATGAAATTCACTCCTGCACTTACTGTAAACGTGTGGTTGAGGGCATTGTCCATTACCTCACTCAATATGTGCTATTAAGTTCCCTATGAGAAAATGCTTTCAAAATTAATTTTAGAAAATAAAAAGGGCTCCTTGTTAAGTTGATATTCCAATTCCTTTCCAATAATAAAAGATGTGTTAATTAGGATTTTTTTGTTTTTTCTATTTTAAATGTCAGAGCGGTACTTGGACTTACTCATCAAAGAAGGGAACTTGCTCACTCTCATTGCCGGGAAGGACTCCTGGGTCATGGATAGAATCTAAGAGTTGCAGCCACCAAGCCTCAGGGCTCGGGGACAAGAGCCAGCTCTCAGGACACAGGACTTGCTCTCTCTCCATTGGCCCATCTTCTCGGCTTCATTTTATTTCCTCTCATTGGAGACAGGCCTGTTCCTCGGGGCAGGGAAGATGGCCAATAGCTATTCCTGATTCATATTTTTCCAACTTAGTATCTTTGGTAGGAAATAAACTTTGCCCCATCAAAGTCTGTGCATGAACCCCTGAGAAGATTCTCATTGATGCCAACTCTCAAGAGATGGCCTGATTCCCACTGCTAGATAATCATAGTGTCAAGAGGATGGGGTACCACGCAGAAGGGTAGGTGATGTGCAGGCTGACCGACAGCCTCAGATGGAGGGTGGAGAAGAACCCACACCATCAACACCAAAAGGAAGGAGAGCACTGTTAACAGAAGAAGAGCGTGAGAAAAAAACACAGGGCAGATAAAAGACAAGGGCCAGAGTCATCCATGAAAAGATCTGGGACATATTAATAGAATTTGTTTTCCGTTTTTCTCTGAGTACTAGGAAGCCTGTAGGCAAATATGAAGCCCAAACCAACAATTACATTGAGTTTTCAGCTTAGATCAGTTTTACCTCTGATTTTCTATTTCATTGTACAGCTTTATTGTCCTGTTTTTACAAGCTTTTAAATGTCCCTTGGAAAAGAAATGACAAATATTTCAACAAATCACCGAGATTATCGCACACAACAGTATCATGGGTTAGTTTTCTGAATCTTAAGATGCAAACTGGAAAGCAGAAGTAGCTTATTCTTGAAAATAAAGCCAAGAATAAGGTCCACAGTAGAGTAGCATGTCTGTTAAAAACAGAAGAGAAGGAATGGCCCACGGGTTCAGTATTAGGGCACAACGCTTCCACTGCTGGGGCCCTGGGTTCGGTCCCTGGTTGGGGAACTAAGATCCTACAGGCCATGCAGGCAGCCAAAAATTAAAAAAAAAAAAAAAGGAAAGGAAGAATAAATAGTAAAGCCTTGTCCTTACGGACTGATTAGACAACCGTTGTATCCCCAGGCCATGAAGGTACTTGTGGAAACTTCTTTACCATGAAAGAAGCTGTTCCTTGATAGAGTATAAGGTACTTCATGAAAGAAGATGACAAAAATGTGAGAGGAAACTTAACTATAAGGTCTAAAGAATTCTGTTTTGTTTCTTCTTCTTTTTTTTTTTTTTAAATTAATGAAGTCCCATTGCAGAGCTGCCTGAGGAGTTTAAGAATTTCCAAAAGTTCAGCGACAGAAGGTGGGGTCACCTACACTGGCCACTGGAGGTCTTCCCCTTCTGGGGGACCCCGCCACCACTGTCTCCAATCCAAGAGATTCCCCTGCTGAACTCTGGCCCTCACATGGGCAGAACCATCTCTCCTGATCCCAGCTGAGACAGACTTGAATTTCTAGAAAACTGTAATAATAACAGTGCAACAAAGAACGTTATTAAATATTATCATCCAACATTGAACTAACTGAAGTTTCTCAAGAACAGGTTTTCGGCATGCTATCATTGAAAAAATGACATCGGCCCAGAGCCACCTGTCCTTCCTTCCACCTTCCTTCCTAAACCCAAGCTTGTCTCTTAAATTCTGTTCTCACCAGTGGGGATTAGCTGTCTGGCAATTCAGCGCCGTTCCTACGCCTGAGTCAAACCACTCTTTCCCCTCACCCTGCCTCACACCCAGGGTTCTGCTTGAGCTCCTAGGTTCTGTCTCACTGAAGGACTTGGGGTACTTATTCCTTCCACAAGATGCCCCCTTCTCTTCTCTCCTGATGTTACAGAGACCAGGCCTGATCACCCACTAGCTCTGTCTTATGGCCTGAGATAATACAAAATCTGTCATGTGATACATTATTCATTCCCATCCTCCAAGAATTCTACCCGTCCCCTTTGTAAGGTTATTTTCTTATTTGCTGTTGTTCAGTCACTCAGATGTGTCCAACTCTTTGTGACCCCATGGGCTGCAGCACGCCAGGCCTCCCTGTCCATCACCAACTCCCGGAGTTTACTCAAACTCATGTCCATTGACTCGGTGATCCATCCAGCCATCTCATCCTCTGTCATTCCCCTTCTCCCGCCTTCAATCCTTCCCAGCATCAGGGTCTTTTCTAATGAGTTGGCTCTTCACATCAGGTGGCCAAAGTATTGGAGTTGCAGCTTCAGCCTCAGTCCTTCCAGTGAATATTCAGGACTGATTTCGTTTAATATGGACTGGTTTGATCTCCATGCACTCCAAGGGACTCTCAAGAGTCTTCTTCAACATCACAGTTCAAAAGCATCAATTCTTTGGCAGTGAAGCCTTCTTTATGGTTCTACTCTCACATCTGAACATGACTAGTGGAAAAACTGTAGTATTGACTAGACGGGCCTTTGTTGGCAAAGTGATGTCTCTGCTTTTTAATATACTGTTTAATACACTGTTTCTTATTAGGACAGTGAAACATGCCAAGTGTAAAGAAGGCCCTCTAGGTGGGATGTAAGAAGTATAAAGAAGGCCCTCTAGGTGGGAAGCAGAAGCGGGGAATCACTCATTTTATTTATCTTGATTTTGTTTTCCAAAGACTCCATGATCATTTATTTATTTAGTCATATTTTTTAAGAGTTTATTTGGCTGTCATTCAAGTCAGCTGATTTTTATATTTTTTGAAAATTTTTATTGATGTATAGTTGCTTTACAATGTTGTGTTAGTTTCTGTTGTACAGCAAAGTGAATCATCTATACATACACATCAGTCCAGCTCAGTCACTCAGTCGTGTCCGACTCATTGCAACCCCATGAATCGCAGCACGCCAGGCCTCCCTGTCCATCACCAACTCCCGGAATTCACCCAGACTCACGTCCATCGAGTCCGTGATGCCATCCAGCCGTCTCATCCTCGGTCGTCCCCTTCTTCTCCTGCCTCCAGTCCCTCCTAGCATCAGAGTCTTTTCCAATGAGTCAACTCTTCGCATGAGGTGGCCAAAGTACTGGAGTTTCAGCTTCAGCATCATTCCTTCCAAAGAAATCCCAGGGCTGATCTCCTTCAGAATGGACTGGTTGGATCTCCTTGCAGTCCAAGGGACTCTCAAGAGTCTTCTCCAACACCACAGTTCAAAAGCATCAATTCTTCGGCACTCAGTCTTCTTCACAGTTCAACTCTCACATCCATACATGACTACTGGAAAAATAGCCTTGACTAGACAGACCTTAGTCGGCAAAGTAATGTCTCTGCTTTTGAATATGCTATCTAGGTTGGTCATAACCTTTCTTCCAAGGAGTAAGCGTCTTTTAATTTCATGGCTGCAGTCACCATCTGCAATGATTTTGGAGCCCCAAAAAGTAAACTCTGACACTGTTTCCACTGTTTCCCATCTATTTCCCATGAAGTGATGGGACCAGATGCCATGATCTTCATTTTCTGAATGTTGAGCTTTAAGCCAACTTTTTCACTCTCCTCTTTTACTTTCATCAAGAGGCTTTTTAGTTCCTCTTCACTTTCTGCCATAAGGGTGGTGTCATCTGCATATCTGAGGTGATTGATATTTCTCCCGGCAATCTGGATTCCAGCTTGTGTTTCTTCCAGTCTAGCGTTTCTCATGATGTACTCTGCATAGAAGTTAAATAAGCAGGGTGATAATATACAGCCTTGATGTACTCCTTTTCCTATTTGGAACCAGTCTTTTGTTCCATGTCCAGTTCTAACTGTTGCTTCCTGACCTGCATACAGATTTCTCAAGAGGTAGGTCAGGTGGTCTGGTATTCCCATCTCTTTCAGAATTTTCCACAGTTTATTGTGATCCACACAGTCAAAGGCTTTGGCATAGTCAATGAAGCAGAAATAGATGTTTTCCTGGAACTCTCTTGTTTTTTCCATGATCCAGCAGATATTGGCAATTTGATCTCTGGTTCCTCTGCCTTTTCTAAAACCTGCTTGAACGTCAGGAAGTTCACGGTTCACGTATTGCTGAAGCCTGGCTTGGAGAATTTTGAGCATTACTGTACATCCACATATAGCCCCTCACTTTTGGATTTGCTTCCTATTTAGGTGACCACAGAGCAGTGAGTCCCCTGTGCTTTACAGCAGATTCTCATTAGTTACCTATTTCACACATAGTATCAACGTATGCATATATGTCAATCCCAGTCTCCCAATTCATCCCACCCGACCTCCCTTTATACCCCTGGTGTCCATATGTTTGTTCTCTACATCTGTGTCTCTATTTCTGCCTCATAAATAAGATCGTCTACGTCAATTTTCTCAGATTCCACATATACGTGTTCATATATAGTATTTGTTTTTCTCTTTCTGACTTACTTCACTTTGTGTGATCGTCTCTAGGTCCGTCCATGTCTCTAATTGGTTCATGTGTAGAGACTACATTATCACTTGTATGCTCTTTGTCCAACAACAGCGGGGACTAAATTGTCCCCATTTTCCTTGCATAACCTAAACTGTGAGTGGGAGACAGACAGGTTCTAGAGAAGAATGATGCTTTTGCAACTCCCAGGTCGTCTGAAAATCATGTCTCCCCTCCCTCTCTGAAGGGTGTCACTAGGTGTTAGTTATTAGGTGTTATGGTTAATATAGAGGATCATTGTGTTGGAAGTTGAGAGTAAGCAAGCTGGGGAGTTTGAGAGCAACAGCTCAGATCAGGCTAGCATGACTTTTTTTTTTTTTTTTTTTTTAATGTTGTTTACTATTGGCCCCTGGAAAGAGACAGTACATCTAATAGGCACCGGGAAAAGGACTATTTGTTTCCAATGAAATGAGCCTGCTCTATCCCACGAAAGGTTTGTAGTCAACCTATTATCCATAAAAAAGAGAAGTTCAGACTGATTGATTTCCACTTTCTTCCTTTTAGGCTCTTGTTCTATTTCACTTAAACAATATATGCTTATTTTCATCAGTGACTCGATGGACGTGAGTCTGAGTGATCTCCAGGAGTTGGTGATGGACAGGGAGGCCTGGCGTGCTGCAATTCACGGGGTCGCAAAGAGTCGGACACGACTGAGCGACTGAACTGAAGAGAATTTTAAAGTGAGGGAAAAATACCGCCCCAATCTCACACTATCAAAAGTATTTCTCCCTAAAGGTTTTTTGCTCTTCTCCACATGCAATAATAATAATTACATATTTGATGTCATATAATTGATTTTGTTATGTATTCTTTATCTTATAAATATTTTCCATGAGTCTCTATCTTAAACATTATAATCTTTAGTGTTGCATAGCTTCCCAGTAAATTAGCATACATTGAATTACTTAATATTCTCTGAATGTCAGACACTTGGCTCTCATTTCTCCCTACTATAGAAACAGGAAAACACCTTGGGCATACCACTTAATTGAATATAATTTTTGAGTTATAGCCTTCAGATACATTTCTAAGAGCTGGGTCACTAGATAAATGCATGTGCCTGCGTTATGGCCCTTAAATCATATTGCCCAACTGCTCTTCAAACAGGATGAACAAATTTATAGTGCCCGCATCAAGAGGTGAAAACTCCAGTTTCATCACGAATTTGTCACACGGGTGTATTTTAATGTTTTGTTCTCCGGCCCTATATACAGCCTTTCAGAAACAATCAGCTGCCTTGCAAAGATGATTCTGATTTTTGCTTTTGTTCTTCTCTGCCATCTACCCCTCCTCCACCCTGCTCCCCATTTCTCTTGAATTAAGTCATAGTTCTCACACTAACATCTGTGCCACCCTGACGTGCACCCTGAGGGCTTATCATGGCTTGTCACCTATTCACAGGGATTAATTTCTCCTTCAGATGTTTGTCCTTCAGTTTCCTCTTTGCAAAAAAAAAAAAAGCCCCAGGATGTAATAGTCTGTTACCCCTGAAAATGATCCAGCACAAGACAGGCTGTCACCAGCTCCCCTCCTCTTCACACTGCTGGTTCCAGGGGATGGGTTTTTCTTTGCTTATGGTCCCTGCTGACACCTGACCTGTCCCCGTAGAAACAGTGTAAATGACACCAGGATTTGAGCTACTGATGCTGCAGTTCTGGTGGCAGAATAACCCACGCTTGCCAGGAGGCAATCTGTCTTGTTCTAGTAGGAAGTGAAAGTAGGAAGAATTTGCATTTTCTCTGAATTCAAATGTAGATGATGTCGAAGAATTCTGAGCTCTGTTCTCTGTGTGTGTGTTAGTCACTCAATCGTGTTCGACCCTTTGCGACCCCACGGACTGTAGTCCACCGGGCCCCTCTGTCCATGGAATTCTCCAGGCAAGAATACTGGAGTGGGTTGCCATGCCCTCCTCCAGAGGATCTTCCTGACCCAGGGACTGAACTGGGTCTCTGGCATTGCAGCCAGATTCTTTATTGTTTAGAGCTACCCGGGAAGCTCTATTCTACTTACAGTCAATTATGGGGAAAAAATTTTTTTTAACTTTATTTAATTATTTTTAGCTGTGCTGGGTCTTTGTTGCTGTGTGGACTTTCCTCTAGTTAGCGAGTGGGAGCTACTCTCTAGCTGTGGTGCGCAAGCTTCTCATTGCAATGACTTCTCTTGTTGCTGAGCACGGGCTCTAGGATGCATGGGCTTCTGTAGTTGGGTGCAAGGGCTCAGTTGCTCTGCAGCATGTGGACTCTCCCCAGACCAGGGATCGAACCCATGTCCCATGCATTGGCAGACGGATTCCTATCCATGTGCCACCAGGTACATCCCTCAGTCTTCTCAACTTGAAGAAGGTAGGAAGTTAAAGTGTATCTTTCAACCTGCTTCATGGTCCCAGCATAGGATCTTAGTCCAGGTGAGTGAAAGGAGAATGAGAGGAACAGAAGGGATAATATTTACACCAATATAGTCAATCCTCTCTCATCAGGATTCCCAGAAATTCGTCTAAACTCCCACTTTATATCTCTGGCTAGAACCTAGTCCCCAGTCATCCTGACCTGCAGCATAAGTTGAGATATGTTGATAACCTGAGTACGATGTTACCTCCACAAAGCCAAGTTTTGGTTAGTAATGTTAGGTAGTTAGAATAGGAAACAGGGGTCCAAAATGGTGGCAGCTGAAAGACAAGGAAGGGAAAAGCCCGTGAAAATAGAACAAAGGAAGGTCAAAGGAAGGTCCGAGGACTAGAGTGAGGACCTCAGGTAGAACAAACAGCACTCCTGGTTAGCCCAGTTTACATAGGGCAGGCCCAGGGGGAGGGGAAACATATAAAAAGAGGAGCCAAAGGGCCGGGGCTCTCTCTCCCCGCTTCTCCAGCACGCTGGGGCGCTCTTCTCTTCACATCTTTGGGTCTGCATGCTCTCATACCTCAAGGATGGATTCTCCTGCTATTTTTAAAGTAAAATAGAGCTGTAACACAGAGCCGTAACACTGATTTGTCTAAGAGCTATAACACAGTCTGTTCGAGACCTGAGAGCTCTAACACGGTCTGTCCAAGACCCAAGAGCTGTGATGCGCGGAGGGCTTTAATGTCCATCACTCCAAATCTTTGTTGTGATGAGACAGAACCGAGGAGCATACGCTCGCCTGACAGTAAGAAAGCTGTGGGGAATAGAGATTGGGTATACAAATACTCGTCTCTATCAGAACTGGTGATGTGACTTGTTAAGCCTTTCTTTTTTTTAATGTTTTTGGCTGCATGAGCGCACGCTGAGTCATGTTTGACTCTTAGTGACCCACAGAGGGTACCCTGTCAGGCTCCTCTGTCCATAGGATTGTTCAGGCAAGAATCTTGGAGTGGGTTGCCATTTCTTCCTCTAGGGGCTCTTCCTGACCCAGGGATCAAACCTGGGTTTCCTGCAGCTCCTGTATTGCAGGCAGATTCTTTACCACTGAGCCACCGGAGAAGCTCTCAGTTTTAGCCACGTTAGGTCTTAGTTGCAGCACACCAGCTTCTCTCTATTCGTGAGGTGTGGGCTCAGTAGCTATAGCTCGCAGGCTTAGTTACCCTGAGGTATATGGGATCTTAGTTCCCTGACCAGGGATCAAACCTGCGCCCCTGCATTGCAAGACGGATTTTTAACTACTGGACTACCAGGGCAGCCCCTGAGCCCGTCTTTTAAAAAATGATCTTACTGAGGTAAGAATTCCTTAATATATAGAACTCAGTGCAAAGATCACCCAACCTCAGAATGCTGGCACTGGAAGGAACCTTGAGAAGGCCAAGTGTCCCAGGCCAGGGGCTCCGTTACAGCACCCCTGTCTGAGGTTCATCCAAACTTTGCCTGAACAGTCCAGTGTGAGGAATCTCACTACTCCACAAAGCATCCCCTTTCATTGTTGGCAGTGTTAATTATTTAAGATAATAATAGCAATGAGAGTGTATAATAACACATTGTTAATACTAGCTTCTACTGAACAATATTCTATGTGGCACACGTATGGGTTCCAGGTCTTCCTTTTTCAGTTCTTTTGCTGAAGAGCCATTCAAACTATTGAAGACAAGTGTCAAGCTCTCAGCTCTGCAGAATATCATTTGCTCTTGTGACATTTCATTTGCTACCAATATGGCTTCCATACATTATCTGTCACTTTTTTTTTCCATTTTCAAATGCCTGCCATTGTTTGCATAGAACCTATGATTTAAACCTATGTATATTCTTCTCTGAACTTGTTCTAAAAGTATTTTTGCCAGGTCTTTGGTTTCCTTCCTTTTCACTCACTGATTTTCAAGCTCACTTAAAAAAAAAAACAAAACATACTAACATCAATAAAAACACCTAAAAATATTTCCACTCATTTGAGCAGGGTGATGTTTTTATCTGTTGTTATTTGCTGAGCCATGTCAGTCTTAGACCTAACAGAAGCAGGATGTTAAAAAGAGGTGACAAGAATATACAGAACTATACAAAAAAAAATTTTAGTGATCCAGATAACCATGATGGTGTGATCACTTACCAAGAGCCAGACATCCTTGAATGTGAACTCAAGTGGGCCTTAGGAAGCATCACTACCAACAAAGCTAGTGGAGGTGATGGAATTCCAGTTGAGCTCTTTCAAATCCTAAAAGATGATGCTGTGAAACTGCTACATTCAATATGCCAGCAATTTAGAAAACTCAGCAGTGGCCACAGGACTGGAAAAGGTCAGTTTTCATTCCAATCCCAAAGAAAGGCAATGCCAAAGAATGCTCGAACTACTGCAAAACTGCACTCATTTCACACGCTACCAAAGTAATGCTTAAAATTCTCCAAGTTACACTTCAACAGTATGTAAACTGGGAACTTTCAGATGCTCAAGCTGGATTTAGAAAAGTCAGAGGAACCAGAGATCAAATTGCCAACATCCACTGGATCATAGAAAAAGCAAGAGAATGTCAGAAAAACATCAACTTCTACTTCATTGACTATGCTAAAGCCTTTGACTGTGTGGATCACAACAATCTGTGGAAAATTCTGAAAGAAATGGGAATGCCAGACCACCTGACCTGCCTCCTGAGAAATCTGTATGCAGGTCAAGAAGAAAGTTAGAACCAGACATGGAACAAGAGACTTGTTCCAAATTGGGAAAGGTGTACGTCAAGGCTGTATATTGTCACTCTGATATTCAACTTATATGCAGAGTACATCATGGGAAATGCCAGACGGGATGAAGCAGAAGCTGGAATCAAGATTACAGGGAGAAATATCAACAACCTCAGATATGCAGATGACACCACCCTTATGGCAGTAAGAGAAGAGGAACTAAAGAGCCTCTTGATGAAAGTGAAAGAGGAGAATGAAAAAGCTGGCTTAAAACTCAACATTCAGAAAACAAAGATCATGGCATCCAGTCCCATCACTTCATGGCAAATAGATGGGGAAACAGTGGAAACAGTGACATACTTTATTTTCTTGGGCTCCAAAATCACTGCAGATGGTGACTGCAGCCATGAAATTAAAAGACGCGTGCTCCTTGGAAGAAAAGCTATGACCAACCTAGACAGCATATTAAAGAGCATATTACTTCTCCAACAAAGGTCCATCTAGTCAAAGCTATGGTTTTTCCAGTAGTCATGTTCGGATGTGAGGGTTGGACAATAAGGAAAGTTGACTGTTAAAGAGCTGATGCTTTTGAACTGTGGTGTTGGAGAAGACTCTTGAGGGTCCCTTGGACTGCAAGGAAATCAAACCAGTCAATCTGAAAGGAAATCAGTCCTGAATATTCATTCAGAAAGACTGATGCTGAAGCTGAAGCTTCAGTAGTTTGGCCACCTGATGCAAAGAACTGACTCACTGGAAAAGACCTTGATGCTGGGAAAGATTGAAGGTGAGAGGAGAAGGGGATGACACAGGATACGATGGTTGGATGGCATCACTGACTCAATGGACATGAGTTTGAACGAGCTCTGGGAATTGGTGATGGACAGGGAAGCCTGGCGTGCTGCAATCCATGGACATGCCCGTGGGGCTGAACTGAACTGAACTGACGTCAGTCTTTCTCCTCTTCCCTGATCCATGTCTTTTTGTCATTCTTTCCTCTGACTCGGAACTTTTCAGTCTCCCTCATCTTTAACTTCATTTTGCCTCTTGATCTTCACTCTTAGTCATCTGTCTTCTGCTTTGGCATCAAAGCTCTTCAGTTCTGTTCAAGGGCATGTTTTAATCTTTACTTGTTTCTTAAGTTTTAAAAGATATAAAACTTCTTCATAGTCCCATTCTGATATGTTACGAGACATGCTTTTTCTTTTACACCAGAAAACCACTTCTGGGTGGGAGTCTAAAATTCCCTCTGACAACAATTAAGTACAATGGGTTTTACCAGTGCTACTATAGCAGCTGTGGTGAAACAGAAAGTTATTTTGAAGCTTGAAAATATGGCAGACCACGGGTGACTTAAAGAAATTAGATCTCACATCATCTTCCTTCCAAAAAGGACAGATGTGAGCACTTCTTTCTCAAGATGCCCTCAAGACTTCTGGTGGTGCCATGAGTTTGCAAAAGAGAGCAGAGACCTAGAGAAAATAGCACTTCAGCAACCCAGCCACTTGATCAGGTTTCAAAAGAGAATATCCTTCTTCTAAATACTTATTCTCAGAAATCAGTATCACAGTGACTTTCTAAAGTAGGATTGTTCTTTATAAAGGTTGGCAAAGGCACAGGAAGATACTAAGAGAAATGCCTTGGGGTATATCTGGCAAAAAATTGATAATAATAGGAGACCTTGAGTGCTGGCACGATGCTTTCTTTCTCATTTGGGTTCAGCCTCCCCCTCACTTCACCATCAACAACAGAGGAGGGACGGGTGCCCCACAGCAAGAGGAAAAGAGAGAATGTGGCTCCTCAAAAAGAAACACCAAACCAAAGCCTGAAGAACTAATCAGTGAAGAGGGCACTCACGTCCATGAAAACTCTAAAAGCTCACTTTTTAAGGACAAAGGGATGGATCCATGTCTTCCTGGGAACCCAGGCAGTCTTTCAAAATAGTAACTGACACAGTGGAGTAACACACGAAAAAAGCAGCATAGGAAATTTCACTATGCATTGTGTGCATGTATCTCAAACACTTGTGTTTTCTCATTTGTATACAAGTGTACATAAAAGAGAATGAGAAACAGGAATCCTACCAGGGGTTATCTCTGAGGCCCATATTAAGGGGTGATTCTAACCATCTCTTTCGTACCTTTGTATGTACATTTCCATCTTTCTATAGTTTTCAAATTTGCTAAAGGAAGCTCATGTCATGTATGCACTGCTGCTGCTGCTGCTGCTGCTAAGTCGCTTCAGTCGTGTCCGACTCTGTGCGACCCCATAGACGGCAGCCCACCAGGCTCCCCCGTCCCTGGGATTCTCCAGGCAAGAACACTGGAGTGGGGTGCCATTTCCTTCTCCAATGCAGGAAAGTGAAAAGTGAAAGGGAAGTCGCTCAGTCGTGTCCGACTCTTAGCGACCCCATGGACTGCAGCCCACCAGGCTCCCGCATCCATGGGATTTTCCAGGCGAGAGTACTGGAGTGGGGTGCTATCGCCTTCTCCGCATGTATGCACACACACACACACACACACACACACACTGGAATATTACTGAATCATAAATAAGAAATGAAATAATACCATCTGCAACAGTAAGAATGGATCTAGAGATTATACTAAGTTAAGTAAAACAGACAGTGAAAAACAAAAATCATACGATATTGATTATGTGAGCAATCTTTAAAAAAAAAAGGCACAAATGAGCTTACCTACAAAACACAAATAAACCCACAGACATCAAAACCAAACCTATGGTTACCAAAGGGGAAAGAGAGGGGAGGAGGAATAAGCTAGTAGGGTGGGGTTAACAGATATACCCTACTATATGTAAAATAGCTGACCATCAAGGACCTGCTATACAGCACGGGGAAATACACCCAATATTCTGTAATAAACTATAGGGGAAAAGAATCTGAATATATATGTATTATTGGAAAAAAAAATATATATGAATCACTTTGCTATAAAACTGAAATGAACACAACATTGTAAATCAACCATATTTCAATATAAAAATAAAGTCAGTTTATGTTACTTTTCTAGTTAAAATTATTTTTTGACAAGGTAGAAGGGGGTGAATGAAACCTATAATATACAAGGAAACAAACATTGATTTACTATCTATTGAGTCAGAAAGAGTGAGAGAAAGAAGAAATCAAAAATTACAAAACTGACAACTCTTGTACAATCAGGTGGCATTTTCTAGCTCATCCACTTAATACCCTATAGTAACTAGAGGGTGAAGAAATGAATAGAGATGCCTTTAATGGAAAGGAAATTAAGTCCAGTCTCTTTCTTCCCTATTCAGAAGTTGTTAATGTTCACCTGAGAAAATGACTGTGAACTAATATAATTGAAATAAGCTTTTCCATTTTTTCCCCATTGAATGGTTTTTTAAAAAAATGACTCCTAGTCTTGAAGCTGTTTTCTGACATTCAAATCCACTGAATAATAATCAAATGCATAGAATTCTGAAAAGTAAGAGTTTTGAGAGGTAGATGACCTCTTATGATGCTAAAAATATATGTAAACTATAGTGACCGAAACAGTGTGGTATGAGCTTATAGGTAGAAAGACAGAACAATGTAATTAAATGAAGAGTCTTGTAAAAGTTTCACCTGAGTAAAAGAATATAAGTATGTGATAAATATGCCATGGCATATCAGTGGGAGAAAGTTATTCATTTAATACATGCTGTTGAAATAATGAAGCAGTCTTCCACACTGGTAAACACACAAGAGCTTGTTGGGCAAATCGTGCCAGCTTCCTGCTATATACAAGCTTTACTGGAATTCAGCTGTGCCCATATGTTTGTGAGTTATCTGTGACTACTTTTTTACTACAATGGCAAAGTTGAGTAGCTACCTGAGGCCATATTATCCAAAAGGGCAAAATATTTAGTCTTTAGCCATTTATGAAAGCGTTTGCTGACTCATGATCTATAGGAATGAAAGTGTTGAAAATCTACCTCAATTTTATAAACAAACTCCAGATGGGTCAAATATCAGATAATAAAGAAATGATAAAAGTAGAAGAATTCATTATTTCAGAGATTTTTTTTTCTAAATAATATTGGAGTGGAAAAGGCCATATGTGAAGGACGATAAATCCAACCACATAAATACTAAATAAAAGATGGAAGTCAAGAAAAAAGTCCGCAAAAAGACAAGAGGCAAGTGACAAACAAACAACAGAAAATAATGCAACTCATCACAGTGAAAAGGACTAATTTTTTTAATCTATACAAAAACATTCTCTAATCTATAAAAAAGAAGCTATCTATTGAATAGAAAATGAACCAAGGATATGAAAAGACAGTTCAGATTTCACTGTTAAACATATGAAAAGAAGCTCAAAATTAGTCACAGTAAGAAGAACACAAATTGAATTGACTGAGAGTCCCATTTTCATTTATCAGTTGGTCAAATATTAAAAGTTTAAAAACACAATGCAGGAACAGGAATTCTCATACATTATCAGTTGGAATAAAACTTGATACAACTCTAAAGAGGGCAGATTAGCCTTATCTATTAAAATTTAAAATGCAGACTTAGACCTCACAATTCCAATTCTAAGTTCTTCCATAATAATCCACGTTAAAAAATTTACAAGGATATTCATCATACTATTGTTTGTACTAGCAGAAGAAATGAAACCATCCAGATAGCTAGCAATACAATAAATCACAATATATCCAAACATGGAAATACTGCACAGTACAAAAGCAATTTTAAAAAGTATATATATGGTTTGGAACAATCTCCAAAATATTTTGATAAGTTAAAACGAAAAAGCTGGATGCAGAAGTATGGATTCTGCATATCAGTGTTGGTATTAGAAAAGAAGTATACGCAAGTAGTAACTCATGAAAAATAAAAAAACTGGAAAGGAATAAGAATAATTATATCTATATACACATATACACACACACACACATACAGGGACTTCCCAGGTGGCACGAGTAATTAAGAACTTGCCTGCTAATTCAGGAGTCGTACATGATGCAGATTGGACCTCTGGGTTGGGAAGATCCCCTGGAGGAGGATACAGCAACCCACTCCAGTATTCTTGCCTAGAGAATCTCATAGACTATCTCGGTGGGCTTTGGTCCATAGGGTTGCAAAGAGACGGACAAGACTGAAGCAATTTAGCATGCATGCACATATATGTCCGCACATATGCAATGGACTATTATTTAGCTTTCAAAAGGAAGGGAATCCTGATATATGCCACAATCTGGAAAAAATCTTGAGGACATTATGCTAAGTAAAATAAGCTAGTCATGCAAACACAAATAATGTATGAATGTATGACTCCACTGATATAAGATATATAGAATAGTCAAAAATCATTTAGACAGAACGCAGAATGCTGGTTACCGGGGTTTGGATTTGGAGAGGGGAACGGGTAGTTTTTGCTTAATGGGGATAGAGTTTGAGTTTTCTAAGATGAAAGAATTATGAAGGTAGTGGGGATCCTTGCAAAATATTATGAATATATCTTACCATTTTTATAGCAAAAATATGAATATATACAATATCACTGAACTGTATTGAAAAGAGTTAAGATAGTAAATTTCAAGCTGTCTTACCATCACAATAAAAAGCTACCAAAAAAAAAAAAAACCTGGAAAGGCACCAGATGCTTAAGGAAAGGAAAGAAGAGACTTCATAGGACATTTTCTTACACTTTTGGATTTTGTATAAGTTGCATGAATTAACTATTTTATGTTTGAAAGTTTATTACTTTCAATCAATCAATATCTACACACACATATATGTACATGTGTATATTGATGATCGCTATTGTATTGGCCAAAAAATTCATTGTTTTTCCATGGGATGTAATGCAAAAATTCAATGAGATGGTTAGGTAGCATCACTGACTAAATGGACATGAATCTGAGCAAACGAAGGGGGATAGTGAAGGACAAGGAAGCCTGGCGTCCTGCAGTCTGTGGGGTCACAAAGAGTCAGACTTGACATAGCAATTAAAGAACAGTTCAGTTCAGTTCAGTTACTCAGTCACGTCCGACTCTTTGTGATCCCATGGACTGCAGCATGACAGGCTTCCCTGTCCATCATGAACTACCAGAGCCTGCTCAAACTCATGTCCATCGAGTCAGTGATGCCATCCAACCATCTCATCCTGTGTTATCCCCTTCTCCTCTCACCTTCAATCTTTCCCAGCATCAGAGTCTTTTCCAATGAGTCAGTTCTTTGCATCAGGTGGCCGAAGTACTGGAGTTTCAGCTTCAGCATCAGTGCTTCCAATGAATATTCAGGACTGATTCCCTTTAGGATGGATTGGTTGTATCTCCTTGCAGTCCAAGGGACCCTCAAGAGCCTTCTCCAACACCACAGTACAAAAGCATCAACTCTTTGGTGCTCAGCTTTCTTTATAGTCCAACTCTCACATCCATACATGACTACTGGAAAAACCATAGCTTTGACTAGATGGACCTTTGTTGGCAAAGTAATGTCTCTGCTTTTTAATATGCTGTTTAGGTTGGTCATAGCTTTTCTTCCAAGGAGTAAGCATCTTTTAATTTCGTGGCTGCAGTCACCATCTGCAGTGATTTTTAAGCCCCCCAAAATAGAGTCAGCCACTGTGTCCACTGTTTCCCCATCTATTTGCCATGAAGTGATGGGACTGGATGCCATGATCTTTGCTTTCTGAATGTTGAGTTTTGAGCCAGATTTTTCACTCTTCTCTTTCACTTTGATCAAGAGGCCTTTAGTTCTTCTTTACTTTCTGCCATAAGGGTGGTGTCATCTGCATATCTGAGGTTGTTGATATTTCTCCCTGTAATCTTGATTCTGGCTTGTGCTTCTTTCAACCTGGCATTTCGCATGATGCATTCAGCATACAAGTTAAACAAGCAGGGTGACAATATACAGCCTTGACTTACTCATTTCCCAATTTGGAACCAGTATATTGTTCCATGTCCGGTTCTAACTATTGCTTCTTGACCTGCATACAGATTTCTCAGGAGGCAGGTGAGGTGGTCTGGTATACCCATCTCTTAAAGAATTTTCCACTGTTGTGATCCAAATAGTCAAAGGCTTTGGCATAGTCAATAAAGCAGAAGTAGATGTTTTTCTGGAACTCTCTTGCTTTTTCGATGATCCAATGGATGTTGGTAATTTTATCACTAGCTCCTCTGCCTTTTCTAAATTCAGCTTGAACATCTGGAAGTTCACAGGTGACATACTATTGAAGTCTGGCTTGGAGAATTTTGAGTATTACTTTGCTAGCATGTGAGATGAGTGTAATTGTGCAGTAGTTTGAACATTCTTTGGCATTGCCTTTCTTTGGGATTGCAATGAAAACTGACCTTTTCCAGTCCTGTGACCACTGCTGAGTTTTCCAAATTTGCTGGCATATTGAGTGCAGCACTTTCACAGCATCATCTTTTAGGATTTGAAATAGCTCAACTGGAAATCCATCACCTCCACTAGCTTTGTTTGTAGTGATGCTTCCTAAAGCCCACTTGACTTCGCATTCCAGAATGTCTGGCTTAGGTGAATGATCACACCACTGTGGTTTCTGGGTTAAAGATCTTTTTTGTATAGTTCTTTTGTGTATTCTTGCCACCTCTTCTTAATGTCTTCTGCTTCTGTTAGGTCCATAACATTTCTGTCCATTATTGTACCCATGTTTGCATGAAATGTTCCCTTGGTATCTCTAATTTACTTGAAGAGATCTCTAGTCTTTCCCATTCTATTATTTTCCTCTATTTCTTTGCACTGATCACTGAGGAAGGCTTGCTATTCTTTGGAACTCTGCATTCAGATGCTTATATCTTTCCTTTTCTCCTTTGCCTTTCATTTCTTTTCTCAGCTATTTGTAAGGCCTCCTCAGACAACCATTTTGCCTTTTTGCATTTCTTTTTCTTGGGGATGGTCCTGATCACTGCCTCTTGTACAATGTCATGAACCTCCACCCATAGTTCATCAGGCACTCTATCAGATCTAGTCCCTTAAATCTATTTCTCACTTCCACTGTATAATTGTAAAGGATTTGATTTAGGTCATAGCTGAATGGTCTAGTGATTTTCCCTACTTTCTTCAATATAAGTCTAAATTTTTCAATAAGGAGTTTATGATCTGAGCCACAGTCAGCTCCTAGTCTTGTTTTTGCTGACTATATAGAGCTTCTCTATCTTCAGCTACAAAGATTATAATCAATCTGATTTAGGTATTGACCATCTGTTGATGTCCATGTGTAGAGTCTTCTCTTGTGTTGTTGGAAGAGGGTGTGGGCTATGACCAGTGCATTCTCTTGGCAAAACTCTGTTAGCCTTTGCCATACTTCATTTTGTACTCCAAGGCCAAACTTGCCTCTTACTCCAGGTATCTCTTGACTTCCTACTTTCACATTCCGTTCCCCTATGATGAAAAGAAAATCTTTTTCTGGTGTTAGTTCTAGAAGGTCTTGTAGGTCGTTATAGAACCATTCAATTTCAGCTTCTTTGGCATTAGGGGTTGGGGCATAGACTTGGATTACCATGATGTTGAATGGTTTGCCTTGGAAACGAACAGAGATCATTCTGTCATTTTTGAGATTGTACCCAAGTACTGCATTTCAGACTCTTTTGTTGACTATGAGGACTATTCCCTTCTTCAAAGGGTTCCTTGCCCACAGTGGTAGATATAATGCTCATCTGAGTTAAAGTCACCCATTCCAGTCCATTTGAGTTCACTGATTCCTAAAATATTGATGTTCACTCTTGCCATCTTCTGTTTGACCACTTCCAATTTGCCTTGATTCATGGACCTGGCATTCCAGGTTCCTATGCAATACTGTTCTTTAGAGCATTGGACTTGATTTCCATCACCAGTCACAACCATAACTGGGTGTTCCTTTTGCTTTGGCTCAGTCTCTTCATTCTTTCTGGAGTTATTTCTCCATTGTTCTCCAGTAGCATATTGGGCGCCTATGGACCCGTGAAGTTCATCTTTCAGTGACCTATCTTTTTGCCTTTCATACTGTTCATGGGGTTCTGAAGGCAAGAATACTGAAGTGGTTTAAAAACACCATCATCAATATAAAAGACCAGTCAAAAGTTTGCCAACATAATAATAGCCCTTATCTTTGGCTGGTGGGACTATTGGTGCTTCTTTTTATCCTATGTTTAAAAATTTTACATTTACAGTAAAATTCACCCTTTTCAGTGTACAGTTTTGCAAGATTAACATGTGTACAGTTGTGTAATTTTCAAAATCAATATGTAGAAAAGTTCCATAACTTGCTATGATTTACTCATTCCTTTTTTGCACACCCCACCCCAGACCCTGGCAATCACCAATCTGTGTTCTGCTTTATTTATCTTGTTTATAACTAAATTCTATATTTAGGACTCATTTGAAGGGCTTGGGGAAAGAGCAGCAAAGATGAACAGAGACAGAAATAAAGAAAGAGAACTTTTTTATCATTTGCCAAAATGCTCTTTGCTAATCTTGTTCCAGTAGAGACCTAGGGACTTGGAGCCTAGAGGTCCCATTAGAAAAATTTCACCAGTTTTCTAGTTTTATAACCATATGTAAGTAAGTAAATCTCTTCAGAGTGGAAGGAAATTCTTCAGTGATGAGTTACAAGAAGCCCTTGTATTTGTGTGCTGATCAACGTATCATTTTGGTGCACTTACACAGCCATCATTTGAAAGGATGCCCACAGCAACTCAGGGAGGAGGCGAGATAGCAGATACTGTTCTTCCCATTTGAGAGATGCAGGAAGGGGGGCCAGCAACTAGTTGTTGATTTGAATATCACCTCCATTGTTCTTTAAAAAAAAAACCTTTTTAATTTTATATTGAAGTATAATTGTATAATCATGTTGTGTTAGCTTCAGGTGTACAGCAAAGGGATTCAGTTGTACATATACAGGTATCTATTCTTTTTCAAATTCTTTTCCCATTTAGATTGTTATATATTACTGAATGAAGTTAAGTCAGACAGAGAAAGAGAAATATTGTTTAATATTGCTTACATGTAGAATCTAAAGAGAAATGATACAAATGAAGTTACTTGCAAAACAGAAACACACAAACTTAGAGAACTGAACTCATGGTTGCGGTGGGGTGTCGGGGGGAAGGTTGAGGGAAAGAGATAGTTAGGGAGTATGGGACTGACACACATACACAGTGCTATATTTAAAATGGATAACCTGCTATAAAGCACAGGAAGCTCAGCTCCATGTTCTATGATGACTTAGATGGGTAAGCTAGGTGAGGTGGAGTGAGAGGTAGGTTTAAGAGGGAAGCCGATTCATTTCATTGTACAGCAGAAACTAACACAACATTGTAAAGCAATTATACTCCAATCAAAAATAAATAAATAAATAAAATTAGATGAGCAACCAAGATCAAGTGCATAGCACAGGGAACTCTGCTCAGTATCATCCCCACTGCTCTTGACCAGGCATCATTTGTGAACTTGTAATGCGACTTGGAGAGAAGACATTTTTACAATATGAAAAAAGTGTGAAGATTCAGACAACAAGGCATATGTTTACCAGGGGCCGAGGAGAACATGATCAATCAGGATTCACTCAGACTAATGGACTGCAACCTCGGCAGCGTGGGCAGAGTTAATTGCGCACCCCCCATGTGTGCGAGGCCTGGCGGGGGCTCAGAGGGACCCTTGATTGGGCTAATGAGGGCCCCTCTGATGCGGTCGAAGTCTTGCCCTGCTTTCTCCTCTGGAAAGCAGGGCTTTGAGGGTTCCTAAGGTTCTCATGAGCCTCTGTTACACGTGAACTGCCTTCGCTGTCTTAGAAAGGAGTGACATTTGTCCTACCACCACTTCTGGCTTTTCACTAGATCTTCCCTGACATCTGCACCACTTCTGCTTCGTAAACTGCGTCCTTTCAAGTATTTTGCAATATCTTTTGCTTTGTAATCTGAGACTGTTTACTTAGCAGGAGATTGTGAAAAATTCCACTCTTCTTACAGAGAGAATCTTGAGATTTCTGTTCGGAGAAAAGGAAACTTAATAGATCAGGCTTGTCTCAAGAACCTCATGGTACACCCAGAATGTATTTCACAGACACAAGGCAACGTCATAACTGAAGAACACAACAGCCAAAGTACCCCAAAGAGCACTGCAAAACGGTAAGTAATGACATCTCACGACTGAAGCCTGAAAAAAATTAAGCAACAAAAACCTACTTGACTGAATAACACTTTTCTTTATGACACTACATATTCCATGTATATTGTGAATGCAGAAAATGTAAAAAGTATTTATCTACGAATAAATAATATTCAGTAAGTATTTATTTTCTAAATAGCAACAGACACAACGACAGAATGTCTATTTTCCCAGAGTTTATAATCCATCAGGGAGTCCGCTATTAATCAAATATTCAAGTAATGACTTAATAACAATTGTGATGAGGGCTATGATGTACCGAGAGCAGTAAGAATCATAGGCTAGTGATGGTTTTGTAGGTCAAAATGACAATACTAGCAATCAATATAGTTCGATCTATAGTGGGTTAGGATGGGGTGCTGCTGTGCTTAGTCACTCAGTCATGTCTGACTCTTTGTGACCCCATGGACTGTCCATGACATTCTCCAGGCAAGAACACCGGAATGGGTTGTCTTGTTCTTCTTGAGGGGATCTTCCCAACCCACGGATTGAATCCAGGGCTCCCACATTGCAGGTGGATTCTTTACCATCTGAGCCACCAGGGGGACTCCAGCCAAATCTGGAGGGGGTATCATCAGGGTAGACATCCCCAAGGAAGTGATGCTTGAGCTGGTTGATATCTGGGGGTGGGGTGGGAGGTAGCTTTGTGGAGGGGGTGGGATACCTCTTGTGCACCGAGAGCAGCCTGAGCGAAGTGAGGGAAGCAGGCTGGGAGGAATGGAGCACAGAGTGAGCGGAAGGGCAGCGTGTGACAAAGCTGGAGAATTAGGTACTGGGGAGACCATGCAGGGCTTTGAAGTTACATTAAGATTTTGATTTTGATTTTAAATCTGCCTACCAACGCGGGCGGTGTGGGTTCGATCCCTGAACTGTGAAGATCCCATGGGCTACGGAGCAACTGTGCCTGTGGGCCACAACTACTGAGCCTGGGCTCTGGAGCCCAAGTGCGGCAACTGTGGAGCCCATTGTTGGCAGGGAAGCCCACGTGCCTAGAGCCTCTGCAACCAGAGAAGCCGCCTCAGCGATAAGTCCACGCAGCGCAACTAGAGAGTAGCCCCCACTTACCACAACCAGAGAGAAAGCTGGTGCAGCAACGAAGACCCAGCACAGCCAAAAATAAATAAAAAAAATTTTTTTAAAAGATTCTGATTTTGGATTTTACTCCAAGACCAGTGGAAACTCATTCAAGGATCATGAGCCCTGAAAGAGGAGCAATATGGCAACTAGCTCAGAGTCCCTAAGGTTATTTAAGGAAGAGTCCAGACTCAGGTGAAACAGCAAAGTAAGTCAAGATGATTCTGGCGGCCAGAGCTGGCGGAACAAAAGAAGACACAGACAACCAGAGAGTTTTGAAGGATGGCCATTGTTAAAAGATGGATCCATATTACTGGGCAAACAATGATATAAGAAACTCACGTTACCAGGAGACTTCATGGAATAATGTGCTATACATGGCCAGGAAGAGTGAAGGCTTGGTACCGCCACACCAGACATGACCACAATTAACACAGGAGTTGCTTACTCACAGCCTATTAAGTAAGTGGCTTCTGGGTACAGGCAGCCCTTCTGTTTGGCTCAATAGGGCATTCAAGTTCAAGGTCAGAGAAGACTCTGGAGACCAGTGGTCCTCTTTCACCTCCTGTCTCATGACACTAGGCCCCTCTGCCTGAGAAATGGCAAATGCATTTCAGTAACAGCATTCTGAAATGGCCCTGCGATGCTTGCTTGTTCAGAGCATGCATCAGTCTCTCCAAAATAAGAGTGCATGAGTGGGATTAAATCCTTGATTTCTTGGCGATGGCGGAGAAGCGAAGGATCACGCGGACTTTACATCTGAAGAGCCCCTTACAACAGAGTGTTTTTTTTTTTTTTTAATGTGCACAAGATTTGCCCTCACCTTATGTATGAAATAGTCTATGGAACCCATAAGGACATTGACACTCAGGGTAGCTGAACTTGTTTTTCAAGGCCATACACCTAGGGGCAGAGCTAGAACCAAATTTGGGACTCTCTGAAATAAGGTTCTGTGCCTTTAGTTCTCGCATAAGTCACGGAGGTGTCAAGAGCCAGCATTACTCCCCAGGCACCAGTCAAATGCTCCTGGTTTTGGCATTTAGGCTTTGTTTTCCCTTCCAACCATCTGGACCTGGAGGCAGGCTCATCATATCATTAACTGCTGTGTCCTTGGGGATGGGTGAGGGGACCCGGGGCCACTGTTGGGAGGGGCCCTGGGTCTCGCTGCAGGCAGACAGCACGGAGGGACCTGCTGGTGGTTCAGGTTCTACAGGGCGTGAGCTGCGTATCATTTCAAGGAATAGGAGGAAGAATGCAAAACAGTAAATACAAATTATGAGGGACAAAAGTACATACTTATTTAAAACCCAACCATCACAAAATGTAAAAATCTGACAAAACTACACATATGATAAAAGTCATAAAAACAACAATTAACTGCCTGACATGCATTTATGATATATTTCTCCCTGGATATTTTTTGACTGCCTCTTTACCTGACATTAATTTTGTAAATTTTTTATAAAAAGAAAATGGAAAGGGAATCAGTCTTTCATCTGATTGATTGAAATTGTTATTATTAATAATTAAATAAGCTTCTTTCAATATCACAACTTATTTTGACAATGTCCTATAAATCTTTGAAAGTGAAAGTGCTAACCACTCAGTCATGTCCAACTCTGTGTGACCTCAAGGGACTGCAGCCCGCCAGGTTCCTCTGTCCACAGGGATTCTTCAGGAAAGAACACTGGAGTGGGCTGCCATGCCCCACTCCAGGGGATCTTCCTGATCCAGGGATCGAACCCAGGTCTCTCACATTGCAGGCAGATCTTTTACCGTCTGAACCACCAGGGAGGTCAAATTTCAGAAAAACCTTTATTATATTTTCTTCCTATATAAACTGTTGTTACAGACACACAGTTTATGGCACTATGGCAAGTCTGTGCCCTACAAGCATCAAAATTCTGATGAATTTAACTCCTTTACATTTCCATTGCCAAAGAACAACAACAATTTGGTGAATATGTTAGGGGAAGCACACTGATTGAAACCGCCCACCCTGGCCAGGCACCATAGTAACCATTTGCATGAGTTGTTTTATGACAGGAGATCCTGATAAGGGGTATGGAACTAATAAGCCACCACCAACCGAAAGAGTTCAGGAAAGGTCTAAAGGAGACACCGTTTGTCTGTCCACTTCCCAGAATCCCTCTCGCTAACATCCATCTTGGCTGAGCGATGTGTGTGCCACCAGGAAACTCTGAATTAGAATGATTGGCCAAAGACTACCCGGAAACTAATCCCATCATCATTAAACCCGAGCAGTTCTCCTGGGTTCCCTTACCCTACTGCTCTCCACCCGGGTGCCCTTTCCCAATAAAATCTCCTGCTTTGTCAGCACGTGTCTCCTCAGACAATTCATTTCCAAGTGTTAGACAAGAGCCCAGTTTCGGGCCCTGGAAGGGGTCCGCCTTCCTGCAACAAATATATATTGCATACATTGAATTGTTATGGATATTCTTGAAGCAATAGAATTTGAATTTTGCCTAGACAACCATGGATGTGAATCCTCTGGTTGTAATGCCACAGGATGTATGCCTGGTAGAATTTTCCACAGGTTAGCTCTGGCTCCATGCATTTCAGGCTTGTCTTGTCATGGCTCACATCCCACTGGTCCTTGGCACACGAGAACACATTCATTCACAATACAATCTCTGGCCCTGCATCTTCTTGACATGATGCCATGTGAGTCAGCACAGTGGGTTCAGCATATTTCTGGAAGCATTTCCCACTCTGGGACACCTTGAAATAGCAGACATCCCACTGAACACCAAGTAAATGTACCTCCAACTCAATTTTCCCTTCACTGGCTTCCAAAATGCCCAGGGCCCTTCCAACTCCATCTACACAAGGAGAATATCTTGGGAGGGAAAATCAGAGTGGAAAGAGACCATGGTCTTAATGAATTGTAGTATAACGGCCTTCTCTTGAAAATTTTATATAAACATGTAAGCAAGTGGACACATGGCTAGGACTCCTTGCCTTGGATTCCTGGAAAAGGCCATGTAAGGGGGAATACTGCAGTGGAGACTTCATTGGTTTCATGCTGAATCATCAGGGCACAAAGACCTCTGCCCTTCTAGGTTTATCTGTGATAGGGCAATACCAATCTACGTGTAGAAATATAAAAATTCTTGAATGTTAAAAAAATATCTATACTACTAACTGTCAAGAAGCTGACAAACTAAGATCCCTCATGTGACAATTTTCCATGTAAGTTTCCATCAGTCTTGAAGGGTGAATGAACCACAACAGCATTCTACACCTATTCCCCTCTCTTATTTAATCTTCATCCTACACTACAAGGTAAGTGTTATTATCCCCACTTTACAAATAATGAAACTGAGGATCTGAAAGACTTATTACGTAAGCTCATCCTGTTTGTAAATATTAGCTTAATTCATCCTCCACCCACCAGTCTCTCCAGCAGGGCAACTGCAAAGAAAGCTGTTTACCCTCCTTGAAATCTTCCACCAAGTGTCCCTTCAGGCTAGAAACAAAACAAAAGGAAGCCCATCTCACCTCTGCCCTCTGTCCCAGGTGATTTCTTAGATTTTTTGAATTATGCTGACATTGATTATTTCTCTCTCTTTTTTAAACAGAAGATGGGGAGGGTCTCCTTTACTTGGTCTTTAATTGTTTGGTATCAGGGTTCTGTCCTTGGCCCTCTTCTGCCTTTATTTCTATAATATTTCAATATTTCTATGTTGAAGTATAGTTGATTTACAGTATATTAATTTTGGGTGTACAGCATAGTGATTCAGTGTTTTTACAGATTATACTCCATTAAATGTTATTACAAGATAATGGGAATAATTCCCTGTGCTGTAAAGTATATCCTTGTTGCTTGTCTATTTTGTACATAGTATTTATGTCTCTTAATCCTGTACCCCCAATTTTCCCCTCTCCACTTCCCTCTCCTCTTTGGTAACCACTAGGTTTGTTCACTGTATCTGTGAGTCTCTTTCTGTTTTGCATATATATTCATTTGTATTATTTCTTAGATTCTACATATAAGTGATATCATACAGTATTTGTCTTCCTCTGGCATTTCACTAAGCATAATATTCTCCAGGTCTATGCATGTTGATGCAAATAGCAGAACTTTTCTTTTTTATGGCTGAGTAGTATATATCCATATATACATCTTTATCCATTCATCTGCGATGGACATTTAAGTTGCTTCCATCTCTTGGCTACTGTAAATAGTGCTTCAGTGAACACTGGGGTACATGTATCTTTTCGAATTACTCTCTTTGTTTTTGTTGTTTTTCAGATATATACCCAGGAGTGGAATTATTGCTGGATTCTATGGGCTTCCCAGGTGGTGCTAGTGGTAAATAATCTGCCCGCCAATGCAGGAGACATAAGAGATGCAGGTTCGACCCCTGGGTCAGAAAGATCCTCTGAAGAAGGGAATGGCACCCCACTCCAGTATTCTTGACTGGAAAACTCCATGGGTGGAGGAGCCTGGTGGGCTACAGTCCATGAGGCCGCAAAGAGTCAGACACGACTGAGCAACTGAGCACGCACATGGTAGTTCTATTTTTATCTTTGAAGAACTCCACGGTCTTTTCCATAGTGGCTGCAGTAATGTATCGCTACAGTCTCACCAGCTGTGAAGGGTTCCCTTTCCTCCACATCCTGGCCAACATTTTTATTTGTAGACTTTTCAATGATAGCTGTTCTATCTGGTATGAAGTGATATCTCTGTGTTTTGAGGCCCTCTTCTAACTTTAGACACTCTTCCTGGGTGACCTCATTAATTCCCAAGACTTTAGAAACCATCTGTATGTTAATATCTCCCACATTTATGCCTCTACTTTTAGACTTCTGCTCTGCAGCTACCTATTAATATCTTTACAGCAGTCTGCAAAATGGAGCATCTATGAAATTTTCCAGATTTTTCTCCTGCCTGGTTCTTCCGAATCCACTCTACTTCTGTTATGTTGACCTTTTATAGTATCTCGTAGATAGTTCCTTTCCAATTCAGAACTTTACATGGTATTCCTTCTTCCTTAAACATTTTTCTACACCTTCTGCATTCATTTAGGCCTTGCATCTCAGATCAAATGTGACTTCTATAGGAACACTGTTTCTGACTTCTTTCCCCAAGACTGCTACTATAATTTTTCCTAAGTATTATATCCATCAGTTAGTATTATTTGGAGCTGCAATGGTCATAGGCCTAACTACAGGACTGAAATGGACAATGGTTTATTCTCCCACATAAAAGAAGTCAGATGGAGGCTGCATGGGGCTGATATCCTGGTTGTACAGTCACTAGAATCCTGATCACCTCATATACTCCAGGTTACCTAATAGTCCAGAATTGCAGCTGTAGCTCCAGCTGTTTCATTAGACTTCTTGGAAGCAAGGAAAACTAAAAGGATCCTTATTTTGGCTTAATCATTTCCTTTTAAGGAGTCTTCTTGGAAATTTCACTGAATACTTACTATGCTTGCATCTCCTTGGCCAGAACTTAGTCATAGAGCCTCATCTAGTTACAGAAGACGCTGGAAGTTTTGGTTTTCTAATTGGGTTCAATGAAAGCATTGTTTCTAATGAAAATTGGGGAAATGTGATGCTGGGTAGTCAGATGACAGTCTGCTGCACCTTTCTGTGGGCCTGTCACATCTGTTTTTAAATTATCTGTTTAATTGTCTGAATCCCCCACTCAGCTGAAAGCTCCAAAGACGAGAAAGTGTTTTATGCCTTTTTCTACTTCCAACACCTGGCACAGTGGCTGCCAACTAATAAGTTCTTGATAACAATTTAGCAAATAGATAAACTAGTTGTTGTGAGAAGACTATTACTGCTAAGTGAATTAACATATTCTATAAGGCTCTGGGAAGAAAGACGCTCTCTACCTTGAAAGGAAAAAGTAGTAGAAGGGCACAGGTGGTCATACAATTACGTAATCATGTCAAATTAGATCTTGGTTTATAAAAGCAGGACATGCTGGGCGGGGGGGAAAAAACCTAAAAACCTTTTGCTGAGTGAGCTCAATAAAAGGGAAATGAATCTTCAAACATACGTTAACTCATGTCTATTTATGGTGAAGACAGAAAGTTAACAGAAGGCGATATATTATGGACATTCTTAAATGTTCATCACTGTTTTCAGACATTAGCATTTCATTTTCAGCTGAGGTTATCTGCTCTCTTGCTGCTGCTGCTTACTTGCTTCAGCTGTGTCTGCCTCTGTGCAATCCTATGGACTGTAGCCCACCAGGCTCCTCTGTCCATGGAATTCTTCAGGCAAGAATACTGGAGTAGGTAGCCTATCCCTTCTCCAGGCTCGCTCTCTTATCTAGTTTTAAATACTGTGTTGTGCTTATAGTTTGGGACTATGCATTCTGAGGAGTTTTAGAAATTATTTTATTTCTCACTTATTTCTTCTCTTCTGACAAGTTGTAATGAATGCTCTGGTCCAAGGCACCAAACTATGCGATTTCCATCCTGTGGCTTCGAGCAAGCAAGTTCACAAGGCTTGGGCTAGAGTTCAGTTGTTCCAATGAGCACCATCTTCCTCCTCTTCTCCAAAGGAAGCATCATGATTTTAAACCAGAGTCATGAAAACCAGCCTTTACTGTTCCTGTGAGAACACCACAGACTCCAAGAATATATTATTTACATGTTGATTTAATCCACGGGATGTTAGCTCTTGTCACCAACAGAACTCTCCTTGCAATTTTCAAGGCCTCCTAATATAGCAATCGTTCCCTCTTCAAAACATTGTTTTTCTTAGATATTGAAAGCGTGTGCTCCTGTGAAAGTTATAATCTCTTCATTTTAGAATGAGTTCTGCCCCACAATGAAACAGAGGAAACAGCTTTATTATCTAATTATTTCCTATGTGGTATATTTTCCCAGATAGACTCCAAATTCCTCAAATTTCAGGATGATGTTTTCATGCTTTTATATAGCCTGATAATAATGTTGACTACATAGTCAATGTCCAATTGCAACTCGTGTTTTGAGCCAACGGTTGAAAAATGAGGATTATGAGGAAATGTAGCTTATGGTGAACATGGAAACATTTTTCGTCATATATTTGAATGTGATATGCAACCTTCCCCTTAATATCTTTCAGCAATTGATGCGGCAAGCATTTCTGAAGTGCCCACCAGCTCCTGGCATCATACTTGGATAGCCTGGATTCACCGGCTTTCCTGGTGGCTCAGACGGTAAAGAATCCACCTGCAGGATCGACCTGGGTTCGATTCCTGGGTTGGGACGATCCCCTGGAGGAGGGCATGGCAACCCACTCCAGTATTCTTGCCTAGAAATCCCCATGGACAGAGGAGCTTGGTGGGCTACAGTCCATGGGGTCCAAAGGATCGGACATGACTGAGCGACTAAGCACAGCACGGCCTGGATTCACACGGAAGTGAGGCCCGGCCTGGGAGTCAAGGTCCAGGGCAGGGACTGTGTCCCACTTCTAAGGCCTTGTTTCTTCCTGCTAATCATAACCTTCGCAGCCATCTCTCCCTCTCTCTCTCTCTCTCACACACCCCTAGATTCCGTTTTCCTTTCAACAGACACCTGCTATACCGCCTTCATTTGGAAGACCGTGAACACTGCTGAGTTCACTGAACTTCTCTTTCTCGAGACTATTTTGTGATTACCCAAGTCCACTGTAGGAACTATGAACATATGGAAAAACACCGAGATTGAAATGAAAAAACCAATAAAGATACAACCAAGAAGGAGAAAAGTCTCATTCTGCCTGGGAGTTTTGTGAATCTGTTTCTTTCTTTTCCCCCTTTCTTCCCTCCTTCTTCCTTCCCCCTCTCTCTCCCTTCCTTCTTTTCTTCCTCCCTCCTTATTTTTTTGTTTTTTGATGAAACACTGGTTTATATGATTCGCCCTTTTACCATAGGGATGTCCTGTTAAGTCATTATTGTTTTATAACTATTTCTATCTAAAGGATATAATTTTTTATGTTTATGGCAAATATCACCTCCTTTGCTATCTTCTAAATTTATCATTATTTTATGTAAACATTCAAATTTTAAAAATAAATTAAGTCAATCATCCTTTCATTTTAAAAGGTTGTCTTTATGCTTAGAAGGGTTTTTTTCCTATTCAAGATCAGATAAATAATTGCATCGTTTTTATAGACTTTTTTCTTTTAGACTGCTAGATTAAATTCCTCTCCCTACCCTCTGTCTCCAGGCAACAACTGAGTCGGCTTTTGTATAGACTCAATTAGTGTCTATAGTGTGCCTTCTTTGGAATTTTACAGAAATGAATTATGGTATGTGTAGTCTTATTTTAGTCTGTCTTCTTTCATTCAGCATTTTGTATCACGCATGTTGTGGCATATGTCGATAGTTCATTCCGTTTTATTCCTGAGTAGTATTCTATTTGTTCATCCAATTTTAAACAATTTGTGTATCATCGGTTGATGGACATTTGGAATGTTTCCAGTGTGGGGCCATTATATATATAAAGCTGTTCTTAATATTGGTGTACAACTCTTTGTGCAGATATATGCTTTTATTTCTCCTAAAATATTTAGTAATGAAATGGTTGAGTTATATGGGAAGTGTATCTTTAACCTATTATGAAGGCTACCAAAATGTTTTCCAAAGTGATTGTAGCACTTTATGTTTCTACTAGCAGTGTTTGAGAATTCCACCTTCTCTGTACTCTAACACTTGCTATTGTCAGTCTTTTAAACTTTAGACTTTCTAATTAGGTGTTCAGGCCTCCCAAAGAGTTGGACATGACTTAGCGACCAAACGACAAGAAGAAGTTAGGCATTTAGCAATATCTCACTTTGATTTTAAATTTTAATTTCCCTAATCACAAGTGCTGTTTGGCACATTTTTAAGGTTTTGGGTTATTCATATATCTTGGGTGAAGTGTATATATTCAAATATTTTACCCATTTTTATTGGGCTTTTTGTTTCTTTGTAATGATTAATGTAATAAGTAGATGATTATTATTGTTCTAATAAATTATAATCATCAAATAATATCACTATAACTATAATTATAGATTTATTATAGTTTTATTGCATATACAATTATTTTAAATTTTAAATCATTATTTTATATAATTTTCCTTAATTATTTAATTATAAGTACAAATTTAGAATAATTTTATCATGATGATGATTATTATTCATTGGTAGTTTGGACTTCTGAAACTATTTCATTAATCTATGTTTTGCTCTATCATGCTGTTTTACTTTGTGTAGCTTTATATATATTTTTTCATATAGCACTGTGAGTTTTTATTCTTAACTATGGTTTTTGGTGAGAGGAGGAGCAGGCTATCTTCATCTGTTTATTTCAGAAATTTGTAAAATTTTAAGAAACTCATTTTTTAAAGAAATCAGAATTGAGCCATATTTCTTATAATTTTAGAAGACATGAGATCTTTTCAGTATTAGGTATTTTTTCTCATTAAAATGGCTCCTTTCTTCACGCATTCAATATTTTGAACTTGTTGAATTTCCAGCCCATTTTCTGGTAAGCTAGAAAACTTTGGATCTCTAAGGCTTTAGGACTTCCTATTAGCTCATCCAGTGTCAGCCAACCAGAATCCCAGAACTAGAGAGACTGAAGATGGAGAACACTGGAGATAATTGCGTCCGATATCCATACTGGTCTACGAGAAAATAAAGCCGAGAGAGCTGAAGCACTTCCTTTATGTCTAGAATATAATATGTCTCAAGACTGGTCCCTGACTATTCCTTTGGTGTCCCTTTTATTCTATTACAATATCTCCATTTCTTACTGTTCCCCCAAATGGGCCTCTATTTTGCTAAGGCTGGTGACCCTGACATGAACTGTATGCCCCAAGTTGACTGTGGTAAAAATACCACCTTCCCACAAGTCACAGTATATGTGAGGGCAATTCACTTGTCCGGTGTCAGAGAAGCAAGACAGGGTCCATCATGGAAATATAAAGAGGATGTTGCTTTGTGATATGAGTCATGGGCTTCCTGGCTTGAGTGGGTTGGGAGTGAGGACCCCTCAGATGGAAAGATGGAAGATTTAAGGCATTTCTGTAAGCAGATCTTGTTGCAGGGTGGGATTATAAGATGCAAAATGGGTTTCTCTTTATCTTGTAAATTTTTTTAAAAGAAATTGAAGCAACCACAGATAGGAGAGTGCAGGATTTTCTAAATGACTAGACCTAACTCATGTACTAGAGTGGATTTTTCACCTTTCATGGGTCCCAAAGTGCCCTTAGAGAATCTAGTAAAAAAAAAAAAAAAAAAGATTCAATCCTCTTTCCATAATAAGGCACACACATTACATACAATATCAAGGTTTATGAATCCTTTGAAACCCACAATGGGTTTCACAAGCTCTGCTGTACTCTTCCCTAAGGTTTCATGTTCTCTTAGTTAAGAATTCCTGGAGAAATAAGTAGTCCATTAGCTATTTTAACATCACCAGGTAAGGAAAGCGAGAAGAAACAAATTACATGTATGTGTGAATGGAGGAAGGGGAGTCTAACCTGGGATGCCTTAATCAATATAAAATGATTTTTCTAAAGATCTGAGTTAACATGTCCCAGGATCAAAACAAAAGCTTGTTTTTTGAACTCCTGGAAGAAGAGCCCAGAGGATGTAAATTTACTAAGAGTGGATGTGAAGCCCTGAAATAGGAGGAGGGAATTGAGACAGTAAGAGGTTAAACATTCTCTTGGAATACAAACAACAGTGACTCAGTAAATATTTACTGAGCATCTGCTAAGGAAGAGGCATAGTGTTGAGTGGTAGGACACAGTGCTTATCTAGGGAGATGTAGTCACTGCCCCCAAGGAAGCCACACATAATAAAAGCAAACGGGTTCTGTGTGTAAGCTCAGTCACTCAGTCATGTCTGACTCTTTGCGATCTCATGGACTATAGCCCACCAGGCTCTGCTGGTCATGGAATTTTCCAAGCAAGAATACTGGAGCAGGTTGTCATTTCCTACTCCAGGGGATCTTCCCAATCCAGGATAAAACCCACAGATCTTGTGTCTCCTGCATTGGCAGGCAAGATTCTTTACCACTGTACCACCTGGAAGGCCCAAAAGGAGTTCTAGTAGTTCTTTACTATAATACAGTGTCATATTTGGAGAAGGCAATGGCACCCCACTCCAGTACTCTTGGCTGGAAAATCCCATGGACAGAGGAGCCTGGTGGGCTGCCGTCTATGGGGTCGCACAGAGTCGGACACGACTGAAGCGACTTGGCAGCAGCAGCAGCAGCGTCATATTAGTTATATTACTATATCTCATGCTAAGACACAAAAGTCATTGCAAGAAAGAGTTGCTCAGTTGTGTCTGACTCTTTGCAGCCGCATGGTCTGCAGCCCACCAGGCTCCTCTGTCGATGGAATTCTCCAGGCAAGAATACTGGAGTGGGAAGCCATTCCCTTCTCCAGGGGATCTTTCCAACCCAGGTTTCGAACCCAAGTCTCCTGTATTGCAGGCAGTTTCTTTAAGGATTGAACCACCAAGGAAACCCTAGCGTTTCTTATTTTACAAATGAGGAAACAGTGGCCTAGAAATGCTAAATACTCTTACATCCAGGATTAGAACCCAAGCAACCTTATCAGACTTAATGAGCACCGACTGTGCGCCAGGCCCAGGGCTAGATGTCATTCAGCAACATTTCATCCTGTTAGAGAAATCCAACATCTTCACTAACTAAATGTAAACTGATGTTCATCCACCTTTCTGTTTTTCTAACCCGAAACAGGCCTTTGTTACTTATAAACTCACAAAAATAAGCCGCCACTTACTGGGGTTAAGAGGGGAAGAAATTTTTTCTAAACTTTCCCATTGGGAATTACAAACTTTGAGAGGAAAGAGGTGTACCCAACTCATGATTCCAGAAAACAAAAGCTTTCAATACTCTGGAGCTTTCTGGAAGTAGAGGAGCATGCTCAGATCTAAAGAGTCAATGTTCAGGTAAAAACATATTCTGTCGCCTTCTTACAATTTATTATCCTCTGTTTGTTTATGGCAATGCTTACTTTCCATGTCCTCTGTAACCACACAGCAGGATTAGGAAGGATGATAGGATGGTGTGCAGGGACCACTTAGGGTGTATTTTGAAATCCTTTCAAAGTTGATCTCCCCCAAAGAAGGGAAGAGATCTATGAAAGCTACCACCTACATCCTTCTATGTTTTCTCTGCTGAAATGCATCATCCCATTTCCTCTAAACCCTGTTCATTCAATACATTCAAGCAAAACAGGGAATCTATCGACAGATAAATGGATAAATAAGCTGTGGTACAGGAGATTTCCCTGATGGTCTAGTAGCTAAGACTCTGAGTTCCCCATGCAGGGGGCCCAGGTTCGATCCCTTGTCAGAGAACTAGATCCCACATGCTGCAACTAAGAGTTTGCTGAAGCAAAATATCCTGCATGCCTGGATGCACCTAAGACCTGGTAGAGCCAAATAAACAAATTAATTAATTTTAAAAAAGATTTGAAAGAAAAATAAGCTGTGGTATTTATCAACACATACAATGGAATACTACTTGGCTGTGAAAAAAGAATAAAAATTTGTAGCAACATGGATGGACTTGGAGGGCATTATGCTAACTGAAAAAAGTCAGACACAGGAAGACATGCTATGTAATATCACTTATATGTGGAATCTAAAAAATACAACAAACTAGTGAATAAAACAAATGAAGCATACACAGATATAGAGAATAAATTAGTGGTTACCAGAGGGGTGAGCGGAGAAGGCGATGGCACCCCACTCCAGTACTCTTGCCTGGAAAATCCCATGGACAGAGGAGCCTAGTGGGCTGCTGTCTACGGGGTATCACAGAGTGGGACACGATTGAAGCGACTTAGCAGCAGCAGCAGCAGCAGCAGAGGGGTGAGAGAAGTGGGGGAGGGCAACACAGGGGTGGGAGATTAAAAAAAAATGATGAGATTATATGTGTGTGAAAATTTTGAAAATTGTAAAGTATTATAGAATTTAAAGAATCTTTCATTCAGTATTTTTTTTAAAGGAAGACATCTATACTTCCCTTGTGCTTCAGAGGGTAAAGCGTCTGCCTACAATGTGGGAGAGCCGGGTTCGATCCCTGGGTCGGGAAGATCCCCTGGAGAAGGAAATGGCAACCCACTCCCGTACTCTTGCCTGGAAAATCCCACGGACGAAGGAGCCTGGTAGGCTACAGTCCATGGGGTTGAAAAGAGTTGGACATGAGCAACTTCACTTCACTTCACTTCATTTAGAATCTTTCATTCAATTTTTTTTTTTTTAAGGAAGCCATCTTAAAGTCAAATGTGTATCTTGAGAGCCTCAGTCCTGTCACTGCGAGGAGATGAGCTGCAGGAAGCTGGAGAGTCAGAAGGGAGATGGCTCAGGAGGAAAGGCAATGTGGACCCGCAACTCAGGCAGAACTGGTGACCAGCAGCTCCCGTGCGGTCCATTCAGGGGTCACCAAAGACCACCAGGTAGGGCTTCACGTGAGACTGGCAACTGAACACCTCCAGGGCTGCCCTGTCTCTTCCTCTGCTACCTCCAAATGCTGCCTATTTCACAGAGAAGGAGAGCTACACAGATACAACCGCCTCCTATGGATCCTATGGGGAATCTAGGACTTCTCATAGTTTTGAATACCATGTCCTATACCACACTTCTAGCCCTGGCCATCTAGGAGTATTGTGTGAACTTTCCAAAATAAGTGCAAGGAGACACGAAAAAGATAAGGAGGACTTCTCTGCTGGTCTAGTGGTTAAGAATCTGCCTGCCAATGCAGGGGACACGGGTTCGATCCCTGGTCCAGGAAGATCCCGCATGCCACAGGGCAACGAAGCCTGCGCACCACAATTACTGAAGCCAGTGACCTGGAGCCCGTGCTCTGCAACAAGAGAGGCCAGTGTACCGCAGCCAGAGAGTCGCCCCTGCTCACCGCAACCAGAGAAAACCTGCCTGCAGCAATGAAGACCCAGCGCAGCCAAAAGTAAGTAAGTATATTTTTAAAAGATTAAGGAAGTATCCTTTTGTGCTTACCATGTGTGTGGTGCCTCAGAGACACCTCAGAGTGAACCCGTCCTCCTGTTTGTCCCATTCTTTTCAGTCTGCACAAACAGTCCTCTGTTATAAATTTGGAATATATGGTATCATAATCTGGACAATAAATTATTTAGAAAAACACAGTTATAAGTTCAATATTTTCCATAAAGATAGATTATTAAGGGGCAGATGAGAAATTTGCATATGCATGTAGACTGCCAAGATATGTCCTGTCCCTAGAAAGACACGGCCATTTAAAGATGAAACATAGACGTAGATCAACAGGATTCTGATTCACCACGTATCTTTAAAATAGAATGCCTAAAAGTATTTTGATGGTACCTTATAAATAGCATCAATAGAAAATGGAACTAATGGGTAATTTTCAACTGGGGGAATTCAGAGCAGGGGATATCAATATGTGTGATGCTTACTGGGTTCATTTACTAACTCACGTGTCCTACACAGAATTATCTAACACCTACTACAGGCACTCTGCTAGGATACAAAGATGCAAAAGATTTGGACCTTGCTCTGAAAGTCTGGTAGCCTGTGTTTGAACTTTAATTTTTCCTTTCCCAATCCTCTCACCTTTGGAAAACAGAAGTAATGCAACAGATGAACTGGATTTGTTTAAAATGTGATTTTTATAATAGTTGTTTTACCTTGGATTGAAATGTGACTTTAGTTGTTTTACCTTGGAGGGCATATTCCCATAAAAGGTATGTTCTAGACAGAGATTGGGTCTCAGTCTAGATTAACACAGAAACCTAGCTCATCTATTACATGCCCCAAATCTATACATGTGCTCTACAGTGTTATACAATCTGGTGTATACGTCTGTGTGTGTCAGTTACTCAGTCGTATCTGACTCTTTGTGACCCTGTGGACTATAGCCTGCCAGACTTCTCTGTCCATGGTATTCTCTAGGCAGAAACACTGGAGTGGGTCACGTTTCCCTTCTCCAGGTGATCTTCCTGACCCGGGGATCAAACCCAGGTCTCCTGCATTGCAGGTGGATTCTTTATTGTCTGAGCCACCAGGGAAGCTCAAAACACACTATAAAACTTAAGAAACTAGCTGGTCTTTTTTTAGTATAAATTGCAGTTCATTGTGATTTTAGAGTATAAGATTATTTTCAAAAACAGAAGAAAAAAAAAAAGAGAGAGAGACCTCCCTGGTGGTCCAGTGGCTAAGACTCCATGCTTCCAATGCAGGGGGCCTGGGTTCTATCTTTGGTCAGGGAACGAGATCCCACATGCTGCAAGTAAAGATCTTGCGTGTTGCAACTAGAAATCTCACATGCTGCCAACTAAGTCCCAGTGCTGCCAAATAAATAACTAAATTAACTTTTTAAAAAGTAGAAAAAAAATAATTCATGAACAATGCAGAAAATCTGCTAATATTTTGACTGAAAAACAGATCTAAGATATGAGGGAAATTTCACTCTAATGGGATGGAAAGTGAAAGTTGCTCAGTCATGTCTGACTCTTTGTGACCCTGTGGCCTATACAGCCCATGGAATTCTCCAGGCCAGAATACTGGAGTGAGTAGCCATCTCCTTCTCCAGGGGATCTTCCCAACCCAGGGATCGAACCCCGGTCTCCCACATTGCAGGCAGATTCTTTACCAGCTGAGCCACAAGGGATGGAAAGGTAAAGGGAAATATTTGAGCTGACCCTAAAGCAAGTTCAAAAGAGTGATTGCATTGGTTTCTTCACATCATTTTAAAATATTTCTAGGGACATCCAGACACTCACTTTTGTTCCTGACAAATTTCACTTTACAGTCAAGAAAGACAGAAGATGGAAAAAACCAGACATGATATGAGAAGAGGTTTTCCTGAAATAAACAGGAAATAGATGAAAGTGAGATAGAAAAAACAAAAACACAGAAGGGGCTTAGAGAGGACTTCTAGGCAGGTATGTGAAGGAAATTGATTCTTGGAGCCAGGGTTATCTGTGTAGCGATAATTAAAGGGGAAAAAGAAAGTAGATGTGGGAACCACTCAAATAACCTTCTTAAGTAATTGGCAAAAAATGAGACCACAGGATTTCAGTCACTAGGTAGTATCTTGGATGTCAAACAACTTGGTAAAAGGCTGATGAGAGGAAGAGGAGGACACAAAAATGCAGTCCATAGTGTAGGCATGATCTTAAATAGCCACATGTATGTCTATGACAGTGGTCACGGCCTCTCTGAAGAAGCCTTCCTATACTCATGCTTGCTGAATTTCAAGTTTGTGTTCTTCCAGAAAGTGACATTTTAAAAACAACTTTGTAGTCACGACCATTTCAGACTCATTAATTTCACCCATCATCCTCATCACTCTCACAGCATGAAATCTTGCAAGTACTGTTTTGTCTAGCCTTCCTCAATCTATTTAATGCAGAACATTAAAGCCATTTCTTGTGTATTAAAAATCTTGGTTGCGGATCTTTATGTTTTAAAGCACATGGGAAAGCAATAAGCACACCAATCCAAGAGAAGATTTCAGTTAGATAAATTTCCCATAATTTCATTATTATATGAAGTGTCAATGAAGAGAGCTTATGAATCTGGGCTACCTGCAGCTGCTTGTTATATGAGGTGCATGTGAGCTGACAATGAACTATTAATATGCACTGAAAATTTTGGGCACCTGATGATCATAGCCAGGAACTTGAAGGATTTTTATTCTTAATGAGCCTATGATTAAAGTAGGGACTTCCACAAAGAGACATGAGTACATGTGAAGTACATGTGAAATAACACTACCGATCAATAGATCACTAATTTGTTTAAAGGGGAAAACATCTGCCGTGGATTATGTTAGTTAATTTAACTAATTGGAGAACAGATTAAGCTAAATATGTTTTTTTTTTTCCAGTGATGCTCCCTAATGTTTGCTTAAAGGAAGATATGCCTTTTGAAGAACTGTCCTATTTCCATTCAAGAGCTCCAGACAGCCAGCTATCTAGCTATGGCTATCCATTGGCATATATACGCCTGCTTGTTTCTGCCCAAGATGTTATCGGACATCCACATAGCAAATGTTAACAGTTCTTCGTTCAGGACAATTACATAGAATTAAAGGGAAGGAATAAAGTGTGAGATGAGGAGAGAGATTTTAGTTTTTAATGTCATATATAGACTTCCATGATGCCCAGGTGGCACAGAGATAAAGAATCTGCCTCCCAATGCCAGAGATGCAAGAGACATGGGTTTGATCCCTGAGTTGGGAAGAGACCCTGGAGAAGGAAATGGCAACCCACTCCAGTATTCCTGCCTGGAAAACCCTATGGACAGAGAAGCCTCGTAGGCTACAGTCAATGGAGTTGCAAAGAGTCAGACACTACTTAGCTCAACAGCAACAACATAGACTTCCATTCTGTTTGACTTTGCTGTGTGGATATATAAACAAACAAAAAATTTAAATGTAAAAACACTCATATATTGTGTTTCAGTGAAAACGCAAAATATTTGGGCCCCTGTGCTTGCTTGAGAAAACACTCAAGGAACGGTCCCTTTAGGGGTTTGACTCCAGGTACCCATGTAGGAAACAACTGAGCCCTCAAACTAACCAATAGCTTTCAGCAGTAGCCATGTCAGTCTGAATTTTCCTCATGCTTTTGGAATTTGGAAATGATAGACACTGGATAACTATGTGGCCACCACTAATACATGACGAACTCAGTATCAAGTCAAAAAAGATGGAGGCCTTTGTGGGTGCTTTTGGATGGTTAGCTTTGACTATGAGAGACACGCCTTTCTTTAACCGGCACTTCCAGCCAATAGAGAGAATATAATCTAACTCTTTTCTCAAAGTGTAAAGTGCTTGCACTATCCCAGAACAAGGAAGCATTTACACCTGCAACTAAATGGTTATAATTTTGATTTAGTGTGGTTGGGATGTACATGGCTCCAGACTGTCACACTTACTGCATTCATTCATTCATGGAGCATGAGCTTTGAATTGTCAGAGAGCAATAGGCCTGGTTATTCTCAGGCTTATTTTCAGTGACTAAATATGAAATTTCATCCTTCCTCTCCCTTATTTTCCTCATATAAAGTCAACTAACGAACCTTGGCTAAAAGATCAAGCTAATTTACCATCAGAGAGTGAAATCTAACATCTGCTTTCTTTTGGTATTATGGAAAAACATGCTAATTTTTTTAAAAGGGGATGCTATGTAAAATGTATAATTTAAATCATTTTCAGGTATAAGTATGTTATGTAATCACTGCAGATGGTGACTGCAGCCATGAAATTAAAAGATGCTTACTCCTTGGGAGGAAAGTTATGACCAAACTGCTGCTAAGTCATTTCAGTCGTGTTGGACTCTGTGCGACCCCATAGACGGCAGCCCATCAGGCTCCCCCGTCCCCGGGATTCTCCAGGCAAGAACACTGGAGTGGGATGCCATTTCCTTCTCCAACGCATGAAAGTGGAAAGTGAAAGTGAAGTCACTCAGTCGTGTCCGACTCTCAGCGACCCCATGGACTGCAGCCTACCAGGCTCCTCCGTCCATGGGATTTTCCAGGCAAGAGTACTGGAGTGGGGTGCCGTTGCCTTCTCCATGACCAACCTAGACAGCATATTAAAAAGCAGAGACATTACTTTGCAGACAAAGGTTCTTCTAGTCAAAGCTATGGTTTTTCCGGTAGTCATGTATGGATGTGAAAGTTGGACTATAAAGAAAGCTGAGCACTGAAGAATTGATGCTTTTGAACTGTGGTGTTGGAGAAGACTCTTGACAGTCCCTTGGGCTGCAAGGAGATCCAACCAGTCCATCCTAAAAGAGATCAGTCCTGAGTGTTCATTGGAAGGACTGATGCTGAAGCTGAAACTCCAATACTTTGGCCACCTGGTGAAGAACTGACTCACTGGAAAAGACCCTGATGCTGGGAAAGATTGAAGGTGGGAGGAGAAGGGGGTGACAGAGGATGAGATGGTTGGATGGCGTCACGGACTCAATGGACATGAGTTTGGGTAAACTCTGGGAGTTGATGATGGACAGGGAGGCCTGGCGTACTGCAGCCCATGGGGTCGCAAAGAGTTGGACATGACTGAGTGACTGAACTGAACTGAACTGATGTTATGTAATAGTAAGTAAGGGTTTGGCACTAAAAATAAATCTTCCAAAATGCAAAACAAACAAAAAACCCACGGACCTCAGTAGAGTTAATGTCTGTGTCACCAGAGAGGAAATGATGGAGAGGGCAAAACCTAAGCCTGGGTAATTAAATACATGACTACTAGGACAATTGTTGCTGTTGTTTAGTCACTAAGTAGTATGTGACTCTTCTGCGACCCCATGGGCTATAGCCTGCAAATCTGCTCTGTCCATGGGATTTCCCAGGCAAGAATACTGAGATGGGTTGCCATTTTGTTTTCCAGAGGATCTTCCTGATGGGATCAAACTTGCCTAACCCTCACCCTTCATTGCAAGCAGATTCTTTACCACTGCGCTACCAGGGAAGCCCACTAGCATAGTAAGTACTGATATTTTTTTGTGAGCTAATTTCTTGTATAAAAAAAAATCAAGCTAGAAAGGTATTGTCTGGCCTAAGGTAGAAACAGGGTCTGAGAAAATTCCTTATTTCTAGATCTCAGGTCTTACACTTTCCTGAGCAGCAAAATATATAATACACTAATTGTAGAATAAATGTTAATGTTCACTACATTAACATCTGGCAATAAACTAAGTGGGTTTTGTATTTTGAATTGCCAGAGGAACTCTGTCGAGTTTTCTGCAGGGCGACGATGGGCCTCTTTCCTAATATCATTTTGAAGTGCATAAACCTGGGATACACTGATATGAGGGAAGCACATAAAACCCTTGCCATGGGACTTGCCTTGTGGGCCAGTGGCTAAGTCTTTATATTTCCAGTGCAGGGTATCTGGGTTCAATCCTTGGTTGGGGAACTAGATCCCACATGTGGCAACTAAGACTCAGTGCAGCCAAATAAATAAATACATAAATAAAAATAAAACACTTACCACTTCTACGAGCCCAGGTGGTTGCAGTGAAAATGGAGTAATTCCATCTGCATGAGCTCCACCTTCTCATATCTTGAGGAGACCTGACCTATATTTTTTAAGTTCCTTTAGTAATCCTGATGTGTTTTCAGGTTTTAGATACTAAGCTGCCTTACCTTACAGGAATTCCTTTGTTTTACAGTGACCTTCCTGTAAAGGTCATCACCGTCAGGCTGTTATTTTCCTGGGGAGACTGAGTATGTTTTGAGCTACAGTTTTATATAGTACAATTTTCTTCTAATGGACTCCTTCTGAGCAGGATTGAATTTTTTAAATCACATTTTATAGAATCTGATGACATCAGAAAAGTGACCTCGGAACAGTGTAATGTCTGATGTAGCATAACTGTTAAATTTTTCAACAATTTCTTACATATGCACAATTAGGGCTTAAATAATTTTTTGAATAAAGCAAAAATCTGTACATCTTTGGTGAGCAAATCTGTCATGGGATGGTTAAAGATTTCTCATAAAAGCCTCTGATTCATGATGATTAAGCACCAAGTAATAAAAACAGATTCACCGCTACCACCTTCCCTCTTACTTCTGGCTGACATAAGCTGGCAAGGTTATTGCTCTGCAAATCTGCCTGTTAGGTCATTGAGGCCATGTATATGTCAGGACTAAGTGGACATTTAACATTTCTGAAGTTAATAGCAGGAAGGACCGTTAGAAAACGCATAAACAAACCAGAGTACTCTTTAAATTTCTTTTATGAAAGGTAAACATTTGCTAATCTATGTAAGACTGTATACTAGGTTTCTTAATTGAAGAGGTAACCCTGAACTTCACATAGAATTGGAAAATTAAATATGATATTGTTCTCTGGGAAGTATTCATGTTCATAAGATTTAACAAGTTGGATTAAATACATACAATAAAAGCTGACAAGAAATGAACCCAAATAGGAATTACATACTATTCTTTGAAACATTTTCTGAGGTTTGCGTTTGGAAGATTATATATATTTACAGACAGCCAAAACAAGCTGTTCAAATAGTTTCAAAGTCCTATGTCACTGACTTCAGTATAAGGCCGTCTAAATGGTTAAATGAACTTTTTCTTCTTCAGAACAGATTATTTTGGCACTGTAAAACCATCACATCTATCCACAACTTCAAAATGAGGTGAGGAGAGGGAGGTTCCAAGAACACTTCCAGAAGACAATTTATTTTTCTTATTCTTAAAGATCTCATCACCATCAATTAGTATTCATTAATCATCCCAGACTGCTCTGCAGAACTGAAATGGCTCCTGCCTGATTCTAAGTCCATCTACCTCTGACATACATAAGAGTAACACTCCATTTGTTCTGCATTGTTAGGGAATGAAGTGATGCATGTCAGAGAATTTTCTAGAAAACAGATGATTGTTTATTTTTAAGAAAGAAACCTCTACTTCCATTCACCTTGTTTAAGTTAAATCTTTATAACATGCACCAATATTCATCCATTTTCTTAAATATGGTACAGGAAACTTAAGCATTTCTAAACTTGTTTAAAAGTGAAAGTCGCTCAGTTGTGTCCGACTCTTTGTGACTCCGTGGACTATAGGGTCCATGGAATTCTCCAGGCCAGAATACTGGAGTGGGTAGCCTTTCCTTTCCCTGGGGGATCTTCCCAACCCAGGGACCAAACCCAGGTCTCCTGCATTGCAGGCGGATTCTTTACCAGCTGAGTCACAAGGGAAGCCCAAAACTTGTGAGGAGACAACCACTAACGCTGACACTGAACTTCACATAGAATTAGAAAAGTAAATATGACATTCAGTTCAGTTCAGTTGCTCAGTTGTGTCCGACTCTCTGCGACCCCATGGACTGCAGCCCGCCAGGCCTCCCTATCCATCACCAACTCCTGGAGTTTACTCAAACTCATGTCCATTGAGTTGGTGATGCCATCTAACCATCTCATCCTCTGTCATCCCCTTCTCTTCCCTCTTTCAATCTTATAATTTAACAAAATTATCAAGAAGCATCTGAGAGGTGGGAGTGGAATTTTCTGGCGAGGCAATCAAGCCCTGGAATTAAGAATCTAGATTATTGTGGACCTGGCCCCTGCCTCCGATCAGCTGTGCAAACTTCATCAGTTATCAAAGCTTTCTGCATGTTAGTTTCTACATTAAAATACTAACAATAGTACTCATTGAATTGCTGGAAAGATGAAACTCTTGCAAAAGACTTAGACCAGTGCCAAGCACAGCATGAACAAACCTTAGCTCTTGTGATGGTTAGTCCCGCTTTCACTTTTTAATGTTCAATATTCAATCTGTTCTATTGTGGGAAAACAGGCGCACCATATTTAAAACTGCACATAACAGAGCATGAGCTGAGCTTAAAACAGGAAACTTATGAGCTATTTTGGCTGCTTCATAATGGTTTTTATTTAGCTTTGAGATTTTTAAAAAATTATAGTAAGAACATTTTACATGGGATCTACGCTCATAAGAAGTTTTAAAGTGTACAATGCAGCACTGTTAGCCATGGGCACGATGTTGTACAGCGATCTCTACACGTTATTCATCTTATATAACTGAAACTTTACATCCATTGAGCAGCAATGCTCCCCATTTCACCTGCTCCCAGCCCCTGGCAACCACCATTCTACTCTCTGCTTCTATGTGTTTGGCTACTTTAAATACTTCTATAAGTGGAATCATACTGTATTTGTCCTTCTGTGACTGGCTTATTTCACTTGGCATAATGTCCTCAAGATTCATCTATGTTGTTAAATCTAGTAGGATTTCCTTCCTTTTAAAGTTTGAATAAAACTTCACTGTATGTATATATGTACCACATCTTTATCGATTCATCTCCTGATAGACATTTACGTGGCCTTCATATCTTGGCTATTGTAAATGATGTTGCATGAATATGGGAGTGCAAATGCCTCTTCAAGATCTCTACTGCAAATTTTGAGGGTAAATACTCAGATTTTGGAATTGCTGAATTATATGGCAGTTCTATTTTAATTTTTTTTCCGTAGTGTTTTCCATAACGGCAGCACAAATTTACATTCCTACTTACCCCTTACATTCCCATCAAGAGTGAGAATTTCTCTTTATTCTTGCCAACTTCTGTTTTTTGGATAATATTAGTAGCCATTCTAATAGGTGTGAGGTGATATCTCCTTGTAGCTTTGATTTTCATTTCCCTAATGATTAGTGATATTCACCATCTTACCATCTGCTGCCCATCTGTATTTGTTCTTTGAAGAAATTTCTATTAAGGTCCCTTGCCCACTTTAAAATCTGGCTACTATTATTTTTCTTTTCTGATTTGTTTTGCTATTGAGCTGTAGGAGTTCCTTTTAGATTTTGGATATTAACTCATCAGACATATGGTTTAAAGTATTTTCTCTCATTCTGTTAACTTACTTAGAGATTTTTGACTCTGCCTGAAGTGTGCAAATTTCTGAATACTTAACCCATTTAAAAAAAAATCTATGCATGAACATGAACTTAAGTAACACAGAGATGGACTTGGCTGAAATAATCTTTTAAATATATTTTTTATGAATGATATCATTATTTAAAAAAACAAATGGGAGGATTATGACAAAAAATGGCATTAAAAATTACAAAGCAGATGCTCATATAGGACACATTGCTTTCAAGTATTTTTAATATTAAATACTTTAAATTGATATATAGGGCTGGCCAAAAAGTTCATGTTGGTTTTTCCATACAATGGTAAGAAGAAGTCTAAATGAACTTTTTGTTCAACCCAAAACTAATTAGTGCTTTATATATGCACTCAAATAGGCCTTTCTTTACCTTTACACAGTATAAATTACTTTAATTGCAATTACATGGGTTACTGTGATTACAATGGCACTTAAAAAGTAGTTTGTAATAGTTTGTTCACTAATTCAGAAATACTTCTGTATTTATGCTTTAGAAGTCACAAGATTTCTTTTAAAATGTCTGTGCCTTTCCTTTATCTATTTTCAAACATTGCAAAATGGTTTTCTTTAAAAACGTCAATGTATGGCAAAACCAATACAATATTGTAAAATAAATAAACAAATTAATTTTAAAAGAGTAACTGGGAAAAAGATATGTCAGTCTGAAAGTGAATAAAACAATTAGAAAACAAAAAAAAAATAAAAATAAAAACTGAGAATGTAGCATATCCATCAACACCTGAGAAAGGACACAGATAATAAACAAATGAAATCAGCCAACTCACTCTGCCCATGCCTGTGCGGTTTGGGCAACAGACAGGAATTAAGGCAGCTCTAATTGAATTGCTACTCTTTTGGTTTTATCCTCTGGCCTCACAATCCACAGAATTTGCAGAACCTCAAATGTGCCTCAGATATCTAAGAGTTTAAAAACCCTGATAGCCAAATACTTCATTCCTATGACCTTACAATCTTAGCATAGAGCTGGCAGATGACATAATGTGGGTTTCACTCATGAGCTAACACATGTCTCACTTCTTTCCCCCTGAGTGAATAACTCCTCTCTCCTCTCTCCCAAAGGAGGCTAGTTTTTCATCTGCCTGCTAAACAAACAGATTTAGGAAGCACTTCTATTTCTATGGAAGTAACATGTTCTGGAAATACAAGATAATAGAATCCTCTTACACGTGACTCATGATTGGAGATTTGTCTGGAATTTAGGTTTCCTCATGCCTCCTACCTGGAACAAAACACATGTATTAGATGAAGCTGGGTTTAAAGTAGGAAGTCTATAGACCTATACCTACTGGGTTTTGGAAATACATGTAAAAATGTAGACACACTGTGATAAATGATTTGAGCTGATTCTATAGTGTTCTGTATTGTGCAGGGTTGGCAAAGCTCTTCTGTAAAGAGCTAAATGTTGATACATTGTACATTTTATGGGCTATATGATCTCTGTTGCAACTATGCAACCAGGCTGTGGTACTGTGGAAGTAGCTGTAGACAATACAGAAACAAATGGGCATGGCTCTGTTCCAATAAAACTTTATGGACAAAACCAGGCATCATATCAGTTTGGTCTACTGATGTATTTTCTTGACTTCTATGATAGCAAAAGATGATAGGGTGTATGATCTAAGAAATGAGTTAGAATCCCAGCTCTGACAGTTATTCTCAGAATGACTCTGGAAAGTTCTTAAACTTTTCTGAGCACTCATTCTTTGTGGTAAGGAGATAACAAAACCTAGTTTGGAGGCTTGTGATGAGGGTTATATGAGACAATAATTATAAAGTGCTGAGCTTGCTGGCTGGCACATCCAGCCAATGTATGTGGTACATATCAGTTCCTTTACATAATTCCATTTCTGTTTCCTCAAGACATCCTCTACCAGGAGGAAGTATTATTACATCCTCATACCAGTTTCAAACTGCTTTGGCAACACCAGCCTCAAGTCTGGCTACCAAAGGGATCTTGGCAGACACGGTGCTCCTATCAAGCAGCTATGAGGGGATGAGGCACAGAACGAGGTTTTTCTCTCTCCAGGAGCTGACAGATGTACCAACCACTATGGGCAGAGGAGCCTGGCGGGCTGCAGTCCATGGGGTTGCAAAGAGTCAGATACCACTGAGCAACTAAGCATGCATGTACCAGCCTAAAACTTTTCAATTTCAGAATGAGTGAATTGGGCCAGAATTACTCCTGTCATTAAGCCTGCCTCTGCAGATGGCAGCCCCAAATAGGATAAAAAGTGTGTGTGTGTGTGTGTGTGTGTGTGTGTGCATGCCTGTGTATTGTCACACACTATGAAATGTGACACGAATATAACATCTCATGGCTAATCCATCTCTGGGCACTGTGCAACAGTGCCACATTTCTCATTTCCTGTGCCCATATATCTAGTTCTAGGACAGAAGTCCTACAGCCATTCCCATCTCACCCTCCAGCAACTGAAAGGAAGGAGAAAATCAAGTTTTCTTGAAATCATTCCTGCCTGACTTTTAAAGGCCCTTGCCTCCAACCTTGCTAAGCACATTTTTTAGATAACACACTTGTTTTGAGATTATGATCTATTTTTTAAAAGTATAAATGATAAAGAAAAACCTTTCTTATTGAGAATATTTTTCACTCCCATGCTTACAAACAGTATTTCATTCAACCTACAGGTGAGGCTGACAGGGGGACAAACTTCAGAGTCCTGCTGCCTGGGTTGGAATCTTTCCTCTGCTCTTGAATGGCTCTGACCAAGGCCAATTATTAAACCCCATTTTCCTTGCCTGAGAAATTCCTATTTCATAAATTGGTTGTGAAAGTTAAATTAGATAACGCATGGGACGCTCTTAACAGGACATCTAACATGAAAACTCCTCATTAAACATGAGTTATTGTAATTGTTATCATCCTCACTTAATAGACACACACAACAAAGCGTTAGGAGTCACGTGGTTTTCTGGATGTTCACCTGGCAAGGTCTTGCTAGGGCCAAAACTCGGTTTTCCGTATCACACAGGGACTAGTTTCATATGCTGTCTATCAAATTTCATGACCTTTTAAAGTCAGCGCTACCATAGTAAAGGATTTCATTGATGAAGATACTTAGTCTCATTACTTTTAAACTCTTCTTCAAGAAGTCAAAGAGAGAAAGGGAGTTCCTGGGATATAGGGACACAGGAAACGAAATGATAAATTCATTTTTATGGTTACTCTTAGATTACCATTTGAATTGTCTCTGCCCTTTTTATTAACGATATGCATCCAGGATACACATTCAACTTCTTTTTTTTTTGCTTTCAAACTTGTCACAGCCACATAGGCTGCTTAGGGCAGAAGTGCCAGAGCATAGAAAGATAATGGCAAGAAGAAAAAAGAGGCTTCCACAGTGTTCTCCTCTTTGAAACACCATGACTCCATAAAATGACAGTTATCTGGCTCCCACCTCTCAGTGCCAGTCACTCAAACCAGCAGCAGATTTGACTTTTTCATCTACTTTATCAGGGATTTATTCCTTATCTTGTTTCTCCCTTCTTCAGTTGGATCTGAGTGCTGAACTTCCCTTGAAGCTCCTTTGACAGGACTGAGCTCCCAAGGGCTTAACTAGGGACTTGAAGACAGACGAAACCATTGCGGTGAGATGCTTACTACTTGAGATGCTAATAGGCTTAAATAGAAACATCCTCTCTATTACAGAATGGGCACCTTGGCACATTTGTACTTATCAAAATACCATTTCACCAGTTGATAAAGATTTCACTGAAGAATGACAGCAACTATACATTTATAAGATGTCCCTGCATTTAAGGATGTAAAAAAATCCCGTAAACTACAGGTCATTTTTCTCTTACTGGGGTCTGGGCTCACTGAGAATGAAATTTTTCCAGGGTTTCATAAAATCAGCATTAGATTTATGAAGACAGCTCCAAGTTGTCTGAGAAAAGAATCCAGTTTCATCTACCTGACTGCTTGATTTCCCATCATCCTTTTCGCATCCACACAAATGTTTCAAGGCTATCTTTCACGATGACAATGAATGCTGAGTGCTTATCAAACACACTGGATAGTTGTAGGACAGAGGTCCCTAGCCTTTTTGACACCAGGGATCAGTTCTGTGGAAGATAATTATTCCAAGGACCAGGGCAGGGGGGATGGTTTGGGGATGACTTAAACACATTACATTTATTGTGCTGCTGTTGTTGCTGTTTAGTTGCTAAGCTGTGTGCAACTCTTGCAACCCCGTGGCTGTAGCCCCCCAGGCTCCTCTGCCCATGGGATTTCCCAGGCAAGAATACTGGAGTGGGTTGTCATTTCCTTCTCTGGGGATCTTCCTGACCTAAGGATCAAACTTGTGTCTCTTGCTTGGCAGCCAGATTCTTTATTACTGAGCCACCAGGGAAGCACCCATATATTGTGCCCTTTATTTATATTATTATTATTACATCAACTTCATCTCAGATCATCTAGCATTAGATCCTGGAGGTTTGGGGGACCCTGGTTGTAGAATATTGTATGATGGTATGCCATGTACCCAGTTAAGACTGTATGGCAACCCATCTGAACCAAAATCGAGAAGGTAAACTTCATCTCATGGTTGCATGCATGCATGCAAGCAAAGTTGCTTCAGTCATGTCTGACTCTTTGAAACCCTATGGACTGTAGCCTGTCAGGTTCTTCCATCCATGGGATTTTTCAGGCAAGAACACTGGAGTGGGTTGCCATGCTTTCCTCCAGGGATCTTCCCAATCCAGGGATTGAACCCACGTCTCTTATATCTCCTGCACTGGCAGGCGGATTCTGTACCACTAGTGCTCCCATCTCATGGTTACTCCTGTTAAAGAGAGAAAACAAGTGGGAATAATTCTAATGATGTGTTCCATTTGTCCTAAAATTCCAACTGACACCTTGGATAACTTAAGGCAAACAGTGAATAATCTTTAAATTTGGGGCTTGTGTATTGCAAGACTATTAGGAACAAATTAGGTTATGTATGAAAAAGTTCTAATGAAGCATAGTACTGGGAGCCAGGAGACAAAAGCTCTAAATTTGGTAACACCAAGAACTAGATCTGTGACCTCAGTTAAGCCATTGCAATCACTTTTCGTAAGTCTTTTCATTTCTGAAATGATGACTAGCTTAGATGACAGCCATAGATCTTTCCAGCTCTGCCACTGTCACAAGAAAATAGATCTCGCAGAATATCAGGTTTGGTGCCCAGGTGAAAGTGAAAGTGAAGTTGATCAGTCATGTCTGACTCTTTGGGATCCTATGGACTGTAGCCTGCCAGGCTCCTCTGGCCACGGGATTTTCCAGGCAAGAATACTGGAGTGTTCTTGGAGAAGGAAGGGGATCTTCCCGACTCAGGGATTGAACTCGTATCTCCCACAATGCAGGCAGACTCTACTGTCTGAGCCACCAGAGAATCCCTGGTGCTCAGGAGTGCTGTATAACAGCTGATGTGCCTTCTTGATGTGCCTTCTTTTACTGTCTCAACTTTCCTCCCACCCAGTAACTCCCTTTGCTTATTCAATCACTCAGAGTTCTACTCTCAATCAGAATTTGATTTTGAGGAAGGGACAGAACTAATCACTTTCATGTTCATATGAAGCAGTCCTTGGAAGGAAAGTTATGACAAACCTACACAGCATATTAAAAGCAGAGACATTACTTTGCCAACAAAGGTCAGTCTAGTCAAAGTTATGGTTTTTCCTGTGGTCATGTATGGATGTGAGAGTTGGACTGTAAGGAAAGCTGAGCACCAAAGAATTGATGCTTTTGAACTGTGGTGTTAGAGAAGACTCTTGAGAGTCCCTTGAACTGCAAGGAGATCCAACCAGTCCATCCTAAAGGAGTCAGTCCTGAATATTCATTGGAAGGACTGATGTTGAAGCTGAAACTCCAATATTTTGGTCACCTGATGTGAAGAACTGACTCCTTGGAAAAGACCCCGATTCTGGAAAAGATTGAAGGCGGGATGAGAAGGGGATGACAGAGGATGAGATGGTTGGATGGCATTACTGACTCGATGTACATGAGTCTGAGCAAGCTCGGGGAGCTGGTGATGGACAGGGAAGCCTGGCGTGCTGCAGTCCATGGGGTCACAAAGAGTCAGACATGACTGGGCGACTGAACTGAACTGAACTGAATGAAGCAAAGACCATGTGGTCCCTATTTAAAGGCCTGAGAAATACCACTCATCTCATGCAGCCTCCGCCTCAAACGTGGATCACAAATCCAGCAACATCTGCATCTTCACTGAAACCACCGTGGTTTGGCCACCATCCTGCTTCGCCTGGATGCAGCCGCAGACTCTCGATAGTGCCCTTGGCTGCCACGCCCGCTGGTCACCCAGCAGCCTCAGTGCTCTTCATAAGGTCCACTCAGAAGAGGTGAGCCCCTGGCTGAAATTCCTAAAATACTCCACATTGTATTCAGAATAAAATCTCAACCCTACACTGGCCTACAAATTCCTGTGTAACTTGACCTTGGCCAGACTCTTCCCTTCATTCCTCGGGTCATAAGGGCTTTAAAAAATATTTTTGAGGGAATTCCCTTGGGGTCCAGTGGTTAGGACTCTGTGCTTTTACTGCAAGGGGATCTGGTAACTGAGATCCCACAAGCCTCACAACAAAAACTAACTAAATAAGCAAGAAAGCAAGTAGTTACTGCAAATAGAGAAATAGACTGATGGGATTATTACATCGATAAAAAAATTTTTTTTTGGAGACACAATAGCCTCATCTCTGCCTTGGGGGCTTCTCACTTCTTATCCTCTCTGTCTAAGCCTCTCAGTTCAGTTTAGTTCAGTCGCTCAGTTGTGTCAGACTCTTTGCAACCCCGTGGATTGCAGCACGCCAGGCTTCGCTGTCCATCACCAGCTCCCTGAGCTTGCTCAGACTCATGTACATCGAGTCAGTAATGCCATCCAACCATCTCATCCTCTGTCATCCCCTACTCATCCCGCCTTCAATCTTTTCCAGAATCGGGGTCTTTTCCAAGGAGTCAGTTCTTCAATCAGGTGACCAAAATATTGGAGTTTCAGCTTCAACATCAGTCCTTCCAATGAATATTCAGGACTGATCTTTAGGATGGACTGGTTGGATCTCCTTGCAGTCCAAGGGACTCTCAAGAATCTTCTCCAACACCACAGTTCAAAAGCATCAATTCTTTGGCACTCAGCTTTCCTTACAGTCCAACTCCCACATCCATACATGACTACTGGAAAAACCATACCTTTGACTAGATGGACCATTGTTGGTAAAGTCATGTGTCTGCTTTTTAATATGCTGTCTAGGTTGGTCATAGCTTTCTTCCAAGGAGCAAGCACCATTTAATTTCATGGCTGCAGTCACCATCTGCAGTGATTTTGGAGCCCAAAAAATAAAGTCTCTCACTGTTTCCATTGTTTCCTCATCTATTTGTCATGAAGTGATGGGACCAGATGCCATGATCTTAGTTTTCTGATAGGGGCCTAAGTCCTCCTATCCCCCTAGTTTTAGAAAATCTTTCAGCGTAGGGGCTTTCAGCAGAGTCTCCTAAGTAGTTTTTAGGCTCAAACATTACCCATATTATTAAATATGAACAACTATATCCTTCTGGCCTACAGAGTGACAATGGTTTGGTAAAGAATTGTCATAGTGAGCTTTCTGGGCACACTGCATGTATGAAGACAGGGCAGGATAACAGGGAACTGTTTCTGCTTCTTCATAAGAATTATTTTCTAGAAAGAATTTGACAAGCTCACCCACACTGAGTAGTAAATGGATTGTAAATTTTGTGGAGACTTATGTTAGTGACATAGAAAGACTCCATTGCCTTAAACCAGAAAAATAAAGCTATAAAGGCATGTTTTCATGCAATAAGGAAATAGGTTTATGGGTCCAGAGGCAGAAGTTTCTACACAGCACTTCTGAAATTCTCTACAGACTGCCACCTTCTTTACCACCTGAGTTCAAATGCTGACTGGAGCAACTAAATTGAGTTGGCCAAAAAGTTTGTTCAGGGTGGGTTTTAAAAACCCAAAGAAACTTTTTGGCCAACCCCAAACTTTTCCTAACATCTATTTTCTATCTTTCCTATCTGCGAAATGGACATAATAACACTGAACACTTGGGGCTGTTGTGAGAGAAATTCATTTAAATTGCCAACCAAGGGGAGTGGAGCTGACACTGAGCTCCACAAAGGACCCAGATTGGTGGTGTCTATGGACTGTCCATTCTGAAGGAGATCAACCCTGGGATTTCTTTGGAAGGAATGATGCTAAAGCTGAAACTCCAGTACTATGGCCACCTCATGCGAAGAGTTGACTCATTGGAAAAGACTCTGATGCTGGGAGGGATTGGGGGCAGGAGGAGAAGGGGACGACAGAGGATGAGATGGCTGGATGGCATCACGGACTCGATGGACGTGAGTCTGAGTGAACTCCGGGAGTTGGTGATGGACAGGGAGGCCTGGCATGCTGCGATTCATGGGGTCGCAAAGAGTCGGACACAACTGAGCAACTGAACTGAACTGAACTGAACTGATGGACTGTGAGCTCAGCCCACTGTACAGTTTGGGAAAACAATTTCTTTGTATTTTTCCCTTCTTTGTTCATAACATTTACCATGCTCCATCATCTTTCTAGCTGATGGCAGAGAACAGAAAACAGAAATATCAAAGTATCAAAACAGTAATTATCAATTTTAAGCATTCGTCTGTTGGCCTGGGTACACACTGAATTCCAAGGAGATATCTGTTCTACTTCCTCTCCATTTCCCATGTCTTGCTTTTATAAAACAAGACCTCCTTGGTTACCAGATTGTAAGGAGAAATAATTGGGAAAGTCCCTAGATGGTACATGCTTAAAGGTTCTGGAATGCCATGGCTTTTATTTTTCTTAGCCAGAGGACATGCAAATATTTAACTATGAATCATCTGAGCTGGGACTTCCTTATAGTAATAGTGGCAGGACTTGGAGAGCCTTTCTTTTGTCAATGTCTGAATAATCAGGGGCCTCAAAGGATATTTACTCAAGGACTGATCAGAACCCTCACGCCTCCTTTTCCGAGGAAGTGCCCTCTGGAAAGCCTCAGAGCTCACAGATTATTTTTTTCTAAGATGCCACTGAGCTTTTTAATATTAGAGATTACTGGGAAGTTCTCATGATTCCGATCCAGAACATTTCTATTTTGTCTCTACTCACTCATCAACAAATATATTTGAGCGCCTTCTAGACACTGAGAAGACTACTAAAGAAAAAGATGAAAACCACATCCTAAATTTAATATATGATGTGTGCTTGCTCAGCTGTGTCCAGCTTTTTGTGACCCCATGGACTGTTGCCCACTGGGCTTCACTGTCCGTGGCATTTTCCAGGCTAGAACACTGGAGTGGGTTGCCATTTCCTTCTCTGGGGGATCTTCCTGATGAAGGGATTGAACCTGCATCTCTAGAGTCTCTTAATCCTAAATTAAAAAAAAACACACAGTCTTATAAGTGATGTAGATGAATTCAAATAGAAGATGTAAGTGCTGTGCTTTAGTATAGGATAGATTCAAGGGGATCAAATGAATGAAAGTCATGAACTGTGCAGAAGAGTGATCAGGAGAGAAGATTAGAGAAAGTTTTGCGGAGAAAGAAGCACTTCAGCATAGGAAAAGATGAGCAGAAATTAACAGTGGGAATTGTGGGAATAAAAAATGTTACTCCAAGCTGAGGGATAACAAAGACCTAGTTGTATGAAAGAACCTATGTGTTTATGGGGCTGGCAATGGCCTGGTGTAGGCAGAGCTGAAACCCAGAAGGACTTTGTGGGCTCTTGGACACAAAAGTCTTTTTGTGCCCCAACCCACCACCCCACCCCATTTCTTGTAGGCAAGACTCTAGCTTCCATGGCCTTCCCTGAGTTCCAAAGGGTGGATTTGAACAGCTGCTAATCAAGGGAAGAGCAGCCAAGAAACTACCTGAGGCAGGACCCAGGGACCAGAGAAGGTCATTAAGATTAGGAGGCACACCACCTGAGACCCTGCACAAGGTCTGGGCAGCAACCCCACCTTTGATCTGTTGCTAGAAAACCCTCCTGGGTTGGGACACACAGTTTTCCAAGGCAGAAGTCTGCTGTGTGCCCCTCTGCCTGGAAAAGTAACAAAGCTATTCTTTTCTACTTCACCCAAAACTCTGTATATGAGATTCAGTTCTGCTCATCTGATACAGAGAGGCTGAGCTTTCAGCAGAACAAGTATTTGTACACAGTCATAGTAGGTTTCCCTGGTGGCTCAGACGGTAAAGAATCTCCCTGCAAGGTGGGAGACCATGGTTAGATCCCTGGGTTGGGAAGATCCCCTGGAGAAGGAATTGGTAACCCACTCCAGTATTCTTGCCTGGGGAATCCCATAGACAGGGGAGCCTGGCGGGCTACAGTCCATGGGGTTGCAAGAGTCTGATATGACTGAGCGACTAAACCTACCTACCTATAGTAGGAAAGCAAACTGGAAAAACAGGAACCAGATCCCAAAGCACAAGGTATCTGAGGAATGAACTGTCTGTCGATAGAGGTGTTTTAATACTGGTTCACAGTAGATGACTTTAAGCAAACATTCTATATTAAAATCTGATTTTCGTATCAGTCAAAAAAATGACACTTGTTTAACTTGAAAACATGTATTGTATGAAACTTTTAAACTGCAAGTTCTTCTCTTACATTTAAATTATAATTTCCTTACTGAAATTGTATGTATTCAGTATTCAGGATCACACTCATTTCATAAGTTAAGGAAAACTAAGTTTATTCTTTCTAAAAATCTGACTTCAATGGATAGGAATTCATTTTAAAAAATGAAATAAATATTTATTCAGGAGGATCTCACTGTGCTTAGTACAGTGTCTGAAATACATAGCCACTGTATTATTTTCAAGAGTCCAGACCCTAAAACCAAGCCATAGCATAGAAGTTGAATGCACCGCGGGGTCAATGTCATATCCCTGGTTAAAAGAATGAATTAGGACTTTGCCAAATGACTGGGAGGGATTGTGGAGGGAGAAAAGCAACACACACAAAAATAGACTTGAAATGATCCCATTTTTGAAAAACCAACAATTTTCATGAACGTAAATGAGACATGAGGCCATGAGAGAAGAAAATAAATGGACTTTTCCCACACATCCATTTTTAAAGAATATTACCAGGACAGGCAACACTGGGAGAAGGAGGGCCGATAAGATCCCAGATTAAAAAAAAAAAAAAAAAAGATAATGATATGGTCCCATTTAATTATCTGTGTGGGTGTGGGTAGGTGGTACATTAAACAAATGCACAAACCGACAAAAAGCAACATTTTAATGATTTTTTTCAGGTTCAGGGTAAAAGGACTCTAGGTGATGTTTTCTTTCTTCAATATATTTTAGACCTTGACTAGGTTTGACAGTGGACAAGTACTATTACATAATTTTAAAAAAAGCTATTTTTACCATGAGAAGAAGGGAGTTCACAGATAAGCTAACGAAGGACAAAGAACTGCGTGGCATAGTGGATAATTGCAAGCACTGTGGGACCAGACCCCAGGCTTGAATCCTAGCCCTTCTTCTTATTAGCTATGAGACCATAGGAAATGTAGTCAATTCCCTATGCCTCTGTTTTCTGACTCATAAACTGGTTAAAATAACAGTACCTATCTTCATGGAGTCTGATGAAGGTCAGACAGATTATCATTTGCAAAATCACTTCAATAAGTGTCTGGCATATAAGAAACACTATGCAGGTATCTTTTACATGAAACAAATAATTGTAGTAGAATGTCCTATGTGTCATGATTCCAAGGAAGACTATGGGAGCACACAGAAAACTGACTGTTGAACCTGGGGCTGTCTAGAAGTGGGTCAGGGAACCTTCTCAAAATAGAATAAATGTTTAAATGTGGATCAAAGAAGAAGTCATTCAATATTCTACTTGGACTTAGAAATAAAATAGAAAGAAGGCATGTCAGAAAGAAAAGAGGACAAAGCAATGCCTCAGGTGAAAGAGATGCTCTTGTTCTTTTTTTTTTTTAATATTTAATTGCCAGCTGAGTAGCTGCTTGAATGAAACTGAATGGTAAATAGAAGCGGAGGCTGTAGTCTCTGTACTTGTAGTGTGAATGGTGGGTTGGTGGTGGGTTAAGGGATGTGTGATTGAACCAGCGATAAGGCAAATGATACAGTAAATATATGAGGTTGTTTTTGTTTTGTTTTGCCACAAAGCATGCAGGATCCAGGGATCGAACCTGTGCCCTCTGCAATGGAAGCAAAAAGTCTTACCCTGTGGACCACCAGGGAAGTCCCTCTTGTTTGTTTTTTGTCTGTTTGTTTTATCAGTAGAGTAAAAGAAAGTTGTCTGCATCTAAAGAATGGGATCGGGATCAGAATGTGAAGTGTGTTGGCTGCCTCATCATGGGTTGAAGAACTGCCATCCTTATTTTTCCTTTCCTGTATCTTTTTTTACTTCCGTCATCATCTTCTTGCCTAATGTCTTTCAGTCCCGTTTGATATTGTCATCATTCATTGAATAAGTTGTTCTAAGACACTGATCAATGGCATGCACACTTTTTGAAAAGCCCAGACACCTATGTAATTTCCCTAGTCAGATATTCAAGGTTGGGTCATCAAGTTTCCGTAAGCACACATCACGCACTAGTGTGCAATGATCATCTCTTAATCATATTCTGCTCTCCTTAACCAGCTCCTCATCTATTCATCAACTTACTACTCACACTTCCTTCCATTACCTCCACACTCATTCTCTTTTGATCAAAAGGTCCCTGGGGCATATGATTTTGAATACAGATAAAAGGTAACCTTCTCTATGTAAAGAGTTGTATTTTCTAAATACTAATAATAGAGGGGTAAATTATTGGCTGCAAGTTGACTGGAAGAATGGAGAGTAATGGCCAGGAGGCAGGAAGAAGAAATATTTTCTAATGAAGAAATGAAAATTGGGAACAGTTAAACAATAATAATAATAAATTGGGAAATAGCTTAAAAGAGAAACTAACTCACAGAAACTTCTTTAATGAGTATTTATGGAAGTTTTTTTGACTGTGCTGCAAGACTGGCAGGATATTAGTCCCCCAGCCCGGGACTGAACCCGGGTTCTGGCAGTGAAAGCACCAAGTTCTAACCACTGGACCACCAGGGAATTACCTGGATTTTTTTTTTTTATATGCCACAAAAATGCAAACGAAATTGTCAAATAGTGCCTATCTGTCTGAAAAGGAGGACCAATAGAAGCTATACAAGTAGAACAATAAAAATCTTTTTCCTCAGTGGACATGAAAGTGCTAGAAGTGGAAAGTTCTAGAACTCTAGATGGGGAGAAAATATATACATAGAAGAGAATAAATTTCATCAGCAGCCAGGTATTTAAAAAACTCTGATTTCAGAGCCTATACAATACTTTAACACCACAGAATTTAATACTGAAAATAACGCTGTGACCATCACAGCGATGCTGTGCTCATTCTGGATGGAGCCTTCAGAGACACTTATTCACTAAACTACAGGAAATGCTGCCTGACGACAACTCGAAGCTTACTCCTCCTCACAGAACTCCCCTCAGCCTAAAGGAGCCTTCCTGCCTGAAGCCACATCTTTCCCTGGGGGAAGTCTTAATAACTGGACAAAGTGACACACGAATGCCTGGATGCTGACCCCGATGTAATTCAGCTCTAGGGTAAGGGGATTCAGCTGAGGATCCCATTGTTAATAAAGAGCAGTCCATCTTCCCCTGTAGCCTTCCCTCCCTCAAGGCACTCCTAAGAGCCCTCCCCAGCAAACTCGCTGTGTTAGATCTCTCTCCGAATCTGTTTCCTAAGGAACTGGATCTGATGCAACTCTCTAGATCCATCCTATCATTTTATACCTGAGAAAACTCAAGCCTCTGAAAAGTGAAAGTGAAGTCGCTTAGTCCTGTCCGACTCTTTGCGACCCATGGACTGTAGCCTACAACACTCCTCCGTCCACGGGATATTCCAGGCTAGAGTACTGGAGTGTGGTGCCATTTCCTTCTCCAGAGGGTCTTCCCAACCCAGGGATCGAACCTGGGTCTCCCATGTTGCAGGTGGATTCTCTACCATCTGAGCCAACAGGGAAGCCCATTAAGTGCTCTATGGACCTCAAATACTGGCCCTGAGAGCAAAGACCCAAAAAACAATTCCTAAAGGCTGTAGCTTTGTTTCAGAGCACACAAAACATAGCTCCAAATCAAGCCTGAAATATTTTTGTGTTCTTAATATTATTTACCCAAAAGGGATTTTTGTTGTTGTTGGTTTTAATAGAAGGATGATAGAAAGGTATATAATCAAGCCACCCAAGATGGCTGTTCTCTTGTTGTCTGTACCCCCTGCTCCACCAGTTCCTGCTTCATCTACACCCTACTCACCTGACTGACCCTCCCTCTAAAGCACAGAGACATACTTGCCCCCAGCCCCAGCTGGTGAGTATTCAAATCTTTAGAATGTCTATACAGTGACAGCTTGGGGCTTCCTGGGTGGCTGAGACAGTAAAGAATCTACCTGGCAATGCAGGAGATCTGAGTTCAATCCCCTGAAGAAGGAAATGGCAACTCACTCCAGTATTCTTGACTGGGAAATCCCATGGACAGAGGAGCCTGGTGGGCTACAGTCCATGGGGTCACAAAAGAGTCAGACATGCCTTAGCGACTAAAAGGTAACAACTGTGATAGCTTCTCAAAGGTGGGTGAGGAGGATGCCCCTCTTCTGGCTTCCCTGGTAACTAATGAGCCAGCCTGCCATCAATTTCCCCAGAACTGGTAACCCCCCAGGAGTAAAGCCTTGCCGCCATGCCCTGCCCGCTCGGTGTGCATACAGCGGGATGTTGATCCAGGACTTGGCTTCAGACATGCAAGATCTCCTATTCATTCAACCACTGAGGTCATTGTTGCGGTCTCCGGGCTCTTTCTTCAGTCTTGAGGCTGGGCAAGTGCAGGGTGAGCAGGCCGGCACAGAGCAGCCCAACCGAGGGGAAGTTCATCTAAGCAGGTTTCCCCTCAGTGTATTCCTAAAACTATAATTTCCAGGAGAGACAGCTTGTGAAGTTCTACAACTGGAATGACAAACTGGAACTGACAGCCATTGACACAGACTTGTTCTGATTTTTTTTCTTTACTACGTGGACCTCTCAATGACTTATTCATCAATTGGTTTCCTATTTTAAAAATATCATTGTGTGTGCTCAGATCATTAGTGTCAACATACTTTTTGAAGTATTCTTAAACTTTTTTTATTTTTTTAACTTTTCTGCTGGGAAAATGTATACCTAGACCTGTGGAAAGAAGTATTATCTAGATATGATTCACATATTGGAAATCTAGCTGTCCTTGGAGGTTTGAGTTGTATTGCAAAATCATGTTGATATCGAGGCTGAGAAACGCAAGAGGTAATAATTTCTAGATGTCCAGGGTGTGATCAGGTCAGAATTTGCTTTCTTCTGCCTCCCAGGAAAGCATGGCTGTTCTGTTCATATTCAACCTTGCTCAGTGCTCAGGTACAGATGGAGAATCCAAAGTCAAGGAGCAAAGCGTGCCTGTGTGCTAAGTTGCTTTAGTCGTGTTCGACTCCGTATGACCCTATGGACGGTAGCCCGCCAGCTGATGCTGTTTAGCGTGCTTTTGTTGATGTTGTTTAGCCATTAAGTCGTGTCTGACTCTATTGCAACCCCAATGGACAAGTCTCTTATATCTCCTACGTTGGCAGGCAAGTTCTTTACCACTAGGGCCACCTGGGAAGCCCCAAGGAGCAAAGAGGAATTTGTAATTGGATATGACTTGATCCTTGACCGCATTTAATGCATTAAGTAGACCGAGTCTGACTCTCCCGCAGAATGCAACCCAGACTTCATTCTCGGGACTCTGCTGACACTTCTCCAGGAAACCACATTAGGCTATAGAGCACAGGTCATTTTGATACAGCCAGCTTCAGTGATGGTCCTGCTTTTGCTACTCATACTTCCCAGAGATGGGGGCTTTTCTCCATATGAATTTAAAATGAAATAACCTGATATAATTTTAACTGGCCTGGCTGGATGCCACAGATACATTTGCAAATTTAAAGAGTCAAGACATTGGACCTCAGTGTAGGCAGTGTTTTCTTTTCTCCAGAAAACAAAATGATTTAAAATTAGGATATAAAACTAAGTATCTTATTAATTACATATTATTTTTTAGTGTTTGTGAAGATATAACAAATTTGAACTATGTCACCCTCCCCAAGTGATTCACAGGACAACCTACTGATTCTGAGTGACATTCTGATCAAAATAATTGCCTTTGAAAGGCATTTGCTGTGACTCATTCATCATGGCAGCCTTTCAAAGCTCTTTGAGAATACTGACTCATGCATTTTCACAATATGTCTTGAGGTAAATGGGAAGCCAATATTATTATTCCTACTTTACCTAAGGGGACAACCACGCTCTCCAAAGATGCTGTCTCTATTTGGGATGTTCTATCTCTACAGAATGCTTCTTTGTGCTGACTTCCTAAAGTCATTCTGTCCTCATGTTTCATCCTTTTCACATCATAGATTTGAAGAGTGGTAACTGGTTCCCAAAAATCCCAGGTATTTCACCCTCACGTTAGTTTTCTAATCAAGACCAATTTGGTGACTTTTTTTTTCTCTTCCAAAAAAAAGTAGTATATATAGTATCATGCATTTGTTATTGTTTGGTCGCTAAGGCATATCCAACTCTTTTGTGACTCCATGGACTGTAACCCTCCAGACTCCTCTGTCTATGGGATTTCCCAGGCAAGAACACTGGAGTGGGTTGCCATTTCCTCCTCTAAGGGATCTTGGTGACCCAGGGATCAAAACCACATCTCCTGTACTGCAGGCAGATTCTTTTGCTGAGCTGCCAAGGAAACCAAGCATTAGGCTTACATATTACAGTATATTGACATTAATGACAGGAAACCCATGGCCTCTTACTTGCCCCATTTCTACTGTGTTTTAACTGTTACAAAGCCCTTCAAGATGATGACCTGAAATCTGCCTTTAAGCTTTCATTTTACCTTCCAGGAAAGCAAAGAACAAGACTCTCTTCACCTATTTGAAGGCATTTGCCATTCCTCTACTTTATCCAAGTTAAACTTTCTCAGAGGATTCAACCATAACTCACAGGGATGGTTTCCAGACTCTCAATAAACCAGTTATCCTTTCTGATCAGGATACCAAGTGTCAGAGTCTCCCTTTAAACATGTTATCTAATACTGAAACCAGTCTTTAAGACACAGTCTAAGCGTAAAAGAGCACAGAGAGTCTATAACTTTCCCTGGCAGAGACACTCTAAGACCCAAGATTCTAAAGCAATATGACTGTTTTTTTTTCTCCCTCTGTTATCTGTTTTACAAAACATGCTATTTTACACAAGTCAGCTATCTCTGCCACCCCACCACTAGAACATCTGAGCATAATCATGCCAGACACGTCAATATTGCTAGCACATGGACGAAAACTTGGATCACAGCACTGGTTCTCCTAGGTTGCCTCACTTTTCTTTGCTGCTTCTCTATTCTGACTCAAGTTCAGAGGAGCAGAAACCAGGAAGCAACCCTTTGTCTTTCATCTGTGTGCCAGTACCACACTGCTCTCAAGAGCTCGGTCCTACGAAAACAGGACAGACAGACACGCTTTGGCCCAGTGCATGGCTGGAGGATTTCTATCTGATTTGATCCCCTTGACTGATAGAATATTCTCAACTTTGCTGATGAGGTTCTATCTATGGATCTGAGAAAAATCTCAGCACAGTTTAGGGTTGTTGAGATTTCAAGTATTCATCTCATGGCCAGAGTTGTCTTGCTGTCAAAGATATTGCTGAGGCAGTCTCCCTGATGGCTCAGTGGTTAAGAATCTGCTTGCCAATGCAGGAAGACACAGGTTCAATCCCTGATCTGGGAAGATCTTACATGCCATAAAGAAATGAAGCATGTGGACCACAGCTATTAAGCCTGTGCTCTCAAGCCAGGGCGCTGTAGCTACTGAAGCTCATATCCTCTAGAGCTTGCAACAAGAAAAGCCACGGCAATGAGAAGCCCGTGCACCGCACCTAGAGAGTAGACTGCTCTCTCCACACAGAGAAAAATCCTGTGCTGCAACAAAGACCCAACACAGCCAAAATAAATAAATACAATTTTAAAAGATATTGCTTAAGCATGATTGTCTTTTTATTAAGTCATCTCTTATTTATAAAATTCCTTCGAGTGTCTAAAATAAAAGAGTTTGGAGATATAATTTCAGCACTTATCTCTGCAGAACTTCAAGAGTGTAATCTTTTTTTTAATTTTAACTTTTTAATTCTGTATTTGAGTGTAGCCAATTAACAATGTTGTGATAGTTTCAGGGGAACAGCAAAGGGCCTCAGCCATACATATACATGTATCCATTCTCCCCCAAACCCACCTCCCATCCAGCCTGCTCCATAACATTGAGCAGAGTTCCATATGATACACAATAGGTCCTTGTTGCTCACCAATTTAAATACAGAAGAGTGTACATGTTCATCCCCAACCCCTTAACTATCCCTTCCCCCCGGGCAACCATAAGTTTGTTTTTTAAGTCTGTGGTTCAAGAGTGTAATCTTCACTCTCACTCTATGTTTCTAATACACTCTTTAAAATCCAATTTTAGGACGCACTGGCTCCACTTTGAGTATATTTGCTATAGTAAATGCATAAGTCAGTATAAGAAGTTCCTTGTTGTTTTCTCTAAAAATCTACCAACTGAAAGAAAGGAAACATATCAGTTGGACAAAATAATTTCTGGACATAATAAAGGTTGAATTATGTGCAAGTTGACCAGCAGCTAAGTTCTCAGCTGCCCCATTATAAAATAGGAATATGACCACAGCCTTGAACTGCCAGCAATAACTTGTAGAAGTAAGATGTTCTGGACACAGTAGGCATTGAGTAATGTTTAGGATCACAGAGGTGAAAGAAACCTTCGATATCACCTAATTCAACCTCTTTAATTAACAGAGGAGCCTGGTGAGCTACAGTCCATGGGATTGCCAAGAGCTGGAAACAAGTGTGCAATTAACTTTCACTTTCAATCATTATTACGACTTTAAACTTTTAATTTTTTCTTTAAATTGAGGCCCAGTGAAATTAAATGATTTATTCACAGTTATACAGATATGTGATAGAGGATTCAAGACTGATCGATATGTCCTAATATCTCCATCATCATCCCTCTCCTAGAACAGCTACTGCTAGTGATGACTTCATTTACATGACTCTTGAAAAGTGCTAAAATAGCCTAATAAAATTTTGTATTAATGATTCAGTCCTGTTGGGCCTCCTAGGAGATGATTAAAAACTTTAATATGATATTTTTTTCAAGTCTCCTTCTTAAGTCTTAAGTTTCTTTCTTTGTAGAATCAAACTTGTTTATGGCTCCTTATATCACAACATAAATAATAATAGGAAGTGATCTAATGATGACAATAAAAATAATACTCATAAAATACTTAGGACAATTAAGTATGATAATCTAACTGAAACATTAAAAAAACCTCATGACATATATAATATTCCAGACTTTAGACTTGATAATACTGAGGCACAGAGAGATTTGTATATTTTTCTCAAGGGCCCACAGCTCAAAAGTGGCAGATTTCACCCTGTATTCCTAGCTGTTACATAAACATTATCAAAAAACAAGATGATATTCTGAAGATTTTAATAAGTAATGACTAGGAAGAAATGAGGACTCCCCAAGTAGCTCGGTGGGTTAAGAATCTAACTGCAATGCAGGAGACATGGGTTCAGTCTCCAGGTAGGGAAGATCCCTGGAGGAGGGCATGGCAACCCACTCTTGCATTCTTGCTTGGAGACTCCCATGGACAGAGGAGCCCGGCAGGCTATAGTTCATGGGGTCACCGAGAGTCAGACACGACTGAAGTGACTGAGTGCACACACAGAGGAAGAAATGAATGTTCTTGGGAGTCCTGAAACTACTGAGAAGTATTCCAAGATAATTTTTCAGATTTTTTTTATTTGCCTTTTCTGGTCTCTTTAACTGCAGTGCAGAATCCCTAGAGTGAATCATATTTATTCCGCAACCACAGATATCAAAGCATCCTCCCATCAAAGATCAGTGCTGGGAAAAAGTGTTTGCTTCCCAGAATCCCAGACCCACATCTCAGCTTATTTCAAAGATGCCTTCCCTATTAGTTAGGAGCCTCCACCCATTCCTTTGCTATACACACCTACATCCCAACTGAGGCTCCCAAAGCTGAATTCCCGGTACTGAAAAGCAAGCCCAAGCAAGACACCTCTCTACTCAACACCTAAAATTCTCTAACAAGCTGGATGGTTTCAAGGAAGAGACAAAGCAAATCCCCAATCAGTGACTAGCTTCCTGCACCATTTGGTGTTCACCAGGCTCACGGGGCATAGCCTGCTTTCGGCAGTAAGGATCAACAGAGGTGAGGCAGCTGGCACTTCTACAGCCATAAATCACAGAGGTGTAAAGACAACTTGACATAAAACCTGTACAAGCTTTGCATACGGTGTGCCTGCAGATACCAGAGGCTTGGCTGAATAACACCCGGAACAGTTTAGGTTGGAAAATTCTGTAGAGGGCTTTGACAAAAGCTCCTAAAGACTGATGTTTCAGTGAACTCATCCTGTCATTTCCCATCACTTAGCCAAGTTACATTTTTATAAGTGTTCCTTTACACCGTTTTTGCAAGAGGGATAGGGAGGAGATGGGTGGTAAGGACCGGGCGTGGAAATGACTTCAGATTCAGCAGTCAGTGAAGTCATGATGACAGTATTCAGAGATGGACTGCATCTCTGGATCCCACACTGGGCTTCTCCAAGCCCCATCACACAAGCTCAATGGGAAGCATCTCTCTATGGACTATCGTCCACCAACCATCTGCTTGTGTCTCTAACACAGCAATCTAACGCTCCTCGGGACCAGCCAGATCGCAACTCCTCCTATAGATAAACTCAGAATTTTAGATCTGAGAGCCAAAGGTGGTGGGGGGGAGAGAGGAAATGAATCAAATTCCAACAAGCAAGTAAAAAAAAAAAAGGCTTGTACGCCCTTGAGGCAGAGGCATAGGAGGCCTCTGCACATTGATAACCTATGACTCACTCTTCTATCACTCAGAGCTCAGTGTTTTCAAATTCCGGGGGATGGATGCTGCTCCTGTTCCAAAGGGATGTCCTCCTAGAGAGGTGGCTTCTAGAAGTGAAGAGGGGGTAAGCCCTGTCTCTGCACTGCCTCATGCTAGGGCTGCTTTTTCACGACAATGACTTTTCACCCTACAGACTCTAGATTCACCTCTGTTAGAGAAGTTAAAATGAAGGAAGTCTCAGTCAGGTTTCAGAAGCAGAGGAGCAGGCCTCTGACCTTGCTTCTGACCTGCTTGGACACCACCTGGATTCTGTGCCTACCTGCAAGCATGGCTAGTCAGGTGGTAGTTTAGATAAGAGAGTAGGTCTTGGAATTCTTCAGCCCATGGAGGTCTGGCCAACCCCCTGGGGTCTAACAAAATCCTATGACTCACAAGATAAAAACAAACTGCATTGTAAAAAAGTTCAAGGAAACTCAGAGAGGTATTTCTGAACACAAACTGATGATAACATCATGATATTGGTTTGTGGCCTAGGACTATAAGCGGGAGCCCCCAAAACTGCAATTTGAAGTCTCACCCGTGGAGTGGATGGACGATCTGGGACCTTTTCTCAATCTTTTCCAACAGATTGCTGTTAACCAGGGACTTCCCAGTACTGTTTAAGTCTGGGTGCTGGTCAGCCCAGTTAGGTGATGTATGTGCTGTGGTGCTTCAGGTAAAGAACCTGCCTCCCAGTGCAGAAGACGTATGGATGAGGGTTCAATCCCTGAGTCAGGATGGTCCTCTGGAGGAAATGGCAACCCACTCCAGTATTCTTGCCTGGAGAATCCCATGGACAGAGGAGCCTGGTGGGCTATGGTCCATTGGGTTCCAAAGAGTCATACGCAACTAAAGCAACTTATCTTGCACACACACACGGGCATGTGCTGTTAATGTTTTCTGTTTCTCTTCTTTTAATGACTGTATATTGAAATTAAGTCAAATAATCCTCTTTTAAATACTGAAATTGTTTATTGTCTGTAACGAGTGGTTTTTTTGGTTAATAAATCCTCCGAACCCGAAACAAAAGTAAAACTTTCCACTAAACAGTCATTTTTCAATATTTTTTTTTTCCACAAAACAAGCAAAGGGAAGTCCTTGACACTCATGTGGGTATCAACAGAAAACCTGAGGAAAAAAAGAAAATCAAAGCGTGAACCAAAATATACATGACTAAGAATAGGAATGTCAAGAACATGGCTTATGGAAAGGAAAACTTGAGTTTTGATCTGTTAGTTGTATTGAAGCCCAGACAAGGTGCAGAGCAGGGTGTGGAATAGAATAAGTTAGGGAAGGGAGGAGGGATCTTCTTTACATAAGAATCAGAGATGATCCCCTATTTTATTTTATGTGGCTTTTTCAAAAGCATTTGTCAAAACCCAACGTATTTCATCATTACCTTATTCTCACAAAAGGTTCTTAAGTGAAATGGTTGTGCCAAAGGGCCATGCTTAGTTGAGGCTTGATATGACACTCATTCTCAACTTTCTTGTCTCCAGATTTTGGTCCTTCTTGGACACCAAGGAGATAGCCTTAAAGCCAACAGCATCGTTGATGTCTGAGGACAGTATACATTCCTGCAAAGTACTTCATCCACTGTTGGTATGTATAAAGATGAACAAAGTAAGGACTGCTATTATAAAGCCAAAGTCTCAGTTGTGTTAGAGAAAGTCACTCTTTGAAAACATCAAATGGGGCTCTTATTGACTATTTGCACAGTATTCTACAACCAGAACCAGAAAGGGTCTACTAAAGGAAAGAGAGCATTCAGGATACTCTTCCTTTCATAAGCTGCCCCAGGGTCATGTTCGGTAACAAGAACTTAGGGAAAACAAGGACCTGAAGCAAAGGTGATGCACAGGACTCCACTGGAGAAGAGCAGGGACCACATCTCTCATACCTGAAGCCAGCTGTTTGCAGAAAGGAACTTTAGAAGTAGACCCTAAGATCAATATATGGAATGAATGGATGAAAGAAATGGAGAATACTTAAAAACATTTTTCCCCTATTAATAAAATTGTTCTATTAATACATTCACAGATTATAATTTATGAACTACTCATGTCAATGGCTGCATTAAAAAAATCAAAGTGAGGACTTCCCTGAGGGTCTAGCGGTTAAGACTTCACCTTCCAATGCAGGGGGTGCGGGTTTAACATGCCCTCAGGGCCAAAAACCAAAAACAATATTGTAACAAATTCAATAAAGCCTTTAAAAATGGCTCACATGAAAAAAGTCTTTAAGAAGACATATACTTAAATGAGGATTATGCTTGTTTAGTACCAACAAAACTAACCATGTTCTATTTTTAAAATTCTATTATATAGTAATAATGTGCATGTCATATTCAGAAAACCTCTACAAAAAAGGAAATATGTTAATCCTTATTTTAGAAATAGAAAAGAGATATTCACTCAGTAATTTAATTAAAGAAAAATCTTTGGTTACTTATACCACAGCTACAGTCATGGCAGCATCTTACTTCTACATATAATAAAACATCTTAGAAAGTGAGGCCTAAGTTACAACATTGGGAAAAAAAATCAAACATACAAAACAAAGACAGAACCAAACTCAATACCTCCATCAAGAAATCCATGATTTTAAAAGGCACATCAAAAGTAAAGCTACTTAGTGGTAGAATAAGATTTAAATATGGATTTATTTGTGAAGGTTTTAAACACTGCATTTACTATCTTTAGCATCCTCAATGATTACACAGTTTGTAAAGTGCTTTGAGGTTATGAGATCACTAGTGAAGCTATCGGTTTCATTTAAAATAAATTCAATTAAATATGTCTTTCTTTACAGTGCTTCCAGCCCATGAAAATCATTATCAGAGGATGTGGCAGAAAGGGGGGAAAAAAACCCAAATAACAAAATACCACTGCCGTCAGATTTTTTTCACAGGTGGTAAACATGATTCTAATGTTTGTAACCTTACAAGGTTAGAAAGATGGTGGTAAGAACTAGGAGAATCAGCTCATTTTCTAGAGGTACACATACAGAGTTGACAGTTCCATTTTGCCATTTACAGAAACATGGATGGTATTATGCTAAGTGAAATAAGACAAAGACAAATACTATATAATATCCCTTATATGTGGAATCAAACAAATACAACTAACTAGTGAATATAACAAAATAAACTGACAGATATAAACAAGCTAGTGGCTACCAGAGGAAGAGGGCAAGGAGAAGGGAATACAGAAGTAGGAGATTAAGGCACATCATACTGTAACATACTGTTAGGTGTAAAATAAACTACAGGGATATAGTGTACAACATAGGGAACATAGCCAATATTTTATAATAACTGTAAGTGGGGTAAAACTTAAAAATTGTGAATAACTATATTGCACACCTGTTAACATATAAAATTGTACAGCAAGTATACTTCAATTAAAAAAAAGAAGAGTCGCCACATCGCCCATTTCATTGTATGGAACTACTTTGATTTCTTCGAAATATCATTACCAATGAGCTACAAAATCATATTGCCAAATATGGGGAAAAGGTAAGCCACAGTGAGCCTTCTCTTCCTATTGTCTTGGTGGTTTATGAGGTAATTTTGAAACTGACTAGTGGTTTGATCTCAACCAGTGAAGGCATCATTTCATTGACAATAGATGTGGGAGTTGTATTTTCCGTGGGAATCATGGAGTGCCAAAGTGCTTAGCTCATATGGTTACATGGCACATTCTTGAGAAGAATCATCTGCCCAAGAAGCAATATTACATTAATGATTCTTCCACTACAACCTCTACCTACCCCCGCAAAAAAAAAAAAAAAAAAATTAGGCTTGTTTCCTAAAAAACTTTTAGGAAGGAAACTGCTTTTCTTAAACACTGTAGCAAAATATCACTTATCCAGCCTGCCTTAAAGTTGATGTCCTGATAGCCAATATCTGAATCAACCAACCAGATTACCCAAGACATTTAAAAACAAGGCTATACATGTATGCCAGAGATGTGTAATGATGACGTGTTTTCTGAAGTTTAGGTGAGCAGGCTATTTCTGCACCAACATATACAAGAAATTGAGAGGATGAGTCTTAAAACTATTTTTCTGCAGATAGGGAAAAATACCTAATAATTATAATAATATGATGCTAGAATTCTTTTTGCATGAGGATGGAAAAGGCAAAGACCAGTGGAGTGTCTACAAAGTGACAATCATTGACCAGTTTCATTTATACATATTTTTAATCGAAAATTAAACAATAACATATGAGGTGGATATTAGCGTTTTTATTTTATAAATGAGGAAAACAAGATCTAGAAGTTTAAAAAGCTTGTTCAAAGTCATATAGCTCTTAAGTAGCAGAGCTGGAATTAGGTCAGATCTGTCTGGCTCTATTTACCACTAGATTCTTTACACACTTACCTTCTCCATCCTGAAGCAGTGGAAGGTACTATATTCTGGAACCAACATGTACATTTATGAGTGATTTGTGAGAATATATTACTTTATACGGACTTCCTTGGTGGCTCAGATGGTAAAGAATCTGCCTGCAATGCAGGAGACTTGGGTTTGATCCCTGGGTTGGGAATACCCTCTGGAGAAGGGAATGGAAACCCACTCAAGAATTCTTGCCTGGAGAATCCTGTGGATAGAGGAGCACGGTGGGCTATAATGGGGTCACAAAGAGTTGGACACGACTGAAGGACTAACAGTTTCACATTCATCATTTTATATTAATATTACATTCATATTTACACAAATAATGTGCATATTATATAGAAAGCCGGATAGCTCAGTTGGTAAAGAATCCGTCTGCAATGTAGGAGATTCCACTTTCCTTCCTGGGTTGGGAAGATCTGCTAGAGAGAGGATAGCTACCCACTCCAATATTCTTGGGCTTCCCTTGTGGCTCAGCTGCTAAAGAATCTGCCTGTAATGCAAGAGACCTGGGTTCGATCCCTGGGTTTGGAAGATCTCCTGGAGAAGGGAAAGGCCACCCACTCCAGTATGCTGGCCTGGAGAATTCCATGGACTGTGTAGTCCATGGGGTCCCAAAGAGTCAGACACGACTGAGTAACTTTCACACACTACAAGTCCAAGGGAAAAGAATACAGAAATAATATCAAAATTGATTCAATTTTTTCCATTAATCTATTCAGTTCAGTTCAGTTCAGTTCAGCCTCTCAGTCGTGTCCAACTCTTTGCGACCCCAGGAAGTGCAGCATGCTGGGCCTCCCTGTCCATCACCAACTCCCAGAGTTCACTCAAACTCATGTCCATTGAGTCAGTGATGCCATCCAGCCATCTCATCCTCTGTCGTCCCCTTCTCCTGCCCCCAATCCATCCCAGCATCAGAGTCTTTTCCAGTGAGTCAGCTCTTTGCATGAGGTGGCCAAAGTACTGGAGTTTCAGCTTTAGCATCATTCCTTCCAAAGAACACCCAGGACTGATCTTCAGAATGGACTGGTTGGATCTCCTTGCAGTCCAAGGGACTCTCAAGAGTCTTCTCCAACACCACAGTTCAAAAGCATCAATTCTTCAGCACTCAGCTTTCTTCACAGTCCAACTTTCACATCAATATATGACCACTGGAATAACCATAGCCGTGACTAGACAGACATTTGTTGGCAAAGTAATGTCTCTGCTTTTGAATATGCTATCTAGGTTGGTCATAACTTTCCTTCCAAGGAGAAAGCGTCTTTTAATTTCATGGCTGCAATCTCCATCTGCAATGATTTTGGAGCCCCAAAAAATAAAGTCTGACACTGTTTCCACTGTTTCCCCATTTATTTCCCATGAAGGGATGGGACCAGATGCCCTGATCTTAGTTTTCTGAATGTTGAGCTTTAAGCCAACTTTTTCACTCTCCTCTTTCACTTTCATCAAGAGGCTTTTTAGTTCCTCTTCACTTTCTGCCATAAGGGTTGTGTCATCTGCATATCTGAGGTGATTGATATTTCTCCCGGCAATCCTGATTCCAGCTTGTGCTTCTTCCAGCTCAGCATTTCTCATGATGTACTCTGCATAGAAGTTAAATAAGCAGGGTGACAATATACAGCCTTGATGTACTCCTTTTCCTATTTGGAACCAATCTGTTGTTCCATGTCCAGTTCTAACTGTTGCTTCCTGACCTGCATACACATTTCTCAAGAGGCAGGTCAGGTGGTCTGGTATGCCCATCTCTTTCAGAATTTTCCACAGTTTATTGTGATCCACACAGTCAAAGGCTTTGGCATAGTCAATAAAGCAGAAATATATGTTTTTCTGGAACTCTCTTGCTTTTTCCATGATCCAGCAGCAGATGTTGGCAATTTGCTCCCTGGTTGCTCTGCCTTTTCTAAAACCAGCTTGAACATCTGGAAGTTCATGGTTCATGTATTGCTGAAGCCTGGCTTGGAGAATTTTGAGCATTACTTTACTAGCGTGTGAGATGAATGCAATTGTGCAGTAGTTTTAGCATTCTTTGGCATGGCCTTTCTTTGGGATTGGAATCAAAACTGACCTTTTCCAGTCCTGTGGCCACTGCTGGGTTTTCCAAATTTGCTGGCATATTGAGTGCAGTACTTTCACAGCATCATCTTTTAGGATTTGAAATAGCTCTACTGGAATTCCATCACCTTCACTAGCTTTGTTCATAGTGATGCTTTCCAAGGCCCGCTTGACTTCACATTCCAGGATGTCTGGCTCTAGGTGAGTGATCACACCATCGTGATTATCTGGGTCATGAAGATCTTTTTTGTATAGTTCTTCTGTTTATTCTTGCCACCTCATCTTAATATCTTCTGCTTCTGTTAGGTCCATACCATTTCTGTCCTTTATTGAGCCCATTTTTGCATGAAATGTTCCCTTGGTATCTCTAATTTTCTTGAAGAGATCTCTGCTGCTGCTGCTGCTGCTGCTGCTAAGTTGCTTCAGTCATGTCTGACTCTGTGACCCCATAGACGGCAGCCCACCAGTCTCCCCCGTCCCTGGGTTTCTCCAGGCAAGAATACTGGAGTGGGTTGCCATTTCCTTCTCCAATGCATGAAAGTGAAAAGTGAAAGTGAAGTTGCTCAATCGTGTCTGACTCTTAGCGAACTCATGGACTGCAGCCTACCAGGCTCCTCTGTCCATGGGATTTTCCAGGCAAGAGTACTAGAGTGGGGTGCCATTGCCTTCTCTGTGAAGAGATACAAACTCCTTTTTCCACAAAATTCTAAATAATTTTGTTTTATTAAATAAATGCATGAAATATTGGGAGATGGAAAACTCTCATATTTGATAGTACAGTATAATTTATTTATTAGCAAATAACTTATGAACACTAGTATTTATGGTGTTTAAAAACCTTACGTAAAAGTATCTATCATATTAAAATTTAGGTTCCTGAAGGCTGATAAAGAATTAAAGAACAATTTTAGTAAAATATACTTTATAATCATTGAATAAAAAATAAATACATAGTGTTCATTCATTTTTCAAAAACAGTACTTAAAGCATGTAAAAAATAATTTTACATAGTATTCAAATGATAGTTACATCCATTTGGGAGGCTTTAGTGGTAGGTGATTTTATCTTAATTTTGCTTACCAGAAATAAACTCCTTCTTAAGCTTATTTATGTCCTGATGCTTATTCCCGTACGTTCTTTCTTAGTATAATATATATTGTTTGTTAGTATTATTTAACATAATAAAAATTCCTTATGCTTGCAACCTATCAAGTAAAGTGGTACTTCTTTTAATTAAAAAAACAAACAAACCAAAAAAAACTTTGATATCATGAGTGTCTCCTGCAATGATAAAATAGGGGACAAAAGCAAATCCCCCATCAATTTTCTCAACATTTAATAAGCACTGATGATCTTGTTTAGTTCCTGGATTCTGGGGGAGTGTACACTTAGAGCATTTCCTGTGCATAGAGGACACCTTTCCTGCTGATCCCTGCATGCTTTCCTCTCTCATCTTTCTCTTCTTAGGCAGCTCTCTAGTTGCCTCTGAAGCTTCTGCCCCGACTCCCTCCTGCATCTCAAGAATGGTTTCCAAATTCAGCCCCATTGTGCACACTTCAGATGACAGGATTTTCGACGGATACATAGTACAGTGTGGGTAAACCCTGATAAACAGAATATTTTATTTGTATTGTTGGGTGGTGCTACAAGCATGCAGTATCTTAGGTCCCCGACCAGAGATCAAACCCGTGCCTCCTGCAGTAGAAGCATGGAGTCTTAACTTCCCTGGGACCAGGGAATTCCCAGGTGACCATTCTCCTACCTCAAGTCATCTAGAAAAGGCAGGGCAGAAATTCAGTACACTTTCTTGGCATGACCCTCGGTGTGGCTTGTTCTGTTTTCATCAACATCCCCACAAACAAGTGCCCAGACTCTATTAAGGGATGGTCCTGCCTCTGTCTTCCCATTCTACTGCATCAGGGATTGGACGTTAAGAAAGCTGCAAAGATGCTGTACAGACACCCTTCTAGGAATGATCCCAATTGTCAGATAACCTGCATGTGCTCCTCAGGGCACAGGCTTAAGAAGAATACTTAACAGACTTCTCTGGGCCGCTGAACTTTCCACCTTCACAGGAAGCTTCAGTGGTACCGGCAACCCTTTTGATCATCTTGCACACACTTAGCTGGGCCTCAAGTGAGGAAGGCATTACACAGCCCTGTTTATCTGGCCAAGGCTCCCTACTCTGAGTCAGTTGAACTTTACCCCACTATCACACAAAATAGCAAAATCACACACTAAGAAGGGAGTTCACAGGTAGGAAGAAGTGGGCTGGAAAAAAGGACACTTGGCTGAGTAGGTGTAAATGTGGTTCATAGAGCTTCTCCATTAGCCCATCATAAAACTGGGCAGGTCTTGCTTTGAGCAAATCATTGACGAATATATTTTCAAAAGATATTTTGGCACCCAAGTGTGAGGTAAAAGCATGTAAACTGCTTTTAAAACTAAAGTCATCTCTGATTATAGATAGTAGGATATTATGACTATGTACCATCAGCATAGAAAATGCTGACACATGAAGCAGGCAGCAAAATAGAGCTTTGAACGAGGGGTAAGAGCTCTAGGTTCCAGTCCTGATCTTGCCACTGACATACAGCTAACTTGCTGGTGTTCAGTGGTGTTGGACTCTACCACTCCATGGATGTAGCCTATCAGGCTCCTCTGTCCATGGGATTTCCCAGGCGAGAATACTGGAGTGGGTTGTCATTCCTCCTCCAGGGGATCTTCCCAACCCAGGGATCAAACCCTTGTCTCAGGCATCTTCAGCACTGGCAGGTGAATTCTTTACCTGCGCCACCTGGGAAGCCCCAACACGCTCCTAGAATTGGACAAGTCACTCAACTACTTGGTGCCATGTCTCCATACGTTGAAACATTAACAGTATTATACTTAATGGAGCTGACCAGCTCTAAAATGTGTGATTCTGAAAGCAGCATGGGGTAGTCTTCTAATATACTCCAAATCTCTATTGGTCACATTTTGACTGTCATCAATATACAAAGAGCAAGAACAAACAGTAATGAGATTTTAGGAATTACTTCACCATTTGTCAAAAGTCTCCTCTAATTGTAGAAACCCTGCTCCAAAATATTGCCTTCTATTTGCAGATAAAGTCTCAACCACCTTATAGTTTCTTTTTATTTATGTATTTGGCAGTGCTGCGTCTTAGTCACAGCATGTGAGATCTAGTTCCTTGACCAGGGATTGAACCGGCCCCCCTGCATTGACGGCATGGGATCTTAGCCACCAGACTACCAGGCAAGTGCCACCTTATAATTTCTTAAACTTGCCATACTTTGGGCTCTTCCAAAGACTTCAAAACAGTATACTTTTAGAAGCGTTTTAGAGGGATTGGATCATTTGCCACGTCCCCTTAAAATGTGTTGCCTATCCTCTGCAGCACGGCTTTTGTACCCATTTTATTTTTGCTCTTCTTAGTTCTTTTGGGAAGAAAAACTGACTTGAAAGGAGAGGGCAGCCCAAAGTCCCAGCCTGGTATAGAAAACTCAGCACCTCTTGAATCATGTCAGCACAGCACCCTCTACTGCTTCAGGGGGAAAGAAATGTTCGCAACTTAAACACCAGAGCATAACTGAGACATGTCATTCTGCCCAGCTACACAACGGGTAATAATTTCCCTCATTTGTCAGCTGATTAACATGCCTTACAAAGGTGCATAGTTATGGTAGAGGAAGACGTTATCTTTTTGATCTTTGCATTTGGCTTGTTTTCTTTGTTCTATTGGATTGGCCAAAGAGTTCATTTGGATATTTCCATACCATCTTAGAGAAAAACTCGAACCAACTTTTGGGCCAACCCAATAAGTTTTGTGATGTCAAGATAAGAGATCTCATGATTTTCCATTTCAAGCCAAAACAGTTACAGGCCATCTAGGGAGTAAATGGATAGTGTGAATAAATATATCTGCAGTAAGTCTCAATGGGAGCTTCCTAGTGGTCTAGTGATTAGGATTTGCCTCTGTCACTGTGATGGCCCAAAGCTTCCCTGGTGGCTCAATTGGTAAAAGAGTCTGCCTGCAATGTGGGAGACCCAGGTTCGATCCCTGGTTGGGGAAGATCCCCTGGAGAAGGAAATGGCAACCCACTCCAGTATTCTTGCCTGAAGAGTCCCATGGACAGAGGAGCTTGGTTAGGCTAAATCCACGGGATTACAAAGAGATATGACTGAGTAACTAACACTTCACTGCTATGGCCCAGGTTTGACCTCTGGTCATGGGCTTCCCTGACGGCTCAGCAGTAAAGAATTGGCCTGCCAATGCAGAGACATGGGTTCAACCTCTGGGTCGGGAAGATCCCCTGAAGAAGGAAATGACAACCCACTCCAGTATTCGTACCTGGGAAATCCCAAGGACAAAGGAGCCTGGTGGGCTACAGTCCATGGGGTCACAAAATGTCACACACGACTTCACAACAACAACTCAACAACAACAATGAAGTCTCAATGAAAGACTCCAAGAGGGAATGTTAGAGCTCTCAGTGTATAAAGCTTCTGATACATTTAACAGAAAACGTCTGCAGACCACAAAAAGGTGCTTTTTCCTTGGCTTTATTTAAATTATACTTATGTTTGGATTGTGATCCCAAAAGAAAGAAACAGATTTTTTTTTTAAAATGTAGATCTCCGTCTATTTGCATGTACTTTCTCCTGAGTATCTTGTTTTGTACAGTCACTACATCATTAAACATCAAATCAGAACCCTGGGAAAGGTAATTTATTTCCTGTGGACTCTTAAGGAGAGATGCTTCAAAGCAAGATATTCCCTCCACCACTCTGGACCTCTTAATTCCTCCACTGAGAAAATACATTTATAGTGTTCTGTGCAGAGAAGCGTTCTAATCAGTCCCAGGAAAGTCTGCTAAGTAGCAGAGAGAAAAATCTATGGATAATATTATAAAATAATTTCCTTCAGACAGAGTTTATGACTTTGGATGAACACTACGTGATTTCCCTAACCCAGAAGTCTGCTAAATACACATCTCACCAATCCATTCATTCCAGGAAAGGAGAAAACACTCCCTCAGAACCTGCCCCTGGCAAAGTCCATCTTTGGTGTCTTAGGACTTCTCTCTTTGAGCCATTTTCCACCTTCTAGAAGTTTGATTCCCAGGGCACCTATTCTACCACAAGCCTCCATAGACCTGTTTAGTGCTAGCTCTCTCAGATTCTACGAATGCTCTTTGAGTTCCTAATGTGTTTTACAAGAAAAGACCTGATAATTCAGATGAATTGGTGGTGAGGTAAGTTTCAAACTGAGGAACAAAGGCAGGTTAAAAAAGGATAATGTCAGAACCCAACCTTCAGTCATGTTCCTGTCTACAGGAAGAGGGGAAAGGAACTTGCAGCCCCCTCCAAGTCCAAAACAGAATGGAGATTTGCCTCCCTTCCACCACCATCTTTCAAGGAATGGGCATCTGTTAAGCTTCGGGAATCTTCAGGGTCCTTCAAGCTCCAGGACTAGCCTCCTTCATGGAAATTCCAGAATGCATTGAACTTTCCAGAACTTTCAGAGTCTTCATGGTTAACCAAACACATCTTATCATGTACGTGTATTCTAACCATTCCATTGGATTAACTGGCTCCCTTTAACTGTCCCCAAGACAAGATGCCCATATTTTCTATATTCTACATGCTTATGCCTAGTTGCTCAGTTGTGTCCGACTCTTTGCAACCCCATGGACTACAGACCATCAGGGTCCTCTATCCACGAGGATTCTCCAGGCAAGAATACTGGAGTGGGTTGCCGTGCCCTCCTCCAGGGGATCATCTCAACCCAAGATCGAACCTAGGTCTCTCATGTCTCCCGCATTGCAGGCAGATTCTTTACCATCGGAACCACAATGTCTAGCAAAATGCAGGGTACATGCATGGTGCTTAGCAAATACACACATGAAATAACACCTATTGTCATTCACTCTGCAGAGATGAGGAGACAGACAGCATGCGGCGTCACACTAGGTGGCAAATATTGGTTGGGGGCTGTCAGGTGCCAAGGACCATGCTAGATGGCAGGGATTCAATGGTAAATGACATAAGTGAGTATTTTCAAGGTATTTATATTCTAGGAATGCGATCTGACCAGAAGACAGGCATTTTCAGTGGATATACAACAGAATGCGGGTAAACTCAAGTGTTGTGACAGCTCAAAAGAGGGTCACTGAACCTCATCTGGAGGAGAAATGTCAAGAGCTCCTTGGAGGAGATGACGCATAAAGAGAGACCAGGACAAAGAGTCAGAATTAGCTGGGTGGTGGTTCATAAAAACAGACCAAGACAAAGAGTCAGAATTAGCCGGGTGGTGGTGGGGATGGAATCCCTGCAGAGGCTCAGGAAGAGAAGGGTGCATCATTTGGGCCATTGAAGGAGGAGGGCAGTTATGGAGGAGCAGAGGTGGAAAGGCAGGTGGGACCAAGGCTGCAAGTGCCAGACCCATTCAGGAGCCGCCTCTCTGTGCTGACAAAGAAATAGGCCCATTCTTCCGTGGCATGTGGGCAAAAAATATCCTCCTTTCTAGATTTTTTTTTTCTTTTAGGCCATACCTCACAGCATATGGGATCTTAGTCCCCCAGTCAGGGCTCGAACCCAAGCCCTCTACAGTGGAGCGCAAAGTTTTAACCACTGGACCCCAGGGATGTCCCAAGGAGTGCATTTGGAAGGGGGCCTGGACCTAGCGTTTCACTGTTTATCATCACACAAGCCACGTGCACACAGCCTGGCCACTACTGTCAGTGGGTTTCAGTCTGTGGCAAAAGGTCTGTTTCCTTGTGAGTGCAGATTTGAAACAATCTCTTCAAAAGATTAACACAGTTTAGCATTTTTCAGAGGACTAGGCTATTCACAAAGTCCCAAAGTCCCGAATTTCTACTTGGAAATGGGAAGGTGGGTGGATTCAAGCTATTTCAAAACTGCCCAGATCGGATCAAGGGCTTGTTGCTAGTGAGCTAGGGGAGGGGGCTCTCAGGTTACAGGTAACAGGTTACAGCTATTTCCTAAAAAAGGTTACTCTTAGGATTCTATTTCAACAGGAAGGGTAATTCTGGAGAGTATAGAGTCTCTTAAATTATGTTGCTATATTTTAAAAATGACAGTATAATCCAAAAACTAATAATAATAAAAAGATTCCATCCCCAGAGGGTTGATAAGTCTCTGAAACAAATTTATCTATGCTCACTCCATCTTGGGTTCAAGGCACTGCAAGCAGATCTGAGAGTGACCTCAAAGCACAGGTCGTTCTCTGGTGCTCAGGGCCACCGCCCCCAGGGATGTGAAACAGGTTGCAGGAACATCAACTCCCAGGCGGCAGTCTGTATGCCTTTCTGCACTGCTTCATTTTAAAAAATATTTATTTTTATTTATTTGGCTATTCCAGGTCTTAGTTCTAAAGATCCTCAGAAGCACACAGGATCTTTAGTCATGGCATGTGAACTCTTAGTTTCAGCATGTGGGATCTAGTTCCCTGACCAGGGATTGAACGCAGGCCCCCTGCATTGGCAATAGGGAGTCTTAGCCAAGTGACCACCAGGAAAGTCCCTATGTACTGCTTCTTGAATTTCATTTTTAATAATACAGTTCATTGCAGGTATACTGAGGTTGACTCACTGGTTAGAAGTCTTAGAAGAAAGTCACAGAGTGAACAGAAGCTTTGATTCCTGCCATCAGCATTTTCTAGAAAGTAATGCTTCAATTTGAGAAGGTACCCCAGTTCCTCATTATGGCCCCACCTTGTGGTCTTGCCTGGAGGCAATTCCTTGAACATCCGAGGTGGTCTAGCTAGGTCTAAATGGGATGAACAAACATTGAAGGGATTATCTCTGAAAATGAGAAACAAATCTCTGCTGCAATGTCAACTTCAGGAAGTTTTTAAAAGCTGGGTGGAGGCCAGCAGATAGCCGAGGCCAGAGCAGGAAGTCAGCTCTGCACCCTGTGTTGAATTGAAATGATGGTGAACTTGCCTTTTCGCTGGACAGCACATGCCTTGGAAAAGGCAACTTTCATGTGCAGAAAAGCAGCATGGCCTTGGGTGTCAGGGTGCGAAACAGAAGCAGGCATTAAGCTGGGCTCTGGGGATGCAAAGCAAAATCCATTCACATCACACACAGCCAAGGTGGTTTCTGTGAAATGAAAAGCTCATCCGACAACTCCGTGCTTAGAGCTGTCCCAGCGTTTCCCACCACACAGATATGAGATCACCGCTTTCACTGTGACTCTCAGGCCCCGAGGTAGCTGACCCTGACTTCTGCTGGGATTTGCTAGTCCATCAGCCACAAGGCCCTCTCTAGGTTTTTTTGCTTACTACGCTTGCTCATTCCTCCTCTGGGGTCTTATACTTGGGTCCCCTGACTCAGATCCTCACATAGTTGGCTCTTTCTTGCCTTGGAAGTCTCAGCTGAGGGCTCTTTCTTTAGTGAAGACTTGCCTGCCTAAAACAGCAGGCACTCTCGCACACATCAACACATGTCCATTTTCTCTGGAGTTCCGGACATATTGGCTTGCTTGTTTCCCCTTTTTCTGTCTCCTCTGCTAGAATGTACACACAGCTGTGGAACAAGAATCTTACGTTTTGTTCACTGCTTTCTCTCTAGTCTCTAAGGCAGAGTCTGGCATATAATAGGAATCTAATAAATCTTTGCTGAATGAATGAATGAGTGGATGACAAATGGCACTGTCTTTTCCCCTTGAGGACCTCAGGATTGGGTCAATGGAAGTGAGGAAGATGCTGACACACAGTTACCTCCAGGGATCTGGGGACACAGAGAGAGGATGCTTAACCCAGAAAAGGCTGTGGAAAGACCACGCAGGAAAGAGAATGCCTGGGATAAACCTTGCTGCCTAGATTCAGTGATGGGAACTGAGAAGTTCCAGGTAGAAGGACCAGCATGAGCTAAGAATGGAAGCACAAAACTACAAGGACAAGAGGAGAAGGACAAGGCTGGGAAGGGCAGGAAGTCGAGAGGTCGAGAGGATGCATGCCATGGAGTGTATCAGTCTCAGAAGCCTGGACCCGCTATCAAGGTTAAATGATGGACAGGGGCCAAAGATAGCCAGTGCCTGAAATCAGAAGTAAACATTCTTATTATTATTGTCATTTACTTTTATCCCAGTGCTTTTCTTGACCTGTTGCTTCTTATTCTTGGGGTTGGGAAGACTCTCTCTGAGTGGATTCTACAAAACTCAAGTCATCAGACATCAGTGAAAAAGAAATTCAATATGCTTTGTAATAAATTGCCCAGCCACAGAAGCAACATAAATGCTCACTGATAGATGAATGGATAAAGAAGATGAGGTATACACATACACTGACATATAGACTATGAAAAAGAATAAAATATTGTTATTTATAGCCACATGGATGGACCTAGAGACTATTATACTAAATGAATTAAGTCAGACAGGAAAAGACAAGTATTATATTGATATCACCTATACACGGAATTTAAAACATCAGTACAAATGGAATTATTTACAAAACAGACTCACAGACATAGAAAACAAACTTTTGATTTACCAAAGAGGAAAGGGGGAGAAAGAATAAATTAGAAGTATGGGATTAACAGATACAGACTACCATATATAAATATGGATGAATAACAAGGAGATTTACCATATAGCACAAGGAACTATAGGCAATATCTTGCAATAACCTATAATGGAAAAGAGTGAAAAATATCATGTATATATAAAACAAATCATTTACCATACATCAGAAACTAATATATTATAAATCAACTATACTTCAATTTGAAAAATACATCTGGCATCCATGCTAGCCTTTTCTGTTTTTTCACTTTGGCTTCTGCTAAATTAAAAGACGCTTACTCCTTGGAAGAAAAGTTATGACCAACCTAGATAGCATATTCAAAAGCAGAGACATTACTTTGCCAACAAATGTCCGTCTAGTCAAGGCTATGGTTTTTCCAGTAGTCATGTATGGATGCAAGAGTTGGACCGTAAAGAAAGCTGAGCGCCAAAGAATTAATGCTTTTGAACTGTGGTGTTGGAGAAGACTCTTGAGAGTCCCTTGGACTGCAAGGAGATCCAACCAGTCCATTCTGAAGGAGATCAGCCCTGGCATTTCTTTAGAAGGAATGACGCTAAAGCTGAAATTCCAGTACTTTGGCCACCTCATGCGAAGAGTTGACTCATTGGAAAAGACTCTGAGGCTGGGAGGGATTGGGGGCAGGAGGAGAAGGGGATGACACAGGATGAGATGGCTGGATGGCATCACGGACTCGATGGACGTGAGTCTGAGTGAACTCTGGGAGTTGGTGATGGACAGGGAGGCCTGGCGTGCTGTGGTTCATGGGGTTGCAAAGAGTCGGACACGAATGAGTGACTGAACTGAACTGAAAGGCACTGCACCTGTAGCAACATATATCCTAGCTCGAATCTTCCTCAGAAATGAGGTAGGTATACACCCTGGCCAGATTTTTACTTGTCTATATGGTGGGATCAACCATCTCCTTAAGTGAGTTTCAAGCCAGGGTTCGTACAACACTTGAAAGTAACGTGATTCAACACTATGCCTTCTCTGTACCCTAGAAAAGTTGCCAAACATTCTAGAAAGAATGGACATATGAATAGGATATCAGATAAAACTTGTGTTGAAACAAGTTCTTTTTTCTCTGTGTTCCATTCACAACAACAGAACCCAAAAGTCAACCCGTCATATATTATCTGAAAACTATTCACAAAAATGTTTGCCTTGTTTGAGGCCATGAGCAACGAGCTCCTTGTCTTTTCTTCCCTCCTCCTCTTCTCATTCATGAAAACGATGATTCACTCCAGCGCCCTGCGGAGAGTGGGGCAGCGCCTGCTTCCGAGGCAGCCCACCTCCCCTGCTCAATGGGCAAAAGGCCCTCCAGTGAATCAAGTTCATTGAGCAAAACTAGGGGAAAATATTTGTCTGGCAATCCAACACGCCTCTCTCTGTGCTTGTCCGGACAGAACTAGGGTGGACTTCACATTTTTTTCCTTTTGGTCAGAAACAAGTGTATTAAATGGCATATTTTCACAAAAGAGTGTCACCCGATGGGGATTTTTCAAGCTACAGGATCAGCGTTATCACTTTTGGAACCAAGACACAAAGGGAATTACAATCACAATCACAATTACAATCACAATCACAAATAGTTGATCATGTGTTCTGAACTTAGCAGCTGTGTACTAGTTCTCTGGAAAACAGAAGTGGTCCAATAATATTAGTAAGTTGTAAGGTCGGAGGTGGGGTAGAGTTCACCATGCTGAATTGCGTGTTTGCTGAATTCCATGTTTGTTGCTGTTAGGTCGCTCAGTCGTGTCCAATTCTTTGTGACCCCATGGACTGTAGCCTCCCAGGCTCCTCTGTCCATGGGGATTCTCCAGACAAGAATACTGGAGTGGGTTGCCATGCCCTTCTCCAGGAGATCTTCCTGATCCCGGGATCGAACCCATGTTTCTCGAGTCTCCTGTACTGCAAGTAGATTCTTTACCATTGAGCCAAATGCATGAAAAAGAATTTATAAAAAAGACAGGAAGTAGCCTACACCTCAGCAAAGAGGCAGCCATCAGAAATGGAAGCCTTTGACAGACAAACCTCAACAGTCCAATGCATCAAAGCTATCTTTGGTGAGATGTGATGGAGGAAATTGACCATAGGCCATCAAAAGTGGAACAATCATCCAGTATATTCAACTCAAAGCACTGGTACCTGGCTAGACACTGATTCCCACATTCCATACATCATTCTCCTCCAAGGAGACATCACAGCACCAAAGAGTCCAATTTTTAAAAAAATTTCTTTCATACTGCTTTTTATTGCCCTGCCACAAAAGAGTGGCTCAACCCTGAACACCTCATTTGTAACAGCCAGGGCAGATGTTTGTGGTGGGGACTACATAGGGAAGACCCTACACAAAGGTGCCTGTGTGCTAAGTTACTTCAGTCATGTCCAAATCTAGGGACGCGTCCAAATCTAGAATCCCAGGGATGGGGGAGCCTGGTGGGCTGCCTTCTGTGGGGTTGCACAGAGTCGGACATGACTGAAGCGACTTAGCAGCAGCAGCAGTAGCAGTAGCAGCCCACCAGGCTCCTCTGTCCATGGGATTCTCCAGGCAAGAATACCAGAGTGGGTTGCCGTGCCCTCCTCCAGGGGATCTTCCTGACCCAGGGATCAAACTTGACTCTCTTATGTCTCCTGCATAGGCAGGCAAGTTCTTTACCACTAGTGCCACCTGGGAAGCTACACAAAGGTGGCAGCAGGTAAAACAGTTAAAAAGAGATAGGACTTGTAGAAGAGAAGCACCAAACCCAGGACAATGCCCTGATTCTCCCCTGGGCTTTGGAAATATAACAGACGCAGGAGACAGGATGATTGTGAAAACAATAGGTTGCCCTTGTATTTAAGGGAAAGAAGAGCTACAAAGACATAACAATGAGTAAAGCTGAAGTGGTTGGGATCAGTGAATGTATGAATAATCAATATCTGGCAGAGGAGAGGATGAGATAGTGTCTAAGGTAGAACATATTTTGGAGAAAACAATAAGCGAATTCAGATCTATGAAAGAGTGTGCTTAAACAATACACTGCAGCGCGTACAGATGCCGTAACAGAGAAGACGGAACGACGAAAGTCTATATTTTAAAAATCGCTGCTGCCACAAAGAAGTTAGGGCTTCGGAAAGAAAAGGAGTCTGAGTTTATTGATGTTTACTAAGGTGGAGAGGAAGGCAATCTAAACAGACACAATCACGTTTCCTCTTTTAGGCATGCCCACTGGAAAAGTCTAACCCAAAGTTAAAAGCAGAAAAACAGAGAACCCCTCGAGAGATGTGGGACTGGGTGGGTGCAGGTTGAAATTGGAGAACAGATTACAAAAGCAACCGCGCCCAGGGTTGTCAGCTTTGGCCAGCTGAGCAGGGCTGATAACCTTCATATCTCTAAGAAGAGTTCTGGGGCCGGGGAGGATTCACAATACATGTCAGAAAGGTTACACAGTTTCTGCTAGTGATCCTGATGCTAACAGAGAGAGAATCTAAGGAGCCATAACTGGTAGAGGCAGAGAGATGCATCCTGGCAGGTTTAAAACGTGAGTGCCAAGGACACACAAGGGTCATGCTCATGTTTCTTGCCCCCTCTCCTGCTCTGCACCCCCATGTGCACAGTCAAGCTACCCTCAAAGCAACTTAACACCCATAGAAATCCTGGCTGTCCTTCCCCAGCCTACAGTCTCCAAGTCACCTTGCCAAACATCCTTAGTTCCTGGGTAAAGAAACCAAGACATCAAAAGAGTGATGACAGGGTCATTTTCCTACAGTAGGAAATGGCATGGCCAGCATTGGTGATTCCTAGCCCAATGTCTTCACACTTTATAATGTTGCCATTTGTGCTGAAAATCAGTTGGTTGGAAGTTGCAGCGCTCCAAGACAAACACTCCTGACCCACAGGCAAAGGATGACTCCTTGCTCCGGAGAGAGGTGCCCCAGCTTGCTTTCTCTCTGCTGACTCACTTGCACGGTCTGACTATACACATTCCAGAAAATGCCCAAGGCCCCAGATTTTCAGTTGAACCACCCTCTTCCTATTTCTAATTGGCTGCATTGACACTTTTGATTTGAATCCAGGAGTAGGCCTTTTGACATTAGCCAGGTTGAGCCCTATTCTCTGAGTTTCCTCTCTGGGATAAAGACGGTCTCCTTTAGACATTGTTTCCATGCAGTGGTTTCCTTTTGCCATGATTTATCAATAGATTCCAGAAGGGGAAGTTGACCACATATGGGCAAGTTAAGATACATTTAAAGAAACCAGAAACATGTCCTGGACAGGGTATGACTTTGTAAACGTTCCCCCAAAGCATTATGACATCTGCAATACCTTTTCATTGGGGAAATGAGAATAAGGTTTTTTTAATTTCTCAAAAGCTACCTCTTAATAAAAACCTAGTAGGGATTGGGCTTGCCTGATGGCTCAGCAGTAAATAATTCGCCTGCAAATGCAGGAGACTCAGGAGATGCGGTTTTGATCCCTGGATCGGGAAGATCCCCTGGAGAAGGAAATGGCAACCTACTCCAGTATTCTTGCCTGGAGAATCCCATGGACAGAGGAGCTTGGCAGGCTATGATCCACAGGGTCACAAACAGTCAGACACAACTGGGCTAATAAAGCAAATCAATCAAGGCATTAAAATTTCAACCACATTTAAGCCCAACAAGAATGCTCTAAGAATAGAACTGATAAAACCCAGACCACAAATCATTTGAATGAGTTCCTTTAACTAATGACCACCTCTCTCTTGGCATTTTTAATTGATTAATTAATTGATTAATATTTGACCCTGCAAAAAATATTCTGCTGAGAATTAGCAAGGTCATAAAATTAGGATCAACTCCACTCCTTCCTTCTCTATCACTGTAAAAAACATCCTTAGGCTACTTCTTGCTTCAGCTTTAAAAGTCACAGTCCAGGCCTCCTAAAGGAAGAGATATAGAATCAAATGGAGAAAGGAGAAAAAAGCATTAAATGTATTTGCAGGCATACTCTTTAATAAACCATGGTGTGGCATCACTTTCCCAGAACTCTGTTGTCCAGGCTCAACATTAAGCCTTAAACCTATTGATTTCAGTGACACCTTCTTGGGAAGGCCAACTGATGCCCAGCTGGTAGCAAACTTAAAAAGGGAGTTCTGATTTAATTAACTTGCATGCTTCCTTAGGTCCCATTCGAATGCTAACAAGTAGTTAAATTCTTTGCCTACACAACAAATTCATTATGGTTATTTTCTTTTAAGGACATTTTACCCAGGGTTGATACAAGAAAGAAATTGGCCTGATCTTTTCATTTACCAGCCAAACGCACCTTTTTCCAGTATAGAACGGGATCTGAGTCATCCTCAGTAAATTCCCAGTGGCAACACACATTTATAAATGCACACTCTCATTACTAATTGTGCCCACGTTTCAAAAGAATCAGAAATGAAATGGTAAAACAGAAATTTCTTTCCTTAAAACCTGCTGGGAAGAGATAAGGGTCACACAAAATCCCAGGCCATCTATTAGTTTATATTAAGAAATCCAATACGTTATCCAATAAGTATTGGATAACTATTAAAGCCTGATAGGCTACAGTCCACGGGGTCTCCAAGAGTCGGACATGACTGAGTGACTTCATTCATTCATTCATAGTTATCTTAGACTATTAAACATATCCTATAACTATTAGTTATAACTGTAACCAAATATTGGATACTAATCATCTATTAATCATTGGATTTTTCTAAATAAAGAACTCATGACATTTGCAATGTCTCCAAAAATGTCACTTTATGTATTATGTTGTGGTTGGGATGGATGCAGATACAGTTTACAGAAAGGACCACTTGTGGGCCTTCCCTGGTGGCTCAGTGGTAAAGAATCGCCTGCCAATGCAGGAGACGGGGGTTTGATCCCTGATCTAGGAAGATCCCACATGCTGCAAAGCAACTAAGCCCCTGAGCCACAGCTATTAAGCCTATACTCTAGAACTCGCAAGCGACAGCAGCTGGAACCCGTGTGTCCTAGAGCCTGTGCTCAGTAACAAGAGAAGCCACCGCAGGGAGACACACAGGTTCCCCAGCGTAGAGTGGCCCCCGGTCACCAGTGCTAGAGAAAAGCACACACCACAGTGAAGACCCAGCACAGCCAAAGAGAAACAAAGTTTTTTTTTTTTAAAGGAAAGGACCACTTTCTACAAATAAGTTTCTCTTTTATGTAAATGGCTTGGTCTAGCACCTGTGGGCATGACAAAGCAGAGTTTACAACGTCATTTCCTTTGTGACTCAAAAATGACATACATTGCTTGTCAGCCTCCAAATAACTGGTGAATTACTTTCCTCCAGGAACTCATCTCTAAGACATTAGATGTGTCTCTAAGCATGTAACTCTAGCTATTCAAATCTAACACCATAACAAAATGATGGTTTTCAGAAACCTACAACAGTTATTCCTGACAGCTGGATGGCACTCTTTAATCAACTGTATCTACCACTGTGTTCTAAAGTAATGTTCCAAGTTTATAGCCCATAATTTCATTTTTCACCTGTCCCTTAAGCTTATATTTCCTTGTGTTATTTACTAACTCTGCAATATAAAGTATCTTCAGGGATGTGCATGCATAGAAAATTTTCTTTTGAAGTTGCTGATGATATATTCAAGATCAATCTGTTTTAGGCAGTCGCAGAAGACAGCCTATGTTTTTCTCTTGATGAAGTCTAACAATTATAAAGATAAAATTTGGTGAGGCCACCACCCCTTCCAGATATAGCTCCTCTTAATAATTTTTTAATATTTATTTATTTATTTGGCTGCATTGGGTCTTAGTTGCTGCACGTGGGGTCTTCCTTGCATTGTCTGGGGTCTCTAGCTGTGGCATGTGGGTTCAGGAGTTACCATGAATGGGCTTAGCTGCTCTGGGGCATGTGGGATCTTAGTTTCCTGACCAGGGATTGAACCCATGTCCCCTGCTTGGAGTCTTAATCACTGAACCACCAGGGAAGTCCCTATAATTTTTAATTTTTCTATTATCATCCTGGCTGGCTGACTGTATTGAAAAGTGTGCTAACAGTCTTACAATGGTCAATCTCAGATCATGGTCTTTTTTCAGCTTTTAATTAGTTTTCCAGGGACTGGTTCTAGCTTTAAGTCCTATGAAATACGTGGCTTGAGTAGAATCTGTTGGAAGAGAGGCTGCGAGTGAGGCTTATGAAGTCAGACGAGGTATATGTCTATGACAGATTCTCTCCAAACTAGCTGTGCCGTTATTTCTATTTTCTTCTTCATTCAAAATGATTCAGTCTGAACTCTGTTGTTTCTCTCCTCATCTAACTGATGAAATGTCAGTGCCTTAGGGAGCTAAATTAATTTTTTTCCCTTTCTCATGTGTCTCTGCATCTTATGTCTGGTAACTGTTCCACCCCCTTGAATTTTAACTTTATTTATCTTATTTATGGCTGTGCTGGGTCTTCATTGCCTTGAGCGCACTTTCTCTAGTTGTGGCGTATGGGTGTCTCATCATGCTGGTTTCTCTTGTTGTAGAGCATGGGCTCCCAGAGTGCCAGCTCGGTAGTTGTGGTGCTTGGGCTTTAGACTCTGAGGCATGTGGGATCTTCCTGGACCAGGGATTGAACCCACAGGCAGGCAGATTCTTAGCCACTGGACCACCAGGAAAGTCCTTGATTTTTTAAATGAGGTGATTTACCCATAGATTACTTTCAAGAGTGGTTGTCTTCACTGAGCAATTAAGTGAATATACAAATAAATCTTACAGTGGTAGATAGAAAGCTTATTTTTAGAGATTTTTTTTCTCCATGGGAGTCAGATATATCTCCGGTCTTCAACACTGATCCATGTTCCTAGACAGAGTAAACAGGTTTGTGTTTGTGTTGGTTTTTGTAATTCTTAGGGAAACAATAGCTCCAAGGACTAGTTATTAATTGAGGAAACACACTGAAAGCATCTCCAGCTGATCTATTTACATACAAGTTTAATCTGTATAGAAAGGAAATATAATTCCTGAGTGATCAATGTATAGTTTCTTCTTAAAATGTTAAGGGCTAGTGTCTCTAGTAGATAACCTCTAGTGGATGAAAATTTGCTAAACTTCTCTACACAGTTGAAATGGTATCATTGCCGTGGTATAGATTAGATACACATGGTTTAGTAAAGGAAAAGTTTTACTAGGTTGGTCTGAATGGAGAAGGAGGAGTTAAGATCGATAAATAAACTTCTGACTCTGGAATCAATTCTGCTAGTCTTTGATTGAGTACCATCCCAACTTTAAGTTGAAAGTTCTTGGCTTAATAGGTTTTCCAAAGTGGAGATGTTTTCCAGCTTCATTTAATGCCAGGGTAATTTTTGAGAAGAGTGCTGTGTAAATCAGCAAATGAATAATAATTGCAGAAATAAATACATGTGGAAACACCAATTAGCCAATAAATCCACTTAATTAGTCTTAATAGTTTCTTTTGCTCTTTAAGATGCTATTTAATACTTGGATGCTGTTGAACATGCACTGTATATTTTAAAACTTCTAATTTAAGTGATATCCTTATAGGTTAACAAAGGGTCCTGATCATTTAAAACTAAATCATGAATGAGTGCACTTTCCAGTAATACTATTGGCAAAATATTCTTTCAATTACATTGCCTATGATGACCTATGGCATGAATGCTTTTTCATTGCAAAAACAATACATACTGGGATTAATCCTAAATGGAAGGAATTCTAAGGGTCCACTAAGCCTTGTCCTTTCAGATATTTTTGCAGTCATGATTTTGAATGGATTAGATTGGCATTATTGCTTATACTACCCATGCTATTAAAAGAAATGTGGCTTGAAGTAGTCTTGGAGAGACTCTAGCTAGGGAACAATGCAGAGATAGTGGTGCCCAACAGGAAGTCAAGATGTGACTTTACTCTGGTTTGTACCTGGCTGTACTCAACTAAGATAAACAGCTCTGAGCAATGACTTCTTCCTGAGAGATGGGTCCTTCATGTTTCGAATCCCTGAGAAGAATCCAAAGAAAGCAGCAACTGAAGGGTAAGCCATCTAGTAGGCAGCCAAGTATTCTCTTTTCAACCCAACATCTTTTTGCTGCTTATTCATATACTTCCCTGGCATTCTGACTTATATAACTAATTACATATTATCCCCAGATACCATGGCTAGCCTCTGCTTGGAATAAACTATATTGATAGATGTACTATTAAATAGATGTACTATTGATTGATGTACTATTAAATGATCCTAATACCAACAGGCAAATTCCTTTTATGATATAACTCAAATCTGAAAGAAAGCGTTCATTTACTGTCAAGATGTTTCACTAGGTAGTTCAGTTCAGTCCAGTCACTCAGTCGTGTCTGACTCTTTGCGACCCCATGAATCACAGCACGCCTGGCCTCCCTGTCCATCACCATCTCCCGGAGATAACTCAGACTCTCATCCATCGAGTCCGGGATGCCATCCAGCCATCTCATCCTCTGTCGTTCCCTTCTTCTCCTGTCCCCAATCCTCCCAGCATCAGAGTCTTTTCCAATGAGTCAACTCTTCACATGAGGTGGCCAAAGTACTGGAGTTTCAGCTTTAGCATCATTCCTTCCAAAGAAATCCCAGGGCTGGTCTCCTTTAGGATGGACTGGTTGGATCTCCTTGCAGTCAAAGGGACTCTCAAGAGTCTTCTCCAACACCACAGTTCAAAAGCATCAATTCTTCAGCACTCAGCCTTCTTCACAGTCCAACTCTCACATCCATACATGACCACAGGAAAAACCATAGCCTTGACTAGATGGACCTTAGTCGGCAAAGTAATGTCTCTGCTTTTGAATATACTATTTAGGTTGGTCATAACTTTTCTTCAAGGAGTAAGCATCTTTTTATTTCATGGCTGCAGTCACCATCTGCAGTGATTTTGGAGCCCCCCAAAATAAAGTCTGACACTGTTTCTACTGTTTCCCCATCTATTTCCCATGAAGTGATGGGACCGGATGCCATGATCTTCATTTTCTGAATGTTGAGCTTTAAGCCAACTTTTTCGCTCTCCACTTTCACTTTTATCAAGGGGCTTTTTAGCTCCTCTTCACTTAGTAGAGCTATATAATAAATCACCATGAACTTGCCTTGGTTTTCCCAGAATTTTACAAGACAGTCTAGAAATTTTGAAGTTAAATTTTTGATAATTATGAAAAGGAAGAATTTGAATACTAAGTATGATTATAAATATTTCAAATATGCATACACATAAGTCTACTTGTAAATATTACAAAATGTTTGTTTGGGGATGGCAGGATTTTTAAATGCTTAATTTTTTTTCCTTTGTGTATTTTCAAAGGTTATATACTAAACACATATATCATTTCACTAGGAAAAATATGAATAGCCCAAATAATGGCAACATAGATGTTTCTTTGTATTCAGGAAGCTCTGAATGCTCCTTCTTTTTTCTTTTTTTCTTATTACTCTCCCCTTTCACCACAGAAATTAAAAAGTGCCCACATCTGCATATAGATACACATGGTCTCAACATGTTATGTTCTGGCTTACAGACTTTCAGTGACTGCATGTCACAGAACTTGCACATGTTCTGGCCAGGACTTCTTTAATGTGATGGAGATGTACACTGAATCTTATTTATCTGCCTTGCCAAAGATAAAATTGGTATGACTAATTTCAATGTATATGTACTGATGGCAGTAAAAATTGTTACGGGGTTATACTCACAAAAGAAAGCAATCGAACCTCTTTAAAATCCTCTCTAATTACTGTGTTGAGCTGTGCTTAGTCACTCAGTCGTGGCCAACTCTTTGCGACCCCATGGACTGTAGCCTGCTAGGCTCCTTTGTCCATAGCATTCTTCAGGTGAGAATACTGGAGTGAGTTGCCATGCCTTCCTCCAGGGGATCTTCCCAAGCCAGGGATCTAATCCAAGTCTCCCACAGTGCAGGTGGATTCTTTACCATCTGAGCCACCAGAGAAGCCCCCAAAGAATGGAGTGGGTACCCTATCCCTTCTCCAGGGGATCTTCCCTACTGAAGAGTCTAACTGGGGTCTCCTGCATTGCAGGCAGATTCTTCACCAGCTGAAGTACCACGGAAGCCCCTCAAATCACTGACTTCCCTGGAAATAGAAGGACCAGAGTGTCATCATAATATATCTTTCATCAAAACATACAGAGAGCATGATTTAAATGATTTGTACCATGATGATTCTACCAGAAGGTACGATCTTACTATAAGATGTTGGGTCTTGTCATTTGTTAAGTAGGAGGTTGTAGGAATAAAAGAGAGTCTTTCCCATAATCCTGCCCAAGAACAAGTGGTAGAAACCAGTGTAGAGCAGGTTTCTCCTCACCCCATTATCAGCTTTACCAGAGCCTCTTAAGCATGTTTACTCTGCCAGCACCCCGAATTTTCTAGATGTGTTACGATGCAACAAAATTCAGAGCCATTAAGAAAGTCTTCCTCTGTTGTAACATGTTTTATTCTGGAAATTTTTGTGTATATAAGAAAGAAACCGTTGAAAGAAAACCTCTGCTCAGCAAAGGAAACCATCAACAAAACGAGAAGGCAGCCTACTCAATGGAAGAAGGTATGTACATGTGCAAGTCATATATCTGATAAAGGGTTAATACCCAAAGGAAATTAGAAACTTAGACACTTAATATCAAAAAAACAAACAGCCAGATTAAGAAGATGCTCACTATCACTAATCATCGGGGAAATGCAATTCAAAGCCACAATGAGACAGCACCTCTCACCTCTCAGAATTGGTAAGGGTGTGGAGAAAAGGGAACCTTCATGTACTGTTGGTGGGAATGTAAATTGGTGCAGCCACTATGGGCATTAGTATGGAAGGTCCTCAAAAAATTAAAAATAGAACTACCATACGATCCAATGATTCTACTTTGGGGTATTTACCAATGAAAAGGAAAACACTAACTTGAGAAGCGATATGCACCTGTATATTCACTGAAGCATGACTTATAGTAGCCAAGATATGGAAACAACCTTAGTGCCTGAGAGATGAATCAACAAAGAAGATGCAGTGCACACACACACACACACACATGCAAGCACACGCACACGCACACATGTACACACACACATGCACACGCACGCACGCACACGCACGCGCACACATGCACACGCACACACACGTACACACATGCACACGGACACACACGTACACACATACACGCACACGCACACACACACGCGCACATGCATACACACAGCAATATTATTCAGCCATAAAAAGAAGGAAATCTTGACATTAGAGCGAACATAGATAGAGCTAGAGGGCATTACGCCAAGTGAAATAAGCCAAACAAAGACAAATACCATATGATTTCACTTATAATGTGGAATTTAAAAAACAAACAAATGAACAAACATAATAAAATAGAAACAGACTCATAGATACAAAGAACAAACTGATGTTTGCCAGAAGGAAGGGGTTAAGGAGGCAGACAAAATATAGATAATGGGGATTAAGAGGTACAAAATTCTAGTTATAAGAAAGTTACGGGGATGTAATGTACAGCATAGAACCAACTTTATATAGTGACAGATGATAACTAAGCTTACCATAGTCACCCTCTCAAAACGTATTTAAATACTCAATTGCTATGATGTACATCTGAAGCCAGAGTGGCACTGCATGTCAATTATACTTCAATTTAAAAAGAGAAAACAATGCATGCTTTGGAAAAAATTCACAAACAACATGAAACATCAAACTATCTTTGCTGAAAATTTTGTCTTAAATTAGGAACCACATGATCCCTAAGTAATAATACCGAATACTTTCTCACTACCATGATCAAAGTCAAGAAACACTTGAGTTTCAATACAACTGGAAATTAAAACAATGTTTAACAATAGTAACATCGAAGTGAGAATTACAAAAATCTTGTTGCCCTCAGAGTTGTTAAAAGAGTTCTTCTAAGTATACTTGAATAATCTTAGCATTTAAGCTATGTTTTGAGGCATTATATGACCTCAAACATAAATAAGGTTTCAGTGCCTAGCCTTTTGATTTTGCATAGAGGCACAGATTCAGAAAAATAACTTCATAATGCATTTATCATTAAAAAACAGAACAGCTATGAGAAGAACAAAGAATTAAGGATCTACAAAGAAATGGAAGTCATTCTCTAATGATACGAGTCTATCCTGAGCCTCTCCCGACAATAATTGGATTTGGTTGAATAGAACTAAGAGCCAAGTGAACAGATGTTAGGTGATGGCGCAGAACCTGCTCTTTTCGAATTAAACAACCAATTATGAGTGGATAATGATGTGTGCAACTGGTAGTCACTGGAAATGTTTCCAATTCAGACCAAGTAATCAAACTAAGATGCTGATATATTTGATTCTACACAGGGTTGGAATCTAGCTGTTTAAAAGCACTATTTTTAAAACAATGCATAACGTGTGGGTTGATGAATTCAATGTTTAGGAATTTTGGAGATAATATAATGGCAAGCTTCCCCCCCTTATATAAATTATGACCAAACTCTAGTTTTCTATTTTATTTATTGATGTATAGTTGAATTTACAATGTTGTGTTAATTTTTGCTATACAGGAAAGTGATTCAGTCATACACATACATACATTCTTTTAAAAATTCTTTTCCATTATGGTTTATCACAAGATATTGAATATAGTTCCCTGTGCTATATGTCAGGACCTTGTTGTTTATCCATCCTATATATAATAGCCTGCATCTGCTAACCAGTTGTTTATCCATCCTATATATAATAGCCTGCATCTGCTAACCAGGGGTTTCCAACCTCTGGGAGCTAATACCTGAAGATCTGAGGTGGGGAGCTGATGCAACAATAATAGAAATAAAGTGCATAATAAATGTAATGTGCTTTGAATCATCCCCAAACCATCCCCTCCAACCCCGGGCCATGGAAAAATTGTCCTCCATGAAACTGGCCTCTGGTGTTAAAAAGGGTGGGGACCACTGTCTAACCCTGAACACTTGATTCATCCCTCTTCAACCCCTACTCCCTTGGCAACACTAATTAACTAAGATTGACAGATATTTGTGATCTGACTACCATGATTAGCCAGAACGGATTTTTTAAATCTTAATTACTAATTTAGAATATTCATACAATTGACTAAAATGCCTTCTCTTAGAAACCTACAAATGACAGTATCAAAGTCTTAATCATACCTTAATTTTTAATTTTCACAACATCACTGTCTGAACTAATATCTTGTGGCAACTGTAACAAATGGTCACTAACTGGGTGGCTAAAAACAACAGAAATATATCCTCTCACAGCTCTAGGGACCCAAAGTCTGAACTCCAGGTGTTAGCAGAGCCACACACCCTCTCAGAGGCTCCAAACAGAATCTGTTCCTTGTCTCTTCCAGATTCTGATGGCTGCCGACATCCCTTTGCTTGTGGCCACATCATCATCTGTATTTACACTGTCTCATCTGCGGTGTGTCTGTCTCAAATTCTCCTCTGTGTCTCCCATCTAAGTAGACCTGTGACTGCATTTAGGGCCCGCCTGACTAAACCAGGACAAGCACCCACTTTCAGGACCTGTAACTCTCTGTAACCCCGGGGACTGTAGCCTACCAGACTCCTCTGTCCATAAGATTTTCCAGGCAAGAATACTGGAGTGGGTTGCCATTACCTCCTCCAGGGGATCTTCCCAAGCAAGGGATGGAACCCAGGTCTCCTGCATTGGTAGGCAGAGTCTTTATCACTGCACCACCAGGGAAGCCCAACTCAATCACATCTTTTGCCAAATAAGGTACCACTCAGAGGTTTCAGGGATGTGACATGACTATCTCTGGGGCGATCATTTTTTGGCTTGTCTTTATTTCACTCTTCCTGAATAGCAGTTAGGGTCATGTCTGGGTTAGAACCCAGTCCTTATTCAAGACAGGTCACCCTCTGAGTCTCAGCGTGCCGAGGAGGCAAGCGCAACAACTATGAGGGAAGAGAACTCCATGTATGGAATGGTCTCATTGATTCCTTGATGGATCAGCATGCTTTAGCCCTGGGAAGACATAAAATTAAGAAGAAAAATATATATATAAGGAACAAACCCCATAGTATCAAATAATTTTGCATTAGAGTCTGTGTATTAGATATTGTATACACTTGTGATAGTAAGATATTTTGCCCAATTAGCATACCAGTAACCCTGCAATTATGATTCCAATTTAAACTGTGAAATTGAGTCAACGATTTAGACTTGTGGTTTTCAGTTGAAATCTTACTTTTAGAAATTTAAGAACTTTAAAATAATATTTCATATTTATAAGTACTTAATTGATAAGTTATTCAAGTATTCACGAGTATCTCATTTGTTAAGTCAAACAAGTTAAAGTGCTTAAAAGGAAATTAAACATATTAAATTGATACACAAGGCTTTAAGTGTTGAAAAACATTTAACTACACTTGAAAACAAAACAAAATCATTAATCAAAGTTCCCTTAAGAATGGTTGTTAAAACCAGCTTGATTTATAAATACGTTAATGAGGTTTGTAAGCCAAACTTAGACTTTTAAATACAATTATGATTTTGATTATGTAACTCCGATAGGGCACAATCTCATTTTAAAATCAGAGTAACCTCTGACTAGTCTTTTCTGGGAGTAAATGTTGTCCTCATTTGTTTTTGATAAAAAGTGATGTCTCATTTTGGAGTTGGTAAACAAGAATGCTATTCTGGAGGAGCAGAACAGGCCAGGACCCAGCCAGCTCTCCAGGGCCAGCAGCAAGGCAGGCTTGGTGAGAAGTTGACTGTTCTTTTCCTGTCTAAGGTCTGAGCCCACAGAGGTAAGGAATCTATCCCTAAGGATTAAAGAGTATAAAAGTGAAGAATCAGGGGGCCATTAACTTCTTGAGTACCTAGGAAGGGTCACTGATGAATAAGAAATTGCCAAGTTAAGAAAATATCCATTTTGTTATCTGAAGTATCATCAAGAGACAGAAAAATAAAAATTTTTAAAAATGGAAAAAAAAGAGAAAAGTACAGGTATCCCCCACTTTTTTAAAGTTCGCTTTAGCAGCAGCAGCAAACCACTTTGCTTTACGAAAGACCTACATGACTACCTGCTTTCACTAATGGAAAGAAATTGGAAGACAATTTTTGCTTTTACAAAAAAAGACTAAACTAGAAAGTAGGGTTCAGTGTTGTTGTTTTTTTTTTTTGGTCCAGTGAGCCGTCATAAAAGCAATATGCACACTGAACAGAGCAGCGAATGCGGCCCCACCAAACTTCCCTGGAAATAACACTCAGCACTCACTATCCAGCCTCCATAGCTTTGAATATTGTCTGTGAGCATCTGTGCTTTATGTAAGTTTATTTTTGCCTCTGTTAGCAAGAGTGAATTGTTCATTCACTCCACCCCCCATTCGACTTAGGAAAGGTTTCACGGGACCACTTTACTTTCTGATAGTGGGAGAAACCTGTAAAGGAAAATAACCTATTTCTCTTCTTACCATCGGGAATTCAGAGACTTCTAAGAGTTCCTCAAAGGAAGAATGAGGGTAAATGAACTTAGTCTGTCCACATCATTAAGTCTGCATTAAAGTGAAAAATTTGAAAATTAAAGGTAGTCATCAAAAGTCATTATGAAGGATCCCAACCTAACATGGAGAGAGACATTTCCCTTTTTCTGTAGCTCTTCAGGGAAACAGTAAAGAATCCACCTGCAATGCAGGAGACCCCAGTTCAATTCCTGGGTCGTGAAGATCCTCTGGAGAAGGGATAGGCTACCCACTCAAGTGTTCTTGGGCTTCCCTTGCAGCTCAGCTGGTAAAGAATCCGCCTGCAATGTGGGAGACCTGAGATCGATCTCTGAGTTGGGAAGACCCCCTGGAGAAGGGAAAGGCTACCCACTCCAGCATTCTGGCCTGGAGAATTCCATGGACTGTATAATCCACAGGGTCGCAAAGAGTCGGACACAACTGAGCAACTTTCACTTTCACTTTCAAGGAAACAAACAAAAACTAAAAGAGAGAAGAGAAACAGAGAGAGAGATTTTTCTTTAGCTAGTGGGTTATTCGAGCTGTCATTGGGTATTTCCATCTTATGATCCTTCCACTTCCTCAGGCTAACAATTCCAAAGGAAAGGGAAAAACTGGTTTTTGAGGACTGGGCTGTAATTCAAGGATGGTAAGTGTTCGACAAAGTAACTCTGCTTGGTAAAGAGTGAATGTCAGGAGAAAGATGTAACAAAGTGGATGAGAAGGAATTTTGAGATCTAGAATCCGATTTCTCTCACCTAATGCCATAAAAATCTCATTATCAATTGGCTAAAGAAACGTGTGTTCCAAATATTAAAAAAAAAAAAAAGGAAACTTTGTGAGATGTTCTTTTTAAGTTAAAGCTTAAGTCTTTATTTTTTATGGATTCATTCAATTTTATGTTTCCTTGACAACATAGCCATCTCAATTACAAAATTTTATGGCTCAACATTTTTCTCAAAAAAAAGAAATATTCTGAGAATTAAAGAGCTTACTGAAAATCAGTAGTGTTGGTATAGACATTGCAGGCCATTACTCCACCCCCCCAAATTGCTAATCACTCTTGCTCTTGACACTATAAATAATCTTCTCTAAATGGCAGTTTGGGGGTTAGAATAATTTCTGTCTCTATATTTATTTACTTGGCCATATGCAAAAAATAACCATTTTGGAAGCGATCATTCAGTGCCATCCACATTGACTGGAAATAGGAATGCATTTTTTCCCTTTAGTCGTGGTTTCAATCACTGGTAGACTGGCATGAACAAGCTGGCAGTGTGAACCACAAATGTGTTTACTTACAAATGTGTGCTGAAAATCTATGTTTATATCTATATCATATGTTCCCATATGGTGAGATGCATATAATCAAGACATGCAAATATATGTATTTATATATTTGTATATATCAATATATGTTCAGTTTAGTCAGTCAGTTGTGTCCGACTCTTTGCGACCCCATGGACTGCAGTATACCAGGCTTCCCTGTCCATCACCAACTCCCGGAGTTTGCTCAAACTCATGTCCATCAATTTGGTGATGCTATCCAACCTTCTCATCCTCTGATGTCCCCTTCTCCTCCTGCCTTCAATCTTTCCCAGCATCAGGGTCTTTTCCAATGAGTCAGTTCTTTGCATCAGGTGGCCAAAGTATTGCAGCTTCAGCTTCAGTATCAGTCCTTCCAGTGAACATTCAGGACTGATTTCCTTTAGGATTGATTGATTTGATCTCCTTGCAGTCCAAGGGACTCTCAAGAGTCTTCTCCAACACCACAATTCAAAAGCATCAGTTCTTTGGTGCTCAGCTTCCTTTATAGTCCAACATGTTACATGTAAATAATTAGGCAAACATATGTGTTTACATATTATATATTGCATATACTGTATGTATATAATATATGCAAATATATATTTCCCTATATAGTGAGTATGTAGTTAATTTGGAACAGATTGTTTTTACTTCCCAGGTTGTCTGATCTTAGACATGATAAATGTTGTGATATCTGGATCCCAGAATCAAGGAACTGATTAAAAGCAAACAACTTAAGTAACATGAAGAATCTACTAATCTCTAAATCAAAAGGGAGCCAACTCCAGCAGGAGTGCAGTGAATGGCATTTGACAAAAAGCCTCTTCTCTGATGGACACACCTTTTCCTCTACATCCAGAGGACTACTGTGTTTTGGGACCTCTCCCAGGCACACAGAACCAGGAACTGGTAAATGGTCAACAAATATATCCAGGTGCTCAGATCTCAAGCAAATGTGGGTTTTGCATAATAGTTCAAGAGCCCTTGGGGACAGCTGACAGTGGGACAAGATTTCAGTCCCTTTGGAGGACAGTGGATTCATGAAAGACGTCTGACCTTTCAGAAGTGTTCTTTAAGTCATGTGATTGACATCGGTTAGAGTAGAAAGCAATCCTAAAGTCCTCCTTAAGTTGGTAGTAGATTAATTGTAAGAATGTCTTCAATTGTATCCCACTCTCTATCTATGCCCCTTGTTATATGACTTTAGAGGTCCTCACCATCGAGTGGAGCCCACTTCCCCTCCTCTTCAGTGTGGGATCCCCTTGTGACTTGGCCAAAACCACAGCCGATAGCCCGTGGCAGAAATGACAGTGTTCTAGCTTGCAGCCCATGCTCCAACTCTGTGCCTGCTTCAGCTCTCCCTCTCAGAACCTTGCCTCCGCCAAGTGAACAGACCTCAGCTACTCTGCTGGACGATGAGGGACACGGGAGCCAGACATCCGTTCGGTCCTAGCTGATGGCCGGCCAGTAGCCAAACGTGAGTCAAGCATCTTAGCCCCCAACTGACTGCAGAGGCATGAAAGGGCTTGTCCAAGTTCAGCCAAGCCGGATCCAGATCAGCAGAACCACTCTGCTGATCCCTGGGCTTGTGAGCAATAATAAATGCTCATTAGTTCAAGCCACTGAGTGCTCCCATGGCATGAAACGCAACAGTATCTGACAGAAACTAACAAATCACTGCAAACATCAAGATGGCATCACCTGTTCACCCACATGTATCCCATCTCTGGGTTTCCCTGGTGGCTCAACGGTAAAGAATCTGCCTGCCAGTGCAGAAGATGCAGGTTCAATCCCTGGTCTGGGAAGATTCCCTGCAGATGGAAACAGCAACCCAATCTAATATTCCTGCTGGGAAATCCCATGGACAGAGGAGCCTGGCAGGCTACAGTTCCACGGGGGTTGCAAAAGAGTTGGACACGACTAAGCGACTAAGCGATAACAATAGCAATCCTATCTCTAAAAAGTACTGATGGCCTGACACGGTATCCCTAGGAAGCAAGCCATGGGAGCTTCATTCTGGTGAAGGTCCATGGGTCCACCGATGTAGTGCCTACGAGTGCTTCTGCTCATTTTGTAAGCACGCACATTCCAAACCAACCTACGGCCTGGCCGAGAGCTCACTCACATATGTCTGTAGTCCATTAACTTGCCTCTTTTTCACTTCATTGAACTTAAAGAGCAGCCAGCGTCTGTTCAGAAGCCACACCATGATTCCTCTTGCCTACAACCATCGCAATAAACCAGACAGATTTCTGGTTCACGATAACAGCTCCCTTTAAAGGAAGACAACATGCTAACAATAAAATGGCCTAGAGGGAGGCTGACAGAATCTCATCACCAAGCCTCCAGTACATCCATGAAATAAAAATCAGCATGCGCCACCCCAAGCAGTCATGAAACTAAAAATAACGTTTGAATGGCCCAACCTCTGCCAGTCCTGGAGGTAACAGGCTTTTTCATGCTGCGCAGGGCAGTGTAGGGAGAATGCTGCATTGGAAGTCAAGAGAGATGCCCCTTTCCCCTTGCTCTGTCTTCCATAGTTGCAAGGCCAAGGTCCCCTGGACATTTGGACTCTCAGGTAACTGCTGAGCATGCTTCTAGTCCTGTGATTTCAGGCTCATCCTGCTCTCTGGGCCTTCTACTTGACAGCTATGAATGAATGTACAGAAATCAAAACGATGAAGTGGAAAGACCTTCAAACCAAGAGTACTTAGTTCAGTCTCTGCCACCAAGTTATCAGGTGACCTTGGGCAAGTTCCACCTCTCAGCACCTCAGTTTGCTCATCTGTAAAATGGGCGGTTCCTTTGTGCTTCGTGATCTCAGAGGGCCTTTCTAGCTCAGGATGGGTGATTTCACAATGTCTTAAGGTCATAAGGTTTTTATGCTTTATATATATACATGCAATCTGGAAGGACGGTACTGATGAACCTGTTCACAGAGCAGGAATGGAGACACAGACATAGAGAACAGACTTATGGACAAGGGTGGGGGGGAAGGGAGAGGGTGAGATGAATGGAGAGAGCAGCATGTTTGCAGACGCACTAATATACGTAACTAGATGACCAATGGGAATTTGCGTCTGACTCGGGGGACTCAAACAGGGGCTCTGAAATAACCTAGAGGGCTGGGAATGGGTGGGAAGTGGGAGGGAGACTCAAGAGGGAGGGGACACCAATGGTTAATTCATAGTATTGTATGACAGAAATCAAATCAATACTGTAAACCAATCATCAATCAATGAAAAATAAATATTTAAAAAACAAACAAACAGAAAAGTGTCATAAGGTTTGTAACAGCTTTCTAAACAGAGAGTGTGACTTAGACTGAGGCACACAGAGACCGAGGCACATTCAGGCAGTCACTTCACCCAGCCAGAGGTAAGTCACACGGAGCTTGGAGTTAGCATGTCTGATTTCTGACAAGCAGGAATAAAGGCCTGTCATTTGCAGAAGTGCTTCTGGTACCAAGGAAAATGTCATCCACTATCAAAACCAAGTGTCTTGGAGATTTTCTTGGAGGTCCAGTGGTTAAGACACTGGGCTTCCAGTGCAGGGGGTGCGGGTTCAATCCCTGGGTGGGGAACTAGGATCCCACATGCTCCAAGGCCTGCCCCCCAGCAAAAAAAAAAAAAGACCAAGTATTGAAGTATTTTCTCTACCATGCCCATTATGTAACATTTCAGTGTGCCCCTGGGGGTGCTGGACAGCTCAGCATATACCCTGGATGCAATGTGGCCGATGGGATGTCCATGACCACTGCCTTTATATCCAATTGAAACTCTCAAGCTCAAGGTCCTCCATGCAGTCTTTGTCACACAGGGACCAAGCAGACCAATTACGGGGCTTCCCCACCTACAAGGAAACAAGACACAGACACTCTGTGATGGAGGCTTTTCCAAGCACGGCCTGGGAGAACCTCTGCTGGATGCGTCACCAACAAGACCTATTCACTGGAGCTCAGAGTATTTCAAAAAGCAGAGTGGAGACCAGGTCACTGGAAAGCCAGCATCTTACAAGTGCTACTACAACAATGACATGACTTATCAGTAGGGCCAGACTCGGGAAACTAATAAACAAAAATAGAGAAAAAAAGTTGTTGCTAGAGTCCTCCCCATCCCCCTTCATGTGCCACGTCCCTTCTTTCTTTCAAAACACCCTCGATCTTCTAGCACTCCATACTGCCTCTGACCACTAATAGGGTTGGCCCCCAGATCTATTTTACCATATGATAGGGCTTCGTTCCATCTGGCTGTGGAAACCTCCTACTCCTGTTCTCCTTTAAATAAACAAAAAGCTTACTTGTCCTCTACCCTCATGAATTTAATCTTTACCTTGCCCTAGGTGACAAGTGGAATAACTAATTAATCCCCTCAATGTAAACCAGTTTACGTGTTTGACACAGTATATAAATGTCCCCACAGAAGGTATTCATAAAAGATGAAGCAATGAGGGGAAAAAAAAGTCTAAACATCTTTAAGATCACCAGGCATCAAAGCAATGCAAATTAAAACAACAAAATGCCACTTTTCACTTATCATATTAACCAAGAGGATAATCCTCATTGCAAGTAAGGGTGTCAAATGGCACACTTAAAATTTGTATAATAAGTTTTACTAATCTTCCAGGAAAATTAAAAGTTCACAGACCCTTTAGTCCCGTATTTTTTCTAGGACTCAAACCTAAAACCATATCAGAAATAAAGACAGAGATTTGTATAGGATGTCATGATACATTATTTATGATAAAAACCACATGTACTCCAAAACATGTAACTAGGGGATGGTATTTTAGACAGCTTTCAAAAATTAGGTTTTTTGATTTTATGTTAAACAGAGTTAAGTAACATACAAATCTGTATATATGATATTTTCTCAACTGATATTTTAAAAGTAACATAGGGAGGTCCAAAATTTTTAATAGGGTTCTTTCTAGATTAATAGGTTGGAAGGTAGTTTTAATTTCCCTTTGTAACCTTTTCTGCATTTTTCCATCTTTTGAAATAATGAGTACAAATTATTCTTATCAGAAAGAACTTAAAAACTCATAATAAAGGGACTTCCCTGGTGGTTCAGTGGTTAAGACTTTGTCTTCCAGTGCAGAGGGTGTGGGTTCAGTCCCTGGTTGGGGAGCTAAGATTCCACATGTCTCATGGCCAAAAAACCAAAACATAAAACAGAAGCAATATTGTAATGAATTCAATAAAAACTTCAAAAATGGTCCATATAAAAAAAAATCTTAAGAAAAAATAAAGTTTGCCTAAGTTGCTTTCCTGGTGGCTCAGATGGTAAAGAATCTGCCAGCAATGCAGGAGACCCAGGTTCTATGCCTGGGACAGAAAGATACCCTGGTGAAGGGAATGGCTACTCGCTCCAGTTTTCTTGCCTGGGAAATCCCATGGACAGAGGAGGCTGGCGGGCTACAGTCTATGGAGTCCCAAAGAGTTGGACACAAGTAAGCGACTAACACTTTCACACTCTAACTTGCCTAATTTGGGCAAATTAAAAAAAAAAAACAAACTCAAAACAAAAACAAAGGAAGGAGGTCAGATCTTTAGGGATCAAGCTACCTCTTGAGGATCCTTGAATCGCAGAATGTATGACCCGACTTTCTCACCCAAATACGATCTTGAGCAAGAAGGCTGCTTCTAGGGATGGTGAAGCTGATGGGGAGACCAGCAGCCCTGAGCGAGCCACCCACCCTTCTGCCTGCCACCTCTCATTGAAAGCAATTAGAGGAAATGAATGGTCTGCATAGGGAAACCCACCGCAGCTTTGCCAGCAGGAACCCCTGCAGGAAGGAAACCACGCCACACAGACACGCCGAACCACTTATTGAAGGTGGACAGTAAATCTGGGCTAAAGAAGATCGTCTGTACCCTATCTGTTGACTCCCAACTGGTCAACTGGCTTAGTCTCCATCTGAGGTGGGCAATGTAATGTCATGCTTGCTCTTCAGATTCAGAGAGGAAGGTACTGAGTCGCTAAGAGTAACTGGCTTTTTTTTTTTTTTAAGATTTTTTTTTTTATGTGAACCTTCTTTAACCTCTTTATTGAATTTGTTACAATATGGCTTCTGCTTTGTGTTTTGGTTTCTTGGGCTGCAAGGCATGTGGGATCTCAGCTCCCCGACCAGGGATCGAACCGGCACCCCCTGCATTACGAGGCGAAGTCTTAACCACTGGGCCACCAGGGAAGTCCCAGTAAATGGCTTTTTTTTGAAACTCAAAGAGAGAATGACTGCCCAGCCTTCTTCACTGTGCACGTGGTGTTTGTCCACCAGGGGCACACATGCCCCATGTGAGTGGTACCCTGTGTCCATTTATATCCCATCTTGAACTTTCCAAGACTTAAAATTCCTATAGCCTTGATCCACATGCCATCAAGTTAAAAGCTGCATCATCAAATCCATAGTCCACCAGCCTCTTAGAGAAGGGTAAGTTTCCACAAAAGGAACTTGTTTTCCTTACCTTCTTCCTAAAAGCCTCAGAACATCCTATTCTCATTTACAAAAGATTTCACTTCATACCAGAAACTGATGAATTTAACACTTCTTGGTCATGTTTATATGTACTTGTCTTGAAACCTTTTGCGGGGGTTGGGGTAGGGGGCATATTGTGCTGCACGTGGGATCTTAGTTTCCTAACTAGGGATTGAAACTGCCCCCTGCATTGAGAACATGGAGTCCTAACCATTGGACCACCAGGGAAGTCCCTCAAGCTCAATTTCTTTCCCTCATTGTGATAAAATGTGTGTGCATGCCTACTTAGTTGTGTCTGACTCTTTGGGACCCAATGGACTGTAGCCTGTCAGGCTCCTTTGTCCATGGAATTTTCCAGGCAAGACTACTGGAGTGGGTTGCCATTTGCTCCTCCAGGGTATCTTCCAGACCCAGGGATCGAACTCATGTCTCTTGTATCTCCCGTATTAGTAGGCAGGTTCTTTACCAGCTGAGCAACCATTAGCCACGTTTAAGTGTGCAGTCCAGCGCATTCACATTGCTGGGCAACCATCATTACTGTCCATTCTCGGGATTTTTTCATCATCCCAAATTGAATCTTCCACCCATTAAACAATAACTCTCTGTTCTCCTTGGCCCCAGCGCCTGGGAACAATCATTCGACCTTCTGTCCCTGTGACTTGGCCTATTCTGTGTATCCAGACAAAGTGGAATGACACACCATCTATGTTTCTGTGCCTGGCTTATCTCACTCAGCATAACTTTTTCAAGTTGAACCAAGATTTTTGAAGTAACAGAATCTCTAAGTGGATAAGCCAGCCTGTAAAGTCCTTCCTTCTTATTTCCAGTCCCTTGACTTTTCCTTTTCAAAGGTCTAATTAGACCAGTGCTCCCTTTTTGAACAGCCAGAGTCCTACGACATTGGACAGACTCCCTCAGGAAGTGTGTGAATTCTCTCCCAACCCGGGAGCCAGGCAGGACTGAGATAACCACTTGGTGGGGATGTTGCAGAATTTTGAATTAGATGAGCTTCAAGCTCTGGTTCTATTCGAAGGCCTTGTGACTTATACAGATGAAGGCTCCTGTTTCTTCCTTCATTTATTCACGTAGGAATCCGTCAGCCTTTCCTGAGTGCCTGTTGCATATAAATGAGGTATCTTGATGCAATGTGGTGACAGGTCATTTTGATTTGGCTCCCAACCCCTGTGGTGGAATCGGAAGCCTGGGACCTGCCCTAGGAGTTGCCTTTGCTCTCAGTCAGCTGGCACTGGCGAGTACGCCTAGGGAGGACTGCCAGTTACCTACATGCTTGAGTGGAGATGCTGGCTTGTGGTAGAGGGTTCCTTAGTTGTGCTACTCTATATATCAGCTAGAAAAACATAAACAGACTCAAAGGGCAGACCTGGGTCCTGAGACTGCTATTCCCCAGACTCTAATCTAAAAGCACAGTCCAGTAACTCCTCTGCTGCTTACTAACACTGTGATCTGGGGCAAGTCACTTAAAACTTTGTGAGCCTCAGTTTTCTCATCAGTAAAATGGGGATAAAACATACCCATGCCAGGACTCTGGTAGGAATGAAACAAGTTGGTGCCTGAAAAGTGACTTGCACAAGGTTTGGCACGTTGAAGGCATTAAGAAAATGCCAGGCCCTCCGGCAGGGTTTTCTCCAAAGACACCCATCCTCGCAATACCCATGCAGCCCTACAATAAGCCAGCTCTGGACTGGTAGGCACCAGAATGAAGAATCAGCATCTCCTGGGGTTCTTTCAGATTGCTAGCTGGGGACAGGGAAAGTCTGCTTCAGAAAAACCAGCATGCTGGTTTGAGAGGGAAAATACCCCTTTAGGTATCAGCAGAGTAAATCTTGAGAGGCATAAAAAGAGGTTCAATCCAAAGAACACCTAGTCTCCTATGAGTCAGGAGTAAGATCTGAGTGGTTCTCTGGCTGGAGTTTATAACACAGCACAGATCAGGATCTGTGAGTCTCAGGACCATTGTCTCCAGTGGCCGCCTGCATGGAGGTGAATGCCATCTCATCAGGGACAGTCTTATCCAGGAGGGATTCATTGCCTGGCTGGCAATCCACAGAGAGCAACTGTCGCCCGGCGGAGAATCTACCCTGAGAGATGAGTGCCTGGAAGCCAGCAGAAGGGAGGTGTGCTGTTTGATGAAGGTGAGGGTGTGGCTCGGAGTGGCCTGTGGGGATGCGTCCAACCGGGACCCTGCCTGACCAGAGACTGTGAGGAGTTCACAAGTGGAGCAAGCATAGCTGAGAATACTGCCGGGCTCTGTGAGGATGGAGGCATGTTCATCTCAGACATTCAAGAATAGAAATCATTCCTCTAATTAGGAATGATGACCTCATGTTCATGTCTGAGACCAGTTCCCATTCTCAAAAGTGCACAGGAGCTGGGGGAGTGAATGCTGGTTCCTTGTTTTAGTTGCTTCAGATGAGGTCTTAGTTGTGTTTTAAACATGGAAAATAGCTAATTCTCTCTCTCTTTTTTTTAATAATTGGGTTTTCTTAAGGGGATGACAGAGGGTGAGATGGCTGGATGGCATCACTGACTCGATAGACATGAGTTTGAGTGAACTCTGGGAGTTGGTGATGGACAGGGAGGCCTGGTGTGCTGCAATTCATGGGGTCGCAAAGAGTCGGACATGACTGAGTGACTGAACGGAACAGAATATCATACTAAATATTTCTGTCTTTTGCTTATTTACTTTGTTGCTCTAACAATTTAGTTGTTGACGTTGTTTACACACTAAGTTGTGTCCAGCTATTTTGCGACCCCATGGACTGTGGCCTGCCAGGCTCCTCTGTCCATGGGATTTCCCAGGCTAGAATATTGGAGTGGATAGCCATTTTCTTCTCCAAGCAATCTTCCCAACTAGGGATTAAACCCATTTCTCCTGCATTGGCAGGTAGATTCTTTACCACTGAGCCACCTGGGAAGTCCAACAATTTAGTAGTCAAGTTCTTATTTCTGAGCCATTTAGAACACTTGCTTCCCTTATCCCTTCAATGGGGAAGGTTCATAAGTTCATTATTCTCAATTATTTAATGCCATGACATATCAACCCAGGCCCTCTGAAAAGCAGACCCTATAACAGAAGACACTGTGCAAGGATTTTATTTGGGAAAATGTCTTGGGAGAAAATTGGGAGGGAACTGGAAAACTCTGGGAGTCTTCTGACTGAGATGCTAGCCTGACTTGGACAGGAGAGAAGGAAAGCAGAAAGTGAGATGAAGTGTCTGAGACTGCTGTGCTGACTAAGCGAGGTTTGGCAAGGGTGCTGGGGAGTCTGGAGGCTGAAGGTGACCTTCAGGGAACCCTCGCTATCCTGCCATGTGTGGTCATCAGCTCAGGGCAGCCCGTGTGAAGGGCTGACCGGGTGCAAAAGCCACGATGGAGTTCAGAGCCCAGCAGCTGGGGACTTTGGCGGATGACATTTTCTGCAGTTTGAGGTCACACAGTCACCCCAGTGGCAGAGTTTCTCAAACTTAGCTGTTGACATTTTTGGCCAAATAATCCTATGTTGTGGGGTCTCTCCTGTTCATGGAGGATGTTTATCAGCACCCTTTGTGGCTCAGCTGGTAAAGAATCTGCCAGCAATGCAGGAGACCTGGGTTCAATCCCTGGGTTGGGAAGATCCCCTGGAGAAGGGAAAAGCTACCCACTCCAGTATTCTGGCCTGGAGAATTCCTTGGACTGTATAGTCCATGGGGTCACAGAGTCTGACATGACTGAGTGACTTTCACTTCACTTCACTTGACCTCACCCACTAGGTACCAGTAGCCTCCTCCCTCTGCAATCATCAAAAATGCCTGCAATTTATATTGCCAAATGTCCTGGGTAGGGGGGCAGGGAATCACTAGCAGTTGAGAAACATTAGAACAGAGAAGTTTAGAGAAATTTGGGAAGGTTTTCCAGGAAAATTATAAAATCAGAGTGAAAGAAGATCCCTCTGAATATATCGTGAACTATGATCATTTATAACTGTTGGAGAAGACTCCAACAAGTGTTGGAGGAGACTCTTGAGAGTCCCTTGGACTATAAGAAGATCCAACCAGTCCATCCTAAAGAAAATCTGTCCTGAATATTCATTGGTAGGATTGATGCTGAAGCTGAAACTCCAATACTTTGGCCACCTGACGTGTAGAACTGACTCATTGAAATAGACTCTGATGCTGGGAAAGACTGAAGGTGGGAGAAGAAGGGGACAACAGAGGATGAGATGGCTGGATGGCATCACTGACTCAATGGACATGAGTTTGAGTAAACTCTAGGAGTTGGTGAGGGACAGGGAGGCCTGGCATGCTGCAGTCCATTGGGTTGCAAAGAGTCGGACATGACTGAGCGACTGAACTGAACTGATATATCATTAATATTTAATTATAGATTCAGGATTATTAAAAAAGAAGTAACTCAGGTGACGAATTCTAAGTAAACAAGAGGATCCCACTATAGCAATGTGCACTGCATGTGTGCAGGCGTGTGTGATAAGTTGCTTCACTTGTGTCTGACTCTTTGCGACCCCATGGACTATAGCCCACCAGGTTCCTCTGTCCATGGGATTCTCCAGAGAAGAATACTGGAGTGGGTTGCCATGCCCTCCTGTAGGGGATCTTCGGGACCCAAGGATCGAATCCCAGTCTCTTCCTGCATTGGCAGGTGGGGCTCTCTACCCTACCTGGGAAGCCCCAATATGCCACCGACTGGATATTAATTTCCTCTCCAAGTAAAAGTTCCTGCCTTGAGATGAACTTACTGTCAAATGTCTTATACAAGGACACAAAAATAGAGTCTAAAAAATGAAGTAGACCTCATGTGTCTGTGGGCCTCACGTGTCCCATCGCAATGGAAGCACAAGAGAAGCTTACCTATTTTGGAGATGGATGAGAATCCCTCCCCTGCAACAGGGACAGGACACACTGAGTTCACATTTAACTCAATAGAAACACGTGCATCGGGAAAGGAAATGAAAGCCAGGGATGAGGCAGATGAGGTTCTGCCGGGTTCCAGCCCCGGTGGATCCAGGGAATTCGAAGGTGGGGACGGCGACGGCGTCTTTGGAAAAATACATATTTAATTACAGATATATATAGAGAGATTAGAAACAGATAGTGTAGTAGGAGATAGTGTAGTGGAGAAAAGGAGGCTGAATCCAGATGGGAATTCAACCAGAGGAACGGGAGCAAGAAAGAGGCGACCTGGGGGAATCAGTCTTTCCGGAAACGGATCCGATTTCTTTATTTTGGGGTTTGCTTATTTCTCCTATATGTTAGTTATATTCATTATAACGGCAGGGAATATGGAGATTTAACAGCAAACATCAGCCCAACAAATGAAAATCCTTTCACCAATGTTCCCCTTAAGATCTATTTAGTCTTAAGATAGTGATAAAGTTACATTTTTACATAGCAAGGACACAGTGATTTATAACAAAGTACAGTGATCTATTACACGAGAAAATTCATTAACTCAAAAAGTCTAGTATTGCTAACCTTAAAAACTACTATATTTCCTTTTCTATATTCCAAATACATTGATTAATATATTCCCAGGTGCCTAAGGATATGGAGGCCTGGTGGCAATCATTGACTCAACAATGAGAAAAGCCCTATGCTACTTAAGACTCAAAATACTCCAAAACTCTCTGTGCTGTTTATGGTTGAGAGGTAGTAAACAATCATGTGGCAGGAGTATGGATAATCCTGTCACACAAGCTAGTCTGTCAGCAGAAAGGTCTGACCTGAAACACCCTTGTCACACCCAGGGTAGGGAATTAGCAGCAATTATTGGCACAACAAATGAAAAACCCCTCACCAATATAATTCCTAACCAACCCACTATACTAATAATTTCTAACTCCCCAAAAGAATTTGCCTTTAGTAAGTCTAAAACATCTCATGCCTCTCAGGTTGGGAGGCTGTAAACAATCACATGTGGCTGGACGAACCTACACAGGCAGGCTAGATAACCTTCAGAGGAGTCCGTAAGCTGAAACACTCTTGTCACGCCCAGGAATTTTTATTGCCTTGGAGCTGCACGTTTACTCCTTCTCCGAGAGAAATGGTTATGGGGGAGAGCCCCCCGTAAAGTCAGAGGTGTAGGTGAGAGCATAAAACAGACTCTGGTTTTGGGGCAGATGCTTGGGAACAGGGGGTTTCCTGAGGCTTGATCACGCCTTTGCATATGCCAAGCCTCCTTCCTCATGACCTTTGCCATGGGCGGAGTTCCTCACGCTGGCCCCCAGCAAGGTTCTAGGAATCGAGTGTCTCAGATTTTCTTTTCACCAAATCATTACAGAGCTTTTGACTTGCCAGCTTCTGCGAGGCCACAGGTTGGCACCACCAGGCACGTTCCCACCTGGGCTGCAGAGCACACCCGCACATTGACTTGAAGTGGCTCTGGGTGTGGTGCTGGTCTGAGCACAGCTGCATCCTGCCTCGATGGTGCCTATTGTCTCCTAACAGGTCTTTTGCTTCCTCCCTTGCTATATTCCACAGAGCAGCCAGGTTGCCTTCTTTGAAACAAATCAGATGCCACATTCCCTCTCAACTCAAAAGCCTCCCAGCCTTTCTATTCCACATTTAGGACTAGCCGTGCTCTGGCACCCAGATCCTGGCTACTCAGAGATGGTCTGGGGACCAGCGGTGGCGAGGGCTTCCCAGGTGTGTCTGAGGGACACAGACTCCGGGTCTGCCCAGATCTCCTGAATCAGGGTCGGCACACACACTGGAGCCTGCGGAACTCAGTCCTCATGGTCTGACCTGCAGTTGCTTCTCTCCCCTCACCTCCCTCTGCCTTCCCTTCTTCGCTCCTCTTCTGTAGCCAGTTGGGGCTCTGCAGTCATTCAATCTACCATGTACCAGCCCAGCTTTCTGACCTTCCACTCACCCCCTGCAGGTGCCTCTAACGTCATTTCAACTCTGCAGGCTTCCTGAGTGCTGTGACTAAAGCCCTTCTGAGTCCCCAACCCTGTTGGCCCAGGTCACTCTTCATCCTTATTTTAAATCAGAGTGCTCACCTCCACCTGCCCTGTGATACACTGCTACACATTCCTAGTGCCTGTCTCCAGGTTCATGGGAGTAGGGACTTTGTACTTTTTTCACTGATGAATCCCTGGACCCTAGAACAAAGCCTAGCCTACAGTATGTTGTTAGTAAATAACTGTTGACTCAATGGATAACTGAATCGGGCGTCCTTCTGGGGCTCAGTCCCTGGAGAGGGAGGAGGCTCTGAAAGAATACAGAAGAGGCTGGGGTCCTCCCGATCGCCCGACGAGTCTGGCTGCCTTGTCTGACATCCTGTGATGCTCCCTTCAAAGCTGCTCAGAAATGAATCTCAGCCAAAGGCAAGTATCTGACTGCAGGGCAGATTCTCTGCTCAGTCAGAATAAGCCCGATCAAGCTGAGGCTCTGGGAACAAAACACCAAGCTGCCTCTCCCCTTCTGGCAAACAGCAAACAGGAGGATCAAGCTGTGCATTTCCTTTAGATGAGGTGTTTTTTTTTTTTTTTTTTTTTTAAGGGAAAATGGCCAAAGTTTCCAAAATGCATGGATTTTTTTTTTTTTTCCCATAAGAAAGATTTACTTCTAAAAAGCAACCTGTTTATGCATTGCTGGAGGATTTGTCTGGAACAAAATTAAAATAGGAGAACTTGGTTGGACACATCTGGAGCAGAAGGGCGTGTTGTGCTTGGGTTCCTGTGGATGTTTAAATTGGGATTAAGATGGGGGAGATGGTAACACTGTTTGAGAACAGGTGGCTGGAAAGGACGAGCATGGAAGATGCACGGAGGTGCAGCGTACAATGCAGCAGGCTGAACCATGACAAATCTTTCACTCTCTTGCCCTGTCAAAGCTATGTTTAAATGTTAATGGAGGGGAAAGACGATGAAGGCTCAAGAACAGACTCTGAGACCATAGGGTTGAAGAACAATTCATATATAAGAATAGTGTTAGTCCCTCAGTCATGTTTGACTCCGTGATTCCATGGACTGTAACCCACCAAGCTCCTCTGTCATGGAATTCTCCAAGCAAGGATACTAGAGTGGGTTGCCATTTCCTTCTCCAGGGGATCTTCCCTGCCCAGGGATCAAATCTTGGCCTCCTGCATTGCAGACAGATTCTTCACCATCAGAGCCATGAGAATATCTTACATAAGAATATCTTTTTTAAAAAAGTCTTTAGTGAATTTGTTACAATATTGCTTCTGTTTTATGGTTTGGTATTTTGGCCACGAGGGATGGCTCCCCAACCAGGGATTGAATCTGCATATCCTGCATTGGAAAGTGAAGTCTTAACCACTGGATCGCCAGGGAAGTCCCCAGAACGCCTTGCTTAAATCTATGCCTGGGTCGTCTGAAGGCTAAAATGTCACCTGGAGAATTGTTAAAAGAAAAGCTTCTCTTGCCAAACCCCCAGTCATTCCAAACTCTCAAAACTTGAATGAAAACTTTCACAAAAACTGTGGGTGTGTTGAGGATCAAGTCAGCTCTATGAGGAAGTTGCAACTAGGGTGGAGATACAACACTGGGAAAGGTTTTGAACTGTATGAAATATTCAGCACATGGCACTTGGATGTTGATGTTAATATTTTTAGTTACTGAAGCACAAAGGGATCATTAAGTGACCCACTGCCACCGTCTTTACTCAGATTTTCTGCTTGGAATTAATTTCTTTTCTTTTTTCTTTTCCAGCCATATAAACAAATCTGTTGTAGGCTTTTTGTATGCAAAGAGATATTTATAAGAAAGAATATAAAGATAATAATCCTTGTGGTTCTGGAGGAGAAATGCTGAATTCCATACACAGAGTTATCACTTAGGACTAGACAATGCTCTGTGGACAGAAGATGGACTAACATTCACATATTAGAAAAACGTCAGTGTCAACAAATATATTTTTATTATCAGCAAAAAAATCCAACATAGTTCTTAATAACTCTGAAACACATCCATCTTTAAAGGCTCTTTTTCTCTCATTTCAGGTTCCCAAATGATCCAAAATACCATATTCTCATAATCACTCAATGTTAGAAATAAAGTGCAATGATAACCAACTCCAAATCAATTTATATTATGTCTCAAGATGCTTCTTTAAAAATAATGTCTCCATGATTGGAATTGACAAATACGCATTAGTATAAAATAGATAAACTAATAAGGACCTGCTATATAGCCCAGGGAACTCTACTCAATGCTTTATAATGTCCTTTACAGGAAAGGAATCTAAAAAAGAGTGGATATGTGTATAACTGAGTCACTTTACACCTGAAACTAACACAACATTGTAATCAACTATACTATAAAAATTTTAAAATAGGGACTTCCCTGGTGGTCCAGTGGTTAAGACTTCATCTTCTAATGCAGGGGGTGTGGATTCGATCCCTCAGGCTTCGAGGCCAAAAAATCAAAACATAAAACAGAAACAATGCTGTAATAAACTCAATAAAGATTTTTTTAAATGGTCTACATCTAAAAAATTTTAAAGATAATTTAAAAATTAAAAAAAAAAAAATGTCTCCATTGATCCAAAGGTACCATCTCATTCTCAGACCTCTCAAACCTAACTTTAATTAAGCCGTGGCCAAACAAAATCAACCGTTCTCTGCAATTATACAGCAGTACTTCTGCAATTGAGGGACCCAAACTCCACCCTCCCCCAAATATATGACTTCCATTATTCTTTTAGAGCTTAAATTATTTTTCTGGTAACAGCAGGTAAGAATAAGCAAGTCATGGTGGTTTACAAATAATATAAGCAGTACTTTTATGTCTCTCTTTGGAAGCTATCCTGGCATTTGTATTATTCTCTGATTGTTTTTGTGCCAGAAAAAAAAAAAAAAAAAACCCTGCAAGTATTCCAGAAGTTGAGAGGGGGTGGGGAGTCTCATAGCATCTCTAAATTGCTTCCAAAAACTTTAAATGATGCTTTTGGGGACTGGGAAAAACAGAAAGAAAAACAAAACTAAATCTGTCCCATAACCGCAAAGCACATATCCAAGTCATAGGAAAGAATGTGTGTGTGCATATATGAGGGGAGAATTTGGCCTCGACCAGGCTGATAACATGCTTAATCAAACGGTTCATCGTTGTACCTCAGTGGATTTTCTCTTCTGACTTGGGCAAATTTATGGAGAAACGAACACAGATTCAGCCAATTCATTCTGGACTCTCTCAACGGGTTGTTATTTTGTCAATCAAAACACAGTTCTCTAGCCCTCTGAACTTGAAGAAATATGCCTCCTTTCAATTGAAAGTGTGTTTATCAATCTTTTTTCTCACCAAATAATTTGATAAAAGTTCCAAGAGGTGTTTCCAGTTTGGACAAGGGAAATACTGATTTATTTTACTGAGAACCACTAATATTTTGGTACAGATCTCTAAGATAACAGAAGTACCCTTTGAAACACAGTCCAAAGACAGACTGACAGTTTGATCAATAATGCATGATCCTTTGGGACACAGAGGCAGGAGGAGTTAGAGGCAAATTTATGAGGTAGGAGTTTGCCTTCAGTGAACTCTCTTAGCCCCTTCTCTGAGCCTTTGGCCTCCAGAAGCCTAGCACCCCTTTTCTATGTTGGCTACAATCTCCCAACCAAGCACCCTTTCAGCTGTCTCTCTGCACCCACCTCAAATGTACCTGTGTGCATCACTTCCTCGGGGTCTGGTTTTCTGAGACTGGCCAGTAACAGATCCTAACAAAGATATTATCAGCTAGTATTTAGTTATTAGGTCCCCATTCCAGGAAAAATGGAAGTTTAATATTGGAAACTTGAAAAAACAATGCTCTAACCTGAATGGATACTCGTGAATGGTGTTTTGTGCTGATTTTTTCTCAGGAAGGCAAAGCTAACAGGAAAAAAACCACCAACAATGCCATTGCCTTGACTGTCTCTGTGCCCAGCTGGTATTCTAGAAGGCGGTCATGCTGTGTGCCTGAATCCTGTTCTGAAAATGCATGCTGGCTCTGGTCTCACGCTTCTAGAGCTCAGGTTGGTTTCAGGAAGTTCCACTGGCCTCAGGAGCAGGAATGTAGACCAGAGCACGTACAAAGAGACCCATCCTGACCAAACCTAATGTGGCTCTGGGTCCACCCTCGGAACAGACCCAAAGGTGAGTCCACCCAGAGATTCACAGTGCGGGAGATGTGTCTGCAAGTGCACTGGGTGGGAACCCACCAGGCTAACCCCACAGTTCCCGGACAGTGACATTCCAGCAAACTAAGGACATTTGTCCACAGTTAAACTTAAAAAGACTTGCAATGGATGTAACAACAGGCTTTATAGGACTTTTTACATAGGAGCAAAAGCAAAGTCTTCCCATAATAAAGGATTTACCCCACTTTGGAGATTCATTAATGCTCAGACTCTTCTCTCCTCCATTTCCCTCTAATCTATGAATTCCGGTATCATTGAGTCAAGACCCCAATTCTAATACTTCCATTTCTTTCTTTAAAACAATTATCTATTTATTTGGCTGCACTGGGTTTTGTGGCATGTGGGATCCAGTTCCTGGACCAGGGTTCAAACCCAGGCCCCCTGCATTGGGAGCATGACGTCTTAACCACTGGACCACTGGGGAAGTCTCTCATACTTTCATTTTTTAAATTGTGTTTAAATAATTTGTTGTGTTCAAAAGCTCTTGACCAAGCTACCCCTAACTAGACAGGGTTTGATATAAAGCTTCAATCTCTTCTTTTTCTTTAGCTCTACTTCTCTGATTAGTTTCTGGGAAGAATGTTTCAGACTATGGAAAATATAGTCTCACTGTTTCTGGAAACTTCTCTGATTTAGGAAGACCTAGAACTGGGGACAGGACTGAAAAGGAAACAAAAAAGGTGAAATAATGTATATGTATGTATAACTGAATCACATTGCTGTATAGCAGAAATTAACACAATGTTGTAAATAAAAGAAAAGAACACAAGATTCTGAGAGAGAGAAAAGGGAAAAGTTTAGGGGAAAAAAGGCTTTTCTGGTGGCTCAAATGGTAAGAATTCACCTGCAGTGCAGGACATCTGGGTTCGATCCCTGGGTTGAGAAGGCAAAAAAGCCCCAAAATACATTTCACCTATTTTATATTTTGCTACAACTGCTGTTACCCTTAAATGCAAAGGCCTGCAATTAGCTTTAATTTCAAAGCACCAAAAGGAGAGCAGAAGGAAAACAAAATCAAAGGTGGCGATGAGAGGAAGAAAATATTTGACAAGGACTTGATCAGTATAATCAATGTTTAACTGGATCATGATTTTAACTTAAAGCGGGGGTGGGGGTGGAGAGAAAATGAGTCTGCAGCGTTTGTAGCTTGATCGCTAGCATTTGCCAAGTTTTTGTCATGTAAATACTCCCAACACGACCAATTTCAAGCTACCAAGAGGATGTCACTGAATGTATTACATAAGGAATGCATTACATACATTACTGAATGTATTACATAATACACACGTAATACATAAGGAAGAGCTGCATATAATTGGCTTTTGTGAGCCAGTCAAGTCTGTCCTAGTCTACTGCTGAAGACCAAATTTAGTGGCTCGTCATGCTGAAATTGGTAAGCTCAAAGAAGTAGTAGTGGGCATTTCAAGGCAACAGGTTGAAGTGTCTCTGGAACATTTATTAAAATATCTTTTCCAATAATGTCCACTTTTTGAAAATTAAAATTTTATTTCCCTACTTCTGTCTCATAAGTATTCCTATGAGTTTGTGTCATCTTCTGGTATGGTCATGTTCAAATTTTAAATAGTTTATTTCTTTCAAGTAAGTGAAAAAACAATTCCTGTGATGTAAGAATGAGAAGTTGCAAATTCAATATGTAAACTGAGGAACCAATAGTGATGCTGTTTGTATTTCACATAATTCATGATTCTACAGGATCTCTATTCAGAGGCTGGGACAGCCCTTCCTAATGGTTTAGACGATTATTCATTTATTTCTGGACCTTCATGACTCCACATGCCACAAGGTTAATAGATGAATTTGATGAAGTGTCTTATTACCTTCAATACACTTGCCATGCAAAGCAGACCACTTAACAGTCCTATTTACATACAGCCTTGTATTTATTCTGCTCTGATAACTTTATATTAAAACGTTCAGCTTCACAGCAGCACTTAAGGTAATGAAGGATTTTGTGTTTAATGGGTGTTCATAAAATATTTAGATTGGTGTGTGTGTGTGTGGATGGATGAAAAATAGATGCTATATTTCTTTACAAACCCCAAGTGCTGATCATGTATGAGGGACAGAGGAAGAGCACTCTTGGATATAAATCACATTCTAATCACACTTTTGGTTCACATACCACTGGAGCAATAGTCATTTCACTGCTCTTCACGTGAAAGATGCATTTTGTTGTTTAAAACGTCACAATGAGAGGGACTTTCCTGGCCATCTAGTAGTTGAAACTCCACCTTCCCAGGCAGGGGGTGTAGGTTCCAGGCCTAGTCATGGAACTAAGATCTCACATGCCTCAAGACCAAACAAACCAAAAAACCAGAAAACAGAAGCAATATCTTAACAAATTCAATAAAGACTTTAAACATAGTCCACATCCAAAAAAAAAAAAAACTTGATAAAACTTCACAACAAGAGAAAAATAATAGTAAGTTCTCCATAAATACTTGTTTTCTGCCCCATCTTTGTGAATTAAAAAGTCAATAAGTCATTTGATGTCTTGGTAGGAATATTTCCTTTTGTCTCCCATTGGCATGGTCCAGTATGCCTTATGATCCCACAAAGTGAATCGTTTGCTTTTACCACTAGAGTTTCACTTTAAAAATGTAGACTGGCTTTACCCAGAGAGCTTGTCTGTCTTCCCATGTGAAAAGTGAAAGAGTGAAGTCTCTCAGCTGTATTCGACTCTTTGCAACCCCACGGACTGTAGCCATTTCCTTCTCCAGGAGATCTTCCCGACCCAGGGATTGAACCTGGGTCTTCTGCATTTCAGGTAGACTTTACCGTCGGAGCCACCCTGTTCCTAGAAATTTCAGCATCAGAGCTATCTTTCCCACTGGGTCCTGGCTCTAGGAGGCACAGGTAGACAGCCAAGCCTCCCTGTCGTGGTTCCATGGGGACCTGGAGGCTTTATGCTCTAGTGACAGTGACTATGAGACCACAAGCATGTCAAAGGCATGAAAAGTGAAGTGAAAGTGTTAGTTGCTCAGTCACGTCTGACTGTTTACGACACCACGGACTGCAGTCCGCCATGCTCCTCTGTCCCTAATGGAGTGGGTAGCCTTTCGCTTTTCCAGGGGATCTCCCCAACGGAGGGATCGAAACCAGGTCTCTTGCATTGCAGGCAGATTCCTTCCTCTCTGAGCCACCAGGGAAGTGTGCTTCAGGGACAGGGGATGTGAGACCACAAGCAGATCAGAGGCACAACCTCTGGGAAAAGAGCTCTAGCCTGGCAGCACTGGCAGGAAGTCATGGAAAGTGCTCCGATTTCTCAGGTGTCCACGGACTTTTTAGAAATAGCGTATGGAGCCCTGATCTAGAGTTGCTAGGATTTAGAACTATTCTAGTACTCTTGCCTGGAAAATCCCATGGACAGAGGAGCCCGGTAGGCTGCAGTCCATGGGGTCGCTGGGAATTGGACACAACTGAGCGACTTCACTTTGACTTTTCACTTTCATGCATTGGAGAAGGAAATGGCAACCCACTCCTGTGTTCTTGCCTGGAGAATCCCAGGGATGGAGCCTGGTGGGCTGCTGTCTCTGGGGTCGCACAGAGTCGGACACGACTGAAGCGACTTAGCAGCAGCAGCAGCAACCTCTCTAGCACTGGTCAGCCTATTTAAAAACAAAACTTGGCTCTCCTCTTCTTTATCACCACAAAGACTCTTTTAAGATTCTTTTGACAAGATATTTTTTACAAGAGACTAAAGAAGTATTTGACACTTTATTTTACAGCCATGGGTATCTACGATTCTATGCTAATAAAGGCCACAATTAATGAGCATTTGGAGGGTAAGAAAGAAGGGAGGGGAGGAGAGAGGAATAAGAAAGTGAGGGAGAGAGAGAAGAAATAATGTGATTTTTTTTAAGTTTCTGAAGTAACTTGGATAATGAATATGGTTTTGTGAGCCAAGTCAGTCTCCAAACATTGTAGTCTCTAAACATGTAGTTTAGACCTGTTCTTTTGAATGATATTCTAATGCTGTCATACCCTGACGGATGAGGCTGTCCTACTCCTCCTTGGCTTGAAAACTTGAGAGTCCTGCAGGGGACCGGTCAAATCATACACCTCAGAAAGACTTGTTGGATGGACGGTGGACTCCTAATACATGAACTAAAATCCAAAGCAGAATGTGGAGATGTTACAGAAGAAAATATTTTGGAAAAAACTGAGGCAGCCTTTAAGAAGCTATCTCAGAGAAATAAGATTTTTCTTTTCTAAAAACCATTTTAACCATCTCCTGTACCATGATTAAACTTACACACACACACGAACACAAGAAGAAAGACTGAGGTGATCAGCATGTTGAAAATTTGAATTTATCTTTAATATCCTCAATCTGAAGAAATAAAAGAATAAAGCAAATCAGCAAATCATTATCCACACAGTATTTATGGAAATTATTGGGAAATAAATCCCTTTACCAGGACTGATGACTGTTCTTTGTTTTAGTAAGCGCATCTGCTTTTTATCACTGTATAACAAATTACCACAAACTTCAGTTCACTTCAGTCACTCAGTTGTGTCCAACTCTTTGTGACCCCATGGTCTGCAGCACAGCAGGCCTCCCTGTCCATCACCAACTCCCAGAGTTTACTCAAACTCATGTACATCGAGGCAGTGATGCCATCCAACCATCTCATCCTCTGTTGTCCCCTTCTCCTCCTGCCTTCAATCTTTCCCAGCATCATGGTCTTTTCTAATGAGTCAGTTTTTTGCATCAGGTGGCCAAAGTATTGGAGCTTCAGCATCAGTCCTTCCAATGAAGATTCAGGACTGATTTCCTTTAGGATTGACTAGGTGGATCTCCTTGCAGTCCAAGGGACTCTCAAGAGTCTTCTTCAACACCACAGTTCAAAAGCATCAATTCTTCAGCACTCAGCTTTCTTTATGGTCCAACTCTCACATCCATACATGACTACTGGAAAAACTATAGCTTTGACTATTCAAACCTTTGTCAGCAAAGTAATGTCTCTGCTTTTTAATATGTTGTCTAGGTTTTTGATAGCTTTTCTTCTAGGAGCAAGAATCTTAATTTCATGGCTGTAGTCACCATCTGCAGTGATTTTGGAGCCCAAGAAAATAAAGTCTCTCACTGTTTCCATGGTTTCCCCATCTATTTGCTATAAAGTGATGGGACCAGATGCCATGATGTTAGTTTTCTGAATGTTGAGTTTTAAGTCAGCTTTTTCACCCTCCTCTTTCACTTTCATCAAGAGGCTCTTCAGTTCCTCTTCGCTTTCTGCCATAAGAGTGGTATCACCTGCATATCTGAGGTTAGTGATACTTCTCCCAGCAATCTTGATTCCAGCTTGAGCTTCATCCAGTCCAGCATTTCACATGATATACTCTGAATATAAGTTAAATAAGGAGGGTGACAACATACAGCCTTGATATACTCCTTTCCCAATTTGCAACCAGTCTGTTGTTCCACGGTTGGTTCTAACTGTTGCTTCTTGACCTGCATACAGATTTCTCAGGAGGCAGGTAAGATGGTCTGGTATTTCCATCTCTTTCAGAATTTTCCACAGTTTGTTGTGATCTACACAGTCGAAGGCTTTAGCGTAATCAATTAGTAGAAGTACGTGTTTTTCTGGAATTCTCTTGCTTTTATGATCCAGCGGACATCGGCAATTTGGTCTCTGGTTCCTCTGCCTTTTCTAAATTCAACTTGAACATCTGGAAGTTCTCAGTTCATGTACTGCTGAAGCCTATTTTGGAGAATTTTGAGCATTACTTTGCTAGTGTGTGAGATCAGTGCAATTGTGCAGAAGTTTGAACATTGTTTGACGTTGCTTTTCTTTGGGATTCCCTGGTGGCTCAGAGGTAAAGCCTCTGCCTGCAATGTGGGAGACCTGGGTTTGATCCCTGGGTCAGGAAGATCCCCTGGCAAAGGAAATGGCAACCCACTCCAGTACTCTTGCCTGAAAAATTCCATGGGCTACAATCCATGGGGTTGCAAAGAGTCGGACACGACTGAGCTTTCACTTTTCTTTGGAATTGGAATGAAAACTGACCTTTACCATAAAGTTTTCCACAAACTAAGCCGCTTCAAACAACACACACTGATTATCCCACAATTTTTGTGGATTAGGAGTCCAGACACAGTGTAACTGGGTCCCTTACTTAGGGACTCATGGGTGTTGGCCAGGGCTGTAGTTACATTTGAGGTTCAACGAGGGTAGAATCTGCTTCCAAGGTCATTAATAATGCTGACAGAATCCACTTCACTGGCTCTTAGCTGGAGGACACCCTCAGATCCTGAGGTCACCCACAGTTTTGAGTGGGGTTCCCCAATGTGGCCATTTGTTTCCTCAAAGGCAGTAAGAAAAGGAGAAACTCCAGCAAGACATATAATCATCTGTAACGTAATCAGGTAATACACACACATACACACACAGGTAATAACATATATCTGGTCAACCTTGCTGAATTTTTATCAGTAAAAAACAAGTCAAAGGCCTTGCTGCCTTCATGGAGAGGCAGCAAGAGTCTGACCCGAGGTCAGGTATCACAGGGACTATTTTCAGAGTCTGTTCGTCACAGTAAGCAATCATCTTGAAATGACACCCCCAAAATTACACAGGAATATTCTTAATGTTTTTCTGTGAAATTGTTAAAAAAGGGCAGTGTGACATAAAGAGTAAATGAACATCAATCTCACTGGGAAATTAGGGAAAAATATGCCTAGAACTGAACTTATGTGAATTACCTAGAAACAAAAGCCAAATAGAACCCCAAACAGCAAGTGTCACGTGTTTCTCCCATAATATTATGGACCTGGGTGCCATGAAACCTGCACTTTCCATTCATTTAGAACAAGAAGTTTGGACTAATTTTCTTCTACGTTCAAAGGGAGTCTTGCTTTTATTCTTAATTGTGTTTGATATTCTGTGTTCCCCCCAAAAGCAGCCTCCTCTGTGAGTTGGGTAAACGAGAGCTCATTTTGAAAGCACAATTACATCTAAGGCAGGGGGAAAGGTTACTTGTTCCAACTGCCTTATCTTCAGTGGAAATAAATGGCACACTTCTCCAAAGAGTGGTGGATTTTGAGTTATTCTAGCTGTGCTGACACCACGTTATCCGTTTCAATGGGATCACAAAATGGGGTTTACAGAAGATTGCCTGGGACACTTCTTTTACATCACAATGCAGAGAATGTCTTTTAAGAATTACCACTCTCTCTCTAATTTGTGGTTAGAATATCATGCTTTGATATCTTCAGAGCAATAGATAAACTAGCTTTTTAAAACAAGATCTTACTGAGGTAAAACACTATCATTGTTGTACCTCTTAGATAGCACTTAATCCTAGTGTTTCTTAACTAAATTTTATCTGTACCAGCTGACAGGTCTCTCTATTCTGGTTAATACACTTCTTTTTTTTCTTTACTATATATATTTTTACCTTTTAAAAAATTGAAGTATAGTTGATTTACAATGTTGTGTTAATTTCAGGTGTACAGGAAGATGACTCCATTATATAAATGAGTGTGTGTGTATATATATGTTTTTCAGACTATTTTCCATTATAGGTTGTTACAAGATGTTGACTATAGTTTCCTGTGCTATAGAGTTAAACGCTTGTTATCTATTTTGTATATAGTAGTATATATCATTTAATACAGTACTCCTGATTTACCCCTCTCCTCCTCTCTCTCCCCTCTGGTAACCGTCAGTTTGTTTTCTATGTTTGTAAGTTGAGTTTGTTTCTGTTTTATAAATAGATTCATCTGTATTATTTTTAGACTCCACATATAAGTGATATCAAAAGATATTGTTGGTCTCTGAGTTATTCATACTTCACTTAGTGTGATAATCTCTAGGCCCATCCATGTTGCTGCAAATGGCAATTCCGTTCCTTTTTATGGTTGAGTACGGCAGAAAGTGAAGAGGAACTAAAAAGCCTCTTGATGAAAGTGAAAGAGGAGAGTGAAACAGTTGGCTTAAAACCCAACATTCAGAAAACAAAGATCATGGCATTTGTTTCCATCACTTCATGGGAAATAGATGGGGAAACAGTGTCAGACTTTATTTTTTGGGGGGTCCAAAATCACTGCAGATGGTGACTGCAGCCATGAAATTAAAAGATGCTTACTCCTTGGAAGAAAGGTTATGACCAACCTAGATAGCATATTGAAAAAGCAGGGACATTACTTTGTCAACAAAGGTCCATCTAGTCAAGGCTATGGTTTTTCCTGTGGTCATGTATGGATGTGAGAGTTGGACTGTGAAGAAAGCTGAGCACCGAAGAATTGATGCTTTTGAACTGTGGTGTTGGAGAAGACTCTTGAGAGTCCCTTGGACTGCAAGGAGATCTAACTAGTCCATTCTAAAGGAGATCAGTCCTGGGTGTTCCTTGGAAGGACTGATGCTGAAGCTGAAACTCCAATACTTTGGCCACCTGATGCAAAGAGTTGACTCATTTGAAAGGACCCTGATGGTGGGAGGGATTGGGAGCAGGAGGAGAAGGGGATGACACAGGATGAGATGGCTGGATGGCATCACCGAATCGATGGACATGAGTCTGAGTGAACTCTGGGAGTTGGTGATGGACAAGGAGGCCTGGCGTGCTGTGATTCATGGGGTGGCAAAGAGTCGGACATGACTGAGCGACTGAACTGAACTGAATATTCCAGTATATATATGTGTGTGTGAGACATACACACACCATCTTTATCCATACATTTCTTGATGGACACTTAGGTTGCTTCCCTGTCTTAACAATTTATAAACAGAAAGCACATTTCAATGTTCTTTCTCCCAAACTAGGGAAGCCATATTTTGTAAACAATCCGAACTATATCTACTGATAGTTTGGGAGAATCAAAAGTCAGGATAAACCACAGTGGCTTGGTCCTTTTGACAAACTGAGACTAACCTGTTAGATACTGTTCATTAACAGGAATCTGAGCAAACTTGAGGGGATAGTGAAGGACAGGGAGACCTGGCGTGCTGCAGTCCATGGAGTCACAAAGAGTTGGACACAACTGAGCAAATGAACATCAACAACAACTGCATTAACTCTTCTTGGATCTGGTTTAGTAAAGTATTACTGCAGGAATATATGTGCTACCTCAGGGACAAGGAAGTAACTTCACTTCCAAAATGTAAGCATTCCCTCCTGCCTGGCTGGCTGGATTAATCATGTCAGTTGTTAGTTTCACATTTCATAAGAGGGTTTTCAACTCAAGACGCAAAGCTCCTTTTCTCCTCCTACACAGCAGTATATGCCATTGCTGTTGTGAAACTATCATTTACACATTGTTCAGACTTCTCATCCAAAAGGTCACAGACTTATACAGATGAGATGTTAATGCTTCCTTTATGCTGAGACCTTTCTAACGTACCTTACTTTTTATTTTAAAAGATCACTGCAGTACTAAGTGTGGCTTTGATAAATATCACACAGATTAGTCAATGTTCATTGACAACAATTCTAGATGGCAGAGGAAATAAAAATCTGTCATTATCACACGACACTGAAGAATTATACTTTTCTACAATTGATTAGCAAAAGAAGAAAGCTGTTTTGTTTCATTTGCAAAGCTGGGCAGCTTTCAAGGCCCTGTCGATAGGCCACTTCTTCCAGGAAGTATTCTCAAATCCCACCATTCAGAATCCTTCCTCCTTCTGTAATCTCATAATATTATTTTGGAACCACTACAACAGCATTCATTTCATGCTCATTCATATCATAGTTTGTTTTTAATGTCTTTTCCAAATGAGTCACAGGTCCAATTACAACAGCATTCAGCCGATATTGTGTGTGTGTGTGTGCATGGCAAATTGTAGAAACTCATTATTAAAACAAGAAACATTTCTCAGATTTTTTTTTTAAATCTTAGAATGTTGTATAGTATCCTGACAAATTATTTCCTTGATTATTACAGCAACTATGAATCTTGGAGTTAATCAGCTTTCCTCTCTATGTTTATTAGGGACTTGGTTTTCTTTTAGGTATCTCTCCAGAGTTTGATAGCATAGATTTTCTTTTTAAACTGAAGTATGCTGCTACTAAGCTGCTGCTGCTGCTGCTGCTGCTAAGTCGCTTCAGTCGTGTTCGACTCTGTGCGACCCCATAGACAGCAGCCCACTAGGCTCCTCTGTCCCTGGGATTCTCCAGGCAAGAACACTGGAGTGGGTTGCCATTTCCTTCTCCAATGCATGAAAGTGAGAAGTGAAAGGGAAGTCGCTCAGTCGTGTCTGACTCTTAGCAACCCCGTGGACTGCAGCCTACCAGGCTTCTCCGTCCATGGGATTTTCCAGGCAAGAGTACTGGAGCGGGGTGCCATTGCCTTCTCCAAAACTGAAGTATAGTTGATTTATAATAGTATATTAGTTTCAAATATACAGCATAGTAACTTAGTATGTTGCAGATTATATTGCATTATAGATTATTGTAAGATAATGGGTATAATTCCCTGTGCTATAGAGTATATCCTTGTTGCTTATCTATTTTATACACAGCAGTTTATACCTCTTAATCTCATACCCCTAATTTGTCTACCCACCCTTCTTTTTCCCCTTTGGCAACCACAAGTTTTTGTGTTTTGTTTTTTTTTTTCTCTAAATCTGTGAGTCTGTTTCTGTTTTGCATATACATTACTTTATGTATTTTTTTGGTTCCACATGTAAATGATATCATACAGTGTTTGTCTTTGACTTATTTCATTAATCATAATATTCTCTAGGTCCATCCATACTGCTGCAAATGGCAGAATTTCATTCTTTTTAATGGCTGAGTAACATGCCAGTGTGTGTGTGTATGTGTGTGTATACATACACAATGGCATAGCCACTGTAAATAATGCTGCTATGAACATTGGGGTATGTGTATCTTTTCAAATGTTTTCACTTTTCCCAGATATATACCAAAGGAGTGGAATTGCTGGATGACATGGTAGTTTTATTTATTTATTTATTTGGCTGCCCCATGAGGCATGTGGGATCTTAGTTTCCTGACCAGGGATCAAGCCTGTACCCCATGCATTGGAAGCACAGAGTCTTAATCATTGGACCACCAGGGACATTCCTATTTTTAGTTTTTTTACATACTTATCTTACTTTTGGCTTTACTATTTTCTTTACATTAAAAAATTTTAAACTCTTCTTTCAAAAAATTCAGTTAGTTATATTAACTCTTTACATTTATGTATTTTTGTGGCTATCTTAACTGTGGGATAACACAGAATGTTTAAACATAACCCAATAAACAAACACTCAGCAACTGATTACTGAACTGAATTGATTTTATGGTATTTACGAAATTCTTCTTATGTAGGAGTTACTCATTGGCTGTGTTAATTTCAGAAAAATGTTAATTAGTTAAAGATGCCAATCTTTGGGAAAAAATCAAACACCTTTATTACATTATGAATTTTTTTTCTCACAATAGTCCATTATTATCAGAATCACCCAGATAGCAGGTAGTCAGTTACAGTTCTACTATTGGTTTTTTATTCTATTTCTTACATTTAAAATGGAGGAGGATGGTTAAAAGATCTCTAAGACCTTCACTTCTCACACTGTGGGATTCTTAAATACCCTTGGCTCTTCACTTCTCTCTGCCTATGTTGACACAGCCTCAGAACATTGGGGAGGAGATTTAAAAGCTGATATAAATCTTTCAGGCCCTTGGTTTTCAGTGTTGGTTTAAATTTCTAGACTGATGATGAATTTAAAAAGAGCTCTTGGAGGATTTGACAGAGTGAGAATGTCTTTGTGGCCCACCCAGGAAAATCTCAGGATTTTTATGAAGCTTCACAGTCATGTGAGTATATAGATGGGGAAATCAATGAAAAAAAAAAAGTGAATCCACATTTAGGTAATAGAACATAAAACAGCTAAATGAAATTTCAAAGCTAATTTCTCTGTTAATGGTTAGTCATATATTTTGAAAGCCTAGAAAAACTATTGATGAGAAAGATAAGGCAAGATGGAGGGACTTCCCTGATGGTCCAGTGGTTAAGACTCTGTGCTTCCAATGCAGGGGACACAGGTTCAATCCCTGGTCAGGGAACTAAGATCTCATCTGCTATGCAGTACAGCCAAAACAATATATAAAATTATTTTTGAAAAAAGACAGATGGAGAAGAAACCATAAAAAGTGAACACTGGACAGTGGGAACAGGATGTGGGCTCATGGGATGAGAGTGAAGCTAAACCATTACTTCTTCCAGTGCCCCAGACTTTCTTGAACCTGCAAGGCATGCCCACACGTCTCTGGAGCACCAGACAGGAAGCCAACATTCCATGATGTTTAGGACCTACACTGTATGTGGCTTCTATCCACGTATCAGCTATGTTACCTTGGTGGTTTCCTAATCTATTCAGATTACTGTCTGGAACATGAAGATAATAACAGCACATCAACAAAATAAAACGTATTGCCTCAGAATAGGAAAGTCTCTTCATTGAGAACTTGTAATCCACCATGACAAGCATATTTTTTTTTCCATTTTTCAAGGTTGTTTCTATGAAATTTAATGTAATATATTTTTGTCATGGGCTTCCCTGGTGGCTCAGAGGTTAAAGCGTCTGCCTGCAATGCGGGAGACCTGAGTTCGATCCCTGGGTCGGGAAGATTCCCCTGGAGAAGGAAATGGCAACCCACTCCAGTATTCTTGCCTGGAGAATCCCATGGACAGAGGAGCCTGGTGGGCTACAGTCCATGGGGTCTCAAAGAGTCAGACACGACTAAGCGACTTCACTTACAGTCAAGGGCATATAACTATATACAAATTTGATAACATTTACTATCACTTTGCAGAGTGACTTAAAAAAAAAGAAACCCACAGATATTTTCAAAAGGGAACATATCTGGCAGAAGAGATCACTTTCTAACACCGCACACAAAGATAAACTCAAAATGGATTAAAGATCTAAATGTAAGACCAGAAACTATAAAACTCTTAGAGGAGAACATAGGCAAAACACTCTCCGACATAAACCACAGCAGGATCCTCTATGATCCACCTCCCAGAATTCTGGAAATAAAAGCAAAAATAAACAAATGGGATCTAATTAAAATTAAAAGCTTCTGCACAACAAAGGAAAACATAAGCAAACTGAAAAGACAGCCTTCCGAATGGGAGAAAATAATAGCAAATGAAGCAACTGACAAACAACTAATCTCAAAAATATACAAGCAACTCCTGCAGCTCAATTCCAGAAAAATAAACGACCCAATCAAAAAATGGGCCAAAGAACTAAATAGACATTTCTCCAAAGAAGACATACGGATGGCCAACAAACACATGAAAAGATGCTCAACATCACTCATTATTAGAGAAATGCAAATCAAAACCACAATGAGGTACCACTTCACACCAGTCAGAATGTCTGCGATCCAAAAATCTGCAAGCAATAAATGCTGGAGAGGATGTGGAGAGAAGGGAACCCTCCTACACTGTTGGTGGGAATGCAAACTAGTATAGCCACTATGGAGAACAGTGTGGAGATTCCTTAAAAAATTGCAAATAGAAATGCCTTATGACCCAGCAATCCCACTGTTGGGCATACACACAGAGGAAACCAGAATTGAAAGAGACACATGTACCCCAATGTTCATTGCAGCACTGTTTATAATAGCCAGGACATGGAAACAACCTAGATGTCCATCAGTAGATGAATGGATAAGAAAGCTGTGGTACATATACACAATGGAGTATTACTCAGCCATTAAAAAGAATACATTTGAATCAGTTCTGATGAGATGGATGAAACTGGAGCCGATTATACAGAGTGAAGTGAGCCAGAAAGAAAACACCAATACAGTATACTAACACATATATATGGAATTTAGGAAGATGGCAATGATGACCCTGTATGCAGGACAGCAAAAAAGACACAGATGTGTATGGCGGACTTTTGGACTCAGAGGGAGAGGGAGAGGATGTGATGATTTGGGAGAATGGCATTGAAACATGTATAGTATCATGTAAGAATCGAAATGCCAGTCTGTGTCTGATGCAGGATGTGACACGCTTGGGGCTGACGCGCGGAGATGACCCAGAGAGATGTTGTGGGGAGGGGGGCGGGAGGGGGGCTCATGTTTGGGAACGCATGTACACCCGTGGTGGATTCATGTCAATCTATGCCAAAACCAATACAGAATTGTAAAGTAAAAATTAAAAATAAATAAATAAAATTGAATTAAAAAAAAAAAAAAGAAAGAAAATGAGGTGTCTGCCAGTCAGGTGTTTGTAAGTTCCAAAGCTGCAAATTCAGCCACAAAACTGCTAGTAGTTTATGCAGAATCCTGATCATTTCTGCCTCTGATACTTGCTTTCACAACTTCAGCATTTTGGGCAAGTTTTTTTTTTGGTCTCCTTTATAACTGCCAATAAGTCAGTTTTCCTCTACACACTATATATGAAAGAACTATTGAATTGGAGCTTATGTTGGAAATTCTTAGTAGGAGGCATTTCTGAGTGTATAAGAAACTAAGACAAACATAGGATTTAATACTGTTCGTTCCCAATTTTGTGATTTTTATAAATCTTCTCACTTTCCAGGTGGTGTAGATTTTTAGGATTATCACTATTTGGTAAATAATACTGTATCCTAAGCCTTCCATATGTTGGGTGGTTTCTGCTCACAGTAATTTTGCAGGTTAGTAACAACAATTCTCCTCCATCACACATAGAAAACAATTACAAGAAAGTTATGAACTTTCTCAAGTTTGTAAAGGCCAGGTTCACAGAGAATAATTTATCAAGTAAGACTTCCTAGGTGGCACCAGTGGTAAGAAACCAGTGCCAAGGCAGGAGACAGAAGAGATGTGGGTTTGACCAACCGAGGTCAAGAAGATCCATCCCCTGGAGGAAGGCATAGCAACCCACTCCAGAATTCCTGCCTGGAGAATCCCATGGACTGAGGAGCCTGGTGCGCTACAGTCTGCAGGGTCACACAGAGCCAGATGCAACTGAAGAGACTTAACACATATGCACAAGACTGAGAGTGGTACGGGTCTAGGGCATGAAGTCCACTTTAGTCAAGACAGGCTTGAAAATATGAGCAGGGAAAAGAATATTCTGCAAGGGAGAGGTATTAAACACATTTAACATTCATCACAAATTATTACATGTACCTATTTACACTCAGACATACCTCCTATATTAGAGGATATAAAATTGGGAGTCTGTTTTAGCTTTGGTAATGGGAAGGTCTAATCTTTTCTGGCCATGACCGCTCAATGCTGAGGTTACACCAGCACAGATTTTGGTCTTCACTCTCTAGGGACTACTGTTCAATAAATCTTGGCTGGGGAATGACTATGCATATTTTACAAACATTCCTTGGATGAAGCTGGTGTGTAGTTGTAGTTGAAAAGCAAATGCTTCAAGATATTTAATATTCGATGATAATTGAACCCCTGACCACTTCATCAGTAGTGCCTGATCTAAGAGGCTACAAAGAAAAACATCATGTTTAATTAACAGCCTTTCTCCTTGCATGACTTCATAAAGACACACACACATACACACGTGTGCCTTCAGTGACTGGAGCATTGGAAGACATCTTGTTTTTAACCACCATTTAAAACAATCATTTAGGGAATGTGTCATGGATTAGATCTAGGAACAGAAAAAAAGTGATACTGGTAGAAAAACCGAGTGAGATCCAAATAAAGTATGAAGTTTAGTTAATATAGTAAGCCCTGTACATACAAACCTTCAAGCTGAGGACTTTTAAAGATGTGAAGGTGCCCATGGATGCCAGCTGCAGTGCTATATTACTGTACTTTTCAAGGTACTGTACAGCACGATTAAAGATGTTTATTCTCTGAGTTTGGTTTTTATATTTTTGTGAAAAGCATTATAAACCTATTATAGTACAGTAGAGTCCTTTATAGCTGACTGTGTTAGTTGGGTACCTAGGCTAATTTTGTTGGACAAATTGGCCTTAATGAACACGTTCTCAGTATATATAGGGGGCTTCCTATAGTATTATACTGATGTTAATTTCCTAGCTTTAACAAATTACTGTCTTTATGCAAACTTCCAACCTTTGGGGAAGCTAGGTGAAGAGTGGATGGGAACTCTGTACTTTCTCTGCAACTTTGATGCCAACCTAAGATCACTCTAAAATAAAAAGTAAAGTTTTCAAAACATCATCAAATCCAGATATAAAATGGAAGTGTCACTTCCATTTTCCAGGTTATGAAGCAGATCCTAAGGTAGCCCATAGCTTTTAAGTTTCTCTCTTCCATAACCGTAGCTGTAAGTGATAATTGGGAAGGCAGAGAGAAGGTAGGAAGTGAAAGGTCAGGAGGGGCAAAGAGATCAAGAGAACACTGAGGAGAAGCAGAATCCAGGACAACCCAGCCCAGGGAAGGTGCTGGAGGCTGCAAAAAGCTTCTCTGAATCACAGAGATTACACTGATCCTTTGAGAAATTTCTCTCTGCTGCTGTACAGGATCAAATGGTTGAATGCTTTTGGCATTTAGCAAAAGCTATGGGGGCAGGGCCCTGGTAGGATATGGGGAAGCAAGTTCTAAAGGGTTACTGAAAAGAAGATACTAAATGAATAAAATAGGGAGTTAATGTTGATGCAAATTATCTTCAGAAATGAAGATGGGCTCATCACAGAGCACTGTAAAAGGAGAACTGGGCAGGAGGGAAAATGAAGACTCTCAGGAACAAAAGAACAGATGATTGAGACCTTTGGTGTCTATGTTCTACAGGTTGCTCCTGATCGGAGGTGAAGTGTGGAATGGCTGGTACAGCCAGATAGTTTCTCCAAAGTTGCATATTTCATCGATGACCCCTTCTTAAGTGAAATAAACTTACGTTACTATACACAGGGTCCAAATTAAGTAGCCTGTGACCTTTGGTTTTCCCAAAGGATTCCTGCCTTTGGGAGACTTCTTTGTTCCCTCTCCAGACTTTCCCCTCTGTGAGCTTCTCTTCTGATGTACCTTTCAAAATAAACCAGCACAGGAAGGATATCGAGGTGTTTGAGCAATCCCGTTTCCATCCAAACAAGTTCAGGCAGTTGAAGGCTACACGCCCAGGTTTGGGGGTGTGCGTGACAATGGTGTCCCGGGATCACTCATTTTATCAAGTTGGGGCAGATAAGTACACAGGGGTACGACATGCGTTACAACATGTTGGGAGCTTATGAACCATCTAATTACCCACTGCAGGATGCAGTTGACAGCCAAGTCCCAGAACTTATAAAAGAGGACAAAGACAAAGAAATGAATGAAATATAACTCCTGTATAAAGTTGATTACAAGAGGTTGATAAGAGGAGAGATGTGTGGGGCGGGGGGGACCTTTCACGTAAGTAGTTTGGAATGTGATTATATAAACTGGAACAAGAGTAAAACCCACAGGCTTTCGCATTTGACAGAAATGAGAGTTTAGGAAAAAGAAAAGTTAGTGTATCTTTCCTATTTATATTTCCCTTTCCTGTTTATATTTCCCTGAATAGCTACTGTTCAGATAGCTATTATTTGGTAGTCCTGTATTGGGTGGGAAAAAAAAAATCCTGTATTTGTTTTTCTTAAGGGAGGTAATTATGTGCCTCTTTTTTTAACTGCAAAAAGTCAAAACTTTTTTCTCTTTTTGATGGTTTCTACCTGGAAGGTGAGTCTCAGGTCAGAGTATCTTTGTGACCCGTATTTGGGTTTGGGATTAGAATCAGAGGGATCTCTCAAAACTGTAGTTCCGAGCCATGTGTTTGTTTATTCTTATTGTTTATTGTTTACTCTTATTGATCTCAAGTACACAATAAGCTGCTGAGCTAACTTACATTTCATTTTGCACTTGGGTACTAAAATTGTTCATTCTGAGTTTTCTTCATTGAAGAGGTGGTCTGTTGGCAGTAGTTATGAGGCTGGAATCGGAGGCTAGATGGCCTGGGATTGACTGTTAGCCCTGCTACTCAATAGCTGTGTGTGATCTCAGTTTATAACTGTTTACACTTAGGTTTCTTCTCTGCAAAAGGGGGAATGACAGTACTTATCTCATAGGACTGAAGGGACTAAATGAGTTCAGAGATGTAGACTGTCTGGTACTTTCCCTGACACATAGTATACAAGGACTGGCTATTATCATCATTATCATTCATTGTGTGCTCAGGCACTAAGTGATCTCTGACTCTTTGCGATTCTAGGGACTGCAGTCCACCAGGCTCTTCTGTCTATGGGATTCTCCAGGCAAGAACATTGGAGTGGGTTGCCATTTTCTTCTCCAGGGGAATCTTTCTGACCTGGGGATCAAATCTGAGTCTCCTGCTTGGCAGCAGATTCTTTACCTCTGCATCAGCTGGGAAGCCCTATCATTCATTCATTCACCTGGGAAGCCCTATCATTCATTCGTTCACCTGGGAAGCCCTACAGTCATCCATTGTAGCAGGGGCAAATCCCTTACTTTCCCCCAGCTTTGAAATGGTACTTTAGAGGGGGAGTGGAGGAGCACTAAGAGAGACTAAGCTAAATCCTCCTCTTCACACACAAAACACCCAAGGAAAACTGTAGGAGGTGAGTGTGCAGAAATGAAGGTAAAAATTTGGCTTGGTGTCTTAAAATGAAATTTCTCCAGAGCTCAACACAGTCATCAGTTTGATTCTTGGATTTCTCATCCTGTTTGTGTGTGTCCTAGATTCGGAATCATAAAGTGGGCCAGAGTTTTCAACACTTCTTAGATTACAGCTATTAAATCACTCTTTTGAATCGTACACTGCTCAAAATATGGTTGTACTTAGCACATGGTCATGGTTTTTTGCCTTAAACAGCGTGCCAAAATTCATTAGACTAATCTTTCTTCTAAATGACCCTCAACATTACTATTTCTTACACAGTGAATTTCAGAGCTTGCTATTGATTTTCAAATCACTTTGAGAGGCACTGGTATCCAAGTTAATGGTGGTCTTACTGCTCTCTTTTGTGTAGTTAGAGCTGGCTGTCAATCATCACCTCATGATGGGGGGGTGGAGTGGAAATGAGAAGTTACCTATCTTCTCTAGACTTTGAGATTTTATAAGGTAGTAAGATAATTAAAAAAAAAAAGGATTGATATCAAGTTGCCAAATTTATTTTTGAAGAAAAACAAACATAATTACCATCTACTGTCACTGTTCATAAAAAAGAACTCTTTAATACTTTGATAATATAGTTATATATAGTATAAGTGATATTTGCACATATACACATTTTCAGAAGGAGCCTGTCAAGTGGAATATGAGAAGGAAAATGTCTATTTTTCAATAAATTTCAACATTTTTTTCTCAGTTAGGATTTAAGAACCATTCCTATTTGTCTCTATTACCCAGAGCCATTTTTAGAATTTAAAAGGTACTTAATATTTGTTGAATAAATTAATGACTATACACAGTCATCCTTTCTTTCAATTTTTCATTATAGACTATCTCTAATAAAACATCATCAGAGTCCAAACAGTACTGGAAACTTCTAATCTATTAAAATAGACTTCGGAGTTTGCCACAAATTATGTGGAAAAAGACTAGAGGGCAATATAATTGTATATTTAAAAGTCCACAAAAATGATAGTAAGATTTTTGAAAAGGTTGCTAAATATTTTTATAATTAAAAAATGTAATTTAAAAAGATATTCTAGCCAGTGTACTTCAAACTGTGTTTTGCAGTGCGTTATGAGAATCGATTCCTAATGAGTCACAATCCCCTTTAAAATATGAGATAGAGGAGCAGAGAATAGAATAGAAATATCACTGTGTATCACATAGGTGATGTTTTGTGTTATAAAAATCATTCTACTATTTCTGGAATTAAATAAATACACATGAAGATATCAATGAACACAGTGTGGACTGCGGGTCTCAGTGGCAAAAAGCTTGTGATCCACTGACATAGTCCTCTTTCTTGCCTCTAGTCAAACACAAAGCCAAGTGCAATAGTTCTTACTTCATTGCTTTCTTGGAAAGAGTGCCTCAAATCTTCCTTGAGGTAGTAATGCATACTAAATAATCAAACTAGAGTGTAACTTTGCTACATGTTTCGTCAATTGTTTTGAGGGGATCAGTTAAAGAGTAGAATAGCAAATATTGTGGTATGTGTGCGCTCAGTCATTTCTGACTCCTTGTGACCCCATGGACTGTAGGCTGCCAGGCTCCTCTGTCCACGGCATTGTCAAGCAAGAATACGGGAGTGGGTTGCCATTTCCTTCTCCAGGGGATTTTCCCAGGAGGATTGTTTGAAAGAGATGAGAAAGAGAAGATAAAAGGCACTGAAAATGTTGAACTTTACCTGAATCTTGTGCTCTTGGGAAATAATGATTAAGAGATCTCGCCAGTCTTTTGTGTTCTGGCCAACAACTAACCGGAAAGAACCAGTCTTTGTACACACTGAGATAAGACCTGTGGCCACCCTTCCTCACGATCCCCATAAGACTTGTAGATGAATCCCCTGTTTATCTGTATAACCCCAGACCCCTTTGCTTTGCTTCAGCATCTTCATCATTAATAGTATTGCAGTATCATTTGCAATATTATGAATAGGATGATCTCTTTAATTGTCTGATGCATCTTGTCTTGACAGTTTGGTATCATAACTTGAACAGATTGGCTCTTGCATTCAACTCCTTATTTACTCCAGACAAGTAATGAGGCCTCTTAGGGACCACTCTAGAGCTCCATTCCTAGTCCAGGGGTTCAGTGATGAGTCTAACTGGTTCTAACTGGTCCTGTAATGTCAACTCTTGTTCACTGATAGCATGGCAAGGGTTTGATTGGCATTCCTGTTGAGTATTCACTTGTTTTCTGGCGAACTTCTTTGGGCTTTGTGGCCTGACCATTTGGTGATCTCTATAAGTGGATTAATGATTTGTGGAGATCTTGTCTCTCTTGGGTGAAGATGACAGAGAGTTTGGCTTGTTACTCTTGTCCTGTTTGTCTATTTTAAGGTCAAATCTATGAAGATTCATATCCACTGGGAAGGGAACAGGTTTTTGATAGGGACCAGTAACTTTTGTAGTTCTGTGTTTACTCTTCACCCATAGCTTAAATTTTAAAATTGAAGCTAAACTCTGTCTGCATTTCTGTGTGTCTGTAATTCAGAAAGGACTTTACCTCTCACTGTATGAGCAACCAACATTTTCCTACCTAGGAAAGAATTACCAGATTAGATTGTAAAATCTCTTATAGGAGCTGGATTTTACTTGGCTTAGAGATAAAATATCATTTGTATAAACTGAATATTTCTAAAATTCCCAGAAATTAAGGAAATTGATACTAAATTGAGTTATTTACTCAAAACTGAATTGATATGAAGCTGAATTACTAGATATCTAAATCCAATGGGGGGAAAAATGGAAAAAATGGGGAAAAAGTAAGACAGACTATTGAAATGATGATCAATAAACATAATTTTGAGGTTATTTACATTTTCTCTTTTATTTTTATGTATTAAGTTGGCCAAAAAGTTCGTTTGGGTTTTTCTGTAAGACAGTACAGAAAAATCAGAATAAACTTTTTGGCCAACTCAATATTAGAGTGAGGCTAGACATTTTTGGGTCTGTTAACAAATGCATTCCTTTTTGCCATTTTGCAATGTTGTACATAAGGGATATGAATGGCTACTAAAAGTTGTGAAAATGTGTTCAAGTGTGAGTTCTGCTAGTCTGCTATAAAATGCTGGTGTATAACAGACAGTTCACAATCACTCATCTCCCTTCTTCCTCTGGAAAATTAAAGTAACTGTGGTTAAATTTATAATGATGTATGTGAATGCATTGGAGAAGGAAATGGCAACCCACTTCATTGTTCTTGCCTGGAGAATCCCAGGGACAGAAGAGCCTGGTGGGCTGCCGTCTATGGGGTCGCACAGAGTTGGACATGACTGAAGCGACTTAGCAGCAGCAGCAGCATGTGAATAAGACTCTATGAGGATTAATAGTGGCAGAGAGGTACAACTTTGGAAGCAAGATTTGCAGGATATGTTTTTGTTAACAAAAAAAATAGCTTAATCCTAAAATCAAATGGCTAGTTGCTAATGTGTAGGACAGAATCCAAGTGGATTCAGAGAGTTGTAGAGGCTTCTGGAAAGAGAGTCAAAGCTGTAGTCAAACCTGGCTAAAGCTTGAGGAGTTCATTTATAAGATTTTTCAAAATGACATTCAGTATCAAACACTATATGGACGCAAAGTAGAACTATTTTCTCTCCATTAAAAAGACAAACTTTTATGGGATTTCTGGTCCAGTTTTAATAAAGCTGTGAATGTTTTGCTTCTCCTTCTGAGTAATCTGCCTAGAAGGCAAAGATTTTGTGTCTTAGGACAATTTCCTGTATTTTATGTTGACTTTACTATCTTCTTGATTATCTAAGAAAACAAAATCTTTTTACTTTTGAAAAAGTTAAGATTCTTTACAATCACATTACCATCTGTGTTTACTTTTAAAATCTTCTACTGTCCCTTTAGTTAAGCAGGTAGTGAAGTACTGTTTCAAATAACCCTTGGTCTTATCTTAATCAGGTGTTTAAATCTGCTGACTTTTGGTATTTTTCCTTCCCGAAACTGAGTCCTATGTGATATCTTTTGCATCTAAAACTGTCTTTGATATTTCCCAAAGAGTTTCTGGAAATCATAAGAATGTGTTATTTCACCTTGTAAAAAGGGAGATACTAAAAACAATTAGGTTTATTTGATATGTTACTTTTAATGAGTTGCATGGGAACCACTGTCAAATTAGAAGCGATGCTTAGTCTTCCCTAGGATAAATCTATTAGGGTAAAACATCATTACTATAAGTATTTCAGAAACTGTGTGCTGTACAGGAAATTCCTAGAGGATCATCAATACCTTTCCTACCCCTAATATGTTTCTTTTTGAGCCCTGGTACTGCCTTGCCTAATATTAAGGCAACAACAGCATACCGTCATCATGGTTTGTTAGTTTTAAAATGTTAACTCAGTACCATATGTCCCAGAAATTCCATTCCTGGGTATACACCCAAGAGAAATTAAAATAGATGTTATATATAAATGTATATGCAAATATTTATAGTAGCCTTATTTGTGAATAAGGCTACTTTCTACTGTGGTAGAAAGAAATAAAGTATATCTATGCATTGGAATACCATTTAGCAATAAAAAGAAATGGAGTATTGATATATGCTACAACATGAATGCGCCTTGAAAACATGCTAAGTAAAACAAACCAGTCACAAAAGGCCACGTATTCTCTGTAACCATTTATATGAGATGTTCAGAAAAGGCAAATCTATAGACAAAAAAGTAAATATATATTATACATGTATATATATGAAAAATCTATAGACAAAAAGCATCCGTGATGGCTCAGCAGGTAAAGAATCTGACTGTAATGCAGGAGACCTAGGTCCAATCCCTGGGTCAGGAAGATTCCCTGGAGAAGGGAATGGCTACTCACTTCAGTATTCTTGACTGTAAAGTTTCATGGACAGAGGAGCCTGGTGGGCTACAGTCCAAAAGATCACAAAGGGTTGGACACAACTGAGCAACTAAGCACATATAGACAAAAAGTGGTTGCCAAGGCCTGAGGGAATTGTGGGTAATAGAAAATGGCTACTAATAGGTATAGGGTTTCTTTTGGGGGATGATGACAATGTTTTAATATTGATTGCTGTGATAACTTCACAAGACAATATAAGCCAATTGTTTACTTTAAATGAGTTAATTGTATGGTATGTGTGCTCCGATGTGTCCGATTGTATGGTATGTGAATTATAATCAAAATAAAGTTGCTATTTTAAAAATAAATTAAATGCTAACTCGGTCACAGCTTTACTTCTTTAATTTGAAAGTCACATCTTCTAAACCAGTGATTTTCTGATGGGGATTCTTATAATGAACCCTCAGCAGATCTTTTGCTTTTGAAAACTAACAGTAATAAGTTAACCACAGTCATTTTAAGTCTTCTGTCATCTAAAGATAAATTTTACTTTACTTTGCTGCCTTCCTGAAAGCTCTTGCAAATCAGCTACAGGCCAGAGTATTTTGTCTTAAACAAAAGATTGTCTCTGAGCCCCAGGGATAAAGGCTATGCCAGGTTCTTTTGATTTAGGACAAAGCCTTCTGATAACATCACTTAAACAACTTTGAGTCTAGTGGACTGAGGCAGGATTTCCAGAACCCTAGTGGAAAAGTAGATGTGCTTATGAGACCACTAAGCCATGATGGAGCAGAATAAGAATTACTTAGAATTGAATGATTGGATAAGGGAATGACTGGGGATTCTGGAATACTGTTGATGTTTTAATGGTCTATTTTCTGGGTATAGGGAACCTCTTTCTCTTAAGCCATCTGTAACTCATAACAATTCAATGGCATATGATTTTATAAAAAGAAAACATTTGTAAAGGTGTTTTCTTTCTGTCTGACTGCTTCAGAATTCAGAAACTCTTTTTAAGTACTTTGATTTTCATGATGATATAGTTACTTGCACAGGTTCAATACGATTCTGTCTTACTTGTTATCAGAACATATTGGAAACATTAGATATGCAACCATGTTCTTGCCTGGAAAGTTTATTTAAGAATTTATTTAATCAGATATGACCAGGCACTGTTAAGGAACCAAGGTTGATTTCATGGAGCCTTGTTTACAAAGCCCTCTTGGGAAAATTGGCCTGATTCCTGGCTTACAGTGGTCCCTGCTTTACAGGTGAGTGTGTAAAGTCATTTCCTGGCAGGACCAGAAAACGGGATATTTTGGGGAACTCCAGAAGAGAATTCACCCAAATGTATAAATACTACAAGTGGATTCAGTTGGTGAGGTCTTAGTTTAGCTTACTGACCTCAAAGAGGCTTGTAAAAATCCAATCTAAGATTCCTTATGAAACCTTCAGAAAAGCAAACATAGGAAGACCTATACAGTATATTTTCATTCTTGCTGCTGCTGCTAAGTCGCTTCAGTCGTGTCCGACTCTGTGCGACCCCATAGACTGCAGCCTACCAGGCTCTCCCACCCCTGGGATTCTCCAGGCAAGAATACTGGAGTGGGGTGCCATTTCCTTCTCCAATCATTCTTGCTACACTTATGTAAAGAACTAAGCCAAATCAGATGATATCAGCCATACTTTGTGATCAAGAACCATCTTTCTTTGAGAGTATCTTTGATCTTTTGAGCGGTGACAATGGCAATAAATTTGGTTTCAGTAGAAAACTATAACACATCCTTCCAGTTTATCAGATTGTAGGCATGTTTGTTATCACTGAGCTATTTGGCATCTTTTTATAAACTGCAGATAATTGAAGGGTATACAAACTCTGACTTGTCTGGAGACATTGCAATGACTTCTTCCTCATCTGTAGAGGAACCAGTTTTGGTGTCTGCCTGTAAATTGGTCTGGGTCTGCTATTTTGACTACATTATCAGTCTTTACAGAATTTTCGTATCTTCCAGTTTCCTTCAGTATCCAGCTATAACCTTTCTTTCTTTCCCTGACTCAGCATCACTGAGAACTAAAACTTGATTGCTCAAATTCCTATTGGGATTATAAGCTACCTGGCAGTGAGCCCTCTTCTCCAAGATCTGAAGACTCTTGAGAGCTGAAGTTCAAAATTTAAAGTTCAATTTGATATTGACTTTGAAGAACTCACCACTGCAGCAGATCATGTATAAGCTAGATTCATCCTAAGACAAGTCACTGCCTGGGCCACTAACCAAGTCTTATGAAAGTTCAGGTCATTCATTCTCTTATATAAGAAACAGCCATGACTAGAAATCACCAGGAGCATGGACATATTGTTAATATCTAAGAAACCTATTAAACTGAAACATTTTTCTTCACCAACCTCCTGGAAACCACTGGACTGGCACCCTCAGAGTTCAACTAGTGTCTTAAAGATAATCTTTAATCTCTTTAATATAATCTTTGATGTTTACATGTCTTTTTCATTTCCAGTATCTCACTTTTAAGGAGCCCTATTTTTAGGACTCTGAAACAACTGACTTCTGCCACCACCCCTAAACAAGTGGTTTACACATTTTATAGGGATGATGCCAACAAGAAATTCTTGAGAGACTATGCAAGAGGTTTAAGATGTTCAGTTCAGAGTTGTTCGGGGTTAAAAGACATTCATTCATCTTGAACAAAAGGAGGAACTGACAATATTGTAAGTTAACAAACTGTGCTCCTGGAAAACAGTAGTACGTAAGAATCCCCACAACAAACCTTTCATTCTTCAGTATCAATAAGACTCCATATCCCTTTCCTTTCCTTTGAGACATTCCTCATTAACTGCAATGGCCTGAATGAAGTCATTGCCTTAATTTTGCATACTGATTCTGAGAGGGCAAATTTAAACTCTAAATGTAAACTCTTAAATTTAGTTTTTGCTTCAGTTCATCACATAGAAACAACTGGTTTATATAACTTCTGGCTGGTTTGGTCTTAACTAAGATTCAATATTTAGACTTGGGATAAGGAACTTCTAAAAATAAATACAAAGAGGTCACTTCTACTGAGCCTCAAAGCTCCCATGTAATGTCTAATGTCATTATCAATCACACCTTTCCTTGGAGGGATCCTGCTAACAAGTCAAATATAAAGATGGCAAATTTACGTTTTCTTATAAGTTTTATGTATCTTATAGAAAGAGTTGGCACAATATGAAAAAAAATCAAAGTATCTTTTGAATGTGAGGATCCAATAAACTTGACTGCCTGGCACTGCTAATGAGACGCAGGCCCTTCAAAGTCCCATAGAACAAAGCCATGCAATATACTGCAGTATATTAGTCAGTTTTGCTGCTATAATAAATAGCATAAACTGGATAGCATAAGCAGCACAGAGTCCTGGAGGCTAAGTCCAAGATGACGGTGCCAGTGGATTTGGTATTTGAGGAGAGCCCTCTTCCTAGATGGCAGATGGCTATCTTCCACAGCCTTGTCTAACTCAAAGAAACTGTGAGCCAAAGAAACTGTAGGGCCACCCAAGACGGACAGGTCAAGGTAGAGAGTTATGACAAAACGTGGTCCACTGGAGAAGGGAATGGCAAAACATTTCAGTATTCTTGCCTTGAGAACCCCATGAACAGTATGAAAAGGCAAAAAGATAGGACACTGAAAGATAAACTCCACAGGTCATTAGATGCCCAATATGCTACTGGAGATCAGTGGAGAAATAACTCCAGAAAGAATGAAGAGACAGAGCCAAAGCAAAAACAATACCCAGTTGTGGATGTGACTGGTGATGGAAGTAAAGTCTAATGCTGTGAAGAGCAATATTGCATAGGAACCTGGAATGTTAGTTCATGAATCAAGGTAAACTGGAAGTGATCAAACAGGAGATGGCAAGAGTGAACATTGACGTTTTAGGAATCAGTGAACTAAAATGGACTGAAATGGCTGAATTTAACTCAGTTGACCATTATATCTACTACTGTGGGCAGAAGTCCCTTAGAAGAAATGGAGTAGTCATCATAGCCAACAAAAGAGTCTGAAATGCAGTACTTGGATGCAATCTTATAAATGACAGAATGATCTCTGTTCACTTCCAAGGCAAACCATTCAATATCACAGTAATCCAAGTCTACGCCCCTAGCAGTAATGCTGAAGAAGCTGAAGTTGAATGGTTCTATGAAGACCTACAAGATCTTCTAGAACTAACACCCAAAAAAGGTATCCTTTTCATTATAGGTGACTGGAATACAAAAGCAGGAAGTCAAGAAATACCTGGAGTAACAGGCAAATTTGGCCTTGGAGTACAAAATGAAGCAGGGCAAAGGCTAACAGAGTTCTGCCAAGAGAACACATGGGTCATAGCAAACACCCTCTTCCAACAACACAAGAGAAGACTCTACACATGGACATCACCAGATGGTCAATATCGAAACCAGATTGATTATATTCTTTGCAGGCAAAGATGGAGAAGCTCTATACAGTCAGCAAAAACAAGACAGGAAGCTGACTGTGGCTTAGATCATGAACTCCTTATTGCCAAATTCAGACTTAAAGAAAGTAGGGAAAACCACTAGACTATTCAGATTTGACCTAAATCAAATCCCTTAAGATTATACAATGGAAATGAGAAATAGATTCAAGGGATTAGATCTGATAGACAGAGTGCCTGAAGAACTATGGATGGAAGTTCATGACATTATACAGAAGGCAGTGATCAGGACCATCCCCAAGAATAAGAAATGCAAAAAGGCAAAATGATTGTCTGAGGATGCCTTACAAATAGCTGTGAAAAGAAGAAAAGCGAAAGGCAAAGAAGAAAAGGAAAGACATACCCATTTGAATGCAGAGTTTCAAAGAACAGCAAGGAGAGATAAGAAAGCTTCCCCTGTGATCAATGCAAAGAAATAGAGAAAAACAATAGAATGTGAAAGACTGGATGGAGATCTCTTCAGGAAAATTAAAGACACTAAGGGAACATTTCATGAAAAGATGGGCTCAATAAAGGACAGAAATGGTATGGACCTAACAGAAGCAGAAGACATTAAGAAGAGGTGGCAAGAATACACAGAAGAACTATACCAAAAAGATCTTCATGACCCAGATGATCACGATGGTGTGATCACTCACCTAGGGCCAGACATCCTGGATTGGGAAGTCAATGGGCCTCAGGAAGTATCACTAGAAACAAAACTAGTGGAGGTGATGGAATTCTGGCTGAGCTATTTCAAATCCTGAAATATGATGCTTTGAAAGTGCTGCACTCAATATGTCAGCAAATTTGGAAAACTCAGCACTGGCCACAGGACTGGAAAAGGTCAGTTTTAATTGCAATCCCAAAGAAAGGCAATGCCAAAGAATGCTCAAACTACTGCACAACTGCACTCATCTCATATGCTAGCAAAGTAATGCTCAAAATTCTCCAAGCCAGGCTTCAACAGTATGTGAACTGTGAACTTCTAGATGTTCAAGCTGATTTAGAAAAGGCAGAGGACAGAAATCAAATTGCCAACATCTGCTGGATCATCAGAAAAGCAACAGAGTTCCAGAAAAACATCTACTTCTGCTTTATTGACTATGCCAAAGCCTTTGACTGTGTGGATCACAACAAACTGTGGAAAATTCTTAAAGAGATGGGACAACCTGACTTGCCTCCTGAGAAATCTGTATGCAGGTCAGGAAGCAACAGTTAGAACTGGACATGGAACAACAGACTGGTTCCAAATAGGAAAAGGAGTATGTCAAGGCTGTATACTGTCACCCTGCTTATTTAACTTTTATGCAGAGTATATCATGTGAAATGCTGCTCTGGATGAAGCACAAGCTGGAATCAAGACTGCCAGGAGAAATATCAATAACCTCAGATATGCAGATGACACCACCCTTATGGCAGAAAGTGAAGAGGAACTAAAGAGCCTCTTGATGAAAGTGAAAGAGGAGAGTGAAAAAGTTGGCTTAAAGCTCAATATTCAGAAAACGAAGATCATGGCATCCGGTCCCATCACTTCATGGCAAATAGCTGGGGAAGAAATGGAAATAGTGACAGACTTTATTTTGAGGGGCTCCAAAATCACTGCAGATGGTGACTGCAGCCATGAAATTAAAAGACGTTTGCTCCTTCAGAGAAAAGTTATGACCAACCTAGACAGCTGACCCAGAGGGATGGGATGGGGAGGGAGGTGGGAGGCGGGTTCAGGATGGGGAACACATGTAAACCTATGGCTGATTCATGTCAATGTTTCGCAAAAACCACTACAATATTATAAAGTAATTAGCCTCCAATTAAAATAAATAAATTTAAAAATAAAATAATAAAAAGCAGAGACATTACTTGGCTAAGAAAGGCCCATCTACTCAAAGCTATGGTTTTTCCAGTAGTCATGTATGGATGTGAGAGTTGGACTATAAATAAAGCTAAGTGTCAAAGAATTGATGCTTTTGAACTATGGTGTTGGAGAAGACTCTTGAGAGTCCCTTGGACTGCAAGGAGATTCAGCCAGTCCACCCTAAGAGAAATAAGTCCTAAATATTCATTGGAAGGACTGATGCTGAAGCTGAAACTCCAATACTTTGGTCACCTGATGTGAAGAACTGACTCATTTGAAAAGACCCTGATGATGGGAAAGAGTGAAGGCTAGAGAAGAAGGAGACAAAAGAAGATGAGATGGTTGGATGGCATCACCAACTCAATGGACATGAGTTTCAGTAAAGTCCAGGAGTTGGTGATGGACATGGAGGCCTGGCATGCTGCAGTCCATGGCATGGCAAAGAGTTACACACTAGTGAGCAACTGAACTGAACTGAGCTGATCTTCCTGCTGTTCCCTCACATGGTATGAAGAGAGAGGGCTTTGGTCTCTTTCTTTTCATACAAGGGCACTTGTCCCATCATGAAGGATCTACCCACCATAGGTATTTTAGTGGGACAGACAAACATTCTATACATAACATTGCCTATGAGGTCAGGTTGAAATTTCAACTTGAAGATTTTCTACTTGTATGTTATGGGTTGAATTCTGTCCCAGAATAAAAGATATATTGCAGTCTTAACCCCCAGGACCTCAGAATGTGATCTTACTTGGAGATGGGGTCTTGACAGAGGTAATCAAGTTAAAATGAGTTCCCTAGGGTGGGCCCTACTCCAATAAGACTCATGTCCTTCTAAAAATGGAAATCTGGACACAGGGGTGTAGAGAGGAAGCAGAGAGGAGACACAGGGAGAAGACTGCCATGCACAAGCCAATGAGAAAAGCCTGAAACAGATCCTCCTTTCAAGGATTTCAGAATTAACCAACCCTGCTGACACCTTGACCTCAGACTTCTAGATCCCAGAACTATGAGGGAATAAATTTCTATTATATAAGCCACCCAGTTGGTGGCACTTTGTTATGGAGCCTTAGAAAACTAACACACTGGATAACCGTGAGGAAGACACCAGACTCATATAGCAGATGAGAAGAGTCCATCTCATTATATAGGCTGGATGTGAAGATTTAATGTGAAAAAAAAAAGAGGAAAATCCTGGGTTTGATATCAGAGTAATGGTGGCCTCATAGAATGAGTTTGGAAGTGTTTCTTCCTCTGCAATTTTTTGAAAGAGTTTTAGAAGCATAGGCATTAGCTCTTCACTAAATGTTTGATAGAATTCTCCTGTGAAGCCATCTGGTCCTGGGCTTTTGTTTTTTGGGAGATTTTTGATCACAGCTTCAATCAGTGCTTGTAATTGGGTTGTTCATAACTTCTATTTCTTCCTGGTTCAGTCTTGGAAGATTGAACTTTTCTGAGAATCTGTCCATTTCTTCCAGGTTATCCATTTTATTGCCATATAGTTGTTCATAATAGTCTCTTATGTATTTCTGCATTGTCTGCTGTAACCTCTCATTTTTCATTTCTAATTTTGTTGATTTGATTCTTCTCTTTTTTTTTCCTTGATGAGTCTGTCAATTTTGTTCATCTTCTTAAAGAACCAGCTTTTAGTTTTATTAATCTTTACTATTGTTTCTTTTATTTCTGTTTCATTTATTTCTGCTCAGATCTTTATGATTTCTTTCCTTCTACTAATTTAAGAAAACTACAGGCCAATGTCACTGATGAACATAGATGCAAAAATGTTCAACAAAATTTTAGCAGACAGAATTCAGCAACACATCAAAAAGCTCATACACCATGATTAAGCTGGGTTTATTCCAGGGATGCAAGGATTCTTCAATACACACAAATCAATCAATGTTATACACTATATTAAATTGAAAGATAAAAACCATATGATAATCACAATAGATGCAGAAAAAGCCTTTGACAAAATTCAGCACCCATTTATGATTAAAACTCTTCAAAAAATGGACATAGAAGGAACCTACCTCAACATAGTAAAGGCCATATATGACAAGCCTACAGCAAACATTATTCTCAATGGTGAAAAACTGAAAGCATTCCCCCTAAGAGCAGAAACAAGATAAGGGTGTCCACTTTCACTACTATTATTCAACATAGCTCTGGAAGTCCTAGCTACAGCAATCACAGAAGAAAAAGAAATAAAAAGAATCCAGATCAGAAAAGAAGAAGTAAAGTTCTCACTGTTTGCAGATGACATGATAGTGTACATAGAAAACCCTGAAGATAGTATCAGAAAATTACTAGAGCCAATTAGTGAATTTAGCAAAGTTGCAGGATACAAAATCAATACACAGATATCATTTGCATTTCTATATACTAACAATGAAAAATCAGAAAGAGAAATTAAGGAATCAATCCCAGTCATCATTGCAACAAAAAAAATTAAATATCTAGGAATAAACTTACCTAAGGAGACAAAAGAACTTTACACAGAAAATTATAAGACACTGATGGAAGAAATCAAAGATGACATAAACAGATGGAGAGATAGTCCATGTTCCTGGGTAGGAAGAATCAATATTTGAAAATGACTATACTACCAAAGGCAATCTACAGATTCAATGCGATCCCTACGAAATTACCAATGATTTTTTTTATAGAACTAGAACAAAAAATTTCACAATTCATATGGAAACACAAAAGACAAAAACACAATAGCCAAAGCAGTCCTGAGAAAGAAGAAAGAAGCTGGAGGAATCAACCTTCCTGACTTCAGATTATATTACAAAGCTACAGTCATCAAGACAGTAGGGTACTGGCACAAAAACAGAAATACAGACCAATGGAACAAGATAGAAAGCCCAGAAGGTACATCTATGGGTACCTTATTTTGACAAAGGAGGCAAGAATATGCAATGGGGCAAAGACAACCTCTTCAATAAATGGTGCTGGAGAAACTGGACAGCTACACGTAAAAGAATGAAATTAGAACACTTCCTAACACCATCCACAAAGATAAGCTCAAAATGGATTAAAGACCTAAATGTAAGACCAGAAACTATAAAACTCTTAGAGGAAAACATAGGCAGAACGCTCGATGACATAAATCAAGCAAGATCCTCTATGGCCCACTTCCTACAGTGATGGAAATAAAAACAAAAGTAAACAAGTGGGACCTGGTTAAACTTATAAGCTTTTGCACAGCAAAGGAAACTATAAGCAAGGTGAAAAGACAACCCTCAGAATGGGAGAAAATAATAGCACATGAAACAACTGACAAAGGATTAATTTCCAAAATATACAAGCAGCTCATAAACACAATACCAGAAAAACAAACAACCCAATCAAAAAGTTGAAAAAAGACCTAAACAAACATTTCTCCAAAGAAGACATTCAGATGGCTAATAAACACATGAAAAGATGCTCAACAGCACTCATTCTTAGAGAAATGCAAATCAAAACTACAATGAGATATCACCTCACACCAGTCAGAATGGCCATCACCAAACAGTCTACAAACAATAAATGCTGGAGAGGGTGTGGAGAAAAGGGAATGCTCTAGCACCGTTGGCGGGAATGTAAACTGATATAGCCATTATGGAAGACAATATGGAGATTCCTTAAAACACTAGGCAGAAAACCACCGTATGACCCAGCAATCTAACTCCTAGGTATATACCCTGAGGAAACCAAAATTGAAAAAGATACATGCATCCCATTGTTCACTGCAACACTATTTACAATAGCTAGAACATGGAAGCAACCTAGATGCCCATCGACAGATGAATGGATAAAGAAGTCATGGTACATTTACACAATGGAATATTTCTCAGCCATAAAAAGGAACACTTTTGAGTCAGTTCTAATGAGATGGATGAACCTAGAACCTATTATACAGAGTGAAATAAGTCAGAAAGAGAAAGATAAATATCTTATTCTAACACACATATACCTAATCTAGAAAAATGGTACTGAAGAATTTACTTATAGGGCAGCAATGAAGAAACAGAGAGAGAGAATAAACTTATGGACATGGGGAGAAGGGAGGAGAGGGTGAGATGTATGGAAAGAGTAACATGAATACTTACATTACCATTTTCAAAATAGATAGCCTATGATAATTTGCTGTATGGCTCAGGAAACTGAAACAGAGGCTCTGTATCAACCTAGAGGGGTGGGATGAAGAGGGAGATGGGAGAGAGGTTCAAAAGGGAGGGGATATATGTATACCTATGGCTGATTCATGTTGAGGTTTGACAGAAAACAACAAAATTCTTTAAAGCAATTATCCTTCAATAAAAAAAGGAAAATCCTTTTAATAGAGCTTAGTATGAGCATTCATTGAGCACTTGGTAACTGCTCATAAAATGATGACCAATGGCCATTGTTGTAATTGTTATTTAATTTCTGTCTCAGTATACCTGCCAAAACATGATCAAGAAATATGATTACAGATCATCACCATCAGTGCTATCCTTTTCAATATCATCAGTGCAACTATTGACTGAGAACTTAACTGACAATGTGCTAATTGCTTTAGATATCTTCTTAATTATTCTCCTAAAGATCCTTGCAACTGAGGCATTATTATATATTTTTATACAAGGGGAGCCTGAAGCTTGCATTACTTATCATGACCATATTAAGACTGCTTGTAAGTAACAAAATTAAATGGGGAAAAAAGAGGCATTTGATTCCAAAGCATGGTCAACCATCATTACAATGCTCTGCCTAGGACAGCATTTCTCTTTTAGAAAACCATTGAAGAAACTCATAAAAATGAACCCCTAATGGAATTCCAAATTCTGTCATAGTCTATAACTTTGTAGCTCACTTTGAGACCTCTGTATAGATCACTTTTTGCATTTCATTGGTTTCTTTCACTCTCTTGCATGCCAAGTGTGCAGTACATTTAGGGGCTGATGTATTGTGTTGATGGATTTTTCTGGGATAATATTTTCTGAGAATGTGACAGATGTGCAACAGGAGACTCTGTAAATTAACTCAATGACATACTTCTTGAGCCCACACAGATGAAGAACCAAAAACAACATTTTGATCAGCCAACAAATGAGGAAAGGAACTATACAAATTTTAAAAAAAGATGTCAAGGTAGAAAAATTGTTAATAGTTTATTTCATTGCATTTTACTTGGAAGATTCTTGGGGGAGTTTAAAATTCCTACCCTCTGATGTTCTGTGGTAGTGGTTCTCAAAGTGTGGGTCCTGACCAGCAATGTAAGCATGGACACCATCATTACATGAGAACTTGCTAGAAATGCCAATTCTTGAGCCTCACCCCAGATCTACTGGGGCTATATTTTAGCAAATGAATCTGATGTATGCCAAAGTTTGAGAACCACTGTTTTACAGAGTCACTCCAGGGCTCCAGCCTTCATTCTTCTCACTAGTATTGCTGCAAAGAATGTGGGCTACAGGGACTTTCTTGGGGGTCCAGTGGTTAAGACTCTGCACTTCCCCTGCAGGGGGCATGGGTTCAGTCCCTGGTCAGGGAACTAAGATCCCATATGCTACACTGCATGGCCAAGACAAAGGAAAGAACATGGGCTACAGACTCTCTGGAATCTCAGGTGACCTTAGTTACCCTTCTCTTCTAACATCTTTGTGTTGACTTTGCTTCAAATGGGAAGAGAAGACTGGTGAGCAAATGATTAGTTTTCTTAAACAAAGGTTATATCACAAAAGAGAAGACCTGGAAGGGTCTTAATGATTCTTTTTTTAAAAAAAAAAAACACCTTTTCATCTTAAAATGATTATAGATTCATAGGAAGTTGCAACAAAAATGTAGAGGGAGGTCCTAGGACCCTTCACTCAGTGTCTCTGAATAGTAACATCTTGTCAAAAGCTATACTTCTCTATCACAGCGAAGAAATCACTATTTACACAGTTCACTCAAAGCATTCAGATCTCACCAGTTTTGTATGGATGCTTACAGATAGTTCTATTTGATTTTATCACGTGATAAAACAAATGTGGTAAAAAATTAGTGTGACCACCACCAGTCAAGACACCAAGTAGTTCCATCACAAGGATCCCTCATGCCATGTTTTTATAGACACTTAAACTCCCCTCCCTCCTACATCATCTAATCCTTGTCAAATATGACATACCTCAGTGATATTGCAGGTTCTGTTTAAGACCACTGCAATAAAGGACTATCACAATGAAGTGAGCCACGCAATTTCTGTGATTTCCCAGTGCATATAAAAGTTATGCTTAAACTACACTGTAATCTATCAAATGTGCAATAGAATCATGTATAAAACACAATGTACATACCTTAATTTTTGTGTAAGCACACACTATTATAGCTGTTTCTCATTTACTACTCTTTGAATCAGACAATCCTCTAAGCCAATTCGACAGGAAGCTTTTATGTTATTTTTTCACATTAAAACCACAGTGCTGACTGTAAAAGATAACCACACTCTGGCAATTGCTGCATTTGTTTGTAGACCTGGATGGTATTTATATTTTTTACAGATATTTACCTGGAAGGATGTCTTAGGTTTCCAAAGATGCTTTTAGTTAACGAATTGTTTAAACAAAGAAAATGCAGAGGAAATAACTCATGTTGTTGCTGTTGTTTAGTCGTTGAGTCCTGTCCTGACTCTTTAGTGACCCCATGGACTGTAGCCTGCCAGGTTCCTCTGTCCATGGGATTTTTCAGGCAAAAAATACTGGAGTGGGTTGCCATTTCTTTCTCCAGGGGATCTTCCCATCCCAGGGATCAAACCCAAGTCTTCTGTGTCTCCTTCATTGGCAGGCAGATTCTTTACCGCTGAGCCAACCCGGAAGCCCCTAGTTCCCGGACCAGGGATCAGACCTGCACCCTAAGCATTGGGAGCATGGAGTCTTAACCACTGGACTACCAGGGAAGTCCCTGAAATACCTTATTAATAATTTTTACATTGATTGCACATTAAAATTACAATATTCTAGATATATTGAGTTAAATAAAACACCTTACTAAAATCATCCTACAAAAAAATCACATTTTTACTTTTTAAAGATAATTACTGTGTGTGTGTGTGTGTTATCGCTCAGTGGTACTGACTCTTTGTGACCCCATGGACTGTAGCCCACCAGGCTCCTCTGTCCGTGGGATTCTCCAGGCAAGAATATTGGTGTGGGTTGCCAGTTCTCTTCTCCAGGGGATCTTTCCAACCCAGGGATCAGAGCTGTGCCTCCTGCATTGGTAGTTAGATTCTTTATCACTGTGTGACCCAGGAAGCCCAAGAGCCCATGTAATTAACTACTAAAGTTAGTCACTCTGAAAAGTTAACAGACCCTGCTAAAAAGTCAGAATTTCAGCTAAAAACCAAGCAATAACAATACCCAGAAAGTGGCACGGAGAAACCATCAACTGTGGTTTCAGTTGATAATTTTAGTTGTAAGCAGGTCTACTAACAACTCATAACTCAGCCCCTATTGTCTACTTTACAGACGACTAAAATAGAACCTTTTCTGGTAGGAGAAAAGACTGACGTGCTTATCTCTGGAACACACAAACACCTTATATTCAAAACTGCCCAGATGGGAAAAATAAGCTAGATATGTGTGTCCCTGTTGCCCACCAAAACACAGTCAAAATGCTCTAAATAAAGTGTCAGAACAAAGACATCTGATGCAGTTAAGTAAGGGATGTAAAACAAGGTAATAAAATGAGGGAAAATGGCAATTCTGTAGGCTTTGTACTTTCCAAGAGATCCCGAAAACTTTGGTCATACAGTGCTCACACAAAAGCTCAGAAAAATGGGGACACAATGAAGTCTTTTCTAAAACATCTCCAAGAGGAAACTCATCAAGCTCTGTGATGTTCTGCTCCATCTCTGGAATCTGGAAAATTGGGGGACCTTCACACGGAGTTAACATTTAGATAAGGGAAAAGATTAAGTGTGTGACAAAGAGAGAAATCCCTCAAAGAAAGGCAGGAAATCATGACCGTAGTGGATCTGTCTTCTCTATCTGAGAAAAAGAGTTGAGAGATTTCATACACCAGTTTTAGGAGATGATCCCTCAAGGCTAGAGTTATAGTGTGGTTCGTTTTGTTCTTTTTTTCTGAAGTTTTTGGTTTTATATATATTTTTTGTGGGGGTGGGGACGGTTAGTTTTCTCATTCCCATCTTGAGTCCTGGCATGCAATTCATGGTGCATCTGTTACCAGCACTGTGATAACAGCACTCTCATCTCAGAGTACTCTGTGCATTAAACCCAGGAGTAGGGGGACTTCCCTGGGGGTCCAGTGGTTAAGATTTCCCTTTCCATTGCAGGGGGTGCTAGTTCAATCTGTGGTTGGAGAACTAAAACCCCACATGTCTTGTGGCCAAAAAACTCAAACATAAATCAGAAGTGATATTGTAACAAATTCAGTAAAGACTTTAAAAATGGTCCACACCAAAAACATATTAAAAAACAACAACAAACAACCAAAAACTGGAAGTAGGAGCACATACTTAGGATGGATAATAGATGTCAGTTGTTTCTCTGAGAGCTGCATCTGACTGCCAAGCTGTTCCCATTAGCCAAAGGGAATAGACAAAATCATCCTGCGGATTAACTGTGATCCCCACTACCCTTTTCCTTCCTGCCTCCTCCCCTTGGCCACCACACATGTGGACAGAAAAGTGTTCCACATTCAGTCAGCTCTCTGTAAGAAGCTAAAAAGCTCTTCGTTTTTTTCTTTGAGCAAGAAGTGAGCAGAGGAAAAAAAAAAAAAAACAAATTTAATTGCTGTTTGGAGAGTAAAGTGAATGGATGATCTAATAGCCTGTTTCCACCCTTAATACCCACGCTCCAATTCATGGCACAAGAACCAAAAGAACTCCCTTTTGCTTTATAGCCAGCTCATCTGCCTCAGTCTGGAAGGATAAAGAAGTTAAAATTCCTTTTCCTTTTGCTCAATATTTATATTATCTGTCCTCTGTTTTTAGAGCAGATATGTTATTTTTAGAAAGAAATGGGAGAGATCAGGAAATAAAGAAATTCTGAAGTTCAACAAGATTTTCTTGAAAGTCATAATAAATTGAACTTTTTTTTTTTTTCAGTTTGATTCTAGGGTTAAATTGTCTCAAAGACAGACAAACTTTCAGGTGGATCACAGCCTTTTCAGACAAAAAAGGGACCTCATTCTTTAAAACGAGACAAAATAGAACCCTAACTATTTAATCCTTATACTGGGAAATCAGATTTTGACAGTATATATTTTTTTAGAAGTTCTAGAACAAATGCATCTGAGGCTCAAGAAACATGATGGACAACTTCTTGTTCATGCTCATTCCAAGAAGCTAGTTTGGTCAGGTCATTTGTTCTGCAGTCAAACAGCTCTGGTTCTGGACAGTAGTGATCATGAGATTTCAGTTTGCCTGAGACACTTGTTGAAATACAGATATCTGTACTTCCCATAAAAATGTTCGGTAAGCAACCCAAGATATACCTCTGGAGAAGTGCTAATCCTAAAATCGCCCCCAATGCACCTGGGAGCATGCCAACTTACTACCGGATTTGTGAAAGTGCAAACCTTGACAACTTGCATTGGAGTCTGTCAACTGGTGATTCTAAATTCAGAATCTCCTGAAAAGCTACTTAAAATATCCTACACTTACTAACTATAAGCAGTTGGATGGGGGCTGGGACTTGGTACTTTTATTTTCCCCCAGTGTTTTCTATTTATGTCACTGGAAGTTTGAGAAGCACTGGTATAGAGGCTCTGTTAGCCATGACCTTGAGTCTGTCAGATGGTAGGTCTCCAAACCACAAGACCACCTGTTTTTCAATCAACAGTGCTTTATTAAGAACCAAAAGGATACATTACATCTTTCATCTCTCTCTGTCCCACTTGGGAGCCTCCAACAGGGTGTTGCATTCACCAGGGCGTAAAGTCCCCATGAAAACCAACCACTTGAATGCTACTAAGAGTATTAATTAATTCTCACAACAGAGAAAAGTGAGACACTGAATGAAAGTCTCTTATGTAGGAGGTTAAGAATCAAACAAAGGTAGAATATAAAGAAGAGAAGATCTCTATGAGAGAGAATTAGTATAATTACTGTCACAAAGGGAAAATATCAAAGCACAGACTTGATCAATAATGGTTCTGGGAACAACACCTACATTTCCTCACTCTCCAACCTATTTATTTCATAATTAATAAAAGGTAAATTCATCAATGTTTTTAGGGGCTCCAGAATTTACCCTCCACTGCAATGCATACTGTCTACCACCTCTAATATTTCAGTCATGAAGTCACTGTCCTACTCTTTTTGCTGATGGCAGTTTAACTCCAAATCCTTGTTCCATTAAGTGGGAGGGATATGGAATACAGAGCTCCCAGGCATGGATCTGATCTGACTCGCCCATAGTCTAAAGGTGTGAACTTGGACAAACCACTTCTTAGCTTGGTAAAGCCTTAGTTTTCTAAACTAAAAGCTCAGATAATTATTATGAGGATTAAATCTGATTATACATATGGAATTGCTGTGAGGGTTGAATCTAATGATATATATGGAAGTTGGCTTATAACTGCAGAGCACTTCAGTTCAGTTCAGTTCAGTTCAATTCAGTCGCTCAGTCATGTCCGACTCTTTGCGACCCAATGAATTGCAGCACGCCAGTCCTTCCTGTCCATCACCAGTTCCCAGAGTTCACTCAAACTCACGTCCATCGAGTCGGTGATGCCATCTAGCCATCTCATTCTCTGTCGTCCCCTTCTCCTCCTGCCCCCAATCCCTCCTAGCATCAGAGTCTTTTCCAGTGAGTCAACTCTTCGCATCAGGTGGCCAAAGTACTGGAGCTTCAGCTTTATCATCATTCTTTCCAAAGAACTTAGCCAGTGTCAATAAGAAAACACTACTTAATGAAGACCAAACATGAGGTTGAGGATGAAAAGACAGGTTCACCAAGCTCTAAAGGAATTGGGGAAGTATCTAGAAGATTTTCCACTCTTTTAAACAGCTTTTCTTATTTTATTTTCTCTACCTTGGGTAAAATTAAGCCCCATAAATACCCATTATTACGGTATTTCCAAATGTCCATAAAGGTAGCAAAGTTACAAAGAGAAAGATGTTGACCATCTTGGTCTTTCTACAAGTTTTCAAAACACCCTCATTACTTTCTCTTGCACACAAGTTTCAATGATAATTCTGTTTATGGATTTCTTTTGCAACTAAAAAGAAATACACTGTATTTTTAGTGCCTTGACAGTTAGGCTTATATACACTCATGAAACTAAAATGCATGGTAAACCTAGGAAACAAAAATAAAGATGGTGATATCTTTCAAAATCTCCCTATTGAAATACATGGGCAAAAAAATGTGATGATTTTAAGTAGGTACTATTGCTTTTATGGGCATTACAGGGTTTATAATGATCTCCTGAGTTGTGGAGCAACAGATTTACCACTATATCCCCACCATATCACTACATCCCTATATCCACTATATCCCAAATATATTACGTTGCCATAATATATCTGCTTGCTTTTACAGCCTCTTCATTTGTGCAGATACAACATTGTCAGTATTTATTTATAATGTTCACTTCCAATTTTTTTCAAAAAGAATTTGAGGTAGTATGCAACTTTAATAAACAGAGTCAATGAGACAAAGCATATAGAAATACAATTTGTAAGTCATGACATTTAAGAGAAGCAAATATGGTTACTGTGAATAAGCAACACAATTAGCTTTGAATGACTTGGTAATATAGCAGAAAGTGGAAATTGGGATAAATTCCATAATGTTGTAAAGAGAAACATAATACTGTTGAAGGAGAAACAAAACATGTTGGATTAAAAAAAATTAGAGAAGGAATTTATTATATAGATCTTTATACAAAGAATCCCAATTATGTACCTAAGAAAATATCAAATGTGATACTACAAAAATGTGGAAATGGCCATTTTTATGTGACCCTTGCTAACACCCAGCAATAAATACAGAGTTTAGTTAAAGTTTTAGTGGCCACAGTCAGCTAAAACAGTACAAAAATCAGAAGATTTGATAATACAATTAATATTGGATAAAGCTGTGGGTCATTTTTTCTTTTTCCTTCATGGTATGACTAACCAGGTTTCTTTCTCTATAAGAAACACCAGTAAGATCCCAAGCAACTCTATTCTAGGATCAATTCTACACATCCCATTGATCCATAAAAATTTTAGGTACTATTTTTAATAATGTCTTATTTTTAAAACATGTATTTTGATTTTGGCGTCATAAAACGTAACATACTATCTAGAGCATACAGAACAATAGGAGAAAATGAAAACTATTCATCCTAGCAATTCGGTTGACCGGTAAAGGTTTTTTATAGGATTCTATAAACACTTCTGAAATTAGCTTTTCTTTGACTATGAGAACAAAGCTAGTGGAGGTGATGGAATTCCAGTTGAGCTATCTCAAATCCTGAAAGATGATGCTGTGAAAGTGCTGCCCTCAATATGCCAGCAAATTTGGAAAACTCAGCAGTGGCCACAGGACTGGAAAAGGACAGTTTTCATTCCAACCCCAAAGAAAGGCAATGTCAAAGAATGCTCAAACTACCACACAATTGCACTCATCTCACATGCTAGTAAAGTAATGCTCAAAATTCTCCAAGCCAGGCTTCAGCAATACGTGAACCATGAACTCCCTGATGTTCAAGCTGGTTTTAGAAAAGGCAGAGGAACCAGAGATCAAATTGCCAACATCCGCTCGATCATGGAAAAAGCAAGAGAGTTCCAGAAAAACATCTATTTCTGCTTTATTGACTACACCAAAGCCTTTGACCGTGTGGATCACAATAAACTGCAGAAAATTCTGAAAGAGATGGGCATACCAGACCACCTGACCTGCCTCTTGAGAAATGTGTATGCAGGTCAGGAAGCAACAGTTAGAACTGGACATGGAACAACAGACTGGTTCCCAACAGGAAAAGGAGTACGTCAAGGCTGTATATTGTCACCCTGCTTATTTAACTTCTATGCAGAGTACAGGATGAGAAATGCTGGACTGGAAGAAGCACAAGCTGGAATCAAGATTGCCGGGAGAAATATCAATCACCTCAGATATGCAGATGACACCACCCTTATGTCAGAAACGAAGAGGAATGAAAGAGCCTCTTGATGAAAGTGAAAGAGGAGAGTGCAAAAGTTGGCTTAAAGCTCAACATTCAGAAAACTAAGATCATAGCATCTGGTCCCATCCCTTCATGGGAAATAGATGGGGAAACAGTGGAAACAGTGTCAGACTTTATTTTTTTGGGCTCCAAAATCACTACAGATGGTGACTGCAGCCATGAAATTAAAAGATGCTTACTCCTTGGAAGAAAAGTTATGACCAATCTAGATAGTATATTGAAAAGCAGAGACATTACTTTGCCAACAAAGGTCCGTCTAGTCAAGGCTATGGTTTTTCCAGTGGTCATGTATGGATGTGACAGTTGGACTGTGAAGAAAGCTGAGCGCTGAAGAATTGATGCTTTTGAACTGTGGTGTTGGAGAAGACTCTTGAGAGTCCCTTGGACCGCAAGGAGATCCAACCAGTCCATTCTAAAGGAGATCAGTCCTGGGTGTTCTTTGGAAGGAATGATGCTAAAGCTGAAACTCCAGTACTTTGGACACCTGATGCGAAGAGTTGACTCACTGGAAAAGACCCTGATGCTGGGAGGGATTGGGGGCAGGAGGAGAAGGGGACAACAGAGGATGAGATGGCTGGATGGCATCACCGACTTGATGGACATGAGTTTGGGTGAACTCCGGGAGTTGGTGATGGACAGGGAGGCCGGGCGTGCTGTGATTCATGGGGTCGTAAAGAGTCGGACATGACTGAGAAACTGAACTGACTGACTGAATAATAAGAATTATCAAATTTTTGAAAAATAACTTTGATTGCTTTATAACAAACAAAAATGCATTCAAGGTAGAATAATTAAAAGATTTGCAAAGAAAGGCCATTTTTTAAAAGTACTGTTCACAATTATTATATAACATTAAATATAGCATATATCATTAAATTGTCCTTTATATATGTGAAAAATATTTTTCTTTACAAAGTAGAATCATAACATAACATGATCTTTTAACTTGTTTCTATCACTTAACAAAATACATGTATTTCCTTCACGTTAACAGTGTTCTATAAAACACATAACTTTATACCTGGGTTTGTAATTGAGCCATAAGATACAACAATAAATTTGATAAACTTAATATATCTAAAAATAAGTTATGTTCTCCCCCCCAAATTAGTCTCCTCTTCCAAATTTCCTATTTCATTACACAGAACTATTCTTTCACCAGTTTCATAGGAAAGAAACATCAGAGTCACGTTTCACTCTTTCCTTTTCTTCTATCTTAAGTTCCATCAGTCAAAAATCCTGTTACTTAACATCTTTCACACATAATACACACTTGTTTTATCTTCTCTTTCTTCTTCAATGTCATGAATCTAGGCTTTTTTGTTCTCACTTTGGACTCTTAAGATAAGCCTCTTTCCTGCACTGAATTCATCGACTTTTCACTGCTCAAAATATTTTAGTAACTTTCTATTTCTCTCAGGATGAACTGCCCTGAATTTTCCGCTTTTAATCTCTTCCTCCCCCATGGGTAGTCTTCATGCCCACTGCTCAAGTTCTAGGTCCTGGAAGCAGTCACCTTATAGGTACAGGAAAGGAAGGAAACCAGTACAGTAAGCCCCCTACATACGAACGAGTTCTATTCTAAGAGAGTGTTTGTAAGTCTAATCTGATCATAAATTCAAAACAGTTAGCCTAGGTACCCAACTAACACAACCAGCTATATAGTATTCTACTGGCATAGGTTTAATACTTTTCACACTAATAATACATAAAAAAAAACTATTTTTAATCTTACAGTACAGTTCCTTGAAAAGTACGGTAGTACAGTCCAACAGCTGGCACATAGGGATTGGCATCAAGTGAGCAGGCAAGAAAAGTTACTGACTGGAGGAGGGACAGGAGATGGGAGATGGGAGAGCTGAAGGGTGGTCAGCAATAGCAGATGGAGGGCAAGCTGCAGTTTCATTCACACCTGATGTTACGGGAATGAACATTTGCTTCTTCGAAAGTTTGCAACTTGAAGGTTTATATGTAGGGACTTAATGTATTTACTGTTGGAGACCCACACAACATCAGCAATATTTCAAGACATGAAAATTTTGTCTGTAGACATCTTCCTTTCTGTTATCTTCCAGGAACCACTGCTGCTGCTGCTAAGTCGCTTCAGTCGTGTCCAACTCTGTGTGACCCCATGGACGGCAGCCCGTCAGTCTCTTCTGTCCCTGGGATTCTCCAGGCAAGAATACTGGAGTGCGTTGCCCTTTCCTTCTCCAATGCATGCATGCATGCTAAATCGCTTCAGTCGTGTCTGATTCTGTGCGATCCTATAGACAGCAACCCACCAGGCTCCTCTGATCACAGGATTCTCTAGGTAAGAATACTGGAGTGGGTTGCCATGTCCTTCTCCACCAGGAACCACTGGCTGCCCCCAAGTTCACCCAGCACCTTTCATTGAAAATTAGGGAAGGAAGACACTTCACTCTCTTCCAGGCTCCATAGTTACAATTCAAGCTCTCAGCATAGCTGGCTTCAGCTTCAATGTTAGGAGGAAAGATATCAGTCTTTAATTCACATCAGTTCAGTTCAGTCGCTCACTCATGTCCGACTCTGTGCAACCCCATGAATCGCAGCACGCCAGGCCTCCCTGTCCATCATCATCTCCCGGAGTTCATTCAGACTCACGTCCATCGAGTCAGTGATGCCATCCAGCCATCTCATCCTCTGTCGTCCCCTTCTCTTCCTGCCCCCAATCCCTCCCATCATCAGAGTCTTTTCCAATGAGTCAGCTCTTCACATGAGGTGGCCAAAGTGCTGGAGTTTCAGCTTTAGCATCATTCTTTCCAAAGAAATTCCAGGGTTGATCTCCTTCAGAATGGACTGGTTGGATCTGCTTGCAGTCCAAGGGACTCTCAAGAGTCTTCTCCAACATCACAGTTCAAAAGCATCAATTCTTCGGTGCTCAGCCTTCTTCACAGTCCAACTCTCACATCCATACATGACCACTGGAAAAACCATAGCCTTGACTAGATGGACCTTAGTTGGCAAAGTAATGTCTCTGCTTTTGAATATACTATCTAGATTGGTCATAACCTTTCTTCCAAGGAGTAAGCATCTTTTAATTTCATGGCTGCAGTCACCATCTGTAGTGATTTTGGAGCCCAAAAAAATAAAGTCTGACACTGTTTCCACTGTTTCCCCATCTATTTCCCATGAAGGGATGGGACCAGATGCCATAATCTTCGTTTTCTGAATGTTGAGCTTTAAGCCAACTTTTGCACTCCCCTCTTTTACTTTCATCAAGAGGCTTTTTAGCTCCTCTTCACTTTCTGCCATAAGGGTGGTGTCATCTGCATATCTGAGGTTATTGAGATTTCTCCCGGCAATCTTGATTCCAGCTTGTGTTTCTTCCAATGCAGCGTTTCTCATGATGTACTCTGCATAGAAGTTAAATAAGCAGAGTGACAATATACAGCCTTGATGTACTCCTTTTCCTATTTGGAACCAGTCTGTTGTTCCATGTCCAGTTCTAACTGTTGCTTCCTGACCTGCATACACATTTCTCAAGAGGCAAGTCAGGTGGTCTGGTATTCCCATCTCTTTCAGAATTTTCCGCAGTTTATTGTGATCCACACAGTCAAAGGCTTTGGTGTAATCAATAAAGCAGAAATATATGTTCTTCTGGAACTCTCTTGCTTTTTCCATGATCCAGCGGATGTTGGCAATTTGATCTCTGGTTCCTCTGCCTTTTCTAAAACCAGCTTGAACATCAGGGAGTTCATGGTTCACGTATTGCTGAAGCCTGGCTTGGAGAATTTTGAGTATTACTTTACTAGCATGTGAGATGAGTGCAATTGTGCGGTAGTTTGAGCATTCTTTTGCATTGCCTTTCTTTGGGATTGGAATGAAAATTGACCTTTTCCAGTCCTGTGGCTACTGCTGAGTTTTCCAAATTTGCTGGCATATTGAGTGCAGCACTTTTACAGCATCATCTTTCAGAATTTGAAACAGCTCAACTGGAATTCCATCACCTCCATTAGCTTTGTTCATAGACCTCAGGTGACCATTATATCTACTACTGCCGGCAGGAATCCCTCAGAAGAAATGGAGTAGCCATCATGGTCAACAAAAGAGTCCGAAATGCAGCACTTGGATGCAATCTCAAAAACGACAGAATGATCTCTGTTCGTCTCCAAGGCAAACCATTCAATATCACAGTTATCCAAGTCTATGCCCCAACCAGTAACGGTGAAGAAACTGAAGTTGAATGGTTTTATGAAGACCTACAAGATCTTTTAGAACTAACACCCAAAAAAGATGTCCTTTTCATTATAGGGGACTGGAATGCAAAAGTAGGAAATCAAGAAACACCTTGAGTAACAGGCAAACTTGGCCTTGGAATGCGGAAGGAAGCAGGGCAAAGACTAATAGAGTTTTGCCAAGAAAATGCACTGGTCATTGCAAACACCTTCTTCCAACAACACAAGAGAAGACTCTACACATGGACATCACCAGATGGTCAACACCGAAATCAAATTAATTATATTCTTTGCAGCCAAAGATGGAGAAGCTCTATACAGTTAACAAAAACAAGACCAGGAGCTGACTGTGGCTCAGATCATGAACTCCTTATTGCCAAATTCAGACTTAAATTGAAGAAAGAAGGGAAAACTGCTAGACCATTCAGGTATGACCTCAATCAAATCCCTTATGATTATACAGTGGAAGTGAGAAATAGATTTAATGGTGAATTCTAAACTGCATTAAATCCCGTCTAGATCTGATAGATAGAGTGCCTGATGAACTATGGAATGAGGTTCGTGACATCGTACAGGAGACAGGGATCAAGACCATCCCCATGGAAAAGAAATGCAAAAAAGCAAAATGGCTGTCTGAGGAGGCCTTACAAATAGCTGTGAAAAGAAGAGAGGTGAAAAGCAAAGGAGAAAAGGAAAGATATAAGCATCTGAATGCAGAGTTCCAAAGAATAGCAAGAAGAGATAAGAATGCCTTCTTCAGCAATCAATGCAAAGAAATAGAGGAAAACAACAGATTGGGAAAGACTAGAGATCTCTTCAAGAAAATCAGAGATACCAAGGGAACGTTTCATGCAAAGATGGGCTCGATAAAGGACAGAAATGGTCTGGACCTAACAGAAGCAGAAGATATTAAGAAGAGGTGGCAAGAATACACGGAAGAACTGTACAAAAAAGATCTTCACGACCCAGATAATCATGATGATGTGATCACTAATCTAGAGCCAGACATCTTGGAATGTGAAGTCAAGTGGGCCTTAGAAAGCATTAATTCACATAGTCCTGATTAACAATAATATATTCCTACCGGTTACATTTCAGGTAGTAAAAGACAAGATGTAAAAGCTTTCAGGCAACTGTTGTCTGGGTTGGAGTTGGGGAATGAGAAGAGACAGGCTTGTAACCTTTGTCTTAAAGACACTGGACAGCTGTGTCTAAGTATGAGATTTTGAAAGATGAGGACTGTGTTCTGCTTCCATTTTTTCAATAACTCTAAGTGTTCCATTAAGGGGAGAATGGTGAATTCTAAACTGCATTAAATCCCAACTGACCACAGTAGGAATTGTGTGGGCAGTGTCTTGGCAACAGTTCCCTCACTGACTGTGTGCCTTTCCCTCTGTTGACCAAGGATGCTTTACGGACCTTAAGAAGGTCAGAGAAAGAGATTTTAGAACCTGTCAGAGGGTGATATTCCAGTCGTGGCTTTGTCTGGCTATTGCCAGAGGAAAGTTTGACATTGCCCTGAAACGACCAGTCTTACCCCCATTCCCACATGGCAGGAGCTGAGGTTTCTCACTAACCCAGGCCCTCCTCACAATACTGCTGCCTGCTTGTCTCACCCAATCAAGAGCACCCTGGCTAACTATAGCATCATGAATCCAAAAGCTGTCCATCTGAAACTGCTCCTGGTAAATGAGTATTTACATTTGTAGCAGAGACACAAAGCCTCACATTATTTGCTTCTTCCTGCAGTTGCGATTTTCTTGGCATGCGCCATTTCACCTCTTTGCATGATCTGGGGGCCTTGGCACATGCCAGAGGTAGCAGCTTTCCAGTTCTCACACTCCATGGTTGCCAACAGGAAATATCATGCGTCTTTCCGGTGCACTAATTAGCTCGGTGATGCAAGGTAGACGGCAGCATTTCCTACTGAAGACAATGCTCTCTTAAGGAGAGATTTTTTTCCACTGAGTTGGCACAAAGCTGCTTTCAAATTTTCTGTGTTTACTGGTGCAGAAAAAACTATCAAATGGTCTTAAGCTGAGTTAGTCATTTGAGTTATTTACCTACATTTCTTTGTGTTTCTCTAGCAGTAAATTCTCTTTGATTTCACAAATAGAAGATTTAAGTTTATTCCTAAAGGAAAGTTTGTAGGATAAGAGGGGATTTAATTTGGTGGAGAGTAGACATGCAAATATGCTGCATATATATAAACTGTGACATGTATATACATCACATACAAATATACATATATTTACATGACTTAATTGTGGGAGTCTTAAATTGCTTTCATATTTGTCTAATAAAACTTACTTAAATTATCTATAATATAAATTAGGATATAATATTTTTGGTTTATATATTCAAGAGTGCTTGACAGAGTGTGCGTTAGTGAGAAAAGTCAACCTAATGAACTGGCACACATACTATATAAGGTATATAGAAAACACAGAGGTATTCTCTAACCCATTCATATGTGAAAAGCTAAGTGAAAAAACTAAAAAATCGAAATGAATAGAACGAATACAAGGCTATGGTTTTCCCAGTAGTCATATATGGATGTGAAAGTTGGACTGTGAAGAAGGCTGAGCGCTGAAGAATTGATGCTTTTAAACTGTGGTGTTGGAGAAGACTCTTCAGAGTCCCTTGGACTGCAAGGAGATCCAACCAGTCCATTCTAAAGGAGATCAGCCCTAGGATTTCTTTGGAAGGACTGATGCTAAAGCTGAAACTCCAGTACTTTGGCCACCTCATGTGAAGAGTTGACTCATTGGAAAAGACTCTGATGCTGGGAGGGATTGGGGGCAGGAGAAGGGGACGACAGGGGATGAGATGGCTGGATGGCATCACTGACTCGACTGACATGAAGCTGAGTGAACTCCAGGAGTTGGTGATGGACAGGGAGGCCTGGCGTGCTGCAATTCATGATGTCGCAAAGAGTCGGACATGACTGAGCGACTGAACTGAACTGAATACCACTATGAGATTGAAAGTAGAGTCATATCATAATTGGGTATCTTTTTTTTTTTTACACTGAAATTAACCAGATACTCAAGCTAATAATGAAAATTAGCACTGAAAAGAAGTAAAACTAAAAAAGACTTGGGAAGTTATCAACTTTAATCCTGCTTCAGTGGGGCCACCTAACTATTATGTAATTACATAGGATTGTTAAGTGTGAAATTTATTTGAGTATTATTTTTTTTGAATTAAGTGCAGTAATCTTAATACCTATTTTTAGGGAATACATGCATGTTATTTCACTCTATACTAAGATTTTGGCAAAAATTAGTAAATATGACTATTAATAAAGTCGTGCCAAGAAGTTATAGTAGAAGCACTGCCAATCACAATGTAAAAATTCAAGGATAATTTTACTGTTACAGTTCAAAAAAATAACAGGTTAGAAAAACAAGAGATAATGTTAAAAGTAAAGCATAGTCTCAATATCTGAGAGAGGACTGAATAAAGATTTACAGAAATTATATTTCTGAATTTTGCTAATATCTTGTCTATCTATATTCCCACTGTGCTTGCTAATTAACAAAAATGTCTTATCTCCAAGCAGTTTTTAGGATAAAATAGATGGCCTAACCTCTTCTGGTTCACTGCTACTCATTTTCCCTTTTTTACACCTGGAGGCAGTGATCAGGAATGTTGTGGTTGGTTGAGTACATTCCTAAGAAGCTCAGGCCAGAAAAAAGCAGAGAGGGTCCTGGCATGTACTCTGCTGATAGATTTGAGCTTAGTCACTTCTGGGGAATAAGACGTTAATGATTTGGGGTGCTTGTCTGGTCTAACCTTTATTCCTGTGTAAAGCAAGACCAGTATTGACCCTTCGTAACCCCAAAAGAAATTCAGAAAAGAACAAACAGAAATGTTTGACTTCACTCAATATAGCTAAAAAATGCTCGTTGTCCAAACTTGTGATTGCCAAGGGCGGGGAGGATGGGGGGAGGAAGGAATGGGAGTTTGGGATTAGCAGATGCAAGTTATTATATACAGGATGGATAAACAACAAGGTACTACTGTATAGCACAGGAAACTATATTCAATGGCCTTGACAAACCATAATGGAAAACAATATGAAAAGGAATATATATATACATATAACTCACTGTACTGTACGGCAGAAATTAACACAGCATTGTAAATCAACTGTACATCAATAAACATTATTTTTAAATTCTAGTTCTCAAGAATTTCAATCAGTTAACTCTAACTCCTTTGTGTAGTAAGAGACAGAATACTCCAGATAGATGCTTGGGAAAAGAATATGAAAAAGAATGTATACATGTGTAAAACTGAGTCACTCCGATGTATAGAAGAGATTGGCATAACAATGTAAATGAGCTACACTTCGAGTTTTAAAAATAACAAAAATAAAATAGAAACACACATATTTGAATAACCTGAGTACCTGAGTTATCCTCCAAAATTAAAATGAAACTAACAAGAAGAACAAAAAAACATAGATGCTCGATTTTCTCTTCAAACAATCCCCAAGATTGTAGAATTGTTTAACATTTTATACCCTTGAGTGTTATTTCACTTTATATAATGGGTGTTCTTCCTCTTGGGGTAGAACTGAAGCATTCATAAAGAAAGAATGCTTACAATTCAATTCATTGCCACCAATGTGTGAGTCTCTGACTTCTGAATGGATTAAGCACTTCTGCGTAGCTGAGAACATGTTCCAGGGCTCATGAGCATGTTCACCAGACCTGGCTCTGGGAGACACAACCCTATGAGGGAAACACTCCCACGGCTGGAATTCAGGAAATGTGTGCCTTTTGTCTGAACGATTCAGTTCAAGAAAACTGCAGCATAAAAGGCAAAAGAAAGGAAGTAACAACCCTTGACAGAAGTCCCCACAAGTACTAACAGTAACACTCTGCACATTCCAGAATATTCACCCAGGATCCTATTTTCTGAAGTGATGAAAAACAAGTGTGCCAGGTGACCCCGAGTTGCTGCATGGACATTTGTAAGACACATTTCATTTCTCTGCTATGATACAAAGGGAGAATAAGCAGAATTCAGCACTCTCTAGTTACTGGTTATTGTTCTACATTTACGAACTTCCTTCTGCATTTGTTGTGAAGTCAAAACAACTTGACAGTTTGAAAGGGAAAATTTATTTCTCACAAAATGCAATCAGATGACAAAAAAAAAATTGCACGCAAAATTATTTTCCCAGTTTTCATGCTTGCTGTCCTATGACTCTTTCATCAGAAAAATTTTATAATCAAATGGCAGGTCCCATGAAAACAGGAATAGACCAAAAACATAAAAGTACTTTTTATCACCCAAGAGAAGACAAACTTCCAAAAAGTTATTCTCAATAGTTTCACGTAATGATTTGAAATATTAGAAAGAAGTGACAGAATCAGAAATCAATTGTTCCTAACTTTACCCAAGAGATAAGTTCAAATGCCAGAAAAGGACAGGTCTATTGAAGTTGTGTATTCTTGAATTTTCATCTTGAAATAGGTATTGAAATAAAAAACTGACAGTGCACAAACTGAGAATAATAGCTACCCAGAATTTCTGCCAATGAGAACACATATACGTAGCAAGTCATTCACAGTCTCCAGAAAATGAATAATGAATTGGTGGCATATTTCTATGCCAATTTGAGTAATAGATGTTCTAGGTTTAAAATAGCAATGTGCTGTCTGGAGGAGAAAAAATAGCCTTAACTTATTTCTCATTAAGAGCCTGAAATACTGAGCACTAGTTGGCTGAATCAACTCTAACATTTAGCAACTCACTATGGAAGAAGGGAGTAAGAAGTCGAATGTTTCATTCTTCATGTTACTTTAGTGAACTTTCATATGTGAATTCTCCACTGAAGAAGTAAGGAACCTAGAGTCATATCTTCAGTTCTCTCTTTTAAAAATGAATTAACTTATTTTTATTCATTTGGCAGTGCAGGCTCTTTAGTTGCAGCATGTGGGATCTAGTTCCCTGACCAGGGATCGAATGCAGGACCCCCGCACCGGGAGCACAGAGTCTTAGCCACTGGACCACCAGCGAAGTCCCCATATCTTCAATTCTCAATGCAACAGGCCCCTGAAACGATTCACACCAAGGTTTTGTTTATTTGCAAAGAGAAGTAAAATTTATAGAATCTGAAAAACTAGAGAGAGAGACAAACTACAGAAGGAGAAATATCACAAACCAGGTGAGCAGAAAAGAAAGAAAAATGGGGGTGAGGGAGACCCAAGAGGTAGGAAATGGACTAGTTCTTAAATTACTGTGAAAACTCTTAAAATCTTTTGAACATGTCACCTTAATCACACAGTCCACTCCTTCCCTATCTTTAGTTTTTAGCCCTCGTGCTGCTCTGAAATGCACTGTACTTTGATATCTCATCACTTTGTTGTACTTACACTGTGGTACTTCTAGCTCTTCTCCGTTAGAGAAGGTGCCTTGTTATCCATGTTTATCTCGATTTGTTTAATGGCTGAATTTAGCAGAGATGGGCACAAGGATTGGCTGAGATGTTGTATGTGAAAACACAGAGCCCAGAGCTTCACAATATCATGTTTATAATTTCCAGGGCCTGCTTTTCCACTTCTCCTCTACCTTGGGGAAAGCCAGGTAGAGAAGCCGAAAACCATTTGCCCTAACTGCCACCTGGTGGCCCCATAAAATAGTTTTAGACGTCCTGGGCAAAACAGGAGTAGAGGAGGTGATACCTGTTAGGAGGGACATGATGTTGAGACACAAGGGACCATTTCCCTTTCTTTCTGTGCAAAAAGGGACAGGGTGCTACTAGACATGATGCTTCTAGATAGGAGAAAAATATTTAAACAAAGAGCTGCAGCCTGATGAATAATAACTGCTTTATCTACTTGCTAATGAAAATCATCGGAAGGACTGATGCCAAGCCTGAAACTCCAATACTTTGGCCACCTCATGCGAAGAGTTGACTCATTGGAAAAGACCCTGATGCTGGGAAAGATCGAGGGCAGGAGGAGAAGGGGATGCACATGGGTTTGGGTAAACTCCAGAAGTTGGTGATGGACAGGGAGGCCTGGTGTGCTGCAATTCATGGGGTTGCAAAGAGTCGGACATGACTGAGCAACTGAACTGAACTGAACTGAATGAAAAACTCTCTGACAATTAATTCTAGGGAGGTAACAGGTTTTGTGTTCATTGGAAGAAAATGTTCATGGGGCAATGTCATTTCCAGTGTTCCCCTGGGTCACATGCTCCCAAACTAAACCACCATCTTGAATAGTGCTCTTCAGGTTGGAAAATTTTCCATTGTTTTTGCTTGCTTTAGGGATGCACAACACTTTTTATTGTTACAGTACTGAGAGTTTTAAAAGATAACACCTGTTTGATCTTTATCACAACTCTTAGAAATACCAGAATTTGCTCATCACTGCTACCTGGGAGCTCAACACAGCAAACTTGGTACATTTTAAGTATTTAATGCATGTATGCCCACTCGCTTCAGTCTGATTCTTGGTGCCCCTATAGACTGTAGGCTGCCAGGCTCCCCTGTCCATGGGATTCTCCAGGCAAGAACATCGGAGTGGGTTGCCATTTCCTCCATGATTATGAAGATCACGCAACTAGCAAATGTCAACGTCAGAATTCAAACTTACTCTTTCTGACAGTTTTTACTACTCTTTCCATTGAATTGAAGTCTAATGTCTGCTAGTAAGATTATTTCAAGCACTCATTCATCTGTTTACAGAGAGCAATGACAGAACTTCACAATGACGTGTGCCATCCTTATTTAAATTCCACAGTTCTGGTGGACTTCAATGACTTTTCTATAAGACCCAATTGGTTTAAGTGAATGTATCACATAAGCCTAACCCACTCAGGATTGTAAACTTTATCATCTGAAATGGGAAGCTGGACTTAAAAAGCTTCCCACAGTAAGATCTGATCTCAGATAGCTCTAAGAAAAGAGGGATTTATTTCCCAAAGGAGGAAATTAGTCTGTGAGGTTCCTGGGTTCTCAAGGGGGAGACTCCATTATGCTTCTTACACTCATATGAATCAACAAATCTCCCAATTTGTTTGCTTCATTCAGCCACTTGATTGTGATTAAGATCCTGAAATACTGAAGTGACTTTAGACACAGTAAAAAGGTCACTCTGGACATTTTTGGGGGGCAAATCTTTCATCACTTTTCTTTCCTGTCTCTTTCTTATGGTTCTAGTTTTTCTCTCATCTTCTTCCGTTGACTCAGAGAATTTTGGTCTTGCAAAGCACTTCAGCAGACCTTTATGTTAATCATCTTATTTCCCTGTTAACGGGGTGGGGGCTGGTTACAGAAGTCGAGCTTGGAGAAGATCCCATGCTGGTCAAGAATGAAGCTGAGTATAGATTCCAGTGCCCCTGCCTTCCTGGCCACTGAGTTCTGCATCTTATTTTTCTCTCTATTCTATTTCCTTTCTTTTTTCTCACTTTGTGCATTGGGTCCCTCTTACTCAGAGAAAGCTGTTGCTTATTTTTCCTGTCACTTGGATTGGTTAATAGTCAGAATCTCCTACCACCAGCCTCCTCTCCCTTACCTCCTTTAAAAATCCAGTAACTTCTCTTGCTCTCTCAAGGCTTCCTCAAGGCCTCTATGAACTGCGGTCACTAGAGGGCAACATGATCACACACAGCTGACACAGACAAGGATGGCCTCTGAAGCAGGAGAAAGCAAGTACAAACACACATACGTAGCAGTGAATCAGATATGCATCACTATTTACAAAAGCATGTCCGCTTACACAGGCTTTTTTCACCTCACCAAGTATCACTGTCTCTGTCTTCAACAAAAGAAGGAAACCAAGGTTCAGACGGACTGACATACCCAAGGTCACAGAAATAGCAAAATACATCCTTCTATTGAATGGCACATCCCAAAAATGTTAGCATAAAACTTGAAAATGCATTTCTATTTCTCCAAGATTTCAACCTAAGAGTGGTCAGGTATTATATCTTTGAAATGTAACCAAATGGAACCCCAGAGTTATTTCATATTATTAAAAGACAAAGTAGCAGCTATAGCTTACATACTAATTTCCAGTTAGAGAGTTGTTTATCATTTTAAGGAAGTGGGTTTCTTTAAACATTTTTAAATTGCCCTTTAATAATATCTTACCCAGTAATCAGAAATCTGATTACTTTCCCCCAGAATTGCCTGGTGTTTTCTAGTTATGCTTGTTTTTTTCTTTAATATGATTTTTTTTTAACAAAACAAATGTACGCTATTTTGTCCCATTTTCTCCCATCTATGTGGAGTAAAGAAAAGCAGGTAATGCCACTGTTTCCCATTATAAAATATCTGATCTTTGAGAGAAAGCCACAGTTTTTCTTCTCTCTGTGATTAACTGAGTGCCTTGAACACACGCTGTTCTCAAACCCATAATGTTGCTTGTTTGCTTGGTACTGTCACTGGCAAAACAGAAATAGCATCTATTTATAACAAGCAGGTCTGCAAAGCCTTGTTTTGTCTATTTTCTCCAGGCATTCTGAGTTTTCTATCTCCTCCTTTTTGACAGGGCAGTTCCCTCCAAGTGGGAATACCTGGGACCTGCCTGGTAAAGGCAGATGAGAAGCCTGGTTCCAGAAAGCCAGACAAAACCAGGGCCAGGTGTGACTGTGGTAGAAACGATGGAGGAAACCAAAAGGCTGAGAAGAGATGGGGGATAATCAAAGGTTTCCATTGCTAAGAGGGAACCGGTGAAATTCAAAATTTGAAAAGATGAGAGCCATGGGCTGGCTGAACGGTTTTGAGAAAGAGGGACTTGCCCTAATATGGCTGAAGGAGACAGCAGGGAAAATAGGATTTAGAGTGGGTCAAAATGTCTTTATCCTTTCTGTTTCAAGAAGTTAGAGTTTGAAAGATTCATTTCACAAATGAAACCTTAGGTGTGATGATAATGCTCGTTAACACTTATATGCAGATTTTTATAAAAATTAATAGCTTTACAGTTACTCTTCCTCATCTCATTCCTAATAGGCCGGAATGGAAGGAGTTAAGAAACCAAAGGATTAAGTTCAAAAAAGCCTTGAAGAGCTCCTGTATACATCTTCATTTTTATCTTTCTTCAAATACATTTTTACATAGAGCTGACAAATTGCAATAACGTGAAGTCAGTAGCATTGGCCTTTATTTCCAGACAAACCTTATTGGAGGCTCTTGTATGTAGATTCTATTGAAAAGACAAATACATTTATGAATGTCTTCTTGTTTGTGGCCTGAAAACAGGGTGTGTGTATGTTTCCCTTATAGATACACAATTTAACTGTGAAAATGTGAAGAGGATGCTTATGGAATGGGGAAAAAGGGCAAATGTATTCTGGTAACAAAAATTTGAATGACAGGTATAGAACTGTAAATGTAAGGATATGTACCTTCTAAATGTAGCAAGACAATAAATACTGTAGAGAAGAGAACAAAAAAATATAAACATGCATGTTCAAATGTTTTTCCTTTAAGGCCAGTTTCTTCAAATAATATGACCCCTTTCCTAGCAATACTAACACAATAGAGTGATTCATGGACTCAACATTTAGCCTGCAAGGACCACAAAAACTAATAATGAGAATCCAGTAATCAGCACTCAATCAATATATGTTGTAATCATAGCCTCATTTTTGCTCAGAGCAAACAAAAAGGAGATTGTTATTCCCTAAGCATTTACTATTTTTACTGTGATTTACTGCCTAGAAACGACAGGACACCAAAACTGTAATTATCTGCAGTTCTTGAATAGAGATCATATCTCCCAGAATATCTACTTTTAGCTGAGGTGCTCCACTTCAACATTACTAAAGCTTGTACTGTATTATCATTATTTTTGCCATGATTCTGACCACGTGAGGCAAACACATTTAGAGACAACAAGATCTTTCAAAGGCAACTCTTTGTTCATATTTTCAATCCTCCACCCAGAGGTTAACCCTCTGTAGGAGCGGGGAAAAGGCAGCAGGTCCCGTCAAGCCAGGTGAAGCCTTACTTCACCTACCACCCATGGAATGACAAAATGCATGCTAGCTAGACAGCCCACAGCTGTCAGTCTCTGCGGACCCACAGCTCATGGGAGAACCGCATCCCGGTTTTCGGCAGAAGCTACATTGCAGTGAACAATATAGAGAGAAGAAACTTTCGTTACCTTTATTTTTAAAAGTGGTTAACAAAAGCATTTCATTTCTTTTTTCATGCATCCAAAGAGGGTAGGTTACAACTCCGTGGGAGGGTTGGCTGCTGCGCTGCCCCTGAAGGCTAGCACTCTTTTATAGATGTCTCATCTTTTTTTTTTTAAATCACGAATTGAGACTCTATTAAAATAAACTGTGCTTTTTCAGACTGTGATGAATTGCATTTTATTTTTTTTGGCCTTTGTAATTCTTTACGGTGAAAAACCCCAGGTTTCCAGCATCTAGAGCCAACCATGACTGGCTCCACCCTAGGGACGTCCTGGGATTCCCTCCCAGCTAGAAGCAGTGACGTCACGGGCCAGCATCTTCCCTGCGCTGGGTTGGAGCCGGGAGGCCGGCGGAGGAGCTCCGGGAGGGGCGTGGCTGGGAGTTTCCAGGGAAACACTGCAGCAGATGGCCTGCCTGGCTGAGCAACAGTGTCACATCTGCAGCGCGGCTGAGGGGAGGGCTATTTTTGGAAAATCTCTGCTCTCTCATGTCCAGCTAGTTCTGCTATTTTTTCCCCCCCTTTAATCAACGCTTTAATTTCTCCCCAGCTTCTTTTATTTCTGGAGATGCGGTTTCTATTTTTATTACAAGGACACGATCCGAAGGATCCCAAGCCACTAACCCATCTTTACATCTTCTGTGCGCTCGCTTTTCTTTCTAGTTTCTCCCCCCATCTCTCTGCGCGTCACATCATGCATTCTGTCAAGGTGGTCTGTGGAATACAAGGACAAATGTTGCTAAGGCAACAGGCTTGCAAACCCGTCTGCAGAAGCAGATGCTTTATAACCTGGGGTTTCCCTCATTTGCATTTAAAGGCTCCAGGGCAACAGCCTCAAAGCAAGCCAAGTCCTTGAAGCTAAAATGAGAGAACTTTTTTTTTTTTTAAACTGTCGCTTGATGTCATTGAGCAACTAGTCCTGCAAGGTTAAGTGCAGGGAAAATATCAGGGGCTAATAATTCCCACTGCGCGGGTAGGAGAGCTGATGCAGTTAAGACCACCTCCTACTCAACACTTTCTCTTCTTAAACCCTGTGAGGAATGAGGAATCCCCTTGTCTTTTCTTCCCCCCCTCCCAGGATTGCCCTCCATAGCCTTCTCAAAGGTTAAACTTCTGGCAACCTGGGGTGTATCTCTCCTTGGTGATTTCATGATGATCTAGGAAGCTTCACTGTGCATTCACCCCTGGCAACACTCAGATTTGAAGCAAGTGGGCAAATCCCATAGGCTAAACGAAATTTAGAAATTTTGGTACCATTTTTTGATTTTCTTATTTTTTCTTATTAATTTTTATTGGAGTATAGTTGCTTTACAATATTGTGTTAGTTTCTGCTGCACAGCAAAGTGAATCAGCTGTATGTATACACATATCCCCTCTTTGTTGGATTTCCTTCCCATTAAGATCACCACCACCGAGCACCGAGGAGAGCTCTCTGCTATACACTAGGTTCTCACTAGTTACCTGTTCTATACCTAGTAGTGTATATATGTCAGTCGCAATCTCCAAGTTTATCCCACCCACCCTGCCCCTTTGGAGTCCAGACATTTGTTCCCTGCATTTGTCTCTCTTTTTTCTAGATTCCAGATATATGCATTAATGTAGGATATTTGTGTTTTTTTTTTTTCTTTCTTTCTGACTTACTTCACTCCTTATGACAGTCTCTAGGTCTGGCTTTGACAACCAGAAATACCTTTGGAGGATCTCATCACTGTATGTGACACACACAGGTGTAATTTCAAGAATAGACTACAGTAACCAAGAAGCAGAAACTGTACTTTGCCCACTTCTTTACAAGAAGGATCGGACTGTAATTCTTTTAAGTGAAACATATTAAGTATTTGTCAGTGTATCAGCTCCATCATAAAGGGCTCCCAAATGTGTATGAACAGAACTGGAAAACAGATGTTTGTAACCCAGGCAAAAAGGCAGATTCATAAATGTTTTAATAATCACATGAACTACACACTGGATGATGCATGACTGTGAGGAGAGAAATATAAGAGCAAGAAATGACAGGGATTTTGACGAGGGCATCCATTCTTGGGGGAATATTTCAGTAGGTTTCAGTAGGTTTTGAAATAGTTTTTTTTTAATGAGCTGCTTCTTTGTTCCTAAAAACCAAGAGGCATATTTCTTTGTTTTCCTGCCAAAGCTCATAAAACTCCATCATATAAAGGATCAGATAAAGGAGAGAAGAGAGCTATTTTAGGTGTCTGAGATAGTGTTTATTCTCAGATGGTAACATTTTCTGACCTTCATGACAATGAAAGTCAACTATTGCGTCATGTAACAAACTTAGACATAAATTCCTAAATCACAACAAATACAAGTTTAAACACAATTAGAAATCATGACTTCTATAAGATCCACCAAAATTTAACAGATCTTTGAAATCCTATTGAATCACAGAAATCCTTCTGAATCACTTAACAGAAAAAGTTGTTACCTTGTTTACTCATATCACCAATTTTTTAATCAAAGAATCTTCCAGAAAGTATATACTCAGTGACTGTCTCCTGATTCTGAATCTGTCATTCTCAAGGATGCTGACATGTACTCCTATTATGAATTAGGACCTTGAACACCAAGGGGAGTCCTGCCCTCCTCCCCTGGAATAAGTGAAGAATGGTTATTGATTCTGTGCCCAAAGTGGCTCAGGCTGATTCTGCATCCTTTAACCTCTAAATATTGTCAAAGGCAGGCCTCAAATAATGCGCTACTTGATAGACACAACCAAAAAGTGACTCACAGAAACTTGGCATTTAAAAGGACCATAACAGTAATCCGATTCAGCACCTTCATTTTACAGACAAGGACAGTGCAGGCCACAGGAAAAAAAAAAAAAAAAACCTGCTTCTCTGGAAGCCAGGGAAGGATAAGCTTTACTAACTGTCATCTCTCATGGATGGAGAGAGGCAAGACTGGCAGCTCCACGGAACACAGCCTATGACTCTCGGTAGCCTCCCAATCAGAGCTAGACTTGTCAGCGCGACCAAAGTCACCGTCAGTGTACAGAGCTCCTTTGGGGTAGCTTCCTAAGCAGGTCTTGGACTGAAAACAAGGGTGATGAACACACCCTCGGAGCTCCTCAGGCCCAATCTTCAAGTTCTGATGCCGAGTTCTGCTTATCCCTCCAACCATTTCCACTTGTTGTTCTCATCACTTCTGGTTCTATCCTATTGGACCCAATTCAGTTTTTACACCCCTCACAGTCCCCTATATGTCTGGGTTTCCAAATACTCAACCAGAATTCGATTTTTCAAGTATCATCTTAATTGCATCATTCTTTTGCTCAAGAACTTACATGAACTCCTTACTGTTGAAGACAATAGCCAGTAATTTTCAAACGTGGTTAGCAAGGAGTGGGTGAGGTATACAGGAAAATCTGGAGTCCTGATTCAACACATACAGATTTGAACTTAAGCATGCCTCTATTTCATTGTCTACAAAAGCTGTCATTCTATACATGCTGTATTTTTTTTTTTTTTGAAGTGGCAGTAGGGATCATGTTTGACATGACTTTACGTAACTAGGATTCAGTTTAGAGACTGTTATATGCTAAGGGTATACTTCTTTCATAGCCCAGGTGGTAAAGGATCCTCCTGCAATGCAGGAGAACCCAGTTCGATTCCTGGGTTGGGAAGGTCCCCTGGAGAAGGGATAGGCTATCCACTCCAGCATTCTTGGGCTTCCCTTGTGGCTCAGCTGATAAAGAATCCACCTGCAATGCGGGAGACCTGGGTTCGATCCCTGGGTTGGGAAAACCCCCTGGAGAAGGGAAAGGCTACCCACTCCAGGATTCTGGCCTGGAGAATTCCATAGACTGTGTAGTCCATGGGGTTGCAAAGAGTCAGACATGACTGAGTGACTTTCACTTTCACACTAGAATATAAACTCCATGAGAGCAGGATCATTGCCTATTTTATCCAATGATGTAGTATGGATGTTTAGATCACTGCTGGACACAGTTTAAGTACTCAGTAAGTATTTCTAGAACTGTGGATTGAGTTAAAACTATAAATGAGTAAATCAATAAATATGGGAAAGTTTTTGGCACAGAGGCATTCTTCATTACTGACAATTTCTCCCATCTTCCCATCTGGTTTCTTCCTATGAGTAGTTTAAAAATAGTTAAGCTTTTTCATTCATTTCTTAAAAATAAGAGTATTATAATAAGAGCATCCTATTCACAAAAGGATAGAAATTACAATATCAGCTACAGCTTCAAGTAGTTCTTGGCTTTCTTTATTCAAAGTAATTTCTGTTAGCTAGACCAAATGCATCTAAGAACGTCACTGAAAAATACTTTATTTTTTTTAATTTTATTTATTTTTTATTTTACTTTACAATTCTGTATTGGTTTTGAAAAACACTTTAATAAGCTATATGCAGTGTTTTCTTGGTGAGTGCTGAAGTTACAACTTCACACACATTGGTAAGATTTTTTGAACTAAATAGTTATGGATTTAGCCAAGACAACTAAGCTCCCCAAATCTTATTTTTTCTCATCTACTTATATTTTGCCAGCTCAGTAAATTAACATATTTATGGCATTATAATTTAGCCCCAAAGCCTTGAAAGACTCACGATCACAAGCCTAGTTAGTGACACAGGCAATCCTTGAATCCAGATTTATAGTAGATCTTGTGTTCACCAAAGCATTAAGAATAACTGACTGGGTCAACCATCAAAAGGAATGAAATTGGGTCATTTGTAGAGAAGTGGATGGACCTAGAGACTGTCATACAGAGTGAAGTAAGTCAGAAAGAGAAAAATATCATATATTAGTGCATACAGGTGGAATCTACAACAACAGTATAGACGATCTTATTTGCAAAATAAGAAATAGAGACAGAGACACGGAGAACAGATAATACCAAAGGGGAAGTGGGGAGGAATTGAGAGACTGAGATTGACACATATATATTATTGATACTATGAATAAAATAGACAACTATTGAGAACCAACTGTATGGCAGGGAAATGCTTAATGCGCTGTGGTGACCTAAGTGGGAAGGAAATCCAAATAAGAGGGGATATACATATAGGTATAACTGATTCATTTTTCTGTAGAGTAGAAATACATACAACATTGTAAAGCAACTATACCCCAATAAAAATTAATTTTTAAAAAAGGAATAACTAACTGAGTATAGCATATTAGGTATAACTCAAAAGACAGTCATGGTTGACCCCATACTTTTCCAGTTACATATATAAACAAGAATAGTATTGCAGAACTAAGAGCTCTACACATTAGCTTGTTTGAGCAGTGACTGCATCTATGGAACAGTGTGTGACTTTTTGAAGAGCTAACATTATGATAAAAGGTCGTTCCATATAAAGATATCGCTATAAGAAGTTGTGTTTTTAAAAAGAAGGAAACGGAGATCCTGGAGAACACAAAGTACCAAAAGGTTCAGAAAAATTCAGAAATCCTGAAACAGAAAAGTCACTTGGAGCCCAGTGGATTTGTGAAACTGCAATCTGAAACCGAAAATTACCTTAAAAAGGTGCTCAGAGGTGAGACGTCTATCAAAATTCGTGGCAAACCACCCTCATTGTCTGTGGCGCCATCTAGGAAGTGGTCATTTAAACAGTGTCAGAAAGCTTCTTTTCCTGAAGACTCTTCAGTGCCTCTAATGAGCTAATTCATACAGTGAACCTCTATTGATGAAGCAGAGGTTTTAGATTCAGACTACGTCACTCAGTACTGTGTGACCTTGGGGAAAGGCTTAACCTCTCTGAGCCCCAGTTTCTACATGTATACAATCCCATTAGCTTCCTCACAGGTGTGGCCATTTAATGAGTTGAGGAATTTAAAACACCAGTGGGGCGTCTGGCAAATCGCAGATGCTCAGTGGTGTACACTGAATTCTCAGGAGAGTCACAGAGGCATTAATGACCAGAATCTGTTCCGACTTGTCGGTTGCCAGTTTACACTGATTGTTAACACATTACTGACCCAGAGATTTCTGCAGAAACTAATGCCTGTGTAAGTGAATACTGTGGGGTGGGTGAATACTACAACACTCCAGTCAACATCGTTCAGGTAACAAAAGGTGTATTAATATGTCTCTGTTCAATAAGTTGTTAAAATAGGCGAATATCATTCTGAGTTACAGTTAGAGTAAGCAGTGAGTGACCTTTTGCAACCACACAGTTATTTTTGCTGAGTTTCACAGAATTAGTGTTCTGAAGAAGTTATTTGTGAAATGCTGCTGCTGCTGCTGCTGCTGCTGCTAAGTCGCTTCAGTCGTGTCTGACTCTGTGCAACCCCATAAACGGCAGCCCACCAGGCTCCCCCGTCCCTGGGATTCTCCAGGCAAGAACACTGGAGTGGGTTGCCATTGCCTTCTCCAATGCATGAAAGTGAAAAGTGAAAGTGAAGTCACTCAGTCGTGTCACTCCAGTACTCTTGGCGACCCCATGGACTGCAGCCTACCAGGCTCCTCTGTCCATGGGATTTTCCAGGCAAGAGTACTGGAGTGGGGTGCCATTGCCTTCTCCATACTATTATATGATGTTATAACTTATTCCTAAGGTAAGGTTGTTAGATTTAGCTCAGTAAAATATGAGCTTCAGCTTTTAGTAAATATAAATAAGCATGGGATATAATTATATTAAAAATTACTCATTGTGTATCTGAAATTCCAATTTGACTGGGTGTCTTATATTTTTATCCAGCAACCTTACCCTAAAAGAAAACCTCAAGTTCATTTAAAATACCTACCAGGATGATCTGGTGGTAGAGAAAGGGAATAGGGCCTTAGGACCAAACCAAAATGTCCCTAAAAGGATCATTCCCACAGCACTTGTCCCATTCTGCCTGCTTTCTATGTAACCTTTTAGCTGTTACCCTCATTGCTCAACAAGTTACAGGAGCAGTGGGGACTGATTCATTTTATTTCCTACCTGGTGCTGCTTGGAACACCAAAAGTATTCAGCAGATTTGTCTTGTCCTGTTTTGGTTTCTGGGAATGAAACACAACCACTGCTTTCCTGACTTATGCTTCAAAGTTGGTTTAAAAACGTTTTTCACAGAAATTTTGAAGAAAGCAAAAATGCAAATGGGGAAAAAAGTCATTCTAATGCTACTATTCAAAGAAAAGCAATATTAATATTCGTATAGTTCACCAGTCAGATGAGAACTAAATCACTTTTCTATAGCACAATTTTAATGGATATATAATATGTATGTAACCATTTTCACTGTTTTTTCCAGTGTTAACCTACTGCAAATGATGGGATAAACATGCTTATGTAACATACCCTTTACCCCACCTACCCCAAGGTACCAAAGCCAGATGGCTTTATTACCACTTTTCCTAAACTCTCAAGAGCTGATAGTAACTCCTGTACTTAAACTGTTCCAGAGATTAGACTTTGACACTTCTCAATTCATTTTTAAAAATCAATAAACCTGGATACCATTCAAGGTACAATTCAGATTTAAAATAATCTCAACTATGAATGTAGAAGAATTCTAAATAAAATTAGCAAATTGAATATAACTATGTGGTCAAAGAATCAAATAAGAAAGAATAAGGCTTATTTCAAGAATGAGTTGATTCCAGCTAGGGACTAGATTTATTGTTCCTACAAGCTCTTAACTTAAACAGATCAAAGAAAAAATTATAAAATTCATTTAATAAAACTCCAAATCCAGTCCTATAACAATCCTTAGTGAGGAGTTCAAGAAAACCTGTTTTCTATAATAAAGTATAACCAGGGAAGCCTTTGGCAAACATTAAACTGGCAGGGTCCAATATGGTAGCTACCAGCCACATGTGGCTATTTAAAGTTAAACGTTTCCTTCTTTAGTCATTCTAGCCACATTCCAAGTGTTCAGTGTAACAAGTGACTACCACACTGGGGAGCTCAGATAGGAAATATTTCTATCAACATGGCAAGTTCTCTTGGATGGTGCTGCTATACAAAACTCCAGAGCAGATTCCTAGGCATACATACATGGAGTTGTAAACATTTAATAAGAGCTAACTTTATTAAAGGCTCCTAAAATATCAAGAGCTATTTTAAGTTTCTAACACATTCTTATTACCTTTTTTAATCCTCATAAAGTTTAACTTAGTATTATTTTTTCCATTTTATAGCTCTGAAATCTGTAGAACAGTAGGATATTAAATACATCACAGGTTGCATACTTTTTTCAGTGGCAGATCTGGGATGCACATCCAGGAAGTCTGACTCTAGCAGTACTCTGCGCTTTTAATTGTGACTCTACCTAGCTGCCCTGTGTTAAAGGTGGCAATTCAACTGAATGGGAAAATACAAAATGCTCACTAAATTGTGTTGTGGCAAATAGCTATCCATTTGAGAAAAAAATTAATGAGGTATTTACCTTACATGACTTCAAAGATATAGCTGCAAATATATAAATGAGAAAATACAATCAGAAACTAATATAAAAACCCTAGGAGAAAACACAGCATTCTCATATTTTGGGAGACAGTCTAGGGTAAAAGCAGTCCTTAAAGGAAACAAAACTCAGACCCTTTAAAGAAAGATACTGAACAACTTAAGAGCATACAAATTAAAAGTGTCAGTTGTGATGAAAGGAATTATAATCAAGCTTAAAAGACAGCAATAAGGTGGTGGAAAATATTTGAAACAAAAATATTAACTTTCATAAAGAGGCTGCATAAATTTGTTAGAAAAAGACAAACAGTCCTGTAAAAAAGAGGCCAAGTATATGGGCAAATACCTCCCTGAAGAAGAAATACAAATAACCAATAAAAATGTGAAAAGATGTTCAAATTCACTGATAGCCAGAGAAATGCAAAACTAAACAAGATGCCATAATTCACTCATTAGGCTGGACAATCTTCAAAGGGTGATTATATACAGTATCACAGTGTGGGTACATTGAACTCCTTATAAATCACTGGCAGCTATGTAACTTGATATGAACTCAAGAGGATATTGTCTATCAGATTTTAAAATGAGGACATTTTTGGTCTAGCAATTCCACTTTGGGGGGATCTAACCCATGTCACGGAGATTTTCGCACAATGGATATTCTCTGCATGGCAATACTGTTAATAAAATGAAAAAACTATAAACAACCTCAATGCCTATCAATTATTATGATTCAATAAACCGCACTTTATCCACACTATGACATAACGTGCATTCCTTTCAGAGGAATGAAATACACGTCCTTGACATTTGGAACGATTTCTAAGATATATTATTTATGTGAAAAAGCAAAACAAAACAAGACTCTTCACTTAGCCTTCCAATTTATCTGTGCATATAACTTGGCAACAAGAAAGGCTGTAAGAATGTAGACCAAAATGCTAACATGGATGTCTTAGGAGAAATGCGATTTGGGAGAAGATTACAAGAGGAAAAAAAGAAAACTTGAGCTTTCTTTTTACTTATTGTACTTTGTTGTTGTTGAGTTGCTAAGTCGTGTCCAACTCTTTGCAACCCTGTGGACTGCCTGCCAATCTCTTCTGTCCAAGGGCGTGGGCTGCCATTCCCTTCTCCAGGGGATCTTCCTGACCCAGGGATCAAACCCACAACCCCGACATGGCAGGCGGACTCTTTACCACTGAGCCATCAGGGAAACCATTTATTGTACTTAGGGATTAATGTAACATTTTGTAAAGAGGATGCATTAATATTGTAATCAACCAAATAAAAAACAGAGGGAAAGAAAACCTACAACAAATGTACTTAGTAAACTGGTGCCTACTATGTATGTACTAGCTTTTCTCATCCAATTCCTCTTCATCCTTTCTCTGGACAGGTATCTATCTATCTATGAGCTGAGAGAAGAGAAAGAATTATCATATGAATGATATGTTCTGGGCTGCTGCTATAACTAAGAGCTGCAATCCACAGATATCAGTGACTGAGACACTCTTTCTACAAACAGGATCTTGTAAATTTCTCCAGTAGTCTTCATCAAATCCTAGGAGTGGCCACTACTACAGCACCTAAATGAGGTGGTCTGCAGACTGAGAGGAAGAAAATTCAGTTGCTGTGTGCTTTCAGCTACTGTGGTTCTTTATTGATGATAAAGTTCATCTTTTCTTAAAGGTCTCAGATCTGGCTGCAGTGTGCTCTTAGACAATTCCAGATTCCAAAACTAGTTTTGTCCGGCAGAGGGTTAAGGGAAGAGACATCGTACAAGAGTGATTTTCACAGTGTGACGCAGGAATTCCTGATGGATCCCAAGAGCTTTTCAGGGGGTCTGTGAGGTCAATACTATTTCATGGTAATACTAAGATTTTATCTGTCTGTTTCGCTCTCATTCTTAAACAAATCTATGGTGGAATTTTCCTGCAGCTATAGGATATGCAGTGATATCATTGCTCTGGTGACTAATAGAAATATATACTTGGGTATTCTTCTGCATTAGACTTTTCTCAATGTCAATTTCTAATATGAGAAATCAGTGATAGAACCAACCCCCTACACACACACACACACACACATACAAAACTCTTTGGCATCCTGGAGCATAGAGGAATTCTGAAACTAAAATTTTAAGTATTCCTGTTTTACAATATCCTTACAATTAGGATACCTTCTGCCTTCATTCATAGTTTCTTTAGTGACAAATCCTTAAAAAAACTTCCTAATCATTGTGTTTATCATATTCTATAAGAACCATGTGAAGAACTTCTTTAACAACATCAAAATCTGAAAAACTAAAAAACCACAACCTCATAATTGAGAAGGACTCACTCACTCCCTGAGCAGGTTTACCCCAGTTCACTTCCTGCCCCAGATAACAGCCATGGGACCCGGAACACAAAGGTGGCTTCCTTGCCTGACTTCCATGTGCTTCTTCTCACTCAACAAATTTATGAAACGTTCACTGAAATGCATGAAATTTATCACCAAGCCTACTCCCATTTCCTCAGGTAACGACACCAAAAGAAGAGAGAAATTCACTTGAGGGTGATCTCTAAGTAGATAATGTTTTGCTCTTTTAATAAAAGCACATGCATTTTATTTTTCAAAATAACCTTCTTTCAATAGGTTTCCTTAAATTACAATTTGGAAAAACATAGTAAAACTGAGCTATACACTTTTAATGGGTGAATTTTATGGTACGAGGATTCTATCAATAAAGCTGCTAAAAACCAGTGAGATAGATTTTTCTTTGCTATTTTATTCATCCATCTTTTTAATTTAATAGTACCATTTCTGTCTTGTAACAAAAACAATAGTGATGATTTATGGAACATATATTTTGTTAGGCATTCATCATTAAAATGGTCTATATAAAGGAACTCATTTAATGCAAACAACATCCTTAAGACAACATCAGTATCCAGATATTTCAGATGAGGAAACTAAGTAGAAAAGTTAAAGAATTTCCTGAAATTACTAATTAGTAAAAGACACCAATGGGATCTAAACCCAGACCTTCATTGTGACTTCCATGATCTTGACATGATTCTATAGCACCACTTCTCAGGGTAAATTATGCTATGCAGACTTGTTAAGGAAAACTCAGACAATACTGAAAGGCATTTATAAGAAAACAAAAAAATGTCAAAACCTATGGCTTTGTAAAAATCATCATTCATTTTGAGGGGTATTCATATTATACCTTATTATGTTATACATTATATATGACAATTACATATAAAATCATAGTGTACTCAAATTTCCTCAGGTTAAGACTGTATTTTCACTTAACACTGTATTTTTCTGTATTTCTCATGTCTTTACCATTCTCTTTTCTTATGCATTTAGGCTGTTCCCAATTCTTCCTTATTATAAATGCAACTGCCATGAGCATCTGTAAACACAATTTTTTACTGCCTCTCTGATGATATTACTTAGGCTAGATTATTTTATGGAATAACTCTATTTTCATAGTCAAACAGTTAAAAAAATTAAACCACTGTCTACACCCACCAGCAATGTTTGAGGGTGCCAATTTCTTTACAACCTTGATTACATTGAACAGTTTTATTCCATCTGCCAATATGATAAGTGAAAAATGGTTTCTTAATGGTTTCATCTATTTCTCATGTAGTCAAGAAATCAAACCCAATAGGGTCATTTAAGAATTACTCAACAAGCACATGTAGACATTAGACAGAGACCAAGGCATGTCTTTTCTTGTGCATTAACTATGCTGTGAAAAATCATGTCTCATCTCCTGATCCATCTGTTTGTCTTCCATTAGGTCAACCCCAGTCTCCTAACACACGAGGCTGGTACTGTGTGGGCAAATCAACATGATTTTCTTTCCCATAAAAGAAGGGAGACTGTCTGCTATTTAAAGGGGTATAATTAAGTAAGAAGCATTGCAGCAGTGTGAGGAGTGAAAAATTTTTATTCTAACAGGCAGGAGAAGAGAGGTTCTCACCACTGAAAGCCTATTCACCATGAAAGATTGGCCTATAAACCATGCCCCTGCTGCGCTGAGTCAAACAGTCAGATATTTTTAACTTGGGCTTCCTTTTTTTCAAACTGCCTAATTGGATTTTTTAAATCTGTCATTAGACAAAAATAGCAAACTGGCACTACAGGAAGCCTCCCCATATACTAGTAGGATGTTTCCATAGTTTTGCTAGATGTAATCACATTTCATTCATAAAGAGTAGCTAAAAACAAAGAAGGAAATGGATTTTCCCCCCCCCAATGGAACTAGCAAGAACTGAGTAGTACCTTTGAACTGGGCAGAGGTATCTGACAGGGTAGAGAGGGAGCCTGCTTTGCTACAACTGAAGTAACTAAAATTCTTGGGGAAAGAAAAAAGGCTTTAAGCCTTGGTATTTAAACATCTCCTAAACTCTGGAAATATGTGTTTTGCTTTTTCTGTCACTTTTTGTAATGATATGAGTATTACATTTTTGTAATATTAGCATTGCAATTTTGTTATAAGACATTGGAAAACAGTAATATATAAAAAATACTTTAAATTACCTGTAATTGCTTGTCTTAGAGACCATCAGGTTTTAATGGATTTCTTCCTTCAAAAAGTGTTCTATGTATTTTAAAAAACAAAATGTCATTTTCCACTCTTTGACAACTATGTATTAAATAGAAAAGGGAAACACAGTAGTATTTATGATACTGAAGAAAGCACTGAAATAAGCGATGCATGCTAAGTCGCTTTGGTCATGACTCTGCAACTCTAGACTATAACCCGCCAGCCTCCTCCGGCCCTGAAATTCGCCAGGCAAGAATACTGGAATGGGTTGTCACGCCCTCCTCCAGGGGATCTTCCCGACCCAGGGATGGAACCACATCTCTTATTTCTCCTGCACTAGCAAGCAGATTCGTTACCACTAGTACCACCTGGTAAGCTGATGAAATAAGCAGTATGCAATAACTAATAGAAAAGATGAATTATGGTAGAAGCCTGGATTCCAACATTTTAGCCAGGCATAGTTTTCCTTTCCAAATAATTAAGATACTAATTCTGGTCAGGGAGAAGTATTGCCTTGATAGTAATAAAAATATCAATTAGCTACAGAGAAGGCAGTTGCCAACATTCAGAAAAGAACCAAAAGTATCTTCAGTCTTCTTTAGATCATTAAGATCGACAGCTTTAAAAACAAAGCATTTAAACAATTGGGGGGAACTTACAAAGATAGTTGGTCCTTGATAATCAATAATGTCCATTTCCCCTTATGTGTACCCCTTTTAATACAATGGGTATCTAATTTTTAAAAAAGTTTTCTGATGTGGGCCCTTTTTAGAGTCTTTATTGAATTTGTTACAACACTGCTTCTGTTTTATGTTTCGGTGTTTTGGCCACAAGGCATGTGGGATCTAAGCTCCCTAACCCGGGATTGAACCTGCACCCCTGCATTGGAAGGCAAAGTCTTAACCGCTGGACCACCAGTGAAGTCCCTGTGTATTTAACGCATATCAGACTTGACTACATATCCTCCACAGCTTCACAAGAGCCATTAAAGCCTGAAGGATCAGCTGATAGTGCAGGATACCCCATGGCATTTTGAGATACTGTTGGGTTCACCCGTAGGTGAACTCTGCTACCAGGAGGTCCATCACAAAGTGCCTCCCCATCACTTCTCAATAAGACTGGTTCTAATTATTTTAAAACCACCTTTAGGTTCCAAACATGAGAGATGTCGTATAATATTTTTCCTTCTCTGTCCAACTTGCAGGATCCGGGGAAGTGATAGTTAGGGAGTGTGGGATGGACATGTACACACTGCTGTATTTAAAATGGATAGCCAACAAGGACTTACTGCATAGCACAGAGAACTCGGCTCTGTGTTACGTGGCAACCTAGATGGGAGGAGAATCTGGGGGAGAATGGATACATATACACATATGGCTGAGTCCCTTTGCTGTTTACCTGAAACTATCACATTATTTTTTTAATATTTAATTAACTTATTTGGCTGTGCTGGATCTTAGTTGTGGCACAAGGACCTTCTGTTTTCACTGTGGCATGCGAGATCTTTGGTTGCAGCACGCAAACTTTTAGTAGCAGCCTGTGGGATCTAGTTCCCTGACCAGGAATCGAACCGGGGCCCCCTGCATTGGGAGTGTGGAGTCTTAGCCAGTAGACCACCAGGAAAGTCCCTATCATAACTATTAACTGGCGGTATCCCAATGCAAAATAAAAAGTTTAAAAAATATTTATAAACAACAACAACAAAAACACCTTTAGTACTAACATTTTGGCATTGGATTTAGTTTGTGCATTTTTCATTTGCTTCTTTCCTGAAACCTTGTAGATGGACCATGGTCTTAACAAACCGGATCCAGAAACACTCACCTTGCCAAGCCAACAGTCGACATTTTCGACAATCTTCAATCACAGCTATTCTTGCCTTCCTAACGAAAAGTAAAAAGGGTAAATTGCGCTATTAGGCAAATGGCTGATTTTTCTAGAGGACCATCTAATGCAGAGAATGACCCTGAGTTTGTTCCTTTCTTCTTTACCCTTTCTTGTGCAGCAACAGTCATGCTGCTTTTTGCCAAGGTGATAGAGCTAAAGAACAGGACTTGGGTAAATACCGTTGTATTTGATTTCTCATTCAGAAATTCATTTATATTTCACCTTAAGTTTCGTGTGAAAAATTTATAACCACAAATCTTTTATCAAATTATAGTTCTGCCTTGATTGCAGAGGACCTAGCTAAGCCTCACCCAGACTCTTGACCAAATGGAACTATGAGGTAATACTTGTGCGTTGCTTTCGGATGCTAAGTTTACGGTAATATCGCTGTATAGCACTAATTGGTAGATACTCAGTGCAACAGATAACTAATAGAGGCATTATCTTCCAGTAAAAAGAATTACAGTTTTGCCCTCCAGGTGGTAATTATGTATGGTCAAAGAATCACAGAGAAAAAAAAAATGAGTGTTGAATTCCTGTTTCTAGTTACTGAATGATGTTCTTCGCATCTACTCTTTCTAATCTTCTCTACAATTCCATTCCATCAAGATTTATTGGATAATTTGTACTGGCAACTTTTGATTACATAAGTAATAAAGAATCAATGCAGGAATATTTGTAAAGAAAGATAAAAAGAAAATTAAAATAATTTTTTATTGCACTGAAGATACTGCTTACATTTTAATGTATTTCCTTCTGGAAGGTTTCTAAGCATCTAAGCTATTAGTGATGCTATTTACAATATACCACGTGTAAATTCTCAAGTGTCTGACAAAGTGGCATTTAAAGATAGCCAAGTATTTCATTTATTTATGTATCACAAATTCATTCATTAATTTTATATTTGTTTCCATGTGTTTTCAATGATAAAACTATCAATTTCATGATCATCTTTACAGATGTAATTGAACACACTTCTGATTAAGAAAGTCATTCTTTAAAAAAAGTATGTTTGCTGGTATGAAATATTTCAGTTTCTAAATGAGAAACATCAAATGCTTTGCAAAATATTCATGCGATAGAACACACAAAAGTGATGATCATTTCACAAAATGTACAAATATCAAATTGCTATGTGTTATACCTGAAAATAATATATCAATTAAAAAAATTTAAAGACAAACAAAAATACCTTGAAGGGCCCTCAGTCCTTTCCACAAAAGTGGAAAGATGGACAAAGATCCTTTCACCCCGATCTTCCATATTACAAAAAAAAAAAAACAATTTTAAAAATGTCTGGCAGGAGTTTTCTTTGCTTTCATTCCAGCTGATTGCATTTTGCTCATCTAGACCACAACCATGAGAAATTTACACTCTATTACAAGCTGACTGATGTACAGCTAATAAGGCCTTTTTCAAACTTGAGACTTTTATGTGGGAAATAAGTCTCTGAAAACATTCCATAAATATTTATCATGAATCAAACAGAACTTTCAGTAAGACTGCAGCCATAAGTCTCGCTACTCTGAAATCCAGGTGGATTTCTTCAAGTCTCTTCAACTGATGCCATAGGTTGGGTTGGAATTACTTGGATGATAAATATACCACTGGTGAATATAAACCATTGAATTTGATGTAATGACAAATCCAGGCATCATCTTTTTTTTTTTTTAACTTCTTAGTTTGAATTGGGATATAGTAAATTAACAATGCTGTGATAGGTTCAGGTGAATAGTGATGGGACTCAGCCATACATATACATGTATCCATTCTCCCCTAAACTCCCCTCTGATCCAGGCTGCCACATAACATTGAGCAGAGTTCCCTGTGTTACACAGTAGGTCCTTGTTGGTTATCAGTTTTAAATATAGCAGTGTGTATATTAGACATCATCCTTTTCTATGGTCTATTTAAATTAGGTAAAATTGGAAACACACCCCCCAGCCAATGTTTATTGTTACTTAATTAGTCACTGTTAATTTATAGGACTCAGATTTTAGGCGTTAACAGGGATATTTAGAAGCACTAATTCTCACAACAATGGGACTTGAAAAGGTAATAGACCATCTCATGTGAAAGCAATTTCCTCATCATCATTGGAGAGATTCAACTCACCTATTAAGGGATATAACTTAGGCTCAAAGTTATATGATCATCAAACTCCTTTGACTCTGACTCTGTGGAATTGCATAGGAAAGGTAACGGTTTTAAACTGCATTACAGTTTTCATTTTAAAAAAGAGGCAATTTTGGTCTATCTAGAGCTTCAAACAGCAGAACCTGGGACCTGGCGTGGGGATTATAACAGTTCAGGCTGGATAATGGTTACATACGATGCACGGACCATACACTTCAATGAGATGTGGCCCCACACCTGTTATAATGGTTATTATCAAAAGGAAGAAATAGAACAAACATTGACAGGGATGTAGAGAAAAGGGAATGACTGTGCTCTGTTGGTGAAAATACAAATCATACACATATTACGCAAAACGGTATGGGGGTTCCTCAAAAAATTAAAAACAGTACTCCCATATAATTCAGCAATTGTACTTCTGGGTATATATTCAAAGACAACAAGAACACTCACTCTATTGAAATGCAACTAAAGTGGCAATAAAAAGTAAAAGTCAAAATCGATTACAAACTCACAAGGACAAACGAAACAATAGGAAAGGCAACAATGGATAAGAATTTTAACAAATCAACAGACATCTGAGTGGCAGCTTATTAACTAAAATAGAGACAGCCTCAAATCTGAAGCCAGCAGACAGACATATGGACAAGGTCCAAGCAAGTTAGGCTGAAAAATATCCAGGAAAGGCTCAGAGCCTGATTTCAAAGTTTTAATACTTCTTTAGGAAAGCAACATGGTTTAGGGGGAAGAACATGGTCTTAAGAATAAGAGAGCTCTGTCATTAATGAATTACAAGTCGCTAAACTAAATTAGGGCATTGGTTTCCTTGCCAATCATGTCGATAGAATCTTGACCTCAGAATATTTATGGAAAAATCAAATGACTTATAAAATCAGAAAACAGATGCACAGTAAATGTTTCATCTTGTTCCTTCTTTCAACTTTATCTAAGTTTCTAGATGCTGGAGAAAGATCCTTTGTGAAAACATGACGTTCTCAGGCAACTGCAGTGTTAAATGTCACCCCAAGGGCAGTTAACTAATCTTGATTAGAAAGCAGTGCCCTTCAGTAAGAACAGGATGATGAAGCAGTGGTCTTGCCAGAGAGCAAAAATACAACTGTTGTTCAACCTGCCAAACTATTGCCCAAATCCTCATGTAATATTTGACCCAGGAATGCTCATTCATCCTCAGCAGACTCCTGGATGGTGGGCGGGTGGCTGGGTGTATGTGTATGCACACATGCGTGCACTTGGTGATCTCAGAGTACAGGGAAAATGTTCTCAGACGTGACAACGTGTGGATCACTCCCACACGGCCATTGCATAGGAAAGGTAACGGTTTTAAACTGCATTACAGTTTTAAACTACATTACTCCTGTAACATGGCCAAGCATTAAGACAAGCATTTACAACCTTCTGCTCAAATGGCAGGGGGCTCTGCAAGTACCAAAAATACCAAAAGAAGAGAAGAAATTAAAGGAAAGAGAAAATGATTTAAGAAACATCAAATACTAGGAAAGAAGTCTTCTAAGACTTGAATCTACCCTAGGACCCATTTTCAGTTCCCTGAGCTGAAATATCTGGCCCAAACTTATACAATAAGCCAATAATATATGCATTCCAGATGTTTACGGTGGAAGGTCAAAACTGGAAGGAACCTTAGAGATGATCTGGTCCAGGCTCTCACATTCTGAGTAAAGAGAAGTGAGGCCTCAGGAGTGATGAACTACTCCCATGGCAAAGAGCTGGACAAAGGCTGGAACATGTGCGTCCAAGGCTGGCTCCATGGGTGTAGACAACACTACTAATTCAGTTACTGAGTCAGTCTTTAACAGAGGCTGCAACGCCAATGGATGCAAAGCTGAGGCAGATTCCAGGAAACGAAGATAAAGAGAGAAGACAGAAGGGATCCCCTGGTCCTTGTGTGTGAGCAGGAGAATCAGCAGCAGGCTCAGATGGATTTTTCCCTCAGAGTTACAGTGGTCTGATAACACACCTGGTAGAAAACCAACTGTAGAAACGCAGAATCTAGCGATCTCATCCCAAAAAACCCAGGGGAGCAAGCAAACTCAGAGCCCGAAAAGATGCACCCGGGCTCTCTGTTCCTAGGGCTCTGCGCCGGGGGCATGTCTGCCTTGCCAGCGCCAGACTGACGCAGAGCACGAACTCACTAGATGAATAGAGCCAGCTCGCTTTCTCATCCCTCTTTATTTAGTCTTTTCTACTCCCTATCAGTCCTGAGTGTAAAGTTCTAGGCATAGGGAATCAGAGAGCCTTCTCTGGTGAACGTGAGACAGCCCACAGAGGACATCGCTTCATGCCCACTTTCCCATCAACCTGTAGCCACATGTCTGAGTGACTGCCTTTGTCCCCCACTGGGACTGCTCGGGGACTGGGGGCTCCTTGGGCCAGTGGTCCCATCTCATCCATCATGGCTGCCCAGAGCACAGTCAATGCAAGACACACAGTAGCACCCAAAAGTTTGTTTAATGAACCGAAAGAATACAGACAGATAACTTCCGTCCAAAGCAGGCACACACACCCACTATACACACAGACACACACAGACACACACACACACATATAACATATATATGTATAATCATATAAATAAATCATATTATATATATAATATATATGCATAGATATATAATAATATATAATGTATAATGTCTGTGTATGTGTATGTATAATTCATCCTCTCCTCTATGGGGTCCCAAGAATACCAGGCTTGGTTGCAATAAAGTGGTTTTTATTGCACATTCTTCGTCCAGGCACTAGCATAGTAACTTAAGTTATTCTATGATCCCATGATCTTAACTGACAGTTTTAAGATTAAATCAACTACTTCATCTGGCATATTTTTGATAACTATATTACCCGATTCCATAACTTGTAAAACGTGGTCTTTGAGTTCTGTCTTAGGATTTATTTCAAGGTCATAATTGTTACTCTCGATGACTGAGCTTGGTCAGTGGTGCACTCGGAGACTGTGGTGGTTTTGGGTTTTGGAGTCTCTCTGTACTCAGACATAATGGCCTAACACTGTCATGCTTTTTTCCTTTTTTAACTTCCTCTTAATAGATTTTCTGATTCCTGTCCTCAGCTTTTAATGTGAATTAGTAAACCAAACAGTTCAATAAACTAGAATTATGTCAGGTACAAATAGGCTTTGATTAAGAACCAGAACTCATGAGCATTCAAGGTGACCTATTTTAACGGTATAAGGGGTTTTGGTAACTACTTCTTGCTTCCGTACTAGATAACCCCAGTACCCAGAAGGAATGTCTCCAAGTCCAAGGTGTTACTGAAAATTCTGTTAATAATAACTGTCAATGATGAAACACCTTCCACTTTAATCATATTAAATAATTTAATACATTGGTAAACCAATCCTCCTAAGTACTTCTTAGGAAGAGGCTACGCTTACTGAGAAATTGGTGATGTTATCAGAACACTTGGAAACTTTTTTTATTACAAATTTATTTAATGGGTGTGGTTTTCTTCTGGGAGCAACTTCTATACTTGCAATAGTGTCTGTAGGAAATCTAGTTGTTTTTGTTTTGTTCTGTTTTCAGTGAAGTGTATGAAACAGGGTACACTACAGAAGTGGCTGCTTTAAAAATGGTTCCCAAATAGTGAAGTGCTTTGGGACAATGTTTTCCATGGCTCTTACTTTTGACATGCTTTGGAGTAAAGGCTACATGTACTGTTCGCCCCTTCTCCAAATATTAAACGAAGCAACGGAGAAGAAATTCCGTGGGTGTAGTGGCTGTGACTGTCACTGTTCTGGGATGTAATCAGATCCTTAGTCTCATCCCGGCTGACTTTAGTGTTCCAGGGGCTAGGGGATACCTATATGTGTTTGACCTAATGGTACATGGAATAAGAATGAGGTTGGGTGGGTGCCTGAATGAATTCTGCTAACAGAAATAAGACTAGAGCCAGATTATTATTATTACAACACAGTATGCCACTCATTGGAAAAGACCTTGATGCTGGGAAAGATTGAAGGCAGGAAGAGAAGGGGACAACAGAAGATGAGATGGTTAGATAGCATCACTAACTCAATGGACATGAGTTTCAGTAAACTCCAGGAGTTGGTGATGGATAGGGAGGCCTTGTGTGCTGCAGTCCATGGGGTCGCAGAGAGTTGGACCCGACTGAGCGACTGAACTGAACTGATGCCACTCCTGCTATTTTTAGGTAACAGTTAAATCTTTGAGTTCTCCAGAAAGAGATTAAAACTGTTCAGTTTGAAGAGAGTCACTTCTGTGTGCATTTTATCTGCTGTGCAGATTATATGCAGAACTCTCTTCTAAGGTCACTCTCTAATTTAGAGGACAATGAGGTAAGGAGGGAATGACTGCTAAATTGGGAAAAGCAGAGCTGAGGAGGACTTTACGCAGGAAGCTTTCATTATAGAGTCCTAAAGCAGCAAGGGGCTTAGGTTTCTATTTAGAGATGAGGAAATGGAAGTTTTGCGAGGAGAAGAAACTGCGTGCTCGATGAGTATATAAAAGTTGAGTCACTGAGTGTGTTAGTTACCCAGGGCTGTTAAAACAGAGTACCACCAACCGGTGGCTTCAGAAAGAGCGACTTATTATCTCACTATCCTGGAGGCTGGAGGTCTGAGATGAAAGTGTCAGAAGGCTGTGCTTCCCCTGCAGGTGCTAGGAAAGAATCTGAGCCAGGCCTCTCTCCTGCCTCTTGGTGGTTCCTTGGTTTGTAGCATCATAACTCTTTATCTTCACATGGCAGTCTGCCAGGCACATGTCTGTCTCCACATCCAATTTCTTCCTTTTCATCAAGATGCCACTTATGATGGATTAAAGTCTGCCCAAATCAACTCACTTCAACTTGATTATCTTGGAAAGAAGCTATCTCCAAATAAGGTCCCATTCTGACCTCCTGGAGGTAAAGACCTGAAAATGTCCTTTTAGAGAACACGACCCTTCGCAATCCCATGGACCGCAGCTCATCAGGCTCCTCTGTCCATGGATTACCCAGGCAAGAACACTGGAATGGGTTTCCATTTCCTTCTCCAGTTTAGGCAACACAGTTCAACCCAAAACACTGTGTCTCTTCCACACTCTTTCTCAACTCCCAGACTTAGGATTGGTTCTACTATTGGGCAATGCATCTGGTATTCTACTGTTGTTTTCCTGATTACAAGCTCCTGGTTGCATCCTGAAGTCAAATGGAAATGATCGGGGGATTATTTCTTTAGCATCAGCACTCCATTGGTGTAGATAATTAAAAGTTGATTGCAGAAAGCATTATTTTTCATTTCTAAAAGCCTGCATTAAGATGGAATAGCCATTTTCCTAGAAGGAATGGGGATTATCCATCACCCTGACACTGAGGGGAATTCCACCACAAAAAAAAGGTAAAAAGAGAAAAGCACTTTATCAATGTGATTCATTATTATCATCAACAGGGTCGCTGCTGCTCTGTTTCATTCATTTATTACTATTTCACACCCACACATGGAGGATCCAGCCCAGCCAATGCTGTTTTGAAACTGGTATATCAGCTGAGTGGGCTTATCTCTGTAGGAATAAGGCAAGTAACCATGAAAACTCCTCAGTGTTAACATTCATTCATTCTTCAGAAAATATCTATTCAAAATTTTCATTTATGGTCCAGGCACTGATCTAAGTGTCTGAGAAAAATCAGGGAAGAAAATGTCCTGCCCATTAAGCTTACATTCTTGTTAAATAAATAGTGTAGTGATATATTTTAAGATGAGAAAAATAGAGCAGGTAAAGGGGATTGAATGTTTTGGTGTGTGTGTGTATAAGTGACTGCAATTCACGGGCGGGGGTGGGGGTGGGGGCAGTCCCTGTCAAGGTAGCATTTGAGAGAGGCTTGAAGGAAGGAAGGAAGGAGGTGGACCCTGGGTTACCTGGTGAAGACAAGGGCCAGTGCAAAGAGAGGGAAGTGGGATCAGGTTTGGTGTGTTCCAGAAACAGCAAGAAGGCCAGTGTGGGTACCAATGACCCTGAGGGCTGAAGAGCTGATTGTGTTGTGTTCCCATGATAGGTCTGATTAAGTTTGACAGCTTCAGCCCCTGGGAGCATCCTTGATGCCCTCCTGCCTCCGAGTCTGAGCTCCCCTGAACCTGCCTTTGCTCTCTTTACTGGCTGTCAATCAACAACATTAAAATGAGTAGCAGAGTGCCACAGACTGGGTAAGGCTGGGCTACTGGTCTCATTTACACAAAATGAAATTGATTTACCTTTGATCCTGGTTGATCCAAATAGATTAGTCACATAACTGAAACCTGCATTCCACTACGGAAGCCTCATCACTCAAGGGAATGTAGAATAAGAGTTTAGAAGGGTGGAAAGAGAATGTACCTTTTCCCCAGAGTAAATGGGTTTGGGAAAAGTGAAAAATATGGTATGGAATTTCAATTATTTATTTAGTCTCTGGAATGCTGTCTACCTAGGTAAGAATAGAAGATCTTAATATCGAAGTGTCCTTCTAGGAATTCTGCTGCTCATTGCTACCTTTGAGGCCATCGAGTCAACTAAAACCAATTTCTAAAGACTTCCCCAGAAAGAATCCTTGGAAACCCACCTCCTTGGTATCTTACCTTAATGTGCAAGTAAGTCTGACTATCATTTTGAAAAGTAAACACATGCATATTCTTCAGGAAGGATTTTTACATTTTATTCCAACTCAGAATAAAAATGAGACGTATGCAGCTCTGTAAAGTAAGAGCTCTGAAGTTAATGCAAGAATGAAGGACATCTCTTTTGAGGAAAACATCTTTACCTCTATTAGATATCTGTTCACTCACCAGATGATTTTCTTACTTTTTGCATAAAATTTAGCATATATTGAGAAAAACACCATTATTCTAGTTTAAATCTTATCATGTTAGAAATCAAGTTTATCAAAATCCTTGAAATTTTATATGTTAAATAAAACTCTTATCAACACAATGACAGTTCAGAGGAAATTCATGACAAGTAAAAATGCTTTGGGAGCATATATTGGGCCTTGATTTCGTTTGGCCTCAGCAAAAATAAAACATCAAAGTGTCAGTTTCCATACTGTGTCTAAATGTACTTTCAGGAAAATAGGAAAATTTGACTAGGTTCTATGAGTTCAAAGAAAAGGTCAAAATAAACTTCTATAGCACATGTCATGTGAAGTGTTGCTATTTCTGTACCACTCCTGAAAATCACTGAAACAAAGTGAAAAATATAGACAATCTACAACATAGACATAGACATATATTTGTTTGTGCATATACATATACATATGGAGTAGGAAATGGCAACCCACTCTCATATTCTTGCCTGGAGAATCCATGGACAGAGGAGCCTGGCAGGCTATGGGGTCACAAAGAGTCAGACAGGACTTAGGGACTAAACCACCACCAAACATACACGTAATACACAATTGAAGAGTTACTAAATTATCTTTCCAAGATTCCCACCACCTCACCACCTTCTAAACTACACATCCTTTTTGTCTAAGAAAATACTTCATGACTTCAATCAACACAAAGCCTTCAAGGAAGTCACTGGGAGTGATCAGAGGACAGATGAGCTGAGTTAAGCTGTTTCTTGCATCAGTAGTCTCAATTTCCAGTAATTCTCCCCACAACATCCCGTCCAAAAATGCTAAGGAGCTGGAAAGGATGTCTGAAGTGGTTATCGGGAGCTGGAGGGGTGTTTTCCTACCTCTGCTTAATTAATGGGAAGCAAGCTCCTTTTGGGTGGACGCTTCCCTCCCAAATGTGCGTGGACTCAAGACCTCTAAATTGAGATTAATGAAGATTGAACTCATTAACTTGAAGGCTTTGAGTAGCTCGTACTTTGTTAGAGATTTGATTTTTGTTTCATGAGAATCTTAGATCAGGTAATTGAGTGACATTCATGTCAGTGGGAGGCCCCAGAGATAATGGTGCACATTCGCTTGTTGAAATTTATCTGTGTTCTCTGACTGCCACTATCGATTTGACTTGGCTGCTTCATCTTTCTAATCCCTGCAGCATTTTGCCTTGGGCAGAGCTGTAGGGCTTGAACAGGAAAAGAAAATAAAAACTGAAATACATTCTCAGGTTAGAACCAAAAAAGAGGAAGACGGGAGTAGGGAAGAGGAAGAGAGACTCAACCTGAGCCCTTGGCATCATGGAAAGCCCCGTCTGATGTGAGGTCAAGCTGAAAATCTTGGTCTGTGTGATTTACAAATTTCAGTATGATTTTGTAGCAAGGAATTTTCCTAAAGCTAGAATGTACATTCTACATCCACTATTCACAGATGGGGATGGAAAGTAGTGGCCTGCTTAAGACTTCATGGGGTTCTTTATTTCCTCTCTTAAAACTGGAAACCTAACCGTGCTACCAAAAAAAAAAAAAAAAGGAATTATAATTCTTTCCCAAACATTTCACGGTCATCAGTTCAGTTCAGTCACTCAGTCGTGTCCGACTCTTTGCGACCCCATGAATCGCAGCACGCCAGGCCTCCCTGTCCATCACCAACTCCCGGAGTTCACGCAGACTCACGTCTATCGAGTCAGTGATGCCATCCAGCCATCTCATCCTCTGCCGTCCCCTTCTCCTCCTGCCCCCAATCCCTCCCAGCATCAGAGTCTTTTCCAATGAGTCAACTCTTCGCATGAGGTGGCCAAAGTACTGGAGTTTCAGCTTTAGCATCATTCCTTCCAAAGAAATCCCAGGGCTGATCTCCTTCAGAATGGACTGGTTGGATCTGCTTGCAGTCCAAGGGACTCTCAAGAGTCTTCTCCAACACCACAGTTCAAAAGCATCAATACATGGTCATAGGACCTTATTTATCCTGACAGCTTTTCATTGTAATTTTTCTCCCTCCTTGTACTCAGTATAAATTTTAAAAAGAGAAAAAAGACACTGAAATCTTTAAAGCAGTGAAGCAGGAATGGAATGGCTTTTACTTCACCAATATTGGTGTTCTTTAATCTCAATGATCTCCTACATAAAGAGTAGTTTTAAACCATAGGGAAAATCTTTTCATGGAATTCATTGTGGGCCAGAATGAACATTTTTGGGGAAGTATTTTATATGAAATAAAAATATATATATAAGAATTTTGTAGTCACCTTAAAAAATTACCCTTCCCTCTGGAACAATGGCAACCCACTCCAGTATGCTTGCCTGGAAAATCCCATGGACAGTGGTGCCTAGCAGGCCATAGTCCACGGGATTGCAAAGAGTTGGACAGGATTGAACACATAAGCTTGCTTGCTAGGACAACACAAGGTGGGGAGTTCAGGAAGAAAGCGTGTGTTAGGAAGAGGGACACACACAGAGGGAGAGCTAGCTTCTAGACTGTCCACACCAGCGTTCCTGAGAGCCTGCTGAAGGCCCAGTTTAAGAGGCTTATGGATTCTCTCTCCTCTGACTCCAGCTCCCTGTATCTTTCTGTTTATGAGTCTTGGTGCTCATGTCACAGTTACTTATCAGAGACTGTGCCTACCTTCACTGTCTCCTAATGACTAAAACGTCCTGATGTTTAACCTTAGCTGATCTTTGATGTCTGACTTTATACAGAACACAATTAGGCAAGATGGAAGTAAAAGTTTACACAAACAGTAGCTAATTCATGCTTCTTAGTAGGAAGTCTAATACATTCAGGCTAATTAGAATAAATTATTCTGTAAGTACATTTTTTACTGAGAGTTATTTATAATCTGCCAACACATTACTCAGAATAAGTGCCTCATGAACAAGTAATATTCCATTTTCAGGTTATAAATAGAAATATTTATTTGTTTGCTGGTAATCTTTAGAATATATTTTTATCTAACAAGGGAATTCATTTTTTTTCCATTTGTATGTTCATACAGTATTAAAGTACTTTGAAGACTTGGTTACAAGTTCACAACTGTGACTTCATGAGCAATTAGGTATATATCAATGCAGAATAAAAGGTTCAGACTTGACCCAGGAAGATGATGAAAGCACACCTCTTATTAAAGTTCAATGCTTGTATACTGTGCCCCTTGTAGAAATGAATAAATTAAATGCAAGCCCTTCTGTTACTTGTGACCGGGGTAGACTTACCAGAAGCTAATTAGGGTTTTAATTCATTTATTAAACATTGATTGAGTATCTGCAGTATGTCAGACACTGTCCTGGATCAAGAAAAAATTTTATTTTATATACTTGTATACAGAGATACTTATACACAAAGATATTTACAAAGAGGAAAAAAAATACAGGAAAAGATGGTAATAGTAATCAGAATAATAAGTGAATATTACATAATAGGGAATGAACAACATAGTATAGGGATAGGTAGAGAAGTGGGTCTAGTGAAATTCGGGAAAGTTTTATAGAGGAGATGTTTACTTGACCTAAGTCTCAAACCACAAAGGACAGCTGCTGCTGCTGCTAAGTAGCTTCAGTCGTGTCCAACTCTGTGCGACCCCATAGATGGCAGTCCACCAGGCTCCCCGGTCCCTAGGATTCCCCAGGGAAGAACACTGGAGTGGGTTGCCATTTCCTTCTCCAATGCATGAAAGTGATAAGTGAAGTCGCTCAGTCGTGTCTGACTTAGTGACCCCAAGGACTGTAGCCCACCAGGCTCCTCCATCCATGGGATTTTCCAGGCAAGAGTACTGGAGTGGGGTGCCATTGCCTTCTTCACAAAGGACAGCTAGCAGGGCTTATTAAACCTAGGATCTGGACAAGCCCTTAGCATCTATAAATAGAAAGCAGGGGATACACGAACTCGGATGGGAAGAAAAACATCCACCTATTCCCTTTCCCTGAACTCTAACTGAAAATTAGCATTTCCATCAATTTCAAATGTAAGCAACAAACCACAGTAATATTAACAGTGATTTTGGGCCAACAGAAATTGCAGACATTTCTGATAGAGTTCTGGTGCTTCGTCTTATTACTTTATCCACCACCCAAGAAACGGCTTTCTTACTCTATCAGAATCTTACTCTATCAGGAAAACAATATTAGATTGTCTTTCATGGCTTCTTGGAAATATCTTTTACACAGATATTAAAGACACTATCCTGAGGCTGGGTCTCTGGGCATCACCAAAATGCCCAAGGGCTCCATGGCACCAGAAACATTTACCACCAGAGTCAGAGGATACTTAACCAGATGTAAATAGAAAGGCTGATTTGTACACTAATAGAATGTATTTACAAAAGTCTGCAAAAGCGTAGGAGGAAAGGGGTAAGAGAAACCGAAATTCCTTCACAGAGGACTACAGAAGCCCCTGATTCAAGAAATACAGGAGGAATATATCAAAAACACCTGAAAAAAAAATTGGACAGTGCTTTGGTAAGGCAAAACATACACTTACCTGGTGAAAACTTAAGAGACAAAAAGATGGGTAAAAAAGACTCAAAGGGAAAATGTGTGCTCAGATTTAAAAAGCAAGGAGAACTACAGCATATGATTGGCCTTAGAGTGGAGGCAGAAATGTGAAGTTGCAAACGTCTCTGCCCAGAGAATCCCCATGGACAGAGGAGCCCGGCTGGCTACAGTCCACGGGGTCCCAAAGAGTCAGATATACAGACCAGCAGCCCACATCTCTAGTTGTACTTGGGTCTTCAAAGTTTCATGTGTTGTCCTTGAAAAAATGTAAACAACCATAAAAATGCTGGGATTAGATGCCAAAATAGGGCCCAAAATACTATAACACATGAGGGATTATGAATAGAAGACAGTCAAAGGATACAAAGCATTTGCGCTAGATGGGGAAGAAAATCTGAGGTCCATTGACAATGTCATTGGTCAGACTGGACAGTTTTGGCTAATAGGCACCAAACACTTCCTGAAGATGAAAGGCAGTCTGTTCAGCTGGGATTTGACAATAGAGAAACATCACTGGAAGTTGAAAAGCCTTTCCTGAGGACATAGAGGGCCAGCAATGAATGTACAGAAAATAAAAGCAAGGAGTTTATTTATTTTTTTTTTTTAAAGCAAGGAGTTTAAAGCCTCAAGACATTTTGCCTTGTTACTTAATAACAAACAGTATGCTATTTTATTACGTTCATAGCATTTTCTACACTCCTTACATGCTTCTAGGTTTTTTAAGCGTGAAAATTAAATAACTTGCCCATGATCACATAGCTAGTTAGAAGAATGGGGCAGGACATACACACAGCTCGCTCAGAAGCTGGAAGAGGAGGTCCTATACCGGGCAGTCAATTTCCAGAAGAGTGTCTTGGCAAAAATTCCTGAGTTTCTTACCTAGATAAATATAATAAGTCTGCTACATATGAATGAGTTCCATTCTGAGTGGGCATTGTAAGTCCAACAAAGTTAACCTAGGTACCCACTACCATAATCAGCTGCATAGTACTATATTCTAATAGGTTTATAATACTTCTCACACAAATAACACATCTTACAGTACAGTAGCCTGAAAAGTACAGTAATACAGGATAACAGCTGGCACACAGGGGCTGGTATCTCCCGAACAGCCAGGAAGAGTTACTGGCAGGTGGAGGGAGATGGCAGAGCTGAAGCATCGCCAGCAACAAGAGAAGGAGGGCAAGCTGAATTTCACTCACACCTGATGTTAATGGAACACACATTTGCGTCTTTGAAAGTCTGCAACTTTAACGTTCGTATGTAGGGGACTTGCTGTAATCAGTTGTGGTAGTTTACTGCCCGAGAAATTTTGTCACTTTCCTTAAATAAACAGACATCTAAGAAAACTTTTCAATGGTGGAAACACATGGAGATTTCCTGAGAGATGTGTGCCTCGTAGTGTTTTCCGAGGGGCAGATACTCTCCATCTGAAATCTGTAGATGAAGTCAGTGGATGAGTGGCTACTCTGGCTTTAGGAAGAACACCTTTCTCCGCTCTGCCCCCAACCCCACTGGATGTGAACGCCCCTCCTCTGTTTATGACCACAGGGTCTTGGAAACACTGAGTGAGAGGCTGTGGATGACCCTACCTTCCGGAGTTAACGGGTCTGAAATCATAACTTAGTTATGGACTGAGTCTTCAGGAACAAAGCGTATACCCCTGGCTCAAAGTGAACACTTCAAGGGCAGGCAATTCCGCCACGTAGCGCTGACATTGAGCTCTGGATTGCTATGTCCAGCAATTTCTACCATGTCCTAGGACAGTGATTCTTTTCTAGGATAGAAAGAAGTTCCGTACGTTTCATGTATAAGCCAACCTTGACCCCTCCTTCTCCAAAGTTCATAATCACCAATCTAGCCTATCTAGCCTTCCTGTAACTTGCAGATGTGTCTCCACTCCCACTGCCGGTGGCACTGCCACCTAGCGCAAGCCTGCGGTACTGCAGCAGCCTCCCACATAGCTTCCCTGACTGATCTCATCCAGGTCAGCATCAGTTCAGTTCAGTTCAGTCGCTCAGTCGTGTCCGACTCTGCGACCCCATGAATCACAGCACGCCAGGCCTCCCTGTCCATCACCAACTCCTGGAGTTCACCTAAACTCATGTCCATCGAGTTGGTGATGCCATCCAGCCATCTCATCCTCGGTCGTCCCCTTCTCCTCCTGCCCCCAATCCCTCCCAGCATCAGGGTCTTTTCCAATGAGTTAACTCTTCACATGACGTGGCCAAAGTATTGAAGCTGAAGCTTCAGCATCATTCCTTCCAGTGAACACCCAGGACTGATCTCCTTTAGAATGGACTGGTTGGATCTCCTTGCAGTCCAAGGGACTCTCAAGAGTCTTCTCCAGCACCACAGTTCAAAAGCATCAATTCTTCAGCACTCAGCTTTCTTCACAGTCCAACTCTCACATTCATACATAATCACAGGAAAAACCATAGCCTTAGACGGACCTTTGTTGGCAAGGTAATGTCTCTGCTTTTCAACATGCTGTCTAGGTTGGTCATAACTTTCCTTCCATAGAGTAAGTGTCTTTTAATTTCATGGCTGCAATCTCCATCTGCAGTGATTTTGGAGCCCCCCAAAATAAAGTCTGACACTGTTTCCACTGTTTCGCCATTTATTTTCCATGAAGTGATGGGACCAGATGCCATGATCTTCATTTTCTGAGTGTTGAGCTTTAAGCCAACTCTTTCACTCTCCTCTTTCACTTTCATCAAGAGGCTTTTTAGTTCCTCTTCACTTTCTGCCATAAGGGTGGTGTCATCTGCACATCTGAGGTTATTGATATTTCTCCTGGCCATCTTGATTCCAGCTTGTGCTTCTTCCATCCCAGCCTTTCTCATCATGTACTCTGCGTAGAAGTTAAATAAGTAGGGTGACAATATACAGCCTTGACGTACTCCTTTTCCTATTTGGAACCAGTCTGTTGTTCCATGTCCAGTTCTAACTGTTGCTTCCTGGGCTTCATACAGATTTCTCAAGAGGCAGGTCAGGTGGTCTGGTATTCCCATCTCTTTCAGAATTTTCCACAGTTTATTGTGATCCACACAGTCAAAGGCTTTGGCATAGTCAATAAAGCAGAAACATGTTTTTCTGGAATTCTCTTCTTTTTTCCATGGTCACCATATTCTCACACAAAAGCCACAGTGATTTTTCTTAGTCACTGCTCTGCTGCTATGCCTTCCATGACCTTCAGAATAAAGCAGGATTTCCTTAAACTGCAATGCAAGATCTTCAGCATGACCTCCGACTATATCTTTAGTTTCAGTTCTCACTATTCCTTCCCTCTCCATCCAAGCAACAGTCCTACCAAGTTACTTTTGGTACCACAGACATGCAGGCTCCTGGAAGTCTGAGCCTTTGAATGTTCCACTTCTTTTCCTAGAACCTTATTTCGCTCCCCTTCCTCCAGCACTTTGTCCTGAAAAAATAGCCTTCACTCTCCAGCTTATAATAGCTACAGAGTTCCTGCCTCCAGCAGCAATTCCGAGCAAGATACTCTTGTCCCAGCTATTTGTGTGTCTGAGTCTCTACTAGACAGGGCCCGGGAGGCAGGCTCCGTGTCCTTGCTCTCACTGTATTTCCGGCTCCTATCACAGCACCAGGTAGGTACTCAGCAAACATTTGTCAATTGGGTAGATGAACAAGATAGGCTTGTAATGAGGTTTGCTCTTTAAAATAAATAATATTGACAGAGTCATAATGCTTTCCAGACAATATTTCTACATCTGTGTTTCTTTAAAAATGTCAAGTTAAATGTCACCATTTTTCTATTTGCATAATCACTAACTACAAATTGATGCTCTGCATTAAATGAGTGACATGAGTTGAACATTCTACTGCTGTACCTACCCCACAATCTCCTTTTTTACTAAAGAATTGAATTTTTTTAAAAATTTGCTTTATAAGGTATTTTGTTCCATTATTCTTCTCCCTAAAAGGCAGAAAGCAAGTGACAAACAGTTTGAATAATCTTTATATCCCCAAAAATCTACTCATCCTCTCCTCCCCTTCATAAACCCTCAACAAGGTAGACCCACAGGAAGTAAAGGAAATCTGTTGATGGACCAGAGTAAATGATACTGAAAGAAACTACACAGGGGTAGGCATGAGGAATGCAGGTAAAGAGCCAGGTAAATGATTCCCAGCCTGCTCTGCTTACAACTGAGAAAGCAGAGGAGTATTTGTGGATATCATCAAAACATCAGTTATCCAGAAGCCACAGTGAGTTGGTAGGTGTCTCAAGGGCAATCATTTTGGAAGGGCTAGATACGTCAAATCATTTCCATCTTTAATGAAATCTTTGCTTGACCATGATGCTATTCTTCAGTTAACTGAAGGTTACAGCTGTCAAATATAAGACTAGCTGATGCAACTTGATGAAATGTACTAAGCTGATTGTTAGGCATCAGTGTCCTGTTTGAAAAATAAGAGAGTGATTGGCTTTTATCCTACATTTAAAAAATAATCTGGGAGTCAGTTTTGCCAGCTTCCCTAGAGCCAAAGGTGTCATCAATAAAGCCTGCTTGGTGATGCTTCATCTGGGCAGCTGGAGGCAGCAGCAGAGACACCTGGTCTTGGCTGCTGCTATTTTACCTGCTGAGACACTCCAGGTAGTCCTCCCCTTACTAGACAAGACAGAGGACCTTCCAGGCTTCCAGAAAATGCAAACTCTCTTCTCTGCCAGAGCATACATGTCTTCTTACAAGTGGTGAGAAGCTATAGCTTTGCACTCCACTTTTTTTGGCTTGGGGTCTTCCCTTTGCTTCACCACCTGGGTCTAGGAAGGCATATTAGTTTCCCAGGGATGACAAAATGAAGGATCACAAACTTGGTGGCTTAAGACAACAGAAATTTGTTGTCTAAAAGTTCTGGAGGCTGAAAGTCTGAAATCAAAGTGTTGGCAGAGCCAGGCTCAATCCATGGTCTCTAAGACAATTCTTCCCTGCCTCTTCCTGCTTTTGGCAGCCCCAGGCATTCCTTGGCTTGTAGGTGAACCACTTTAATCTCTGCCTCTTTCTTTGCATGGCACTCTCATCTTGTGTATCTGTATATTCACATTGTCTTCTTTCTTTTTGTAAGATATGAGTCACATTGGATTAAAGTCCTACCTTACTCCAGTATGATCCTATCTTTACTAATTTCCTGCAAGGACTCTATTACCAAAGAAGGTCACATTCAATGATACTGGGAGTCAAGACTTAAACACATCTTTCCCCCCCCTCCCCCAAGGTGGGGGCTGTTTATAAAAGAGGGATAAAAGAAATCTTTCTCCTTTTTTTTTGTATTACTGATAGTTTGTGTGTTTTTATTAACCTGTTACTTAAAGGAAAAATAACTTGTCCTGATTTCCATCATTGGACCAGAAAGTTATAATTTAGTTAGAATTGTATGGAGCAATCAGTTCCTGAGTTTCCACTGTGCTTCATCCCTCCACGTTATTCAACTACAAATGATTCTCCAATTTCCAGCACTTTCTCAATGCCATACACTTAATTTTCACTAATCAATGTCAAGCAGCTCATCACCAACTGAACTCAACTCCCAGAACCTCAGCCCCAGAATTCTTGGCTCCAGCGAATTCCTAACAATAGTTATTAACATAAGAATTTATTTTCTTTTGGTCATTTGGGCCCCACTCTCAAATTATGTGTTCGCACTTACAAATCTCAAATGCCCACATGTTCCCTTACCACAGATTTTCAAAATTCCTTCATGGATGGTTATAAGGAAGCAGAACTAGAGAGTCAGTTTTATGACAAGCGACTGCACCATGACTAGGTATGTGGAGAAGACCACCCAGCCACATCGACAGACAGAAAAGCAGGACGTCTTAAAACAGTTACTCATCACTTGGCCTTGTGCCTTGAAGCCTGAATCTATCAAATTTCAGGTGTCCACCTGGGATGCTCCCTTGTAGGTGGATGTGGATGGATCCACTTGAACATCTGATTTACCCATTTTTAGAAGCCTAAAGTCATTCTGTAAAAATGACACCGATATTGACCTCAGGGAATCTGAAGCTGGGTGGTGTCAGGAATGATGCAGAAAAACGCCAAGGATCACAGATCCAGAAAAGATGTCTTTCAGCCTTCGAGAAGAGCGCACCAGAGTTCTTGTGTTCAAAGAACAAGTGATTTCTTAGTTCTTCTGACCTGTACTGGAATATTCTTCTTTAAGCTTGTGAATTTTTTTTTTTTTTTTAGTCGGAATGCCCTTTGAACAATAGTAAGAGAACTGAATGCAGCCGAACTCCCAAGGAATATCCGAAGACATGTGCGGAGAATAAAACCATTTCCTCTTCATTTCCCTACTGACAATAGCTGTTTCAAAATGAAGAAAATAGAGGCTCCAGAGATGCACGGTTATCTCTGATGTTTTGATCTGAAGGGCTGCTGAAGACACATTCTGTTTGCTTGTCCAATTCATGTCTCAATTTGTAGCTGACGCCATCACACGGGTGGGGTTTGTATTTTCCCAGCATGCGCTTCCTGCTGATAGCTATTATTTTAAATTCTATTTTATAGAGCATGTACGCTCTTCTACTTAGCCATTTTCTACATTTTATCATACCCCAAATCTGTCACTGATGGCGACAGCCACAAATCCCTGTGGTTTGTTCTCAGGAAAAGATCTCTGTGAAGAAAGATAGATCAGGGGCCAGTATCAACCAGGGCCGAATTCTTTCATATGGATCATTTTCTACTTTTTCTGAAAGAAAGAAAGGTCACCTCCTCAGAAATGAAACGAAGCTATCTCAGTGAGGATGGGATATATATTCGTCAACTACTCATGTTCAGTGTTTGCTGAGTATCTCTGTTATATGCTGGGCATCTTCCTAGATCCTAAGGGATACAAGAATGAATTGAACAGAAATAGTTCTTAATTTCACGACACTTATATTCTAGTTTACATAATATGATGTGTCATCTTAATCAAAATTTTCTATTTCCTGTGAGTTCTCAAGGGATGAGGGCAGAGGCTGTCATTTTAATGTGCATATTTGGCTTTCCCTAGCTGGATTTTTGGCTTTAAGTTCCATTAATTTGTTACATCTTATTTTTCCAGCTCCTCATTATATATCACTAATTTAAATCATAGTAATAATAATAATAGAAAACACTCAAAGTCCAAACTCATTAGCTTACAAGCTTCAGGCTTTCTCCTGAGATACAGTACGCACCATACTCTATAGGCTGTATGTAAACCTAACCAGAAAATAAAGAAGGGAATTTCTGCTTTGCAATGAAACCAGTCACAGTTTAATGTCCATTTTGAATGGTGAAGGTATTCTTCCATAAATAGTTCATGAATTGTTCTTTTGGTTATTCCATTAGTTGCAGCTTCTCATTACACAAACCATTAAACTTAATGAGGATGAAACTGGCTATAACTTTTAAGCCTGTTAAGCCTCCCTTACCCATGGATACAGGCAATCAACTCTGGAGATATGTTCCCACTACTCATAGGAAAGGATTTACTTGAAGATCACTGGTTCCTTCCCTCCAGGACTGAAGCAACAGCAGCTCCATTAGACAGAGCATGGTTACCATCAAGGGAGACCCATGGTATCTCTCTCTGAACTGTGGAAACTTCATCACTCAAGGTGAAAATAGTAGAAAAATGCAACTTGTCACAAATTTGCTGTCAGTGGATGATTCCTGCCAAGCTGACATATGTAACTTTGCTTCCTCTGATGTCACCGGATAATATAACTCACTGCTGAAACAGTGTTGACAGTGGAAGAAGGAAAAAAAATAAATCTGTCGAGCCAAGGATAATATTACAAAAACAAAGAATGACAATGAGGCTGTTTCTGCACATGTCTGCATTTCAATTGGCAAAGCACAATCTGGAGATGTAGAAATATCACCATGGTCACCGTCTAAACCAGAATTCTGTTCCCAGGTGCGGGCTGAGTGCTTTGCCCACGGACCTCTGCAAATAATTACTAGCTTAAAAAAAAAATTGCTTCCCTCCCCTCTTCCCTAAGCAGTACTTGAACATAGCAAATAAAATGAGTAAAATCAGCTTTTTAAGCAACTGCCCAGCATAAGTCATTACTTGGCAAGGGGCTGTAACATTTGTCCAAAATGGTTCTTCACAGTATGACGTCCACTTTCAAGTAGATGTCTTGATAAATATGGCATCAAACTCTATGCCTAGGGAAAAGTCGAGTGGGGATGAAATTATGCCATTTCAGAATGAAATAAGTTACTAGCACCATCTGTGGTCTTGTACACAGGCACAGAGCTGACTGAACACATCTGTCATGTTATAGACCTATGGGCTTGCAGATGCTTTAAAGTCAATGAGTGAAACTTTAATTTCTTAGTATCTTTCACAGCATCTATCACTGTAGGCATTCATTTACTTGTTCAGGAAATATTTTGGGTCATGAGCTAGATACCAGGCACTATGCTAAGAGCTGTGATATAGTGATTCTCACATCTGATAGGGATCTTATTCTTGTAGAGCTTATACTGTAGCTATGAAGGGGAGGAATTACCAAGTAATCACACAGTTACATAATTACACATAATACAACTGCCATGATTTCTTCCCTTGAGTCTTCAAGTGAAATGAATTATTCCTTTCTCTGCCCTTCATTAGTACTTTCTTATTTCTCAATTAAGCATTCTCTAATGTCTGCTTGTGTTATGAACTGGGTACATACCTCTGGCTATTTAGATGGCAATCCATTCAAGAATAGGGCCACATCTTTGTGTTTCTTAATAGCTCGCCCCTCCCATATGCTTCTCTCTCACTACCGACCCCTGCCTGGAGCTCCCACCTCCCTAGCTTGCACAGAGCTTCCCACTCCCCCACCCCCCGCAAAAAAAAATGCAGAAATAAAGCTGATCCATTTACTAGCTCTTCTGTGTGGATCAAATTCATTTTATTTCTTATGGTTCCATTTATACATTGGGGATAAGAATTTACTACTAGCCTCTTTGGGGTACTGTAACTCTAAGAATGAAACTGAGACCCTCGATATAAAAGTAGCAGAATATAAGAACCCCTGAGAGGCAGAGTAGTCAGTCCAAAGGCTTAACTGATGGTATGGGAAAAGGAGCAATTTTACTGGACTCAAGGATCTAAAGTTGTATCGACTGTATGGCTGATATTCATACCCAGTCTTCGATAAAATGAGAAAATAGAGGCTAGGCAGTGAGTTTTTCATAGGCTACATTTATTCAACTTGTGTTGAGATTATCTTTCAAAAAATGCCCGCTTTTATGACATAATGGTGACAATGGAGTTTTTAGAAAGTGTTTTCTTGTTAAAATTTAAACAAAAGGCTATATCTACATCAATCTCTTCAGTTTTTCTTTGGTAATTTTACTGTCCCACAAAATCTATCTGGGAAACACTGACCTAGGGTTTCTGCTTTCATTGGCTGGAACAACTTGCAGCCAAAGTCAGCCCAGATCAAGCTCATTCAGGAGGTAGCTTATTGGCTGGTGTGCTTCATGAGGACAGCAAGATCCAAGGAGGTTCAGAAGATAATTTTCTTGGCAGGAAGCCCTCTAAATTCAAAGAAAGACGTAGTCAACCTCTCCCTTGGTTGCATTTTTTTCAAATGGAGACAGTGAAACTAGCATTTTCCGTGGTGCTTTCGGCTTACATCATGATCACAGGTAAAATCTTACTTGTGATAAAGGATAAAAGGATAAAGGAAAAAGGGGTGTAGAATAGGGAAACCAAGAGAAGGAAGACAAGGCCTTCCCTAGTGGTCCAGTGGTTGAAGCTCTGTGTCCCCAGTGCAGGGGGCAGGGGTTCAATCCCTTGCTGGGGAACTAAGATTCCCTCATGCCACACCAGAGAGAGAGAGAAGGAAGACACGAAGGCAACACAGAATGAAGAGTGATTAAAAGGTTGAGGTGGGAAAATAAAAATAGAAAAATAAGAAATTCACACACACAAACTGCCATTGCCAGTTACAGAAGCCAGTGATTCAGGAACTCTACGTTTACCCCTGATTTCTCTTTAGTTGCTGAAGGACAGAAAATCAAGCCAGCAATTTCACCAAAGACTTCTCAGCACAGAAGAAGCTCTTCAGCTCTGTCAGTCATACAACAGTCAAATACAAGGCCAAGACCCCTAACAAGAATGCTGTTCCTGACAGATGAGCGTCTTCACCTTTGCTAACTCTGTTTTCTTCCAGGGCCGAGGAAATTAGTTAAAAGATTCCTTATACACTTCTGATTGTGACCCGTTCTTGGGGCAGAAGAAGATTCCAGTTCTGGAACTCTCCTTCCTTAACTACTGTTGAGAGTCAGGGCACTGGTAATAAGCAAAACAAAAGAAGACAACACTCAAACCATGGTTGCTCCTAAGCGTCACCCCACATTCTTTCACCTGCTAAGGATGAAAGGAGTTATTAACACAATAGCATAGACGCTTATATGTGTTTTCTCAGGTTTTATAGCCCCAGAAAATTTCCCTTCCACCGAGAAACAAAAGCCTGCCTATGTTTTGACGCCCAGCTCATCAAAGACTGTAATATTGTCTCGTGGGTTCCCACTATCCTTTACCAACAATGTGCCTCTAAGAGTTGGAAACTTCTGTTTCTGAACTGAGTGCCTTCACATACACACCAACAACATCTGAAGGAGGATGCGTGTAGGGTGTCCAATGACCATGCATCAACTTCCTGCCAGTTGGGTCCATTACCTGGAAAACCAGAGCTTAGAACCATTTCTGCTGGAAGGGTTCCCTTCCTGTCTCTCTTCCCTTAGAGCTTAACCACCTTCTGGATAAATATGGCAGATCCATTGGTCATTCCATTCCACCTTCCATCGGCTTTTCTTTCAGGGGAGAAATAAACTTTTCTGTTCAGAGAGTAAGCATGGCCTTGCAGTTTCCAGTCTAAGTTATGCTACATTTAAAAGTTGGAAGTGACCCACAGGCCAAGAGCCACCGTGAATAAAGATCATGTTCACAAACCCTGTGATGTGGATGGGTCATACTGCATTTTTCCTCACCCTGCGGTGGGAGTGAAGTTCAATGCCCATGTAGTAAAGATTTTACCCAGCAGGTGGGAGTAATTACACACAGCTCATATTTCTAGGCAGCAACTTCTTTCAAATTTATAACCCAAAAGAGTCTAGTAGTAAATCCCACAACTGTTTGAAACCTGAATTTGTTAACCCATTCTCCAATTCACAAAACATATATGATGAGTCATAACTCAAGAGTCTTGAGTTTATACCAGAACTCAAGTGCAGCTGAAGAAGAAAGTAACTGAAAAATAGTTCCCATGGAATTGAGACTTACTACCACTTTCGTTATATGCTCAGTTTTACTTTTTAGTCAAAAATTTTTTTATTTACCCGAGGTAATTTTATTCTTAGAAAAATTTTTTCTGCCCTTTTTTTCTGAAAATGCAATTTTGCCATGTCTTTGGCTATATTTTCCTTGTACACTTTAGTAAAATTTATATCTAAGCTTATGAAATACTAATGCAACTGAATCCCGAGTGAAACATTTACACACTTGCTCATGAAATAGAGATGACTGATCTATTCTCTACTGGTCCAAACATTTCAACAATTTTCAGGTATAGATTAAGTTGCCATCACGATGACAGATGATGACTCTTCCGAGATCCAATATTTCTTTTATATCTGTTTAGAGACATGTGCCTATAGTTTATAATGGCAAGTCTTGAAATCAGTAGCTTAAGGAATATGCTTTAGACTTTTCTACACTATGCAAAATATGGGTGCAAGGATATGCAGGCATATTTTATTTCAATGCATTCATCTTCTGGAATACAATGAACAGAATTATTTTTGTTATTACTGGTAGAGTTTTTAAACCAATCTTATCAGAGAGAGTAATGAAATGAATAGTAAATATGTTCCTTCTTCCTGAGCACAGGACCAAACTAAATTTCCCAGGCTCCTGAAACCTAGGTGGAGGTCATGTGACTAATCCTGACCAATAGGATGAAAGCAGAAAGTAAGTGTCACTTCCTAACCAAGGCATTTAAGAATGTGTGTATATGTGTGTTCATGTGTACAGCTTCCTTTTTGTACATTTTCATTCTGCCTACAGTGTGCTGGCTATATAGTGACCTTGAGGCCAAGTGTCAATGACACAAGAGCCATCTTCCTCTGCTACAGCCTAGGAGAAAAAGAAACCCCTGAATCACCTCTTAGAGGAGTAAACCAACCAAAAACAACTGAGATGGAATCTAAATCAGTAAGATAAAAGGTTTCATTGTATTAAAACACTAAGAGTTGTTTTTTCTTTTAAACTTTTTTTTTCCTGCATTGCCCGGCATGTGGTATATTCATTTCCCAACCAGGGATTGAACCTGTGCCCCTGCAGTGGAAGAGCAATCTTAACCACTGGACCTCCAGGGAAGTCCTGCATTGTTTTTTCTTTTAAACAGCAATTGTCATGCCGCAAGCAAATCATAAAAATGATAGCATTGTTTATTCCAAGTTTTTGTGTGCTAGTATACCAACAAAAGGCCTATATATAGATAAAATGTGTTATATGGCATACCATTTTTGATATAAATAATGTATCATTTTCATTTGAGGATGATATAATATTATGTCTGTCTCACATTTAATTTTATAATTTCAGGTTCATGAGTCACTTTTATTATATATATGAGAGTGGGCTCCCAGCCCCTATAAGCAATATTTTGCCAGCCTTTTCTCCATCCTTAATTGTTTCAATGAGTCTTTGCCAAAGACTGTCTGATATCTTTTGTTTTCTTGTTTAGAATTTGCAATTATAATTTATGACTTACCAATTTTAAGTCATCTCAACTATTTGATTAGGAATGTAATAACTGTTTTAACCCTTTCTAAGGAAACAATGCTTAAGAGGAAATGAGGGCTAGAATAGATTATAACTCAGAACTCCTGAGGACTTCTGGTCCAGGGAACCATGGATGAAGAATTTAAATTTAATCTCTTCAGCCTTACTTTATTGTAAGAAACTAAAGACTCAGAAACTAATTTTCCCTGTCTGATGATGCTTAAAGACATCAATGTGGCTCAGGAAAAGAAAACAAAGTACAGAGTTAATAATCTTTGACTGTTTGAGGTCACCACATTATCCATCTGTAAAATGGGCATCAAGTAACATATCAAATTTCAAGACAATTCAGGAACAATCTTAAGACAAGGCATTATTCAGTTCAGTTCACTCGCTCATTCATGTCCGACTCTTTGCGACCCCATTAATTGCAGCATGCCAGGCCTCCCTGTCCATCACCAAATCCCAGAGTTCACTCAGACTCACGTCCATTGAGTCAGTGATGCCATCCAGCAATCTCATCTTCTGTCGTTCCCTCCTTCTCCTGCCCCCAATCCCTCCCAGCATCAGAGTCTTTTCCAATGAGTCAACTCTTCACATGAGGTGGCCAAAGTACTGGAGTTCCAGCTTTAGCATCATTCCTTCCAAAGAAATCCCAGGACTGATCTCCTTCAGAAAGGACTGGTTGGATCTCCTTGCAGTCCAAGGGACTCTCAAGAGTCTTCTACAACACCACAGTTCAAAAGCATCAATTCTTTGGCCCTCAGCCTTCTTCACAGTCCAACTCTCACATCCATACATGACTACTGGAAAAACCGTAGCCTTGACTAGATGGACCTTAGTCGGCAAAGTACTGTCTCTGCTTTTGAATATACTATCTAGCTTGGTCATAACTTTTCTTCGAAGGAGTAAGCGTCTTTTAATTCCATGGCTGCAATCTCCATCTGCAGTGATTTTGGAGCCCCCAAAAATAAAGTCTGACACTGTTTCCACTGTCTCCCCATCTATTTCCCATGAAGTGATGGGACCAGATGCCATGATCTTCGTTTTCTGAATGTTGAGCTTTAAGCCAACTTTTTCACTCTCCTCTTTCACTTTCATCAAGAGGCTTTTTAGTTCCTCTTCACTTTCTGCCATAAGGGTGGTATCATCTGCATATCTGAGGTTATTGATATTTCTCCCAGCAATCTTGATTCCAGCTTGTGTTTCTTCCAGCACAGCATTTCTCATGATGTATTCTGCATAGAAGTTAAATAAGCAGGGTGACCATATACAGCCTTGACGTACTCCTTTTCCTGTTTGGAACCAGTCTGTTGTTTCATGTCCAGTTCTAACTGTTGCTTCCTGACCTGCATACAGATTTCTCAAGAGGCAGGTTAGGTGGTCTGGTATTCCCATCTCTTTCAGAATTTTCCACAGTTTATTGTGATCCACACAGTCAAAGGCTTTGGCATAGTCAATAAAGCAGAAATATATGTTTTTCTGGAACTCTCTTGCTTTTTCCATGATCCAGCGGATGTTGGCAATTTGATCTTTGATTCCTCTGCCTTTTCTAAAACCAGCTTGAACATCAGGAAGTTCACGGTTCACGTATTGCTGAAGCCTGGCTTGGAGAATTTTGAGCATTACTTTACTAGCATGTGAGATGAGTGCAATTGTGCGGTAGTTTGAGAATTCTTTGGCATTGCCTTTCTTTGGGATTGGAATGAAAACTGACCTTTTCCAGTCCTGTGGCCACTGCTGAGTTTTCCAAATTTGCTGGCATACTGAGTGCAGCACTTTCACAGCATCATCTTTCAGGATTTGAAATAGCTCTACTGGAATTCCATCACCTCCACTAGCTTTGTTCATAGTGATGCTTTCTAAGGCCCACTTGATTTCACATTCCAGGATGTCTGGCTCTAGATGAGTGATCACACCATCGTGATTATCTGGGTCATGAAGATCTTTTTTATACAGTTCTTCTGTGTATTCTTACCATCTCTTCTTAATATCTTCTGCTTCTGTTAGGTCCATACCATTTCTGTCCTTTATCGAGCCCATCTTTGCATGAAATGTTCCCTTGGTATCTCTAATTTTCTTGAAGAGATCTCTAGTCTTTTCCATTCTGTTGTTTGCCGCGATTTCTTTGCATTGACTGCTGAAGAAGGCTTTCTTATCTCTTCTTGCTATTCTTTGGAATTCTGCATTCAGATGCTTGTATCTTTCCTTTTCTCCTTGGCTTTTCGCTTCTCTTCTTTTCACAGCTATTTGTAAGGCCTCCCCAGACAGCCATTTTGCTTTTTTGCATTTCTTTTCCATGGGATGGTCTTGATCCCTGTCTCCTGTACAATGTCACGAACCTCAGTCCATAGTTCATCAGGCACTCTATCTATTACATCTAGTCCCTTAAATCTATTTCTCACTTCCACTGTATAATCATAAGGGATTTGATTGAGGTCATACCTGAATGGTCTAGCGGTTTTCCCTGCTTTCTTCAATTTCAGTCTGAATTTGGTAATAAGGAGTTCATGATCTAAGCCACAGTCAGCTCCTGGTCTTGTTTTTGTTGACTGTATAGAGCTTCTCCATCTTTGGCTGCAAAGAATATAATCACTCTGATTTCGGTGTTGACCATCTGGTGATGTCCATGTGTAGAGTCTTCTCTTGTGTTGTTGGAAGAGGGTGTTTGCTATGACCAGTGCATTTTCTTGGCAAAACTATTAGTCTATTAGTCTTTGCCCTGCTTCATTCTGCATTTCAAGGCCAAATTTGCCTGTTACTCCAGATGTTTCTTGACTTCCTACTTTTGCATTCCAGTCCCCTATAATGAAAAGGATATCTTTTTTGGGTGTTAGTTCTAAAAGGTCTTGTATGTCTTCATAGAACCATTCAACTTCAGCTTCTTCAGTGTTACTGGTTGGGGCATAGACTTGAATTACTGTGATATTGAATGGTTTGCCTTGGAGACGAACAGAGATCATTCTGTCATTTTTGAGATTGCATCCAAGTACTGCATTTCGGACTCTTTTGTTGACCATGATGGCTACTCCATTTCTTCTGAGGGATTCCTGCCCGCAGTAGTAGATATAATGGTCATCTGAGTTAAATTCACCCATTCCAGTCCATTTTAGTTTGCTGATTCCTAGAAGGCTGACGTTCACTCTTGCCATCTCCTGTTTGACCACTTCCAATTTGCCTTGATTCATGGACCTGACATTCCAGGTTCCTATACAATATTGCTCTTTACAGCATCGGACCTTGCTTCTCTCACCAGTCACATCCACAGCTGGGTATTGTTTTTGCTTTGGCTCCATCCCTTCATTCTTTCTGGAGTTATTTCTCCACTGATCTCCAGTAGCATGTTGGGCACCTACTGACCTAGGGAGTACCTCTTTCAGTAGCCTACCATTTTGCCTTTTCATACTGTTCATGAGGTTCTCAAGGCAAGAATACTGAAGTGTTTTGCCATTCCCTTCTCCTGTGGACCACATTCTGTCAGACCTCTCCACCATGACCAGTCCGTCTTGGGTGGCCCCGTGGACATGGCTTAGTTTCATTGAGTTAGACAAGGCTGTGGTCCTAGTGTGATTAGAATGACTAATACACTAAAATACAGGTCTTCAAGTCCATAAATAGAGTTGATTGTTGTTGTTGTTGTTTTTTTAAGGCTTTTCTACAGGACTTTAGAAATCACCAGAGAAAAGAATCAATCTAACTGGATTAGTATTTATAAATAGAGATGTTCTATAAAATCCACAAAATTTCTGGTATGTTTTAATCTAGTTACAATATATTTTAATATATGGACATAACAAATTTAATTATAACCAAAGGTTGGCCAGATTAAAATTTCTTGCCTATAAAAGAGGCATTTATAAGTACTTTTGCATTAGCACCAATCCAGCCATAGGGCTTTGTTGCCTTCAAGTTATTTGATTTTTTTGTGAAATCTAAAGACATCCTCAATGGGATGCCATCCTACTTCACTTAATGGTTAACAGCATGGGCTCTGGAGTCAGTTTGAGTTCAAATCGCCTCACAGTTACCACTGGTATGACCTTGAGCATATTTTCTAAGCTCATTGGCTCAGGTTCTTCTGAAGAATGAAGATAAAAATCATGATTTGTCTCATGAAATGGTCGTGAGCATGAGTGTGAATTCTCTCCAGGGAAGTACTTTGCACACTTCCCGGTCATACATCAAGGGTTCACCAAACACTGGCTATTTTTACTACCCTTCATCAGCATATTTGAATTGGTTTTATTCTTAATTCCTTTGAATGAACCCAGCTCGCCCATGTGAGCCCGCCTCCCACATGCTGTGGGCCTTCAGAATTCTGCCAGCCCATTCTTCCTTATCGCACTGTCTCTCTACATTTGGCTTCCACAAAATGCCCCAAGGAGAAGAAACACACTCTCTTCCTCTGCCAGACTCATATACTGGGTTGGCCAAATTACTCATTCACATTTTTCCGTAACAACATACAGAAAAACCCAAACTATCTTTTTGGCAAATCCAACACTTAGGATGTCCTAAGGGGCACTAGTGGTGAAGAACCGCCTGCCAATGCAGGTGACATAAGAGACGTGGGTTCCATCCCTGGGTTGGGAAGATCCCCTGGAGAAGGAAATGGCAACCCACTCCAGAAGTCTTGCCTGGAGAATCTAATGGACAGAGGAGCCTGGAGGGTTACAGTCCATGGGGTTGCAAAGAGTCAGACATGACTGAAATGACTTCACACACAAGACTTATTTATCTGCCCCAAGATACTTCTTTAGACATTTGATAATTCAGTAAAGAAAATGAATTCTCTGATCATGCTGGCTTTTCTCACAATATCTAAGGCGTTAGCCAAAATCACTGCTCTCCTATTACTGCATTCCATTCCAACAATTATGAAAGAGTTGATCTCCAAAAATATATATTATTGAATCATAATTGCAATATATGGTGATTCATTCCATTATGGTTTTTAGGATGATCATATTAAGATTACTCAGATTAATGTCCCTCCTAACCACTGTACAAATGTAAGTTTTTTCTGGCAAAAGACATTATGCAATGTGTTCAATTATTCTAATGATCATACATATTCTATATTTTCATCAACCAAGTATTTATTTTAAAAATTCTTTGGATAATTTTAGAGGAAATAATTCTATTCCCAATTGGCACATATAGGCTTAATTTTTTTTTAAAACCAATCAATGTAGTTTAGAGGTTAAATAGAACTTGTAGTTCTACACAATTCTGTCTAAAGCTACTGATTTAGCTACTACCTATGAAAATGTTGATAAGAGGAAGAATCATGAGTGATTGTACTGCTTATAGGATTGAAAAGCTGCTCCTAAGGAAGGTTTCCATGTATATTGGGCATTCCTCCCTTTCTGACATATGTGTCTGGTGGCAGATGAAGTGGCCTTGGCATCCTCTGGACCACAGCTAGGCAGCACCAACCCCTGCCAAACTCTTGTGTAGGAGGATTTGGGGTCTATCTCAGGTAGCATCTCCTAGATGGATGAATTCGACAGGATGGATGTGATACAGTGGCTTTTCTCTGGGCTCAAATTTCACTTTAATTCTGCTCTCCTCCCTATCCCCACCCTTCGCTCCCAACCCTTCCAGCAGGGATGGCTTCTCACAGTTCCTCTTTCCTGAGTCTATGACATTAGGATTAACTGGAGAGTTTCTATGTGTATACCTAGTGAGAAATGGAAGATTTCCTGCCTGATCAGTAATGAAGAGTGTCTGATGCTGGGAAAGATTGAGGGAGGAAAAGAAGGTTGATGGCACACAGGATGAGGTGGTTGGATGGCATCACTGATTCAATGGGCATGAGTTTGAGCAAACTCTGGGAGACATTGAAGGACAGAGAAGCCAAGCCTGGCATGGGTCCATGAGGTCCCAAAGAGTCAGACAGACTGAGCGACTGAACAATAAACACAGAGTCACGAGCGATTGCAGCCACCACTGATGGTGAGCTGGTGAGCCCTGAGGGAAATCAGGAAGCAAAAGAATACCTGCCACCTAGCAGCCATCAGACTGCAGCTACTCCCTGTGGTGAGCCCTGAGAATATGAAACGCAGGACTCTGGCCTCAGATAGCTGAAGTGCATATCAAAAGAATGATTTCGGTGAGCCCAGATTCTTGCATCTTCTCATACTGTAGAAAAGTGCTAAATTTCTTAGCTTGAGAAATCTTGTTTTCCTTTAATTAACAATAATCTTGTGATGTTCAGACTACCTGTCCTTTGCTGAAAATTTCTGTATTTCCTGGCTGCCCCCCTCATCCCCCCTGCTCTTGCCTCCTTGGGGCAGTTCCTTGAGATGCTGCCTACTGGGCTTAAAGTCCTAAAATTCCCACTGAGTAAAATATAACTGCCGACTTTTAGGCTGAGAATATTTTTAAAGTCAGCACTAGGGATGGTGGCAGAGATGAGGGTTTCTCTCTTACTGGCTTATTTTCTCTGAAGATCCGTTCAGCGCAGTTAGAATGTGTGGCGAGGAAGGAGGAGGGGGAATCAGATGTTCTATTTTTTATCAGCCCAACTTATTCTCTTTTACTTTCAGGGACACAAGTTGCATTCTGCTGGCCAGCTTGTGATAATCAGTTTAAAGTGACATTTGCTTTGTAATCCATTTCAGGTAAAGCATATGCATTATCTGAATTGAATAAACAAGAGGAGAAAAACATAACTATATTTTGTTGGAGAAAATTCCCATTGACAGAGTGACAGTTTCTTTACCAATTTTTTTTACCCCCAGTCAATCATTTTTGCCAGGAAAGGTATGATACTCCCACAATGGATAAATACAGAGTCTAAGTGTATCCTGGGATCAGAGCATCAGAAAGCCATTACCACCCCTAGTTCTGAAGGGGTAACCCACTGAAACTAGCTGTGTTAGAAGGGGGCTCCAACAGGGGCTGGGGCCTTCAGAAGAGGAATTAGTTACTGCCAGTCATGACCAGCCCTAGAGAAGGAAATGGCAACCCACTCCAGTATTCTTGCCTGGAGAATTCCCTGGACAGAGGAGCCTGGTGAGTTACAGTTCATGGGGTCACAAAGAGTCGGACACAACTGAGTGACTAACACACACACACACACAACCATGACCAGGTAAGGAAAATTCATGGGAAATGAATGTGTAGAGCTCTCTCCCTTCCAATCTGTGAACTCCTGTCAGTGGTCCCCTTTAGGGAAACCCAACTTGAAGACAGAGGGCAAGGGAGCCTATTGATTCCAATATCCCAGTACACAGAGTTGGGAGAGCCAGGTAGACAGTGTATGAGAAACAGCAAATGACGAAGAGTCATTATGTAAACAGACCTTTAAGATAGAAGCCATACTCACTCCCCTGTTCAAACTATAATGCCTTTCAAAGCACAGTTCAAGCAGAGCCTTCTGGGAGCTTTTCCTGGTAACCCTAGTTTTTACTGATTTCTCTCTTGTTTGACTTTATAGCACTTAAAGCTTGTCTTGGTATTTCTCATTACACACATAAGGAAAGGGAGTTATCTTACATCTGAACTATTTCTTTTTGCCATATATTGAGGCTTGGTTAGAGGCTATACTGATGAATGGTTACTTTATATTTAACAGCACTGCTCCTTAAAAACATAATATTAACTCCATCTCTTAATACTTTAATGCTTCTGAACTTCCTATCCCAGTGGGTACTTCAAGGTTCATCAGTTTTATTCTCTTAACACTATTTATTAATTGCCTTCTATGAAAGTGTGAAAGTGAAAATCACTCAGTTGTGCCTGACTCTTTGCGACCCCATGGACTATAGAGTCCATGGAATTCTCCAGGCCAGAATACTGGAGTGGGTAGCCTCTCCCTTCTCCAGGGGATCTTCCCAACCCAGAGATTGAACCCAGGTCTCCTGCATTGCAGGTGGATTCTTTACCAGCTGAGCCTCAAGGGTTGGTTGGTTCCAACCCTGTATGTGTGGGGGTGAGGAAATAGCTCTTGATGTCAGGAGCTTCTATTCTTTCTTTCCATTCACGGATTTACTCATCTGTTCAATAGCCTTTTAGGGTGTACCTATTATATGTCAATTACTGTGGGTTCCACTGGCAACAGGAAAATAGATCTGGCATCATGGAACTTGCAATCTACTGAGGGAGAAGCCATCCAAAAACAATTCTAAAAGTATCACAGGAGCAAGTGTAAAACTGCAACTATGATGAGTGCAATAGAAACAAGGAAACAGCAGTGAGGAAATCTAACAGAGGGAACTGACTTAACGGAGATAAGAGCAGGCTTCCTTGAAGACAGGGTCATTTACTTGAAACCAGAAGAATAAATAAGAGTTAACTAGATGACTGCTAGGGGGCGCTTCTTAACTATAGGGGACAGAAAGTCCTTGTGTCCAAAGAGGATAGCAAGGAAGGAGAACAAAGAGCAATAATGGATTAGGCAGATGTACTAGGAGACTACGGACTTCCCTGGTGGCTCAGAGGTTAAAGCAACTGCCTGGAATGTGGGAGACCTGAGTTCGATCCCTGGGTTGGGAAGATCCCCTGGAGAAGGGAGAGGCTATCCATCCACTCCAGTATTCTGGCCTGGAGAATTCAGTCCTGAGTTTGATCCCTGGGTTGGGAAGCTCCCCTGGAGAAGGAAATGGCAACCCATTCCAGTACTCTTGCCTGGAGAATCCCACGGAGGGAGGAGCTTGGTAGGCTACAGTCCATGGGGGTCACAAAGAGTTGGACACGACTGAGCGACTTACTCTTTACTTTACTAGGAGACTGGGAACAGAGACAAGGGCCAGGAGCTGCCTGCCAGGGAGCTCTTGGTAAGGATTCTTGGTAAGGATTACATTAAGAGTGATGAAGTTTGAGATTAATACAGACATATTACTATATATAAAACAGATAAATAACAAGGACCTACTGTATAGCACAAAGAATTATATTCAATATCTTGTAATAATCTATAATGGAGAAGAATCTTAAAAGTATATATAATATATATATGTATAACTGAATCTCTTTTCTATACACTTGAAAGTAATACAACTTTGTAAATTGACTATAATTTTTAAAAACAGAAAAAATAACATAGTTCATGCATATATAACTTTATAACACTGGTACGAACTCTTCATTCAACAAAAATTTTGCTGTAGAGAAGATTTAAGTGAAAAACTTGAATTCTTTCCAATAAAAATATCCACAATTGACTAATAAAAAGGAAAAAAAGAGCAGTGAAAATCTATTGGGTTTGGGTGATATGGTTAGATTTTTGATTTGAAATAATCCTGTGACTTTTATGTGGAATGGTGTGGTTGAGGGGAGGAGGAGTGGTGGCTTAGAGGACGATATAATGTGAGAAAGAAAGGGAAGTGGATGAATTTGAATGACATGGGGCAGGGAGATAAGATCAATAAGGATTTGGTGAATCACTGGGTATTCAGAAGAAATATACAGTGAGAAAGCATATATCACACATTAGTAAAATGGGTGAGCAGCTAGTCATTGAGATAGAAAATAATCACATAGCACCAGATACTCACATACGAGAGGGAAAACACAGGGACATACAATGTGCCATCCTGTAGAAGCATTACAACAGTTATAACAGAGTATATAAGAAGATATGGCACAACACTATAAATAACTACTTTTTTTAGACTTTTAAAATTTTTATTTATTTATTTTTAAACACCCAAACATTCTGTGTTGGGGTATAGCCAATTAACAATGTTGTGGTAGTTTCAAGTGAACAGCGAAGGGACTCAGCCACAGATGTGAAATTAAAATTTAAAAAAATATATATGGTAGAAGCAAAGAGGGGTGAGAATTATGCATGGTCAATACAGTGTCTTTAAAGCTAAGGACACTGCCCAAGGGTATGACCGCTATCTTATTGAATTAGTCACTAAAGCTAGAATCACCATAGATATAAAAAACTCGAGGCCTTCCCTGGTAGCTCAGCTGGTAAAGAATTTGCCTGCAATGCAGGAAACCCTGGCTCAATTCCTGGGTTGGGAAAATCTGCTGGAGAAGGGATGGGCTACTCACTCCAGTATTCTTGGGCTTCCCGGGTGGCTCAGCTGGTAAAGAGTCCACCCATAACACGGAAGACGTGGGTTCAATCCCTGGGTTGGGAAGATCGCCTAGAGAAAGGAATGACTACCCACTCTAGTATTCTGGCCTGGAGAATTCTATGGACTGTATAGTCCATGGGGTCACAATTTCTAAAATGAGTCCATTTCATGCAAGATTATATAGTAGGCAGAAGCTAGGAAATTATGGGAATGTGTTCTCCTTCCTTTGCAGTCAGAAAAACAGAGATTTATGGCAGTTAATAATGTGGCCAATGTCCTATACTCTGAGTCAGCAGAAAAGTAAAAGGAGAAAAATAATCAGGTTTCAAAGAGCTAGAAGGAAACTTCGAGATCATTTGACGTAGCCCCTTTGTGGGCCAAGAGTAGAAATTTTTGTTGAGGTTTGACAGGTAGCAACAGAGGTGTAACTAAAACCCAGGTGTCTCGACTCTCAGTCCTACATTTCTTTTTTCACTCCTGCATATGAATGGAATTTCAAGCTAATGGTTCACTGCTCAAGGATTTGGCCTCTCCCAGTAGCCAAAGAATCCTTTTTGAAAGTGGCGGGGAGCTAAAAAGCACCATGGAGCAACTGAGGCTCGGCTATGTTGGGTTAAAACATAAGCTGATGTGAACCTTGGCAAGTCTATGAGGACCACATCTGAGAACAATTACAACAATTCCCTGTGATCTCAATTTCTTCACCTATAAAATGTGACCATCGTGAATAATTATGTTCTTCTTCTATGAAAGTATGGTTCCATGTATGATTTCTCGAACATCTAAATATCCCGGCTGGACTTGGGAAAATAACTCTACCTTTCATTGTTTGGAATATGTTTCCTGGTGAAAGGGAATATGTGCTGGTTTATATCATTGAACATATTTTCATGTTTAAACTCCAGAGAAAGTGAGAGGAAAGCATAAAACAGGAAGCATCTGTATTTTTCACTGGCAGAGCAAGTGGAATTTGATGTGACTTCAATATTTTTTCACTGCCTTATATTCACAGATGGCTCGAATTCAAAAGTGCTTTTGCATAAGAAATTGGGTGGAAACTGGTAAGGAGATCTTGCAAAGAGAGGAGGGGAGAAAGGACAGAAGGCAAGAAGGGAGTGGGGAAGGAAGAAAGCTGGAAGATTATAAAAACACTCAGGTATTACTAACTCGTCAATGGAGGAAGAAAGGGGAAGGGCAAAGGAGGGAGAGGAAGGAGGAGGGAAAAATGGAAGAGGAGGAAGAGGAGGGAAGGAGAGAAAGATTGCAAAATTGCACTGACTTTCCTCAGTATGGTCTAGAGCTAGAGCTTTGGTTCAGAGCTAGCCAATCTATCAGGTGGCCAAAAAAGTCATTTTGGGTTTATCCCTAGCATCTCATGAGTCCCAAACGAACATTTTGGCTAACCCAACACTTGGATTGATTCTTCTACTGACTGCTGATTGAGCAGTGTAAATTACGCAGACTACCGTTCTCCTCATCCAAAAGATGAAGCAGCCAAGACAGAAAGAGAGAAGAGTTGCAGGTGAAGAGAGCCACACCAAACAACAAGCCTGCTGTTTGCACAAAAGCACATGTTCAGCAGGACTTGGTCCCAACACCTGGACTGAAGCACCTAGTCTCTCTCACGTTGCCTTGGAAGGAAGCTCTGTAGCCAGGGTGGTTATTTGATCCCCAGAACTAAACTGTTACTATGTCCTCCCATTCTACTTTTCAGACCACCCAAGGGCCTCCCCCTCTTGTTTACTTGGACGTCTTTTCATATCTACAGAAGAATACTACTATCACTTTCTTCCTTCATGCACCCATGGGCTCTGAAGTTTTCCAACCCTAAGGCTCTCTGAGAAGTCAGCAATGTATCAGAATTCAGATTCAAGGAATATTCTTGAAGAGCTTTCCAGTGGGTTTCTTGACTGAAAAAATAAGTGACATGCAATATTTTGCTATTGATGAGAGAACGTCAAGGAGTTGGCTTGCACCTCCTTATTTGGTTGGCTGCATATAGCTAACACCTACTTTCTTTGCATACCTTAAATTACGAGTAGTAATGACAGGGAGAGAGAAGGATAATCAAATAGCTGCTTTGAAACTCCATTAGGGAACTGTAGATAGACAGGGGAACGTAGAGGGCTTTGGGAGACCACGATAAGACCCACGATCACTCAAGAAAGTAATGGGGAAATTCTAAAACAGTGTAGGCTTGCCTCACTCATTAAGAAAAACAAGTTGCTTAGCATCAAAGCCAGGTTGGCTTGTTTAAAAATAAAACCAAGCAGGCTTGCTTAACAACAAAACCATGTAGCAGAAGCGGGAGACATGCCCCCAAACAATAAAATAATGGTGGTGTAAGATCCACATCCTGCCCAGCGAGCTCAGTAAATTAATGATCCCCAGGACATGCCCTCTGCACACATGAAAAACAATTTGTGGACCTAGCTTAACCACACAGGGACAAGGAAACTCCCCTGCCCAACCTGGAGGAGGAGCTGATAATGGAAGCATGACATCTTCTTAAGAAAGACAAAGAAGCTCTTTTTCTCCTCCCTACTTTTCCTTTGCTTATAAAACTATAGCCCACTAAGTTCTTGGGCTCAGCATGTCTTGCTTGCACATAAGCCTCATAAGCATCCTATTCTAATGAGTCACTTCTTATCTATCACTTTGCTCTTGCTGAATTCTTCTCTGTATGGAGACATAAAGGGTGGTGGTAATGGAGCTCCTCGGAGCCCCAGATAGGATACCAATCAGTTCCAGTAACGTTACCTGGTAGACCATGGAGGCAAAAATTTGCTGACCCCTCACTCTCTTCCTCAATAATACAACCTGGTGATCTGCTGGGTTGGCCAAAACTTTGTTCAGGTTTTCCCACACGACGTTATGAGAAAACCCGAATGAACTTTTTAGCCACCCAATACTCCCTTCTCTCCTTTTCTGTACTTGGTCATCCTTCTCTTTATCAACAGTCAGTCTATGGAAGATCATGGAGGGAACGTTGCCAATAGTGAGGGGACAGGGAAAAACACAGGATATATTCATCCTGGGGGGTGTTTCTTCTTCCTCTGCTTTTGGAGCAGGATTGTCCCTTCCCCGTCCCTTCCCCTACCCTCCCCCAGTTCTGCCCCTACTTCCTTCTGAACCCCATACCTCACTTCTGCCCAGACCTCTGATCCACTTGGAAGAAACTCCCTGAATGCCCAGCCTATCTCGAGTCTTCCTTCAAAGCTTTGTGGATTCACTGCTAGAATTCCTCTGTACTTTCCTCCTTTCACCACAAATTCTAAGAGAAGAGAAGAGAGAGGAAGCACCAGAGACTGCTTCATAGCTCCTTGGTTTCTGATTGTTGCTAACAGATTTATTCATTTATTCTGAAGAATCAGAAGTTCTTTCCCAGTGGACAATGAAGGGAAACCCTGGTTTAAAAGCTAGCGGCTGAGGCATTTAATGAGAAAGCGGCGTCCTCGTTGAGACTAACATTGGGACATAAAGCACCTTCTGCCACACTTTAGAGCCCATTGAACTTTTAGAATTCGGGGAAACCCCTGGCTTTCATTTTTTTTTTTTTTTTAGCCACAAGGCAAAAGGAAAATCCCCTCTGCTATTAATAAAACAAAATACAGTATGGTGTGAAAGTTGCTCAGCTGTGTCTGACTCTTTGCCACCCCATGGACTATACAGTCTCTGTTCATGGAATTCTCCAGGCAAGAATACTGGAGTGGGTAGCCTTTCCCTTCTCCAGGGGATCTTCCCTATCCAGGGATCAAACCCAGGTCTCCCGCATTACAGGCGGATTCTTTACTGTCTGAGCCACCAGGGAAGCTCAAAATACAGTAGGCTTTCTCACAAGGAATTGTTATTATATGTGAATATGATTATGCCCTACCTTTGGGTTTCTTAATGGATTTAGAATCTGGGCTTCCCTGGTGGCTCAGAGGTTAAAGCATCTGCCTGGAATGCAGGAGATCCAAGTTTGATCCCTGGGTTGGGAAGATCCCCTGGAGAAGGAAATGGCAACTCATTCCAGTACTCTTGCCTGGAGAATCCCATGGAGGGTGGAGCCTGGTAGGCTACAGTCCATGGGGTCACAAAGAGTCGGACACGACTGGGCGACTTTACTTTACTTACTTTAGAATCTGAATGGGTTCTCTTATCCCTTTAGATAGATAGTCATAACAGGTGAATTTATTTAGATGGGAGAGTCATTTGTATCTCATTAATTTTTTTCAATCTAAAAGTGGATAAGCAAACTTGCCTCACAGATTCATTAGTGCCATGTATTTTGGGGGCTGTCCTGAGGATTTAAGTGGTTCAACATATTCTTTGGGACAGTTGCCTTTGAGTCCCAAAGAACAGACTTAAAATCTGCTTTGAAATCAGTATTTTCTTATAAATTGGAGACAGGCTATATTACTGGAAATAGTTCTGTATAAATTGATGTGTAGACTGTAGGCAGCCAATGAGTTTACTATTTAAAGAAATCTTATGGGAAATTATCTCATATTCATTGATCACCCCCTACATTATCTGAGTTATGAGTATGAATTTGATGTCCTTAAAACAAATACCTACACATGACTAAAACTAGGGTTTTCAGTCTTTTTCAAACTTTTTTTTTATCCATTAACTTATCTTTAAAATTAAAAGTTAAAACTTACAATATGTAACAATGCCATCAAGGTATCTTCAAATATTAGGGCCACAGTGTCCTCTATAGTTTGTAAGTCTCCATCAGCAACACCCAGAGTGAAGTCTATCTCCGTGTTTAAAAAAAAAATGACTTAGAAAAAAACTACTATTTTTCTTCTACTTAGTAAGCAATGTTTCCGTCTGATGGACTGTCCAAACACTACATGAACAGTAAAGCCTGTCAGAGTGCAAAAGGTTATTTGAATATAGCTGTGGAGTTCTCCGGATGCAAAATAAATAGCTAAACTACAGAGTCTTATTTTTAAATTTAGCTTCATAGAACCTAGCTCACTGATGGGGCATTTATAGAAAGGGTTGGTAGTACTGTAGTCAGTCACTCAGTCGTGTCTGACTCTTTGCGAACCCATGGCCTATTGTAGCCCAACAGGCTTCTTTGTCCATGGAATTGTCTAGGCAAGAATACTGGAGTGGGTTGCCATTCTCTTCTCCAGGGTATCTTCCAGACCCAGGGATTGAACTTCGGTCTACTGCCTTGCAGGCAGATTCTTAACCATCTGAGCCACATGGGAAGCCCAGAGATGGGGTGAGAAGTTTCCATTTCTGTCCTCCCTTCCCTATTTCCATTAAGTGCTCCTACCCTCTCACTGGAAATACTGCAGAAGGCTTGGCGCCCATAGAAGGAATGTGGTGAATGATCTCTAAAGTCCCTTCCAACACTGCAGTTCTATGAATGTCACCCAAAGGCACCAGGCCCCACAGTGGAACACCGAAGTCCGGGGCCTGAGGAGGAAGTCTGGATCCACGTCCGCTCCTGTCCTTCTGGCCCGTCCTGCCTGTTGCCAGATTCTTGATTCCAGTGGCTTCACCTGGTGCTCTCCTTTTCATTCCTTACCCACTTCCCTAGCAAGTACCACCTCTTAGGTTTCTGATCCTCATGTTTCTCCTGCCCACCCCTCACATTTGCCCTTGATGTCATGCTTCCTAAGGTCTCACTCACAGAGCACTGGGGCCTCCCCCTAGCCTGACTTCTATACAGCTCTAAACTATAGCTGACACCACCCACCTCCCCTCTTGACTTGCCTTGCCTTCCAGATCCAAACCTTCTTTCAACTTGCAGAATCATGTGCTAGGAGCCCTTTTACTTAGGAAGTCATTTTTTATTTCATATTGCTTAATTTATATTGGTGGGTTTTATTTTTGTCCAAATGACAGCCTGATTTTTAGCTTCTTTGCTTTCTTGCAGCCTATCTCTCAGACATGTTACAGGATTTGTATCCAAGGAGTCTCCAGACATGTCAAGAAATAATATATCCCAATATCTACTTCTTAGAAATCTCTTTGGGCTATGCATATGTCATTTTTTCCCTTGATACCTGGATCAAGGGCAGCTCCTATTTGGTGTAACTTTTTTCTTCACCTGCCATCTTGCCTCTTATCTATAATACAGATACCCCTTAGCTATTACATCTCTTCCTAAGAAATCTCCAATCTAATTTTCTCTCTCTTTTTTTTTTTTCTGGCCATCATTCCAGTTTACAGTTGAGAAGATGACAAAGATAACACCTTAGATCCCATCTCTGTTGATGCAAATGTTGATAGAAGGTTGACAAACACTGGAATCTGAAAAGTACACAAAAATTTTACCACTTGGTTTTTGCACACCAGATAATAGGAGACAGGATGCTTTGCAATGAATATAGGAATGGGACACTCCTTCATTCACATAATCTGTATCTTCTGAACAAATGAAGAAACGGAAATCTAGTCCACTTAGAGCTTCAAAGGCACTGAGATGCTCAGGTACCCTCAGGGCAGGGTTCTTTTCATTCTGCCATACTCTCAGCGGGAGATGTTTGCAAATTAAAATGTGTCTTCTCCACTGAATATGGCATTTATTGTCCTAGAAGGCTTTCAACCCCTTTGTTCTTTTCTTTCATGTACAGAAAATGAGCAAAAATGCAGTTTGTAAATGCCATGTAACCTCAGTTGCTTTGCACTATTTTCATTTATTTGTCTTTTGAGAATTACATTTGACATATACAAATGCCTTCTTATAAGCAAATGGATATGGTAATAAAGCATCTTAATACATTCAATCAATACATTTATAAGAATAATTCTTTAAAAAAATTTCAGGTCTTGCTGATACTGCCAAGAAAACAACTCTGGCAGATGAAAGAATTTTAAAGCTGAACTCTCTATCAATTAGTCCTTTTACTTAGTATTCCCCTTGCATTTTATGTTTCCAAATAGCTTACAACCATTCATCAGGTTTTGCTTATGTCAAACCTGTTGGACAAAATATATGGGCAAACTCCATTTTCCAAATGGGGACACTGAGACCTGGGGAAGGAAAGTTTCTCCTCTAAAGCTACTGTAACCAACTCAAGAAAACCATTTTACTTTTTTATGGGACTTGAAATAATTATATGACGCTCCTGCCACATAGCGGCCACTTTATTCAAATCTTCCTCCTTTTTGTCTAAAATCAGAACAATCAACAACGAGGTACCGAATGCCCCTGCCCTATTCTCTACGGGGATGAAAAAGAATGCTCTTGTCTCCAGGACTTTGTAAGCTATTTTTAAAGAAAACACAAAAATTCATAACAAAATACATGACCTCCAAGGGAATTTATATTAAATGGCCTGTTCAGCATCATGGACATCAAGAAAAGAAGGACACCGCTTCGGACCTAAGTGATCAGGGAGGTTGTTCATGGAAGCTGATTTGGTTCCCGAGGGTGGGAAAGGCTTTCCCAGCTAGGAGACACCCAGGAGCCAAGGCTGAGACACCAGAGTGTGCGTGCTTTATTGAGAAGATGATGAAGAGGCCAACTAAGAAATTTCACAGAGACAGAACTTAGTATAATAAGTCTGCACTTGCTATAACTTTGGAAATTAGGTATAAAAGAGGTGGCAAAATTTTGAGAAATGTCCAGTCTAGGCTTCTTTTTTAAATGTATATTTTATATATTCACTGGGCTGTGTCGGGTCTTGGTTGCAGCATGCGGGATCTTTCCTTGCGGTGCATGAGTTCAGATACCCAGTGGGATCTTAGTTCCTTGACCAGGGGTCAAATCCACAACCCCTGCACTGGAACAGAGATTCTTAACCACTGGACTACCAGGGAAGTCCCCAGTCCGGGTTTCTTAAAAGCTCAGCTTTACTGTCATCTTTGTAATCCTTTGTATGGGCTTATACACACTTGTACAGGAGTAATTAGAGAGAGAGAGTAATTAAAATTCTCTTAAGAAGTAGGGGTATTTCTATTATTTCCACCTTGAGGATGACAAAACTGAGGCTCATGATGCTACCTTGCCTAAATCCACACAACTATTAAACTTTGGGATCAGCTTTGAGACCCTAAATATCGATCTTCTCCAAGTCTTTTCTCTTAACCACTCTGCTAAGACACAGAGCCCCTGGTGATTGCTGCCCAACTGGAGAATAATAGAGGTGGACAGGTTGAAATTGGGAGTCTTGATGGGTTTCCTCCTCTACAACTTAATAGCTGTAAAGACCTGAGCAAATAACATAATAAATCCACATCTCAGTTACCTTATCTGTGATAGTAAATGGAAAACAATTGAAAATAACAACCCCTTCTGGCACATTGTGAAGTCAGTGCAACCGTATCTACTTGGTGCCTTGTGTATAAAAACAAACATTTCCCAAACGTTTGCTTGTCCTGCTCCCCCATGTCACTCGGCTCTAATATTTAAATACATAATCTATTAAACTACTTCCCACAGTGCCATCTGCCTCTGATATTTAAATGCATAATCTGCTAAACTACTTCCCAAGGTCACGTGACTTGGCCTCACTCCCTACATCATTCAGCAGTTCCTGAAAGTCTTTGTAAATTAATAGAGGTGGTAAAGTGATCTATGTGAATCTCCCTGGAAGGGCTTCACCATGGGGAGAGTCTGATATTTTGAAGCTAAGTTTCACCTCTGCGGCTTCTTAAGTGTGTTCTGGTTATGGCAGAGTGGTTAGTCCTCAGGCCCTGGGGTCTGATTGTCAGGTTCAAATCCTGGCTCCAATCTGTCAGCTGTGTGTGTCTAGCAGGGTCACTTACTGAGTCTGGTCCTGCCTCAGTTTCCTTACCTCTAAAATGGGAATATTAATAGTATCACACGTTTGATGAGTTAATACGCCCAAAACACTGGTCACAGGCACTCAAAAAATTTAGCATCTGTGATTTTAAACTATTATGATGATGATGGATCACAGTAACCATGCTAATAACTTTGTTTTCATATTATAAAAGCATTCACAGGTACTATTAATAGTATATTTGAGCACTATGTTTATCCAGAGAGAATGGTAAGGTAATGGTTATTATCCCTATTTCCTAACAATTTTGGGTGGGGGGAATAAATCATACAGTGTTAGTTTTCAATTTTTTGAACCATACAGAAAATTCAAATAAAAAAGGAAAAATAATGCTGAATTCCACCCCCTCACAGGAAACCACAGCCAGTGGTCTGGTGAACACCCCTCCACTCACCTGTTTCTTGACACGTACATGTAACAGACATGCCGATGTCTCAAATGGGACCATACTCAGTGTTCACTCCACAAGCATTAACTTAACACCAAGCCTGGATGTAGGGGATACTGGTGGAGTTGGAGGGAAGAGCACAGTTTGAAAGTCATTTGGAGTTAAAAGGTGTCAGGATGGATTAGATACAGAAGATGAGAAAGATCAGGGGACAAGGATAATTTGTGGGTTTTGCATCTGAAAGATTGGTTGCTGGGACATTTATTTAGGATGAGGCAAGCGCTCCCTTCTGTGATACTTTTTACTCATTAATAGGCTATGATAATTGTCCATGCCTATCAATATACTTGCACATTATCACTTTTAATGACTGCATAGATTTCATGTTATTTATAGTTTTATGCATAGTCAGCTATTCTTAAACTGACAAACACTACAGTTGTTTCCAATTTGTCACAATTTCCAGTAAGGTTGCATTGAATATCTTTATAAAGACATTTGGCTTTATATTCAGTTATCTTCTTCAGATATATTGTAGGAAGGGGAAATTGATGCTTTTGAATTATGGTGTTGGAGAAGACTCTTGAGAGTCCCTTGCACTGCAAGGAGATCCAGCCAGTCCATCCTAAAGGAAATCAGTCCTGAATATTCATTGGATGGATTGATGCTGAAGCTGAAACTCCAATACTTTGGCCACCTGATGTGAAGAACTGACTCATTGGAAAAGAGCCTGATTCTGGGAAAGACTGAAGGCAGGAGGAGGAGGGGACGACAGAGGATGAGATGGTTGGATGGCATTACTGACTCAAAGGACATGAGTTTGGGCATGCTCCGGGAGTTGGTGATGGACAGGGAAGCCTGGCATGCTGCAGTCCATGGGGTCACAAAGAGTCAGACTGAGCAACTGAACTGAACTGAAAGGGTATCAGAACAAACATTTTGATATACACTGTCCTCCATTAAAACTGCACCAATGGAAGTTCACATCAACAGAACAAAAGATTGCCTACCATCTATCAATCTATCTTTGTCAACTCTGGGTACCAATGCTCTTTTAAAGCCTTTCTTTTAATATGTCCATTTAAAAATAGATGAAGATTCAGAGAGGTTAAGTTACTCACATCATGTCACACAGCTAGAGCAGGGAAGCCGGAGAGAATATCCAGTTTTCCCACTGAATGCTTGTTCTGCTCAATCTGTAATTTTAAGTCATTATCTCTCAAAAAGAAAAAAAGTAAAACAAAAGTTCAAACTCTTTACAGATGGCGCATCTTTGGTCCTAGCCCTACCCCTCAGGGTTCAGAAGTAATAATCCCCGCACTGGACTCCATCAACAATGCACCAAACAGGATGATGCTGAAGGGAAAACCCTGACAGCCCTCTGAATCAAAGATTTTTCTTTTTCTGGGTCTTTGCACTGAAAACTATCAAGAAATTGATGCCTTGGGGCTAAAACATTAACATCTAAAATCCTCTTCTTAAAATACAAAAAGTTGCTTGTTATGATAACAAACGCATCAAAACCAGTGGCAGGGCGGAGTGACTTAAACTGTGCACCTTCAGAGCCCGGGAGAAATGCAGCTGACAGCACAGGGTAGTGTTGACACGGGAAAGCCAGCCATAGGCAGGTGAGCTGAGAGAATACAAGTAAGGGAAACTCCACGTAAACTCACAATACAGTACACAGCCTGCCAAGATGCCTGGAATGTTCAGTACAGTGTGAACACTGTGACCTCCTTGAATGAAATTTCAACTCGGCACAAAATACACGGCACAAAGATAGGTGAAAGAGGAGAGTGAAAAAGTTGGCTTAAATCTCAACATTCAGAAAATGAAGATCATGGCATCTGGTCCCATCACTTCATGGGAGATAGATGGGGAAACAGTGGAAACAGTGTCAGACTTTATTTTGGGGGGCTCCAAAATCACTGCAGATGGAGATTGCAGCCATGAAATTAAAAGACGTTTACTCCTTCGAAGAAAAGTTATGACCAACCTAGATAGCATATTCAAAAGCAGAGACATTACTTTGCCGACTAAGGTCCGTCTAGTCAAGGCTATGGTTTTTCCAGTGGTCGTGTATGGATGTGAGAGTTGGACTGTGAAGAAGGCTGAGGGCCAAAGAATTGATGCGTTTGAACTGTGGTGTTGGAGAAGACTCTTCAGAGTCCCTTGGACTGCAAGGAGATCCAACCAGTCCATTCTGAAGGAGATCAGCCCTGGGATTTCTTTGGAAGGAATGATGCTAAAGCTGAGAAGCTCCAGAACTTTGGCCACCTCATGCGAAGAGTTGACTCATTGGAAAAGACTCTGATGCTGGGAGGGATTGGGGGCAGGAAGAGAAGGGGACGACAGAGGATGAGATGGCTGGATGGCATCACAGACTCGATGGACGTGAGTCTGAGTGAACTCTGGGAGTTGGTGATGGACAGGGAGGCCTGGCATGCTGCGATTCATGGGGTCGCAAAGAGTCGGACACGACTGAGTGACTGAACTGAACTGAACTGAAAGGTAGGTCGCCAAGTCTTCAATTTTACTTCTTTTATGACATCCTCCTCCCCAATGTAGATCCTTGCCCCTATACACACAGACATTTCTCACCAAAATATTAGGTCCTCAGGGGGCACTTCTGCAAGGACTGCAGCAGACATGTGCTAAGCAAGACAACAGTGGCTGGAGTGGGCTGGCCTCTGGGACCCATGAGACCCGAGGTTTCCTTTCTTTGGGAACCAACCAGTCTGTCTGGCCCACACAATATGCTCTGGCCAAAAATGCTCTCGCCAGAGAATGGAAGGCGAAGTCCAGAGATAAGGTGTAGGTTGAGAGGAAATTAATGCTGACTGTTTTTATACATACCACACATCTTACAAGGCATGTAATTCTCTAATTAAACTCTCATGATAATCTCTCAATCTCTTATCCCCCACCTCCTTTTTTTTGCCACGTTTTCATGCTGTTCTTTCCTCAGCTTTTTAAAGAAATCCAAAGATTTTCCTATACAAAAGCTTCCTCCAATAAATAGGTGGAAGAAACATCAAATGACACGGTTTTCAGAAAACAAAGCTATGGATCGTAAGATTAACAAGAAATTTTTTCCACCGAATCACGAAGTTTAAACACGCTTTCACCAGTCCTCTGCTAGTGACATCAAACAAATTTCAAGGAATAGGCAATTCCCTGACTAATTATAAGTTTCAAGTCATTTGTGACAATTTCCTTTGTGGAAAATCTAATAGTTATAGGTCTCTATTGCTTACAGTCAATACAACATAAGGCAGAGAACTGCAAAGATTTCCATTGATTAGGTTAATGTGCCTTGGGTTTATCGTTCTGAACATCATTTTATACAGATAGGGAGGACCCAGGAGACCAACTCTGACTCCAGGATATACTTGAAAGCTATGAATATGATTAATCTTCATTTTAGTGATTTCATCAAGGTCTATCTTTTTCCCCTAAGGGAAGTGAAACCATCAAAGCTAGTCAGTAGGAAATTATGCTTTGGTTCCAATTAATAAGCATTTTACACTCTTCACAAGGTCTACTAGGAGATCATCAGTGACACAGACTTAAAGGAACCAACACGAAAAAGTTCTCATAGAGTCAGACAGCCCCTCTCCTGCACACATGTCCTGGTGAACAGTTTCAGGTTCTGACTTTGCACTTTGCTCCAGAGACACTGAGCACACAGAATTCCTCCTTCTCTTATGTCCTTCCTTAATACTCATCTAAAATTTCTAGGTGTTTAGACACTGATCCAGTGTGGTTTACATCAGACCTGGGCTACCAAGTATTGTCCTCTATAAAACTAGTCACTAACAAGGTGTTTGGCACCTTACAGTTTGCACCCCTTCCCAAAGAACTCCAAAGACCAGAGATTCTGTGCTCACTTTCCAAAACCTGAATGGAATTAGTTGAATTTTAAGGGAGACAGGGCATCAGAAAATGCCAGCCCTAGCCTGTACTCAGAGAAGGCAATGGCACCCCACTCCAGTACTCTTGCCTGGAAAATCCCATGGATGGAGGAGCCTGGTAGGCTGCAGTCCATGGGGTTGCTAACAGTTGGACACAACTGAGTGACTTCACTTTCACTTTTCACTTTCATGCATTGGAGAAGGACATGGCAACCCACTCCAGTGTTCTTGCCTGGAGAATCCCAGGGACAGAGGAGCCTGGTGGGCTGCCGTCTATGAGGTCGCAGAGGTGGATACGACTGAAGAGACTTAGCAGCAGCAGCAGCAGCAACCTGTACTACAAACATTGTTAGAGATAATAAGCATTCGGACACCATGGATGGGTGGCCACATTCATGATGTTCACATCTATTCATGTTCTAAAGTCAGGTGGCTCCATCATTTGTATACCTTCTGTTTATGAGAATTAGAAAAAGCACTTCCTCTAGGGTAGACACAGACCCATGCACAGAACTAATACTTAGTAAAAGGTGACTAGTTGATTTTAGCCCTTGATTGAGTACTCTGTTCAGTACACATATAGTACGATTATTTACAGCAGCCCTGTAGGCATTACAGAAAAAGTCACACACTCCGATCTGAGCATTGAACTTCAGGAACAAAAACTTAGAATCAAGATTAATTGGAATTCTGTTCATATGTGTTTATAAGAGATATTATTCTCATATGTTTATATGAATGTCTACTTTGTTTTTTAGTAAATAGTTTAAGCGGGCCCTCATTTGGGCTTCCCTGGTAGCTCAGCTGGTAAAGAATCTGCCGGCAACGCAGGAGACCTGGGTTTGATCCCTGGGTGGGGAAGATCCCCTGGAGGAGGGCATGGCAACCCACTTCAGCATTCTTGCCTGGAGAATCCCCAAGGATAGAGGAGCCTGGCCGACTATAGTCCATGGGGCTGCAAGGAGTCAGACACCACTGAGCGACTAAGCACTTAAGCGTCTAAGAATGGCATTCATCCTAATAAGAGAAAAGAGAATTAGATGTACTTAGTAGGTTCTGGTGTAAGTATTCCAGAAAACAAGAAAGCAATTTGTTCTCCTTTAATATTTTCTATCCTTTTCCTGGGAAATCTCTATTTATACCTTCCCAGGCCAGACATTAGGTAGAACAAAGAGGAGGGGAGAAGGAAAGATGGAGGCTTTGGCTGAATTTGGTTACCTCTAAACTTTGGATTTTTCCATCCAGTTGGCTAAGCCAAGATGAGACTGTGAAACTCCAGTCAGACATGCCACTGGCAGCCTAGCTCTGCTACCACAAACAAGCCAACAGAGGTGAGAAACGGAAGATAGAATAATGGAAATCAATGCAAACAAAAGGGCATTGCCTATCACTCAAGCTTCAAATGCTGTTTCAAAAACTGACAAGTATGCACGCGTTGAAACCTAGCAATACACTTAGAAACTGGAACTGAGGAAAAGACATAGCCACAAGGCCTTCAGAGGTGACCCAAGAATCTGCTGTCATTATTCCATTATTTTCAGTTGTTGTGATCATGGAACTATTTGACCTGTAATGTCCTTATTTTAGTGGGCACCTTAAAGGATTCATCCATCCCAGCTCAGCATTTTTAGCCAGTCCCTGCTGCATCCAATGATGTACAAAACATTCCAGACAAAATCTCAGCCCCCCGCCAAGTGTGTGAGTCCCAAGGAGGATTTATTTTCACTGTGGAACAACCCACGTTTCTAGCCATTTGTATTCAGGCAATTCAAGTGTTTTCAAGAATATTCTACTAAAAATGTAATTACTTCTCTTTTAATAGAGAAAACGAAAAGAAGGAAGAAATTAGAAGAGACCTCCAGTAAATTGACTTGACTTTTTGTTTCCAAAGATTTGATAAAATCTCATACCAAAAGACAGTATAGAACTAAGCAATTTCAGCCTAGCTAAGAGTCAAATATCTTCTACACTCTTACTAATTCAATTCAATAAATATTCACTGTATCTTTAGCAGACACTATGTAGACAATACACACAAACATAGATGCTCCTGGAATAATAATGTGGCCATTTAAATAGGAGTCCACAGAAGGGTAGCTTCTGTAGCAAAGACTTTAAAAGTTGCGAGAAAAAAATGAGTTTAGCTCATAATCTACTCAAATATATTCTAGATTTTTAGATAAAGGCACAAGGTGTTCTAGAAGAACAGTGTAAAGTGGGAGATGCATAGATCAACAGATTCGAGGTGATCTTGTCAAAGTTTTCAGTGCAGCTTGGACACTCAGGCTTTATCCAGGGTTTTGGACATTCTTCTAAATTCTCTAACATGTAGTAACTCCTATAATTCTTTCAATAATCCTATGAGAAGGTACTCTTATTGTATCCATTGTACCCTTGAAATATTGAAAGCACAGAGATTTTACAAAATCGCACAAAGGGTAAAGCCAATATTTGGGACCCTATAGTCTGCTTCAGAGCTCAAAACTTTAATCCCCTGGCTAGAGCACCCTCCAAATGCTTACAGGAAGGGGAACAGTAACATTAATACAAATTTGCAGGTAGATGAAGCAGTTCTGTGAAAAGACGAGAAGCGGCACACTTCCTGGGCCTGGAGAGGACAACGCCCCATCTGGAGAGGGGGCTTACTCAATTTCAGGCAGGAATTTGGGTCCAGTTGCCAGATCTGATTTTTCCAGACAAGCAGATAATTTATTTTATGGGAAACCCCATGAGTTATAGATGCTGGAAACTATTCCCAACAAATAAGCCAAAGAAAAGATATCCAAGGTCTAGATATTTGTGACATCTGCTCTGTTTTGAATGGAGTGGCTCTGAGCCTTTTATTTGGGAGGGAGGGGAGGGGGTCATATTACCCTTTGAGAATCCAGTGAAAAATATACAAGTTCTCAGAAAAATAGTTCTAAACATACACCTAAAAATGGTTTTGCCTACAATTTTTCAGAGGTTAAGCATGGTCCCTGGGCTTCCAGGCTGACAGTCACACACACACACAGCCATCCTTATACAGCTTTTCTTCATGCTCAGTGGTGAAGAAGTCCATCCACCAATGCAGGAGACACAGGTTTGATCCCTGGGTCAGGAAGATCCCCTGTTGACTTTGGAAAGAAGAGAAGGTAACTCAGTGTTGAATGGAATATGATGAACTATAAGTTTTAGGAAAAGAGCAGGCTTAGGTAACTGCCCTAACAGCTTCCCACATTTCATCCCTTTATTCCTGTGTTGGACCAGAAAAGTCTCCTGAGAAATATACTTGTCCAAATTTCATGAAAAACCGAGTTCATGCCACTGTTAATTCATATCCACTCAGTGGGGTACAGAGAGCCTGTTGTGTGTTAGGCACAGAGGAAATAATGGGAAAAGAAGTACACCAAGCAACTACTGCTTCTGTCTCCATGGAGCTCATCATCTGGTGAAGAATGGGCATTTCCAGTATACTTCCATTTTCTGTTACTACAAGTTATTGAAATACAGAATAATCCAGTGTCAGGAGATTTTTAGCCCTAACTAAATCCAATTTATTCTTATGTTGTTGTTGTTCAGTTGCTAAGTCATGTCCAACTCTTTGTGATCTCATGGTCTGCAGCTAGCCAGGCTTCTCTGTCCTTCACCATCTCTGGAGTTTGCGCAAACTCATGTCCATTGAGTCAGTGATGCCATCCAACCATCTCATCCTCTGTCACCCTCTTCTCTTCCTGCTCTCAATCTTTCCCAGCATCAGGGTCTCTTCCAGTAAGTCAGCTCTTCACATCAGGTGGCCAAAGTATTGGAGCTTCAGCTTCAGTTCTTCCAATAAATATTCAGGATTGACTTCCTTTGGGATTGACTGATTTGATCTCCTTGCAGTCCAAGGGACTCTCAAGAGTCCTCCAGCACCACAATCTGAAAACATCAGTTCTTCGGTGCTCAACCTTCTTTATGGTCCAACTCTCACATTCATACATGACTACTAGGAATACCATAGCTTTGACTATATGGAACTTTGTTGGCAAAGTGATGTCTCACTTGTTTTATTATTAGTACAAAAAATTCCAGGAATATTAGCACAGAGGCAACTCCTTTGGAAGGCAATTAAGTATTTCTTCCTATGAAAAGTCATAGCAACTTAGCCTGCAGACACAGACCACATGCGCATAGACCAATCAGACAAAGAAGTAGTCACATGGCTTCTATTGTTCTCAAGCTGACAGAGCCTTAACTCAGAGGCTGGTAGACCAGTAGACTGCAGGTTCTGATTGATGTCTGAAAGTCTGCATTTCACACATGCCAGGAAGGACCTCTGTCTGGGGCCTTCATGATATGACAAAGGAAGTAATATGGATTTAGCTTACATCACATTTATCACACTAAGACTCTTAAGATACATGCAAAAATTTGGTTTAAATTCAAGACAGACATAAATGCACATTTAGAAACCTGATCCATATTCTAACATGTGCCTGATATAATTCTGTATTTGTACATCTGTGCTTGCCCTATTTCAAAAACATTTCTTTCTTTCTCAGAGGCCAAATTCTCTTATTATCTCATCGGTCTAATGAATAATTTATAAGTACAAGCAAAAAAAAATCAAGGCTTTCTTGTGCTCTGTGCTCCAATACTCCAAGACGGGGGAAAATGGAAAGGCGGTCTCAATAGTATTAAATGCTCTGGCCCCTTCCAATTTGCTAGGCAGATGTTCTCCAGACCAGTAGCTGGCATTCCTCAGCTAGGAAAGAGAAATTCCCCCTCCAAAACACATGTTTAGAAATTGGAAGATTGTAGATGTCGCCTATTTGTGGTCTCTGAAGGTCAATGACACATGAGTGGAAGAATAATCATGCCAAATATTGATTTTCCAAAGCAAGTGTGCTGATGGACTCTTCAAGGAGATTACACAGCCGAGGAAGTCTGAGAATTAACAAATGTTATCAACCCTCACATCACAAGGACCTGGCATCCCATGACTGCAAATAACAAAAGAGAAGGAAAATACAAACACAACCAAGTCACCTTTGCCATCCCCAGATACCAGTCATTAGGACTTTGAACATCCTAAGATGATCTGGTCAACTGATGCACTGGATATCCATTCATCTATCAGTTCAAAGAATGCCTGATGTCAGGCTGAATGAGGCTCCTGGGGCTGTAGGTATAGGGAAGCCATAAGTCTCCTTACATTAAATTGTGTTTTCATGCAGTGCAAATAGACACTTAATAGCTGGTTTGATCCCCTACCCAGGAAACTGATGGAAGAGGACAGCTACTTTCAGGGGATGGTAACAGAGTCCAAAGATGTCACACAGAGCTAAAGATTACTGGCAAACCTCCAGCAGTGCGAACTCGCCCTGAACAGACTTTTTTTTCCAGCCTTGGGAATATTAGTCATGAAATCCAAGCAGCCATTCTTTTTTTTTTTTTTTTTTTCCAAACTGGAAAAGCAATGAGTTTTATTAGTTGAAGTTACATGAAGTTTTTTTTTTTTTCCTATTGTTTGTTGTATGGCATGCCCGGAGCTGGGCAAGATTTTGGTACATGTCTCCATGGAACAAATGAAACAGTTATCCTGATCTTTAGACAGAGAGTCATTTGTCAATTTTTCAAATGTTATGTGGTGATGAGGGGGAAAGTCAGGAACACATTGGATATGTGGATACATATTTAACATACACACACATATATGCCGAACTCAAGCAACTATCTGATATCTGACAAATAACACATCTGTAGACACAGGCTGGATAAATGGTTCCACCAAAATTGGACATTAGCAAAGGTTTCACAGGCCAAAATTCAGCTTCAGGAGTAAAAGAAAGAAGAGAAACATGCCTTATGTCTTTGGAGTGCATTAGTGGTTCTTAACGAAAAATATCAACTAACTTATAAATAACATTTCTATAGCTTGTGCTAACAATGCCCAAGTGTTAGAGGAATATCCACACTGTGTCCAAGCTCCTCAGTTTTGTGCAATGACTACCTTATCTTCCCTTGGCAGCTTACCACTGTCCTGGTACCACATCCCTTGACCATGTCCTAGAATGGCCGACCGACTTTCCCGAGTCCTTCCTTCACTTGGTAATAACCAACCAACTCATCACTACATAGTTTTGATCCCTATGTGAAGCTTCTTAAAGATCCCCTGAGAAGCACAATGTAGATTTCCTGTTTTGAAAGAGTTTAAGATATTAATGAGATGTGCTCATCAGTACCAAGTACCAGATTAAAATAATTGATGGAGAGAGGGAAGGTGAGGTGGAAGAAGGAGGAGAAAGAGCGAGAGGACAGACAGAGAATGACAGAGAAAAGAGAAGAGAAAACAGAGAGATGGAGAGTGAGAGAGCAGGCACCACAGCAAGAACTCAAAGGCTCTCAAAGGTATTGATACGAATGTAAGTTCTGAGTTCAGAGGAAGGGTAAGTGGGACTGAAATGCTCAGGAGAAAGGAGGTGGAGGTGATGGGACTCCAGAGGTGCCCTGAAGAACTTGATTAGCTAAGAGGAAGAGGAAGAACATTTCAGGAGATGAGAAAGATGTGAGTAACGCAGAGTAACTAGAGACGACAGGAGAAATATCTGTCTGCCTGAAAGAGAATCTGTACTACAGAGCAGGAAAAACAAAGTTGGATAGGCAGGAAGGATTCAGATGATTGTAGGTCTTGGGTGTTGGTTGAGTCTCTGCATTAAGGAAATAAATGATGCCCCCCTGCCTGACAACATCACGGACATTGAACAGATGGCTCAGTACGGGTGAGAGAAATCCATCTACATAAAGGATAGCCCTGACCTTCAGGGCTGTTGATTCAAATTCCAGAATTGCAGTATTCAAGTGATTCCTTCCTCCAGCAAGGGAATATTTCCTGACAGGGATAATCATAGACCCTGGGTCCCTCAGGCATTTAGCAGCTGAGTCAGTGTGCCATGCAGGGAAAGAAACATGACCATCCTACTGCATTCATGACTACAAAACTTATAGCTACTGAATCCAAGAGTCCATGATTCAGTGCATCTCAGCTACAAATGAATACCTTATGGGATCACCTTAGGCTGCATAAATAAGGAACCTCCCTTAGAAAATATGAAGCATACCCAAAATAAGCCACATGAGTCTTGTCACCAAGAGTTTATCATACATTATAAGCATGCATTCTCATCTTGCTATTTGCAACCTTATCTTTTAAAGCTAAGCAAACACATTCGTATACTTCCAAATACACTAAGATATGCATTAACATGCCTTGAGTATTTCTATAATCTGTATATATATAACAGAAGGCTCCCCTGGTAGCTCAGTGGTAAAGAACATGCCTGCCAATGCTGGAGACATGGGTTTGATCCCTGGGTTGGGAAGAGCCCTTGGAGAAGGAAATGGCAACCCACTCTAATATTCTTGCCTGGGAGATCCCATGGACAGAGGAGCCTGGTGGGCTACAGCCCATGGGGTTGCAAAACAGTTGGACACGATTTAGCAACTAAAGAACAACAAAGGGTTCATAACATCTCATTTTGTTTCAAAATGATTTATGATTTGTCAGGGAAAACATGATTTTCATCTGTGTTCCATGGTTGTGCTATAAATAGTTCTCTCTCCCATTCCATTTTCTGTCATCCACCAGGTCAAGTAAGCAGATTTCTTCCCCAGGCTCCTTCCTTCTGGGAAATGGGTGCAGAACGATGGGGATGAATAGGACTTTCCTCAGAGACACTGCAATGGCACCTCACTCCAGTACTCTTGCCTGGAAAATCCCATGAATGGAGGAGCCTGGTAGGCTCTAGTCCATGGGGTCACGAAGAGTCGGACACAACTGAACGACTTCACTTTTACTTTTCACTTTGATGCACTGGAGAAGGAAATGGCAACCCACTCCAGTGTTCTTGCCTGGAGAATCCCAGGGACGGGGGAGCCTGGTGGGCTGCCGTCTATGGGGTCGCACAGAGTCGGACACAACTGAAGCGACTTAGCAGCAGCAGCAGAGACATTTACACTTGACCTTGAATGATGAATGTGATTTCCCCAGGTGGAAATGGAATAGGGGAGGGGACACTGCACATCAAGACACAGAATCATGAGAGTGCTATGTTCCAGAAAACTCAACTCTCTGCGTGTGCCTGGAGACTGAGTGGGGGATGAGGGAAGATGTGGTCCGAATGGTTACCTGAGCTCAAAATATTGAGTACTTTTTTATGCCATATTAATGGCAAAATATTTAATTCCTTTTTGTCTTCTCTTTTGAAAAAATGCCTGGCTGACACTTAAGAGAGGAAATAAGAAAAACAAAACTGGGTTCAACCATTTCCCCATTAGAAACTGTGTTGAGCCTCCCAAGGAGCCTGGCCTCAGACCATTCTTATGCACTGAGCTCCCAGAATCGTGGGTACCAATGCGCCACGGTTACCATTTCACGTCCTGGAAAAGGGCAAAAGCTGTGTTCTGCTTGGCACCGTGTTATTGCCATGAAACTTGCATTCTGTAAGGAAAACGCTTTGCTTGTATTCCCCTGCCTTGAGGACCCCATGCTGAGCTTTAGATGTTTGTCTTTCTTGGATGTTGGGCTTAAATAAGGACCCCCATGGAGAGTGCAGCCACATTCAGTCCTCAGCACAACAATTATATATTCTATTTATTCCCCTGTACATGGCCCCTGAAGTTGAAATCCACTCACTATTGTCATAAACCGATGCTAGTGGCTGCTGTCAGACTCTACCTAGTCAGGCATAGTTGCTGAATATGCAGCAGAGGAGAGAAGCGATGGATGGGGTGACAGGAGGACTTTAAAGGGGTTCCTGCCCTTCCCCTCCTCCCAACAGGAGAGTGGGCATCCTTCCACGATATTAAAACCCTCTTCTCTTTCTGCTTCTAGATCCTTCAGCCCCAAGAGCACCTCAGCAAACACAGGATAGGTTTTAAGTGTCTGGCAAACCTAAGAAAACAATCGTAATGTAAAGCTGATTTTGGCAAAACAATTACATATAAAACACACATTTAGGAATGAGCAAGAAGATTCAGACTAGAAATGAATAAATACTGCCTGGCCTGCGGCAGCATAGAATCACTCAGAAGGCAGAGAAAGCAATTTTCTGATACCCAAATGGAAACAGGCAACTGGAACTTGAGCTGTGGGCATGCCGTGTACATCAGGGCTATCATGGAAAGAGGAGGTGGAGGAGAGGAAGTAACACTTAGGACCAGAGTCTGAGTCTGCACTGGCTCTCCATCTGGACAACTGTCTGTAGGTGAAACAGACTGTCAAATATGAGGACTCCCTTAGTACTTTATATATGCACATATGCAGAAACAGTATCATTTCCACTAAATATCTTTACAGACAAATATCTAGTTAACTGCTTTGTATGATAATATCCTTATATTACTAAGAGAGAAACTGGCAACCAAGTGGCAAAGGAACTTAAAAATGCATGATAGACATCACACTAAAAACATATTTATTGATTCTCTACCTAATAAGCCAGAGATATATCACATGCCTCTGTAATATGTAATTACCTCTTTATATGCCCTGAAAATACTGTTGCTGCTAAGTCGCTTCAGTCATGTCCGACTTTGTGCAACCCCATAGACAACAGCCCACCAGGCTCCCCCGTCCCTGGGATTCTCCAGGCAAGAACACTGGAGTGGGTTGCCATTTCCTTCTCCAAGGCATGAAAGTGAAAGGTGAAAGTGAAGTCACTTGGTCGTGTCTGACTCTTAGCGACCCCGTGGACTGGCTCCTCTGTCCATGGGATTTTCCAGGCAAGAGTGCTGGAGTGGGTTGCCATTGCCTTCTCCAGAAAACATATGATGTACTACTAATTATTATTAATTAAATGTAGTTCACTGTCTGCGGGTTAGTCAAGCACAACTAATACTAGGGTATTACATGAGGCCCAATTCTTTAATATGAATTGTCATCTAAGTGTAAGAATATACAATTTGATTTTAACCAATGTTTGAGTAAAGTACTTACCATCTTGGAGCCTCTTTGGAATATCTAAATATGCTGGAACCCTGATCAACTCTTTACCTGATAATGTTAAAATATTTGTCTGTACAACCGAATTGCAAGGGGCTCTTGATAGCCAAAAGGAGCTATGGGCTCCTGCGACAAGCCACTCATGTTAAACTCGATATTTAAACCCATCTATACACACCATGCCTGCATCAGAGCCACTGAATATTGCTAGGTTGGTGAAAGTATGTCACCATAATCAGATCTCAAGTGGACAATCAAAACTGTCTACCACCTGTGGAGAACCGTGAGGGACCTGAGAAGTTACTCATTCCTTCTTAAAGCGTTAACCTGTCCCTGTTCCATGGACGCTGCCTGGAGACGTGAGATTCAAGATCAGAGACCAAGGACTTTATGTGACAAGAAGAGCAACAGTCAGTTCGTCAGTATTAGTGCCGGTTCCCTGAGCTCTAGTTCTCAGAAGGCAATGTGGAAGAGCCAGGTGGCATCTGGTACACGCAGGTAGGTTTCATTTACAAGACAGAAAACATGCGTTAGGGAACCTGAATATTTTATAACAGGCAGTAAAATCTGTCGGACCTTTGCCGCAGAAGGTGACATTCTCATTGTCCTGAACAGTAAGTAGACAGGCTTTGGAGGAAGACACTATTTCTCTCTCCCAATTAAGTTCACTCTATAGCCCTGAAGAAAAGTCCTGAAACAAGGGAGTTAGCGATTCTGACTGTAAGATGAGCGAAAAGGCAAAGGATCTGCAGAGACCTGTGTCCTCATCTCTTCAGTGTGACCCTCACTTTCACAGATGACTGTTCCCACCTTCTCTCTCCTCAGACACCTGAGCCGCCACTGCCGCAGCACACACCCTCTGCTCCTTCACTTCCTTCTAGCTTGGTTTTGCTCCTTTTTAGTTTCTTTTCCTGGCTTCTATTTCTCTGCTCATCTGTAAACATTAGAGGGATCTTGGGCTCCCTTCTTTTTTCTGTCTGCAATGAACCTAACTGTGTCCCCATAAAATTCCCATACTGAAATCCTAACCCCTCACACAGAGTGTTGGTATTTGGAGATGGGGCCTTTGAGAGTTAATGAAGTTGAGGTCAGTAGAGCTCAGTTGATGGAATCAATGCCCTAACTAGGAGAGACATCAAAGCACTTACTACCCCTTCCTCCCTCCCTCCCTCTCCCCTTCCCTCTCCACCAAGGAGAAACCATGCACGTAACAAGCAAGAAGGCAGCTATCTAAACCCAAAGAGAGTGGTTTCACCAGACACTAACCCCACTGGTACCTTGACCTTGGACTTCTAGTCTCCAAAACCACGGAAAATAAATCTCTATTGTTTAAACCACCCAATCCATGGTATTTTGTTATGGCAGCCCAAACGAGGACACTATTAGAGTCTAGCTAAGCTATGTACTCTCTAACTTGTTACTTGCCACAGTGTACTCTGTTACACTTTGAGTTAAATGCATACTCCTGAACCAAGCTTCAAAGACCCATGATCTGCCCCTGCCTTCCTGTTCAGCCTCATCTTACACCAGCTTTCTCCTCACTCATTATCCTCCAAGCTGTGGTCTATTCAAGAAACAGAAAGAAAGTCAAGTCAGCCTTAGGGTCATCATGTTAGATGTCTGTCACCCTGATATCCTGTCCTCTCCCACTTCTCCCTATTTTTGCAAGGGTGGTTCTTTGTCATTCAGGTATCATTTTAAATGTATTTCAGTTTCAAATACCCAAACTAAAATCATCATCTAGTTATTCTCAGGTCACATCATGCTATTTTAATTGTTGGCATCATACTTATCAACACTGCTATTACCTCGTTGGTAATGAGGATTTCTTGGATGATTTCTTGCTTGCTCTGATATGCCTACTACTTAAACAGCATTTGGAACAATACATATTTCTCAAATAAATGGATAGCTGGATGAACAAAAGAATAAATAACGTGTAAGAACTGGCAGAGGTAGGGGTTCCCTGAAGAACACCACAAGTAATAAACCAGTAAGATTCTTTTATTATCTTATGGCACAACCTGGTCCACATATATAGAAGTTATTCAGACATCTGGGGGCCTTTCATTTGAAGATGAACTACTTTAATTCACACTTTATGCCTAGAGAGTGCTTTTATTTATTTATATATATTTTTTGTGGCACCTCCAAATTTTAATGCATGGAAGCAGACCCACACACGTATATGTATCACTTGATTCATGACAAAGGTGATATTACAGAGCTATAGGGAAAGAATACTCTTTTCAACAAAAGACTAAGTCAACTGGATGGCAAAACAGGAAGCAAAACTAGAATCTTTCCCTCACTATACATACGTGGATCTAAATGTGAAAAATAAAACGATAAGACTTTCTGTTTAAAAAAAAAAAATTAGGGTAGACAAGGATTTCTTAAACAGGACACAAAAAGCTATAACTGTAAAAGAAAAACCTTGGTAAATGAATAATGCATTTATAGGGAGCTTTTAAATCACTTCCTGATAAACATATTCCATGGGGTTGCAAAAGAGTTGGACACAACTTAGCAACTAAACAACAAACATCATCCCTAAACTTCCTACTTCATGAAAAATAACACTTAAAAATAAGCGGTGTTATGGAAATAATGTGTAAGACTTGACTTTGCTATTTTATCTTTTAAATTGATTTATTTATAAAAACGTTTTAGTATCTGCTACTTGGGCCACCTCATGTGAAGAGTTGACTTATTGGAAAGACTCTGATGCTGGGCGGGCTTGGGGGCAGGAGGAGAAGGGGACGACAGAGGATGAGATGGCTGGATGGCATCACAGACTCGATGGACGTGAGTCTGAGTGAACTCTGGGAGTTGGTGATGGACAGGGAGGCCTGGAGTGCTGCAATTCATGGGGTCGCAGAGAGTTGGACACGACTGAGCAACTGAACTGAACTGAACTGCACTGATGTATAGTCACCATGTAGAGGCTGAGATTTTGACAGCAGGAAAAAGGCTCTTTTCTTTAGAGAAACTGTAAGTAATAAGATGCAAGATGTGGAAGCAACTACATATAGCTGGGCACAGTTCCTTGGCAGAATATGAAATTCTTTTATCTTGTGTTCTAAGTTTTAACTTGGTAAAATTCCATTCATTAGCTAATCTATGTTTCTCAAAAAATGTATATTCATAAAATAATCCCTCGAGTAACTGTGTTTTAGAGTCATGAAAAATTAAAAAAAAATGTGTTTTATCTTATTTTTGGATAGTCTATGAACAGATCTAAGAACTTACCACTATTTAATTTGAAAATTTCTAGTCAACCATTGTGTTGCCTTGAGCAGAACTTTTAATAGCCTGCTGCCTCAAGTTCTTAATCAGGAAAACAGATTAACAAAATAAACATCTCATTTTCAAACCAACTGGATATAATAAATGTAAAGTTGTGATCTTTTCACAAATCTAGTTTTATAAAGAGCATTGATGATGAGGTGTGTGATAGAATAAAAAGTGATACCTCCTCAATTGTGATGAATGTTTATTATCATCTCTCTAGGAAAGAAAGAAAAGATTTCTTGGAAGACAGACACTAGGGTATTGAAACCAACAGCTCTTTGAATTGCATAAAGTCTCAATCAGAAGCAAATATCAGTTCAACTCTATTGTTTCCTATCACTGCTATCTTCTGTATAACATCTTAGATGGCTTTACGGAAATGTAACAAGGAAAAAAAAATGGCCTTGAAGTTGGCCATGGTGGAAATACTGACACCGCAGAATTTGGCAAACCTTAGAAATCAAGGTTTTGCTCTCAGTCACTCTTTCCGTCTCCCCAACTCCCACTGAAGAGCCGCTCATTAAACCACATCACTGATTCCAATCCTTAGATGCATGTAGAAATCCTCTCTCCTACCATTATAAACACATGTGCACACATCACTGGGATCCCTGGGGTAAAGACATTGGAATGAAGTTTCAGAAAGATCTGGATCCGATGTTCTGAGATGGAATCCAGCTTGTGAAATCACACACCATCTATGAGACCTGCCAGCCTGCAGAATGGAGTCTTCCCAGAGACATAGGAAAGAAGGATGGGAGGGTGAGAGTAAGAGAAAAAGATCCATTTCTTCCCTAAAAGTTTCTATTTCTCGCTTATATACCCCAGAATCTGAAAGTACTATAAGCCTGGAAAACTCCCTTAGCTGTAAAGATAGATGATTAAACTGCATTCCTCTTAATTAAAATAAAAGATAGTTTTAAGTGAAACTAGGAAGCAGATTCTGTATTTGAAAGAGCACTGGTGCGTAGATTTGAATATTACACTCCATAAAGACAGCCCATTGTGCTAATAGCAAAGCAGTCAACACTACATTATCTCTGATGCATCCTTTCACCCACTCACACACAAACACGATAATTTATCACAAAGAGCCACTTCCGCACACCCCATAGCCAGAGCATGGGAAGGGGGCTTAGTGAGTAGGAAACAAAAATGCAAATCTAAAGATGTATGATTTTTAGATCACAGCACCACTGAAGTCTAGGACCAGAGTAGGTCCATCACTCTGTGTTTCCTGCCCCTTGCCAAGGCCAGAAGCCCTTCAAGTCTCTGTATTTGTATTTACATAAAGGTGTAACCTCCACATGTCAATCTCTTACCTTTTAGTAACTAGTATGATGTATTGAAAAGAACCTGGCCTTAAGAACCAGGCAGTTTAAATGGAAAAAGATAGAAAGCCCAGAAATAAACCCATGCACCTATGGGTACCTTATTTGCGACAAAGGAGGCAAGAATAATACAATGGGGCAAAGACAGCCTCTTCAATAAATGGTGCTGGGAAAACTGCATGTTTGTTTGAAAACTATTGTTTGAAAACTACGTTTCAAACTATTGTTTGAAAACTACATGTTATTGAAAACTGTTTTCAATAAATGGTGCTGGGACAGCTTACATGTAAAAGAATGAAATTAGAACACTTCCTAATACCGTACACAAAGATAAACTCAAAATGGATTAAAGACCTAAATGTAAGACCAGAAACTATAAAACTCTTAGAGGAAAACATAGGCAAAACACTCGATGACATAAATCAAAGCAAGATCCTCTATGACTCACCTCTTAGAGTAACAGAAATAAAAACAAAAGTAAACAAGTGGGATCTGATTAAACTTAAAAGCTTTTGCACAGCAAAGGAAACTATAAGCAAGATGAAAAGACAACGCTCAGAATGGGAGAAAATTGCAGCACATGAGGCAACTGACAAAGGATTAATTTCCAAAATATACAAGCAGCTCATAAACACAATACCAGAAAAACAAACAACCCAATCAAAAAGTGGGGAAAAGACTTAAACAGATGAAGACATGCAGATGGCTAACACACAAGGGAAAAGATGCTCAGCCTTGCTCATTCTTAGAGAAATGCAGATCAAAACTACCATGAGATATCCCCTCACACCGATCAGAATGGCCGTCATCAAAAAGTCTACAAGCAATAAACGCTGGAGAGGGTGCTGGAGAAGAGGGAATGCTCTTGCACTCTTGGTGGGAATTGATACAGTCACTACAGAAGACAGTATGGAGATTCCTTAAAAATCTAGGAAGAAAACCACCGTATGACCCAGCAACCCCACTTCTAGGCATATACCCTGGGGAAACCAAAACTGAAAACGACACATGTATCCCATTGTTCACTGCAGCGCTATTTACGATAGCTAGAACATGGAAGCAACCTAGATGCCCATCAACAGATGAACGGATAAAGAAGCTGTGTTACGTAAACACAATGGAATATTACTCAGCCATGAAAAGGAACACTTTTGAGTCAGTTCTAATGAGATGGATGAACCCAGAACCTATTATACTGAGTAAAGTAAGTCAGAAAGAGAAAGAAAAATATTGTATTCTAACGCATATATACGGAATCTAGAAAAATAGTACTGAAGAATTTACTTACAGGGCAGCAATGGAGAAACAGACATAGAGAGTAGACTTATGGACATGGGGAGAGGGGAGGAGAGGGTGAGATGTGTGGAGAGAATAACGTGGAAACTTACATTACTGTATGTAAAATAGATAGCCAATGGGCATTTCCTGTATGGCTCAGGAAACTCAAACAGGGGCTCTGTATCAACCTAGAGGGGTGGGATGGGGAGGGAGATGGGAGGGAGATTCAAAAGGGAGGGGATATATGTATACCTATGGTTGATTCATGTTGAGGTTTGACAGAAAACAAAATTCTGTAAAGCAAGTATCCATCAATAAAAAAATTAATTAAATAAAATTTTTAAAAAAAGAACCAGGCATTTCAAATGTGGGGTTAAAATCCTGCCTCTTTTAATAGATGGATGTCACTGGAAAGTCAGATATTTAATCTGAAATTTTTTCTTACTCTTCAGTTGGGAATCATAACATCTACCTCACAAGGTTATCATGGAAATGACCCACACAAAAGACAGGGGACCTATTACACAATACACAATAAATCCTCTGTAACAGTCCTCCTCTCTTCCCTTCTCTTATCTGTACTTCCTGTCAAAAATGAGGGAGCAATTCTTAACTTGTTAGGACAAGAGCATAATGGCTACAGGCCAGTTAGTGAAAATATCCAGATAATTAGCCCAAAGAGGGATTTTCATTTGAATCTTATTTATTATTCAATGTGGAGTTGATTATTCTCTAAAAAACAATAACAACAACTAAGCTTTAAATAAAATATCCCTTTCAGTGAGCTTGCTTGGGTTTTTTTGTTTCTAGCCTGGGAAAAAAAAATCTGGAAGCTCTTTTAATAAGATGGCTGCAGAAAATAAGTTGAGAGTTCACCATTCCTGACTAGGGACAATCTCAGTAATTATGCAAAAGGAAGGAAATAATTACCATTTTATAATATTCCTATCACACAGGATGCTATTATGTGCTTTATCAACATTTACATTGAGTTCTCCCATAGCTATGGGATTAAGGCAATAACAGCAATTAACAACAAAGGCATTAATACAAATAGCACACATCTTTCATTTCACACCTTTCTCTTGGGGATTCTAAATGCTTTTCACATATTAGTGTACTAGCCTTAGAGGAAATGAACTACAACAGGCCACAAGTTTGCACAATATCAACATGGAAATTGATGCAACTAGAGAGAAAGGTTCAGTAAAACAGGAGATCCTTCTCTGAAGTTCTTTTCATCACCCTTGAATGGCCCCTGGGCATTAGACTTTATGGATATTTCACTCAACATGGAGATAAATGTGCAATTTGCTATCCTGAAGCACTTTATGGGTGATAAAAGGAATCGTGGAAGAAGAGATGCGTTTTCATAAGTTGAACATACATAGACAGTAATGCAGCCTATTTCTATGCAGCCCTAATTTCCAACTGTTTAAGAGGTTTTATACTTATTCTTCACATCCTTTTTTTGTATATAGTTTTTTCCAACATTTTATTTTATATTGAAGTACAGCCAATTAACAATGTTGTGATAGTTTCTGGTAGACAGCAAAGGAACTCAGCCACACATATACTTGTATTGAACATGGGACCATAGGTGTGTTTTTCACTTGCATGTTTGATTTTTCAAGATATTAATATTTCATAATGGGGAACAATGCCCATCAAATACACTTGTAGGTACCAACATCTTTATCAAGGAATTTATCATTAACTTTTGATATCAATTGTATTTGGAAATTAAAGGTCTGATTTGTATCTTGTATAAGGATTTAGCTCATTTATTTGCTGACCTTCCTTTTTGGTAATAAATATTTTTTAGCAACTCTACCTTTTAAAGGGCTCTAATTTAGATATTTCATCTAGGAAGGCAACCTGCAAACTGCCTTAAAACAAAAGCAATGACCTGAGTCCTCTTTCACTGGGCCCTTCCTTCTCCCAACACTTTTCCCCTCCATTTCTAAAATTTAAAGAATATTCCTCCACAAATATTTAGGGAAAGTTAGGAAGGGATGAGACTGGGATTTGACTAACTAAATTTGAAACTCTAAGTCTCTTACTTAGAGACTTAGGGATGGGATTTGAAAGAATGTCTTGATAGGTTACTCATCTATAATCCTCTTTGTCTGAGATAGGCATTTACATCTAAACTGTCTATTTCAGCCCAGTTAGTCTACACCATAGATTCTTGCTCACATCAACATGAAAGGTTATGTCCGCTTAGCTTCTTGGAGGGATTGCTTTAGCAGCTCTGAACTTGAAACGAGACCAATGCAGATGGTTTCGTGGTGGCTGGATCCAAATGCTGATCCCAATATCAACACTGATTCAAATGAATATTAAGGAAAAGGAGCAATTTACTTAATAGCTCCTCAAATGTATGACTTTCAAAGTTTTTAATTAAAACCAAAAACCAAAAGAAATCTTTCACTTCCTTTTACCCAACATTATCTGAAAAAATGCTTTTATCCAAGGTATCTGTGAAATTTTCTCCTTGATTTTTGCACTGCCGAATGTTGTAAATTAGGATGTAATTTAACAGATCATTTGCTTTTTTTGTTTAATTTTGCTTCTCATAATCTGAGGCTTAGGGAAAAGACCTAGTATATCCATGAATCATCTGTAAGGAAATAGGAAAGGCCAGAATACAGAACTGGAAAGTGACAAAGAGGAGAACTTCTAGCCACAGAAAGTCCCTTTATTTGGAAATCTGAATAAATGATGACATCAAATTGCTGTATAACTAAAATTACTACCAAGCTCTGAGTCCTTAAATTTTTAAACGATAAGAACACAGAATTTGCAAGGTGATGGATTATCATAATTGAAGATTCTAAAAGCTGGCAAAGAAATCATTTCTTGTCATCCAAAAAATTTTACATCTGAAAAAGGCTGATGTCTGTAGAGTCCTTAAATAAATCATGCCATATTTCTTATTTGGGGTAATTAGCCTTGCAGATTTTTTTTTTTTTGAGCAATATAGAATGCTTAGTGCACATGTGTGTATACACACACACAAACACACATATCCATTATACACATGTATTATTTAAGCCAGCATATTAATTATATCTATACATATTTTTGTCAGTCAGGAGAAGCCTTTTCTGTCTATAACCTGTATTAATTAATTACTAATTAATTTCTGATTTGTTATGGCTTGAATTGTGTCCCCCTCAGAGGCTATGAGGCAACTCTAACCTCTGCTATCTATGAAGATCTAATTTGAAAATAGGATCTTTGTAGATATAATTAAGTTTAGATGAAGTCATTGGGGTTGGCCTTAAGTTAACAAGACTGACGCTCTTATAGGAAAAGGAAAATGCCACGTGAAGACAGAGACAATGAGTAAGAATACCTTGTGAGGGCCAAGGCCGAGACTAGAGAGATGCAGTTATGAGATAAACACCAAGGTTCCCTGGCCACAACTAGAAGCTCACGAGAGGCACAGAGGAACATGGCCGTACTGATCCCTTCATTCCAGATATCAGGCCTCCACAACTATAAGAAAATACATTTATCTTCTTGCAAGACACCTAGTTTGCAGCACTTTGTTTTAGCCATCCTAGGAATCTAATCTACCATCCAATTGGCCGTTCAACACATATTTCTTGAGTATCTTGTATGGGCTTGTGATCGTGTCAGCTGCCAGAGTCTTACAGTACTGAGTTATCCAGATTATGAATGTGCCTTTGTGGAGGAAAAGCAATCAGATAAAACATCTGAGGACAATACAGATTTGTAGGCGCACCAGTCAGAGGCTTCTAATAGAGGACCACGGAAGAGCTCCCGGTGACAGTAACCTGATGTGAAATCTGGAACACTGAGTGGGAGTTCGATGGAGAAGCCTCTTCCAGACCAGGAGAACCACATGACCAGGATCTGAGCGGCTTCAATGTTCAGCGCACTGTTTAATCTATCAGGAGAGAGACAGACCGGCCAGAGGTGAAGAGCGCCTAGGGCCAAGGGCTTTATAAGACATTTAAGGCACTGCAACTTTCATTCTATGGGAGGGAGACATATGCATTTTAGTAAGGGGATTGCTATGATCACATATACATTGAGAAGGACCATTCTGATTATGGCGCGGAAAATGGATTGGAAGGTGAGAGAAGACTGGACACTAGCAGTCCACATATTAGGAGAACGGGTAGAATTCAAGTAGCATTCTGATATGCTGTTATCCATTGTTTAAATTCCCAAAGCACTTTCATATCTAATTTTATGTTTGGCCTCCAGCAAACTCCAGAGATAAACTAAACAGGAATGACCCCCCCCCCACACTCTACCTGGCACCAACTGTCGCAGCAAAATAATTTGATGAGAATCACACAGCTGATTGACAATGAAACTGGGACCACAAACATGCCATCTTCTCGCCCTCCATGCTATAGGCATGCACAGTGCCCACTAACGAAAACTATCCTGCCATCACGGGGAAGTCATCACTGTATAAAGCTAGAATGAAGTACTGGAAAGATCGCTCAGTCCTCAACAGCGGGCGGAGAGTGTCTGGCAAAGGCTCGTCCCTGTCCCTCAAGCACGTATGTGCACAGCGCCACCAAGTGGAGGAAAATATATCTTGAGCTCAGGTTGGAAGAAACGTACACATTACAGGGTAGGGATTGGGGAAAAGAAGAATCATCATGACAGTACCTCTGACTATATGACTTTACGTATCTATCCTTCATTAGATGAGACATCAAAAACTGCTGACGGAGAGGAAGAGAAAGAGGGAATGTTCTTAAACCAGGTCTGGCTATCCCACTGATGATGCAGCCACTAAGCAGAAAAAAAGACAACAGTGTGTTCTCAGCTACACCCTAATCAGTTTTTTCACCTCCCTTTTTATGTTCACCTGACTGTGTACTCACTGGAAGACTGGGAACTACAGAAGCCTTCATTTCCTGTATCGATTTGGTTGAAAGGCACACTTTGACCTCCAGGAAAGCCTAAGATCTCATGCTTCTAACTTTGGAAATATACACATGCGTGTGTGCCCATGTACTTACCCACATATTCCACTCCAAAGAGAGGAGTCCCCAAACGGAGTAAGGACCCACACTCTGTGGAAGGGTGAAGTATAAGGAGTGAAGTAAAAAGCTATCTCTTCTCTTGCTTTGAGTAAACATGCTGTATCTTCTTTTCTTCCCAGGTTCACCTTTGGTGACAAAGGTCTGTAGCCATCCCCTTCCTGGAAGGCTCTCTGGAAGGCCTAGTAGCTTATGCTGGGGCCACATGAAGTGAAGATCTGGAGAGCCATTCCTGGAAAAGGAAATGGCTACCCACTCCAGTATTCTTGCCTGGAGAATCCCATGGACAGAGAGAGTCAGACACAACTGAGCAACTAACACTTCCACTTTCATGGAGAGCTAAAATGAGGATAAAACTGCCCTAAACTTTTTGCTTCCATGCTTCTTGTTGCAACTGAAGAGGTAACATCCAGAAAGCCAGGTTCAAAGCCAAGTTCAGTGTGCTGATCTAGCAAGAAGTCCAAAGAAACAAGAGATCCAGTTGCCCTACATTCTAGACTTTCAACTAAGGAGGCAAAGGAAACTTCAGTTGATCATACATGACCCTGCCCTGATCCTTAGGATAGGAAACTATATACATGTTTGCGACCAAACCCAATCCATCAGGGTGTTCATTCATCTGCAGGGTCCTCTCTGTGTGTATCTTCTCGGGGACAAAACAGAAGATATCTGGTGAGGACTTGGAGATGTGGGATGTAGTCCATCCAGTCCTTAGAGATTTTCTGCTCGTGTGACTTGAAAAGCTCTTTCCCAGCTGCTTGTTCATTGAAGGGAAGCCATGGAAGCCGGCAAGGCACAGTTAAGACACTGTGATGTTGGAAATACGGTGATTTGTACTTGGCAGAGAGAAAATTGAAGAGGTAAACATACTGCTGGAAAAAAAACAAACCATCAGCACAATGGAAAATCAGGCTCCTTCTCCAAGGCTTCAGCTTTAGGAATCAATGCCACTATGGGCTGGGCTGTTGTTTGCCTTAATGAAGGACTTTAGAGGGGCTGAAGTCACCACTTGGATACAGCCAGCCAGGGCAAACCTTGCCTCGACAGGACAAACCGGCTGATTAGGGCAGCCCTGGAGAATAGCATTTTGTAGCAAACACTGCCATTTGGATGAGAAGAAAGTTCTAAAACCCAACAGCTGTGATGATGAATGATCCTTCCACACCCTTTGGAAGGTGCAGAGACATTAACCTTGTATCTTGGCCAAACATCATCATATTATATTCTCCTTCTTTAAATCTGCCCTCTCTGCCCCCAGCAAGAGCAGATGGACAGCACAGGCTGTTTGCTTTCCAGCCCCTGAAGTCAAAGCATGGTTGTTGCCTAATGGCATTTTAAGGTGGATTACGCGGTTATGCTTTCTATCATATCATCTTAATGGGAAGGGTTCTAATTCAGTGATAGCCTTTATCTTTTATAAGGTCCAGAGAAAATGTGTAACACTCACAAATTCCTGGAGTTTCTTTTCAAGCATTATCTTCATTCATTCAACAGTTACAGAATATCTACTAGCTCTAGTTCTGGAAAGATACAAAGATGGGCAAGGGAGGGTTCCTGCCTTGCCCTAAAATTAAGAATGTAAAGAATTAGAAAGGATTCTAGGAGAGGAGTATCCAGGGCACAGTGGAAGCATAGAGGAAAGAAGGATAGACTCTACTTAAAAAAATGAAAGACTCAACATGCTAAATGAAAAAAATCCCTTAATCAGTAAATCACAAAACTTCAACAGGACCTAACCATCTTATTGTGATGAGATTTATTTTTTCAAGAAAAGTTAGATACTAAGCCATAATACAATCATATGCCAGGGACACTGATGCAGCTGATAAAGAGGAGAGAAGGGAAAGAGAGAGAGAGAGGAAGGGACGTAGGGAAGTCAATGGTAGTGAAGATGAATTCTCTCTGCTCAAAGGACTGGAGAGCATAGTAACATAAGCTACAAAAAGAAAGAAGAGCTGGTGGTGGGGTGAGTAGGTAGAATATTTCATCAAGAAAACAAGTAAATGAGAATCAATAAAGAGGTAAATAAAGTTGAAATAGAGGAGACAGATTGTGTCAGATTATCATGGTTGTTTAATGTCAGACTAAGGAGTTTAGACTTGATTTGCCACAGTAGATTGTTATAAATTTTTGAGCAGGGGAGTGATGTCAACTCTGGAAAGAAGTTGGAATGGATAATTTTGGTGATCTATGTTATCATCTGTCAACAAAATGCAGAAATGATTCCTAAAGAGTGAGATTCCAGGCAGCAATCGCTCATGGAAATTCAAGGATATAAAGATGAAAGCCTGGAAAGTATAATAGGGAAGAGGGTTTGGTAATGACAGGCCTGTTGTGTGACCTCTGCAAGTGATGATGACTGTAAATTTTTCAGAATGTCATTCTCACATCTGTACAATGGGGATAACAGTAGAGCTTATCACACAGGCTAAGATAATTAAATTAGGCCATGTGGGTAAAGCACTTCGCTAGTTCTCATACATCAACTGTGAGTACCTAAGAAATGCTTCCCAGGTGGCCTGCCGGTCAAGAATCCACCTGCCAATCCACCAGGAGACATGGGTTTGACCCTGGGTCGTGAAGATCCCCTGAAGAAGGAAATGGCAACCCACTCCAGTATTCTTGCCTGGGAAATCCCATGGACAGAGGAGCCTGGCAGGCTACAGTCCATGAGGTCACAAAGAGTCGGACATGACTGACTGGCTAAAACAGCCAACAACCTAGGAAATATGCACTGCTTTTGATGTGGGGATAGTTATTGCTGCCTTTGAAACATGGAAGAAGGGTTTCATGAAGCTTACTGGAGTGGAAGAATTAACAGGGTAGTGTGCCTAATTGAAATAACTGATTCAAATTCACTTCACAGATACAGTGAACGACCTATGACTGCAGAACAGGGTCGGGAGCACAAAGGGGTATCAATGGAAGCCTTGACAAACTCAGACTTCAACCTAGTGTCAGGCTTCGAGAATTGTCCATGAAGAACCCAGTACACAGCATGCTCATCAGAAGTACCAATTAATTCGTGGGAACATTGAAACACTATGTTTGGCTCTAGAGATCGGATTTGTCATTGTGCAAACTTGGTGCATGGCTAAAGAATGCTTTGAAAGGAGGCAAAATAATGAAGGAATCAAATGCAAGGGCTTTGAAGTTAAAGTATTACCAGGTTCTCCAGCTTATACTCAATTAGGTTGCCACATGTCATTTATGCAAAATTTCATTATACCTAACGTGCATTATAGAGGGTTTCTGGAATGGAGGGAAAAGAGAGAAAATGAATTTAAATGTCCCAACTTCTATTCATAAATAATTTTATTTCTTTAGTTTAAGGATGTTTCATAGGTGGTTGTATTAACAACACAAGAAATAAATTTCCACTATCATATTTCGCTAGTCAGTAGTCAAACTTCCCCCTTGAGTTTCAGCTCCTGAAGGTAGTAATTCACTCAGTTCTTTAACTACACGGCTCTGAATAATGATAAAGATCCAGAAGTAGTGTCAGTGAACCTTCTTTAGCAAGTAGTAAAAAGAATGAGGAGATAAAACTTCACTGAGAGCATTTTTCTCAAAGAAATTTTGAATATATTGTAATTTATAGAATAAATACAGACTTAAATGAAGTTGTAATAAAAATATTTCAATATATGAATATTTGGGATAACAGTACTATAAGACATAGAGAAGTGGTATAGAACTTATACCTGTCCAAGAAGTAACTGTGAATCTGACAGTTATGAAGGTAAATTGATACAGATGTGATCTTTTTTTGACCATGAAAATCAGTAAACAGAAACCTCATTTAAAATAGGGTCAGGAGACCAGAAGGGGGAACTCTCATGCCCTACCACTTGATGTCAATTGGCTGTACTAACAGTAAGAAGGTTACTATTTACTACCCAGCAAAAGGAAAGGACTTTCTTCTTGTCTGGCAACAGGGTGGCCAATGAGAGATTGTCACCACTCAGCCAATGGAAAGCCACTACACTCTGAATTTCCAGTTTCCCCCAATGGACTGTTTGTTTATAACTGCCCCCCAATCTCCTTTATAAAAGACTATTTCTTTCTCTCTTTTGTTCTGATTTCCCTGTAGTTCACCATTGATGGCATGTTCTGAATTGCAATTCTTTGCTGTTTCCAAATAAACTTAAAAAAAAAATTGGCTGTTTAATTGTTTTATGGTAACAACATAAACAGTATCATTTTCTGAAATGGAAAACAACTGTTAGTAAAGCTCTTAACCAAATCAAAAAGCGATTTCCCCTCAATATATATGGCAGTTTATGGCAGTTTCAGGTACTCTTATAAAACTGAGTGCATTAAAAACCATAAAAAGTATGGCATGTGTGTGTTTGTAAAATAAAGTTATAATCTAACTTGGTCATTAGGAATAGGATTTTCACCCACATGAATATCCTGGGGAATATCACAAAGTCATGACAGATACAACCCTGGCTATCTACTTAGTTTTTACAGCACCTCCTGACGTTCTGGTTCCTGAGAACCAGAAATATACCCCTAAATTTCCAAAACCCTTTTTGGAAAGGAATACTGTTAAGGAATACCCATTAAGAACCAATTAGAGAAAGAGAATAGAACATATAGCTAGAAAGAAAGAATACTTGATATTTGTTCAGGTTTGGGTGTTTTTCCCCTCCCCCCATGTATTTGTACTTGCTTTTGGGAAATTAAACTCTGGAACTTATTTTTGCATGCTGAGGTCATAGGATACACTGAAAAGCTCTTAAAATATAACTCACTTATTGAGGATCAACTGCACAAAAACCCTTGCTTGGTTAATCAGACTTACGCTTTTGATACTCTGCTTTTAAAAGAGAAAGGCAAATCAATAAGACAGATAAAGGAATTAATAAGGGAATTAACAAGTAACTTCCCTGGCATACACATGAAAACTATTTTCATTGCTTTATTTACTCAATTTTTTAAAAAAACTTTTTAGTTTATATTGGGGTATAGCCAGTTAACAATGTTGTGACAGTTTCAGGAGGACAGCAAAGGGACTCAGCCATACATATCCATGTATCCATTCTCCCCCAAACTCCCCTCCCATCCAGGCTGCCACATAACATTGATCAGAGCTCCCTGTGCAATACAGTAGGTTCTTGTTGGTTATCCATTTTAAATATAGCAGAGTTAATGTACTCAATTTTTGAGTGATGTTTTCAACAATTCCCTTTTTCTCTATGTTTTTATTACAATGCAAACAAATGTTTAGAATGATAAGGCCAAAGCACTCTCCACCAGAGATTCTTAACCTGGGGGCCTGGTACCAGGGGCTTAAAGGTGGGCTGCGGGGGTCTACAAACTGGATGCAAAATTGTGTGTGTGTGTGTCTTTCTTGATAATTTATCTTATCCACAGATCTTATTATATTCTTAAAATAGTTTATGTCAAAAAGATATATAACAAAGCAAACAATGTTCCACATTTTTCAGCCATTAAAATGATATTTAACTCAATATTTTTTCTTCACAAAACAGTGAAGTAGCTTAGCCATGTCTAGAATGATTTTTCACCACAAATGTTAAAAGAAACAGGGAATTCAGTGTGATACTCAATAAAGCAGAAGATTAACTGGAACACTCCAGTAAATTGAGGTTTTGTAATTTACCTTACAAAGGTAAGGTAAAAAACAAGAAACAAAACTTCCGAGTTAAATGATCGATCCATGTGGATTCCCAGAGGAAGTGCCTGATAATAAATCACCCCTTAAGCCCCAAGATTTTTCATGCATCCAATATGAGGTTGTAGGCAGTTATCACTGGGTTGAGTTAAAATGCATTAACTTCATGTAGATAATTCACTGAACAGACACAAAAGACATTAAGCACAACTGACTTAGAAAGTGAATCTTTAAAATGAGGAGAGAAAAGGCCCAAGAAGAGAGGAGACTACGAGGAATTTGTGGGGAAAGCACTGTGTGTGTATTAGTTCATTATCAGGCTCTGGAATTAGGTAGCTTGATATCAAAGCTCAAAGTCACTGATCAGGACACAATTTTTAGCTTTACCCTCTCTGTATCTTGGGTTTCCCTGGTGGCTCAGACAGTAAAGAGTCTGCCTGCAACGCAGGAGACCTGGGTTCAATCCCTGGGTTGGGAAAATGCCCTGGAGAAGGAAATGGCAGCCCACTCCAGTATTGGTGCCTGGAGAATCCCATGGACAGAGGAGCCTGGTGGGCTACAGTCCAGGGGTCGCAAAAGGCAGGACCCGACTGAGTGACTGACTTTCGCTTTTCCCTTTCAGGCTAACTCTACATTTCCCAGACTTCCTGGTGCACGAGGTATGCTGGGCAATGGGATATGAGTGTAATCTAAACCAAATTCTTCACAGCAGGCTGTCAGCCCCCTATTTTCTCTTTGGTTAGGGATGTCGCTTTTGTCTTTTTTCTGAGGGATGGAGCATGGGTGAGTAGGAAGAGCCAGTTTCCAGCCTGCAGAGAAGGGAACACCTTGAAGGAGGATGAAGCAACTCAGAAAGTATCTGTGTCCCTGGAAAACACTGGCAAAGACAGACGCCCTAACTCCCTGCACTACTCACCATCTTGGACGTTTATGTGAAAGAGAAATGATTTGTCTTGTTTAGAGCCATCAGGGATTTTCCTGGCAGTCCAGTAGTGAAGAAATCATGCTTCCACACAGGGGACATGGGTTCGATTCCAGTTGGGGAACTAAGATCCCACATGCCATGTGCGGCCAACCCTGCCCCGCCCCCCCCCCAAAAAAAAAAAAAAAAAAAAAGGAAAAAAGTAACACTAAAAACAAAGCGATCATTTCAGGCTCTGTTAAAGCATCCAAATAAATACCTAGCTATTACAACATCTAGAGTACCTAAAATGGTACCGCCCCATAGCAAATGTTCAACAAATGATGGTAGCGCTGTTTCACAGGGGCATATAACCACAGCCCATTTCCCAGGTCTACTCTAAGGAAAGCTACTTTATAATGAGGAGAGTTAACAGTTTTCAGAACCAAAGCAAGGATATGGGTAGATGGGGTCAAGTAGTTTTGAGAACTACATTGGTTAAAAAAAAATGAGCTCCTCTACTGATGAATTTCTAAGTCTTAAATATTCTGTGGTTAGGACTCCTCTTAAGAGAAGACAAAGAGTGTATAAGGCTTCCTAAACTTGTCAGACCCACAGCACCTTTTTTCAAGAAGCATATTGTAAAGACAATGCTCTGTGGACATGCTTTGGGGAAACAATTTACTGGAGAATGAATTCCAAAACTTCTCAATGAACCAGACTAAGATTATTCTGAATGAGTATCCTACACTTATAACATGGCATGAGTATGCAGAAGAACACTAATTCATATTTATTATAAGTAAACACTAGACTTCTATATTCTTCACACTGTCTTCAAAAATAAGTCTAGTGAGTCACTAAACAGAGTAACTTTTGAGTCCATCATGAATTTCAAAACCAAATCGTTACTATAGTATTTCCTGAGTAACCACAGTGTTAGAGGATCAAGAATCAAGAAAGAAGAAGGAAAAGGAGGAATGGATACAATCATGGCTACTTTGATTTTGATGGAGAGCATTTCTGATATCTGGATATAGTTTTCGATCCAAACCATTCCAGGCAGATGAATTAATAAGTACATGTTTGGAAAAAGAATGCCTGGAAAGTAAATTCAAAAACAGCAAAACCACAAGAAGAAAAGCAGCACAAAGTCAATTATGGCCAACAAATCAAGCTGACCACAAATTCCTATATTAATAAGAATGTCATGTGCGTATCATGAGGGATGTCCCTTAGAGACTTTCTGATAGCTAAATAATGCATTTTGGTGATTTCACAGTAAGTCCATAGTGTTTAGCTAGGATCCCATCTTCAAGAGATAAGACAAATGGCACTTAGAACAAATTATAAAATACAGTTCTATGAATTTGGATAAAATTGATAGACTAGCAAGCTAGAAGAACATGCTTTAATTGTCTTTCCCTCCTCCCATTTTTATACAAATTTGAGGAAAGAGAGGAGGTATCTAAAGTAAGATTCCCTCCTCAACATTTGAAGATGAATGTATGTTTTTATGAGCCAGCTGTAGAAGGGAAAGCAAAGATTCTCTCTGACAGGCACGTAGAAGAAAATACTAACAGTTGAATAAAGGTGAGCCAATTAAACCACTTACTCATGCCTAATATAGTTCTGGATGGTCCAAGCACCTGGCTTGGAATAAACATTTACTTTCTGCAGCATGATATTTAATCAGCTCATCAGATGGTGGAAGGTTCCATCCAGAAGGGCGATTCTCTCTGACCTTACTCTTAATTGGAAACACTGCCTAGGGTCCTGCTTCCCCCAGGACCTCCTCAGTGTATCACTTTCATATATGAATCCCATTAGACCCTCTAACTCAGCACTCCCTTCAGGGCAAGGGTGACAGACTCAGGGATTTCCAAGCTTTCCTGGGATTTCCTGCCAGATGCTGAAAGAGGAAAGGCAATTTTAGATGGAGAGGAGGAAACGAACATAGACAGAGACCCAGCGGCAAAATGCTAGAACCCCTCACTTTTAATTCAGGAGTGGATGAGTGGAAAATTATTCCTGTTTAGACAGTTTGGAAAAGCAGTTAGTTAAGTGATGTGTCCGAAATAGTTGGGGGCAATAAAATACAGTCCATGAATTAATATGATCCCTCTGAACACTATAACATCAAGAAACGTGAAAGGTAGCAACTAGAAAGGATTTTCAAAGATCCAGAGAAATGTCTTTATTTTATGGTTGAGAAGATGATGCTACAGAGGGGTTGATTTGCCCAACCAATCAGGTAAATTGATTAATGGTAAAATTAGAGTGCCATCCTTGGACTCCCAGTCTGAGCAGAGGTTAAGACCATTGACTGTACAGTCAAGACTGTCTTGTTCAAATTGTGGCTCTATGACTATTTGGCGGTGTGAATTAGGGCAAGTTATTTGCCTTAACTATCCACCTTCTTAGCTAGGAAATGAGAGTAATACTAGTACCCACCTGACAGGGTTATTGTGAGGATCAAATGAGCTTATATGCGTCAAGTATTGGGTTGGCCAAAAAGTTCGTTCAGGTATCATCTTACAGACAAACCCAAACAACTGGCCAATCCAATACTTGGTACAGCTTCTGGCACAACGTAAGTCCTATGTAAATGTTAACCGTTTCTGCTCTTTTCTCTGTCACCCGACTTTCACAAACACTCTTATCATGCAGTGGTAGAAACAGGCATTTCTCTTGCCAAAACATACACCCCAAACTGTACCTATCTGAGGATGCTTGTCTGCTGTGCTGTCAAACAGGCGTGAGAGCTTGGAAGGCTGCGCTCAACCCCAGAGAAAGCTCTGCTGAGGTCTGGGAGGAAGTTATGAAGCAGAAAAGTCCATCATTTTGCTACTACTCAGCTGCCTTGTTCTCTGAAGTTGGATGGATTTCAAGACTGGTTGGGAACTTGAGTTTCTCTGTCTGATGAAACAGACAGGAACTCGACAAGGGGCCAAAAATTCTTCTGCTATGAATTTCCCCATCATGACCAACCTGGAGCTCTAACAGCAGGCATTTACAGCTGTGGTGGCAAAATAAAGGAACCTGTGGCTTTCAGATCTGCCATCAGCAAGTGCTGGTGGGTGGATAATATTTGTTATTTCTGAATCTCATGGCCATCTGGGAGCACCTTTATCTTTGTAGAGTCCTTGGATATCTCTGGAAAACAGGAATGCCAGAGACCTAAATGGCATTCTTACTAATTTGCTGACCAGGAAGTTGTTTATTCCATCACTTTCTCCCCACTCCCAATTTTCTAGGTGACATTTGCCCATATTAAAGAAGGCAGCTGTAGAGAGACAGATTTGCAGTGAATCACAGACAAATAAAATGTTATCTTCAAATTGTTTCTGTTCTTTGAACCTGGTTGGCTTCACTTCCAGCCAAGCGTGGTGACTCAGGCTGGGCTTGCCTAGGAGAAATCAAACAGATACAAGTAAATGCTTTGACCGTTTCAGAACAGGCTGGCCCAACTCTGTGGAACTGTCCTGATGAGCCAAAGTCAAATGAAACAGTAAACTCTCTGGGTCCTGTCTGGCTAGTCTGTGTTTATATGGCATGATGTGGATGGCAAAAAGAGTTGCTACAATTTGTTGAGTGCTAATTAGGTGCCAAATAATTACAGACCATTGACTTTTTTTTTTTTTAATCTCAGCTGCTAGAAAGTAATACAGTTTTATTACACTATGAACTTGTGCATACTACACACAGCTACGAAGCATTAGTTGCTCAGTTGTGTCCAACTCTGCAATCCCATGAACTGTAGCACACCAGGCTCGTCTATCCATGGGATTCTCCAGGCAAGAATACTGGAGTGGGTTGCCATTTCCTTCTCCGGGGGATCTTCCTGACCCAGGGATTGAATCTGGGTCTCCTGCACTGCAGGGAAGATCCCCTGGAGGAGGGCATGGCAACCCATCCCAGGATTCTTGCTTGGAGAATCCCATGGACCAGGGAGCCAAGTGGGCTACAGTCCATAGGATCGCAAAGTCGGATACCACTGAAGCGACTCGGCTCTCCTGCACTGCAGGCAGATTCTTGACCATCTGAACCACGAAGGAAGCCCAACAGACACATACAGACAACTAAAAAGTTTTATGAAACATTACTTACCCTAATCACATACAATGCACTGCAGGGTTTTCTATTCAATGTTATTTGGGGTTCTAAAATGCCGTTTTGACCCATTAGGTTGATTTTATGATGCACGAATGGATTGCCACCTACGCTTGGAAAACACTGCCTTAGACCAACGTATAAGCTCCCCTGGTGGCTCAGATGGTAAAGAATCTGCCTGCATTGGGGTTGCAAGGAGTCAGACACGACTTAGAGACTGAGCACACAGACCAATTTATTCCTTGTAAGAACCTCTCAAGGCAGATAAGTGTGTCAGGTTCCATGTGAGATAGCTCAGGAGAACATTGAATAAGGGGAACCAGTTAAAAGAGCTTAGAAGAGCTGAAATGCCAAGCAGGGTACAGGCAGGAGTAGGAAGAAGCTATCTTTTGGAGGCTGGAGAAACTGTGGGAAAAGATGCTATTATTGAAGCACAGAAGTGGGGCCACCTGCAGAGACCTGGGACAGCAGATTGTGTAACAGGAAGTGGGGTCAGGGAAAGAATGACCCCAGAAGGTGAGCTGGTCTGGGGTGGCTGGAGCCAGAAGAGGAGGTTCAGTCACTTTTGGAGATGCATTTGAGAAGTTAAAAGACAAGGGGAGAAAGAGAAAGGAAGATCAAACTTGACTTCTCCCAATTTCCAATCTCCTATCATTTCTTCCCATTGCTCAAACCCTACTTAGCAGCCAGTGGGAATTTAGTTTTCAGGGATCAGCTCTGAGATGCAGACATACACAGGGGAGCATCTTATATCCAGCAGACAAACGGCCTGCACATCCAGGGGCAGTGTTGTGGAGATATAACCTGCTATATCATACAAGTTCTAAAGGGCTGTGGTTCTCATTGAATCCTCTGCTATCACCATCCTGAAATTCAAAATATTGTTTGAACAGAGTCCTGCACGTTCATTTTGCAGTGGGCCTGTGAACTGTGCGACCCTTCTAGTGCACAGCATGGTTATTCCAACTGTACAGATGAGAAAACCGAGGCTCAAAGAGTTAATTCAGTTTACCAGGGGTGTTGGGCCTTCCCTGGTGGCTCAGATGGTAAAGAATCTGCCTGCAATACAGAAGACCTGGGTTCAACCTCTGGGTCAGGAAGATCCTCTGGAGAAGGGAATGGCTACCCACTCCAGTATTCTTGCCTGGAGAATTCCAAGGACAGAGGAGCCTGGCAAGCTACAATCCATGGGGTCACAAAGAGTTAGACATGAGTGAGCAACTTATACACACACACACACACACACACACGTTTTATAAAAGTGAATAAAGTGAAATTTGAAGCCAGCCTGGCATATTTGAGACCAAATTTCACACTATTTCTAGTAAGCCAAAGTTCAATTCCATCTCCCAGAACAGTATTAGAAAGTAGAGGGCGAATCATGCAGGTAAACCTCTTCCAGCCCAGGAAGGGACTCACATTTTCTGCCACTGCAATCCAGAGGATAATTCTTGCTATTCCCTTTGGCCACCACAAGTCCAAATAAACATTAACTCAGCCTTTGGGGGCTTGTTAAGAGCAGCTGAGAAGATGTAAATAGGATTTCTCCTGCTTCTCTGCTGAAGAAGCAGCGCAATTCACAATGGAGAAATTCAGCATTCTTTTTCCCTTCAAAATTTGCCTTATAAGAGGGATGTAAAGGAAAAAATACATGCGGACTTGACTTCAGCGGTCAATTCCCTTACCAACCCTTACTAAGAAATGAACCGAAACTGTAGGTGCCAACTTCTCTTCCAAATAGCAGCCAACTCTCTCCCCTTATTCCTTTGTCCTCTGTCAAAATTTAGACATTAGGTTTTCCCACAATAAAATCTTCTTAGCCTCACTTTCTGATGTAATCCTGGTCTTACTAACAGCTACACCAGGAATTCAGCCAAACAAATTTGGCAGGAGTCAGCTCACAGGGAATATTAATTAATACAGAGAAGCCCTAATGCAATTAGTGTAAATTCTCTATCTTAATATTGCAGTGATCATTCACTGTTAATTCAAAAACCTTATAAGGTCTTTGCCTTTTGTACATCTTATATGATTTGAGGCAGAGTTAAATGCTATAGTATTTGACACAACAATATATTATTATTGTTCAGCATCATGTCCCAAAATAAATTATCTCGAGTTAGTCATCATTATCACCTTTCCGCCCCCCACCCCCTGCTCCAGCATTCCATCTCTACAGGGTTCCATGCAATCTGAGCATACAAGAAAAGCCTAATTATCAGAGGTTCATCCACAGAGTGATAAAGCTCAAGCCAACCTCTGAGATCAATTCTACACCCATTCTAGACAGATAAGAAATGTGATGCCCAGAGAGATGTAGAGACAGGTCCTGGGGTTTCTGGCCTAGTTAGAATGTAATGATGATCTGAGGCAAATCTACCACTATTCATATTCTTTTCCTGGGATAAGCTAAATTTCTCATTCCCCAGGTACAGTTTTGTAACAGTCTATATTGAATATTCACGCACTAAACATGTGTTGAATATCTACTATGTACCAGGCAGGCAAAATACTGAAGACTTAAAAATTAATAAGACACAACCTCTATTTGAAAAAGCATGGAGTCATGAGAAATCTTAGACAATTTTCTCACCATATGACTGTAATTCATATCTGAGGCTATGACATGAAGCAGGGAAAGAATGACTAAGTCTTGTAAAAAGCAGAGCAAAAACTTAACAGAGGAGGTGTCTCTTGAGTACTGACAATATAGACTACAGTCATCCATAAAATTATCATCACTAGTAGCAGTAAGATCGCTCAGCTAAAACAGAGATAACTACTTTAAGAATATAGACCTGAAGTCTATTTTTCATTTTGTCAACTTCTGGTTTGGGAAAATGATGGTATCAGATTTAGAAATGCCCAGGTACTGAGATGATCATTTACTTTACTCTGAAGTGTTTGAGTTTCTACAGGCACAAAATTTCAAGTTTGAAATTATAAGAATCACCTGGAGGGAAGAATAAGCATCCCCAGATAGACATGCTTCTGAGTACTTGTATAATCAGACAAGTTTGGGGAAAACAGCATTATTCTATTTCATCCAGGTCTTATTGAGAAAGACTTTCACACTTTTTGGCTTCCCTGGTGGCTCAAACGGTAAGGAATCTGCCTGCAATGCGGGTAGACCTGGGTTCAATCCCTGGGTTGGGAAGATCCCTGGAGGAGGGTATGGCAACCCACTCCAGTATTCTTGCCTGAAGAATCCTATGGACAGAGGAACCTGGCAGGCTACAGAACATGGGGTCACATAGAGTCAGACATTACTGAGCGACTAACACTTTCATTTTTTTCACTTCACTTTTATACTTTCGGGGAGTGATTATGGGGACTGTTGGAAAAGACAACAGCCATCTATCTGTAAGCACAGGGACTCGGGATCACTTGAGTTTTGGGTTCAGTTCCAGAGGAATCAACTGACAAGGAGCTACCAGAGACATCATTCAAATTGACATCAGTCCCATAAATCAAAGAGACCCTATGTGATCACACTGACAGAGCTTCAGACAAGAGGGATGTTTAAAAGGGAGCATGCCCTTGCTCAGGGTCATCATTAGAAAAAAAGAAGGAGGGATTCTTACTTTATACTCTTTAGCACACAAAAGAGCAAAGCTCTCTTTTGCAAAGTATTTCCTTTAGGAGATGAATCAGAAGAAAATATGACCTGGTGATTTCAATCACTCTCTGTGTTCTTTTTTTTCCCCTCTTCTCCTGTCTTCCTCAATTACCACTTTTATAAACCACCGCTGGCTTCTCTGCTTTCCTTCTCTTTTCCCCCTCCTCTCTCTTCCTTTGACCTTCTCTCTGCCCTTCCTTCTGACACTTTTTCTAGCCTCTCCTTTGACCCTTGAGCCTTTGAATTTCTCCAATCTTTCCCCCTTTCCGGAATGACATTCATTCCCCACCCCCGTCCCCAATACCCCTGTCATCCTCCCTTTCCCGTCTCTCTCCTCTCATTTTCTAGATCCAAGGGTCTTGCTTAGCTTTCCTTCTGTTTTCCTTCCCACTGAGATACATATGCTCTTCAGAAATTTTAGCAAGTTTTTTTTTTTTAATGTAACAATAAAATAGCTACTGTTTACTCAGCATCTGTTATGTTCCAAATAACAGTATGGAATTTGCAGATGTTAGTTCCTTTAATCCTTTTAATAGCTCTCTGATACAGAATAGTCTGGTTTCCCTGGTGGCTCAGACAGTAAAGAATCTTGCCTGCAATTCAGGAGACTGGGGTTCGATCCCTGGGTCAGGAAGATCCCCTGCAGAAGGGGTGGCAAGCCACTGCAGTGGCAACAAACTCTTATATTCTTGCCTGGGAAATCCAATGGGAAGAAGAGCCTGGCAGCCTGCAGTCCATGGAGTCACAGAGAGTCAGACAAGACCGAGCAACTAACATAAAGAACAGTTCCATGGTACTGAGGAAGCAGCCTAGGCTCAGAAAAGCTGGCTAATTTACCCAAAGTGCCATACATAGAGAAAACGTTTAGTCATGTTTAATATCAGAGTCAATCCAGTAGCAGAGATTACAGCTAATAAAAAAGGTAAAATATAAACTCATTGTTCTTTATGCTTGAATGATTTGGTGATTTTTAGCTTAAGTCATGGAGAAGGCAATGGGACCCCACTCCAGTACTCTTGCCTAGTGGGCTGCAGTCCATGGGGTCGCTAAGAGTCAGACATGACTGAGCGACTTCACTTTCACTTTTCACTTTCATGCATTGGAGAAGGAAATGGCAACCTACTCCAGTGTTCTTGCCTAGAGAATCCCAGGAACAGGGTAGCCTGGTGGGCTGCCGTCTATGGGGTCGCACAGAGTCAGACACAACTGAAGCGACTTAGCAGCAGCAGCAGCAGCTTAAGTCATATCACTTATATCCACAAATATTATTGGTCTCAATTGTTACTGAACACAGAACTTTTCATTTCCTCTCGAGCTTTTTGGTGTTAACGAGAATTCTGTAAGGACTTTAGCTAGGGAACATAAACAGATATAACTATGTTTTCCTGGATGTAATACGTCAAGTGCATTTGGCTTGATGGTGATTGTAATTTGGACCAGCAGAGGAACTGATTGCATAGGTCTGGTTAGAATTCGTTCTACAGTAGAAACAATAAAGAACTAGGGAGAAACAGAATATTTGGTTTCTCATCTCAATTTGACTACCTACCAGCTGAGTGACCCTGGGCCTGAATTTCCTCATTGGTAAAACCAAACTATTAGATGGTCTCAAAACTAGATGGTCTCAAAAGTCCCTTCTATCAATACTTCAGCTTCTCTGGTAGCTCAGCTGGTAAAGAATCTGCCTGCTATGTGGGAAACCTGGCTTCAATCCCTGGGTTGGGAAGATCCCCTGGAGAAGGGACGGGCTACCCACTCCAGCATTCTTGGGCTTCCCTGGTGGCTTAGATGGTAAAGAATCTGTTTGCAATGTGGGAGACTTGGGTTTGATCCCTGGGTTGGGAAGATTCCCTGGAGGAGGGCATGGCAACCCACTCCAGTATTCTTGCCTGGAAAATCCCCATGGACAGAGGAGTCAATCTATGTTTTTTATTTATTTATTTTTTTTAAAAATTCAGTCTATGTTTTAATACTTTTCCTATACCCCCAAATCAACCTGTTCAGGCAACTGAATTCTGCATGTGCCTAAGGACCATCACGATCCAGCATTCTTCCACCTTAACAGGGCACTTTAGGAATGAGGTAGAGAAGGAATGGTTGTATATTTTGTGCACGGTGGAAAGATTTTTGGGCTTCCACTCCACTGCTCACTCCACTAAGCTCCAGCCTTCCTAATATAATTAATTGAGAAACCATAAATCTGTTATCAAGGTAACTGACAGACACTCAAGTATGCTTTTCACTCTGATTCATGGAGGATGTTTTAATTACACCTAAGATGCTGCAGTAGGAATTAAACTGTATTTAATAAACAGGCAAGTAAGTAATAGATGTTCCATGACTGCAGGTTTTAAAAGACACTATTGTCTTCTGCTGTCCGTGTTAGTTTTTTATTGCTTCCATGACAAATTATCACAAGCTTATTGCCTTAAAACAACATACATCTATTATCTTACAGTTGTATAGAAGTCTGGAATGGGTCTCACAAGACTAAAATCAGGATCTTCTCAGGGTTGCATTCTTGTCTGGAAACTCGAGGGTAGAATCTGATTACTTGCCTGTTTTGGCTTCTAGAAGATGGAAGCATTCCTTGGCTAGTGAAATTCCTTCCTCCATCTTCAAAAGCAGTGCCTCATCAGTCCCACCTCTTCTATCTCTGTCTTCTGCTTTTAAGGAAACTTATGATTAATTTAGACCCACTTGGAAAATCAAGAATAATCTCTGTGTTTTAAGATCAACTGATTAGTAGCCTTAATTCCATCTGCAACCTAATTCCCCTTTGCCATGTGGTATAACATATCATTTACAGGTTTCAAGGATTAGGGCATAGGCGTCTTTGGAATGTCATTATTCTGCTTATTACTGCACCATCTATTTTTTCTGGGTTTAAAAGTTTGGTATGAACAGGAGCACTTGATGAATCTATCGGGAGAGAGCACGTGAGACCTTATGCCAGCATCAATCTCCATCAAGAAGCTTTGATAATCTTACAACGAAAGTAGATGCTCATATAGGAATGAAGAGTCATTTCTTTCATTACTAAATAAGCTGACCTAGCCAATAAACTTAGAAATTGAGGATCTGTACATATTTCAAAAGAGCCTTCAGTTTATCTTTAGAGGAAAGAAATGGCTAGTATATTTTACACAGTAGAGTTGTTTAAGGTTATTCGGGTACCACGTCTTAAATGCAAAAGATCCTTTCCTTTACTGAGAACATCAATCAAGAGCCCACTAAAGAACACACATTTTATCACTTTACCTGCAAGAAATTTAGTACGCCACCTTATGAAATTTTTGCCATAGCACTGCATGTGAGCATAAATAAAACTAAATAGTATTGGCATTATTCACCATTATGAATAAGGGAACTGACTGACAATGAAAAAATCAAGAATGATTAACTAACTCTTAACGGTTTTGGAACAGCTGGAGCCAAAAGTCCATATTCAAAAGTCAAAGAATGTCAATATGCTTATTTTCCCCATGAAAACTCTCCATGAGTTCTGTTGGGTTTCTTATTGCTCTTGTCTTTTAAATGCCAACTGAGAAATAGCTGTCATTTTGATCGTCATGTCAGGTCCACTGAAAGGAAATGCCAAAATGGAACACAAATAGCTAATCGCATCTAGAAAACTACGGCATGTTATTTCCTTATATTCCTATAGCCGAGACTAAAAATATATCTTGATTTATTTCTACTGTAAAGTATGACATTTTCAACACAACATGTAATTAAATTCTAATCAGGTGATTATTTTACTTTAAATGGCCTTAAAACAATATTTATAATATCAGGGATGAGTAAGGAAGGAAAAAAACCACCGTTTTTATTCTTCATTTTTTATGACAGAAGTCTCTGCGCCATAGCATAGCCCAACTTCAAAATTTTTAAAAGGGCTTAAATTACATACGCATTTTCAACAACTCTAAAAACTCATTCTAGGTTTCCTTCTGCTTCTCTTTTCTATATATATATTTATTGTGAATGCATTGTTAGAGTAGTCAAATTACTAAAGAAATATCTGCAACATTAATTACATGTGAAGAAAGTTGGATAGCACATATTTATATGAGTTCATTGTAAAAAAATAATCTAAGGCATCAATTGCCATTTTATGAGTCTTTCTTAAACAAGGTACTGTGAGTCCAGAAATGCCACCTATCATATCCATATCTTTAGTCTCAAGCTGAATCCACTTGCCACAGTGCTACCTGAGCCCCCGAGACGATGTGCCTGTGTACAGAGTTATATAATCAAAATACATTTCAACGGACTTCCATATGGTGACCAGTTGGTGACAAAATAAAACTGCATGTGGTTATATGCACAAGCTGTCTGGATGTTATAAAAAGAAAATTTTGACCAATATGATTAAATCAGGATGTATGTTAAAATACAATGGTTAAATTCAAAGAACAAATTAAGTGTCCCTCCCATGAGCAAAATCTGGAAAAACAAAGGCGATACATTCAAGTTTCCACAGGCATTTACAGACCAAATATGTCTAAAGCAGTCATCCCATGGCCATATGTACACATAACTTTTTTGTCTTTTACTTCTCAACTCTCTTTTTCTTTCTATAATTGTGTATTCTGAGAGAACAGTCGAGTCTGCCCGTTTGGCAGAATTAGTAGCACATCAAGAACTGTTCTCGATGAATTTCTAGTATTTGAAAAAAAAAATCCTAGGTGTAAAAAAAATTAAAGCATAGAACCTGTTAACAAAAGTAGCCATGTTTTATTTCATCCAAGGGTTATATCACCACAAAACTTTTGGGAAAAAATATTATTTATAATAAATTCATAATCTGTGCACACTGATCAGATAAGAACAATAAGAACTGCTTTCCTTAGTAAGGTCCTCTCTCCTAGACAGTATTTACAAGCCTTGAAAACCCCCACAGAATGGGCTTGGGTGCCATTTTACAAATGATGAGCAACAGACTCAAGGGATTTAAGACAAGCTACTCAAGGATTACTGTTTGGAATCCAGAATCGTCTACTTCCAAAGACTGATCTGTTGAGACCACAACAGTGAATTTTATAATGCTTTTTCTTCCTTTAGTAGAAGTCTTCAACATATAAAGGCAGAGTAGGTCTAAGAGAAGTTGAGGTGGGGGAGCCCAGAGCCTCAAACATTATTCCATGCTCACTTCCATTGCCTTCTCCATGGCAGCATCACAGATCTTTCTAGAATCTAAGTTATATATATATATATATAAGGGGGGCAGCTTGAAAACCTCTGTGCTATATCAACCTGCCTTCTCATCTTCATCAATTTCCATCATCTCTCCCCAGAGGAGCTTCTAGAAAGAACACAAGATGCCTCGAAGATGGATGGTGTGCCTGCTGGGCTTTCCTGCTGGGCCAGGAATTAACAAAGCACATGGATATAAAGCATGTCTGTTATTCTCCATCATCGCGCTTAGCACAATTTTTAACTGTTTATCAATGTCTTTGTTTATATTCTGGCTCCTTCTCTAGACTGTAAATTCTTGGAGGGCAAAATCAGTGTCACTTTTATTCTGTATTCCTCAGCACCTAGCATACAAAAGTCTTTGTCAACTGCCTGAAGACTGTTGAAAGTGAATTTGAGAGCAAGGATCACTTTTTCTTCAAGTCTGTTTCTGAAAAGAAAACCCTCCGAGTAGATCTAACTAACACCCAGATTCATTTTCCAAGGAAGTCAACTCAACTGCCCAATTCTAATCCAAAGTCCTCTTAAAAAGGGATAACCGAAAAGCATATTTCAAAAAAAAAAAAAGAGGAAAAAAGTACAATTTCAACAGAAAATTCACTTCATCTGCTTTCCATAACCAGAGTGCCTCAAAAGACTACATCTGGTAGAGTGACATATTAGTATAAATTACAAAATTCAAACTCTCAGTACAGCTTGGAAAGAGGCATACAAAATAGTTTCTAACTTCTACAGGTAATGGGGGGGGGGACATTTGGTGCATGTGGGTTTTCAGTTTGTTTGGTTTTAATTTTTCCTCCACATTAAACATAACTATCATGCAACTTTTTTTGACATGCTCTCAACCTTGCATTTCCCTCAACATTGCATTTATTGCTTCCTATAGGACTAATCGCATTTCTCACTTAAAACCAAAGCCTGAAGAGCTCACTTCAGCTAAACTCTTTGTGGAAGTTTCTCAGTCGTGTCCGACTCTTCTTTGCGACCCCATGAACTATGGAATCAGTGGACTTCTCGAGGCCAGAATACTGGAGTGAGTAGGTAGCCTTTCCCTTCTCCAGGGAAGAACACAACACAATCTAGGTCACTTTTTTTTCATGTTCCAAATCTGCTTTAACTAAAAAAAAAAAAAAAGAAGAAAGCAGTCTGCTTCCCCCAAACAAGAAAGTCTGAAAAAATCTAGCTTCCTTCTTTCTAAGGAATAAGCTTTTTCTTTTTACTCTTGATCATTGTTTCCTGTGTTTTGAGCAACTTTGATTTCTGTGTGTGGACAAGGAACAAGCAGTCATAGGTGGATATCTATCTTGGAAATCTTTTCATGGAGAAAGAGAACTCCAGAAACTGAGGCCCAGGGAGTCTTAAGTGTGGAAAGAGGATTAAAATCACAACGTGCATTCTAGCATAAGGACAAGCCTGTTAGATGAGTAAGAACAGAATTCTAAATGCTGCTGATTATTCTGTTTCTATTTATGCTGCCCTGAATGCCCACTGAAATAAGCTGGATACATGCAGTTGCATATTCTATTTGGGTATAATTTAATAGTCAGAAACAAGGTATCAGAAAAGGTCTGAAAAAAGCAAATGTGGAATAAACACATATTTTGGCACTAATAACCAGACTGTCCTTTGCATTGCTTATTATGCCCCTAAAAATAAGTCATTTATAATCATGTGATCCAATTACAGATTATCCCTTGCAGTAGTAAACTCAAAATAACAAAGCCAATGATGAGTTCTTCCGGATTCTCTGAAGTTTTTATTACTAAGACTCAATTACCAGGCAACTCTGAGAACTCAAACATTACCTAACTTTGACAGTTTCTGGATTGAGTGTGTGTGTGTGTGCACTCAGTTGCATCCAACTCTTTGCAACTCTATGGATTGTAGCCTGCCAGACTCCTCTGTCCATAGGATTTTTCAGGCAAGAATACTGGAGTGGATCACCATTTACTCCTCCAGGGAACCTTCCAGACCAGGGATTGAACCTGAATCTCCTGCACTGGCAGGTGGATTCTTTACCAGTTTCTGGATTGAGTATAAACATTATCAATTACTTACTCTCTTTGGTTCTCCTGCTGTTGGCCAGTTGCCTCTTGGCCTTTAGAATTTCATTAACGTATGGGGTAAAAATCCTCAAATTTGCTCTATTTCCTCATATCTAATAAATAACTGGTATTTCGGTACCTAAAATTAAAAGTATTTTTTTAGGACAGCTCATAATTTTTAATAAGTTTGCACCGTATAGTGAAAAGAGCATGGCACTGAGGACCAGAGGACCATGGGGTCCGGAAGTAGGCTTGGCTGACTCTGCTAATTACTAAGCCTCAGATTTAGCTGATGAGGATTTCATCTGTTTTCATCAGTTGTGAGGTTTATAACTATCAGCCTCAGGCATTATTGTGATGATCAAATCAAATGAGTTAATTATATTCAAGTGCTTTATGTATTATAAAGTGCAATACAAATGTTATTTTGAGCTTGCCACCACTTAAAAATCGTGCACACTATTTGTAGGGCTGCAGGAGCAAAGTGTGAGAACACTGCTGGTTCTGGAAGCACGTGTTTTTTAGAGACCTACTTAAGAAAGGGAAGGAGAGACACAAAGACTATGAAGAGTGAACTTGATCTAAGCATCTCCTGGTCACAGATTCAGCCTCCACATTCCAGCTCTTCTCCTTCTCCAGATCCTTCTCTGCAACATACCTTGTCAATCTCTCTAGCTGGAGGCTCCATACCTTCTCCCTTCATTCACTGTGTTCTAACACAAACATCTACAGCAAGAGGCTATTTCTTTACCCACCTATTAATATATACAGTTGAGAAATCTCTCAGTTCAGATTCATGGTTTCTTTCCATCCAGCTGAGGCTGGCCACAATCTCCCAACTCTGTGGCATAGCTTTAAACAAGCCAAACAAATCTTGTCCTCATTCCTCATAAGCCTATGTGATGCTGCCTGGCCTGTGACCAACATCCAAAAACTACTGTGAAGCCTTGGATTTCAGTTTCTTGCCTTTCAATCTCAACTTGCTTCACTGCCACACTTTCCCTTCCACCATGTTTTCCTCCATTCCTGTACTATTCCTACGTCTTCCTTTTGGCCTACAAAGATCTGTGTAGTCAAAGATATGGTTTTACCAGAGAGTTGGACCATAAAGAAGGCTGAGCGCCAAAGAACTGATGCTTTTGAACTGTGGTGCTAGAGAAGACTCTTAAGAGTCCCTTGGACCACAAGGAAATCAAACCAGCCAATCCTAAAGGAAATGAACTCTGAATATTCACTGGAAGGACTGATGTTGAAGCTGAAGCTCCAGTACTTTGGCCACCTGATGCGAAGAGCTGACTCACTGGTAAAGACCCTGATGCTGGCAAAGATTGAAGGTAGGAGGAAAAGCAGGCAACAGAGGATGAGATGGTTGGATGGTATCCCCGATCAATGGACATGATTCTGAGCACACTCCAGGAGACAGTGAAGGACAGAGAAGCCTGGCATGCTGCAGTCCATGGAGTTGCAAAGAGTTGGACACAACTTAGCAACTGAACAACAATAAGTAGTCCATCATGACCTAGGGGGATGTCATTCATCTCCACCTTTGGTCAGATGACATTTCCCAGTTCCATATCCAGGGCAAGTTCTTTGCTAGTAAGGCTAGATCTGTATAATACAGACCCGTGTCCATGGATTGTCACTACATGCCTTAGAATACATGAGAGGATCCTATGATAGGATTTAAGGATGTAATTCCCATTCCTTATTTAGAGAGTTTACAAATGTGAAACCTGAGGGCTGAAGAGGTTCTACAGATACCACAGTAATGCAGAGGGTCAGTGACAGACACCTGGGAGACGAATCAGGGTTTCATCCTCTAGTCCAATGTGTTTTCATCTCATCATCTTCCTAAATAATTTTCACTTGTTTCATCCTTGCTAACTAAAACTCTTTCCCAGTTATCATTGGGCCGGATGCAAATTTGGAATAGACAGGTGAAAACGCTTGAAAGGTGAAAGGCAGAATTGTGAAAGCCAAGCCATTTAAAAGGGATCCTTCTGCCAAAACATTTTCCACTAAAAGTGGTCCATGGCACTAAATTAAAGTATTAAAAAGTCAGACAATTTAATGGAGTTATATTTCACCTAACGGAGTCAAGGCTTCAAACATTTTCAGGAAACAACTAACAATAAACCTGATGTGCTTAACACTCTGGGATTTATTTGATCCTGTCGGAATCATTCATCACCAAGACATTATTTCTGAAACTCTTTTTAAGAGCAATGTATATCTTAACAGGGGAATCCAAAGCACAAAACCAAAACATGTACTCCCAGGACACTGTATACCAACTTCATATGGCTAGGCCTTCAGCTGGAGTGTATGATGTGGGTGACTTTTAGACTGATGTAGAATTTCAATGTATTACTTCCTGAAATGGTACTATTTAGATCACTAGTGTGACCTCCACATTGGCAAGTCCAACAGAAAGTCTTCTGTCTTCTCAATCAACATGGCCTTGACCCCGAGGTGCTTTCATGATACTGCACACTCCTGGTTTCTTCCCACCTTGTCACTACTACTACCAGTCTTTGCTGGTTTCTCCTTCTCTGTCAACTTTTAACACTGAAGTCCCAGAGCTTGGTTTTGAACTTTTTCATCTTCTGTATCTATGTTCTACCCAGGTGATCTCATCTAGCCAACAGACTTATATCTTTATTCCAATAACTTCTAAATATATCTCTCAAACCCTCACCTCCTCAATGAATTCCAGACTTTTCTAGTTTACATCTTCACTTGGATACAAAGTAGATATCTCAACAACAACAAAAAACCACTTAAAATGCAAATATTTCTAATAGCATGTCACCCTTCCAAAACACCCTACTAAACAGTCCCCAAATATTCTCTATCTCATTCTGTACCACCACCACTTATCTAATTACTTAAGCGACAAATAGGCATTAACCTGGGTTGCATATCTTCCTTCCCTAACTGTAATTATTTGATGAGTGCTGTTGACCTTATCTTCAAAATATATTCCAGGTGATATAATGGCTGGATTCCCTGCAGCCATTTTGGACCATGGAATGACCTTAACAACAGAAATTACACATGATAAAGATAAAAAGGCCCCAAGATCTTTTTACCAAAGAGCACCATTAACAGCTCTTAACAAATTTTTACATGAGAGAGAAATTAACTTGTTTATGTAAAAAAAATAAAATAAAATAGGATTTCAATTTCTCTTCTTCTTTTGCACTTACCCACTATTTCCACTCTAAGTACGGTCTCTTACCTGGACCACTGAAATGCTCCATCTGGTTTCCTGGCTTCTCTTGTTTCTTGTCTTCCTACAGAACAGTCATCTTTTAAAACTCTAAATCAGATAATGCCACTTCATGTTTAATGCTGTCTTTTGGTTTCTGGTTGAACTTCAAATAAAATGCCAAGTTTCTACATCCTCCACTTCCACTATCCATACCACTCTGCCCTTCAACAACAGACTCTGGCTACAATGGCCTGAATTGTTTCCACCTGAAAGTCTTTGCAGTCATTATTCCCTCCACCTGTAACAGTCTTCCTGGTATGGCTGCCTCCTCATTCCTAGGGTCTCCAAGCTCAAAACTTTCCTTCTCAGAGAGTCCTTCCATGCAGAGCAAAACTAAGGTAGCCCCGAATATTTTCCATCATATTACCTTCCTATTTTCTTATATATCCATGCTGGAGTTGTATTATCTCTTCACTTGTTTACATCTTATTCCCTGAATCCAAAGTCTAGAAAAGTACCTGGACATTCCAAATGCTTACCACATTTTTGTTATGTACTGGTTAAATGAATAAAATCATTAATAGCTGGCATCCCTTCAAATTTTATAGTATTAAATATTCCATAAAGCATTTTAACAAGATTAAGGAGAAGCTGGCTGATGTAGAGACCCAAACAAAATTATTAAAGCACTCAGAGGGAATTGGAACAAAGATTACCAGTAATCCAGCAATTGTGCTTCTAGGTATAAGCCCAAAAGAAAGTAGAAATTTGACCAGATGTTTATATACCAATGTTCACAGCAGCATTATTCACCATAGCCAAAAGGGAGAAAACTATCTAGACAGCTATTAATAGATGACTAGATAAACATAGTGTGGTCTAAACATACAATGGAATATTACTCAGCTTTAAAAGGAAATGAAACTCTGACATATTACTATAACACAGATGAACATATTGCTATAACACAGATGAACCATTACCACTTAACAGTAATGAAGACATTACTGTTAAGTGAAATAAGCCCAGACACAAATGGACAAATATTGCATGATTTTATTAATATAAGGTATCTAGAACTGAGAGTCATTTCCTAAGCAGGTTGATAAGAAGTCCAGTGGTCCCCAAGGAGAGAGGGGTCTGGGATTCTCAACGAAGAAAGGACAAACTTTTTTTCCCCTCTATATTCCTTAGGATTATATAACAAGAATGTATCCTGCTTGAGAACAGTCTCTGGAAAAACCTTCTGGCTAATCCTGTTATCTTAAAATGTAAATTATGGGAGTAGATCTAGTGAGGTCTTTACAACCTCCAGACATTTTTTTGATTCATTGTAATAACTAATTGGAGAGTATATAACTCCATTGCTAACACTAGCAAGGGGGTACTCTCTGCCCTCTTCTGATGTCTATGTCAGAAGCTTTCTCTGTCCCTTTTATACTTTAATAAAACTCTATTGCACAAAAGCTCTGAGTGAGCAAGCCTCGTCTCTGGCCCTGGACTGAATTCTTCTCCTCCAGAGGCCAAGATCCCGGCGTCTTTTCGTGGTTCAGCAACAACCTTTCAGAACAGGCAAATCCATAGAGATAGAAAGAAAGCAGTGGTTACCACAGATGGGACAAAGGGAGGATGGGGAGTTTTTGTTTAACCAATATAAAGTACTAGTTTGGGAAGATGAAAACTTTCTGCACAGGGATGGTAGTGATGGTTGCCCAATATGTAAGTGCACTTAAGGCCACTGAACTGTATGCTTAAAAATGATTTAAATAGGGACTTTCCTGGTGGTCCAGGGGCTAAGACTCTGTGCTCCCAATGCAATGGGCTTAGGTTCAATTCCTGGTCAGGGAACTAGATCTCACATACTAAAACTAAGACCCAGCACAGACAAATAAGTAAATATTTTTTAAAATGATTTAAATAATAAATTTTGATTTCTCTATTTTTCTGCAATACAAAAGTTAGTTAGGAAAGAATCAGGATGGGATGGAAATCAGGAAGGAACTGGGTTATACCTTTTGACCAAATTTATGACACAAATTCTTTTACATTTGATAAATATGAACTTTTCTCCTCAGTCCGTGGAAAGGGAAAGTACAGGATCTATAATAATAATTTTCCTTCTTCAAGGACAATAGAGGAAAATTACATTCAATTTTTTATCAGTACCGACTTGATATTTTTATAAATGTTGATATGACTATATATAAGACATAATACCATGGAGAACAATTAATTCATTCTGTTTTGATGTTCTCTGCCCAGAACAAAGCTATAAATAGCAGGTCATATGGCAGAGGGTAATTTATTCTTTCCAAAAATTCTATTAAAACACATCTAATCAGCTAGATGTTATTCTTCATGTCCAGACAACTAAAAATATATTCTATCAATGTGTATTATGCTACAGGTTTTCTCACTTTATTTCAAGTCAGTGTTCCTTGTGCAAATCCTTGTGGAAAAGAACGATTTAGAAACAAATGAGTATCGCATAGAAAAAATATCCAAATGACTGACCTTTTATGTGTATGCAAATATTTAGATTTACAATGCATAGATTCAAAGGATGTGAGAAATTCTGTCCGATGAGACACCAATATCAGATGTGATAAGACAGTGTCAGTGAGCCTAGTCTTCCTTCTTATTCCAAATTACACACTCCTCTACTTTGTCCTCTTATGTTGAAAGGAGTGAATCCATAGCTAAATTAAAGAATACAGGTTCTCTGACATAAATCACACCAATGTTTTCTTAAGCTAGTCTCCAAGGCAATAGAAATAAAAACAAAAATAAATAAATGGGACCAAATCAAACTTACAAGCTTTTACACAGCAAGGGAAACCGTAAACAAAATGAAAAGACACCTTATGGATGTGGAGAAAGTATTAGCAAATAGTGCAACCAACAAGGGCTTAATTTCAAAATAAACATCTCATGCAACTCAACAACAACAAAAAAACACAAACAATCCAATCAAAAAATGGGCAGAAGATCTAAATAGACATTTCTCCAAAGAAGACACACAGATGACCAATAGGTACATGGAAAGATGCTCAAAATCTCTAATTATCAGACAAATGCAAATAAAAACTACAATGAAGTAGCACCTCACACCAGTAAGAATGGCCATCATTGAAAAACTTACAAATATTGAAAAGAGTGTAAAGAAAAGGGAACCCTACTTTATTGGTGGGAATGTAAGTTGATGCGGCCACTATGGAAAATAGTATGAAGGTTCCTCAAAAAACTAAAGACAGAATTACCATATGATGTAACAATCCCACTCCTGGGCATATATCTGGAAAAAAAACCCTATAATTCAATAAGATACACACACCCCTATGTTCATACCACCACTATTTCCAATTGCTAAGACACTGAAACAACCTAACTGTCCATCAGTAGATAAACTGATAAAGAAGCTGTGGTACATAAATGACTGAATACTACTCAGTCACAGGAAACAGCAAAATAATGCCATTTGCAGCAATATGGATGGAACTAAAGATTATTCTACTAAAGTGAAGTAAGGCAGAGAGAAAAAGGCAAATACCATATGATATCACTTATATGTGGAATCTAAAATATGACACAAATGAACTTATCTACAAAATAGAAACTTACTCACAGATACAGAGAAAAGACGTGTGGTGTCAAGGGGGAGAGTGGGACAGGATAGACTGGGAGTTTGGGGTTCAGTTCAGTCGCTCAGTCATGTCCGACTCTTTGCGACCCCATGAATCGCAGCACGCCAGGCCTCCCTGTCCATCATCAACTCCCGGAGTTCACTCAGACTCACGTTCACCGAGTCAGTGATGCCATCCAGCCATCTCATCCTCAGTCGTCCCCTTCTCCTCCTGCCCCCAAATCCCTCCCAGCACCAGAGTCATTTCCAATGAGTCAACTCTTCGCATGAGGTGGCCAAAGTACTGGAGCTTCAGCTTTAGCATCATTCCCTCCAAAGAAATCCCAGGGTTGATCTCCTTCAGAATGGACTGGTTGGATCTCCTTGCAGTCCAAGGGACTCTCAAGAGTCTTCTCCAACACCACAGATCAAAAGCATCAATTCTTCGGTGCTCAGCCTTCTTCACAGTCCAACTCTCACATCCATACATGACCACTGGAAAAACCATAGCCTTGCAGATACAAACTATTACATACAGATTGATAAACAACAAGGTCCTACTGTACAACACAGGGAACTGTATTCAATACCCTGAGATAAACCATAATGGAAAAGAATATTTAAAAAGGCTCCTCCATCCATGAGATTTTCCAGGCAAGAGTACTGGAGTGGGGTGCCATTGCCTTCTCCTATATATATATAAATACGTAGAATAGAATTGCTATGCTGTACAATAGAAATTAACAACACTGTTAATCAACAATACTTCAACAAATTTTTAAAAAAAAAGATCTGAAAGCAAGTTAACAAGTGAAAAGAATCCGAGACTTTTTTTTTTACCTTTTAAATATTATGGTTGGTGCTAGAAACCATTCAGAGCAGCTGTTTTATGAAAACAGAAATACTTTTATTGCAGGTGGATAAAAAAGATAAGTACTTTTGTGAAGGTGTTAGGGCTGAGATAACAGAACTATTAGCTGGGAGACAAACATTTGGTTGGAATTCTCAAGAAAGTCTCCAAAATTGGGGTAAAATATATATAATTCTTTCACTATAGACCAAATATTATATCCTTTATGGCAAAGTCAATCCAAATTGTGGAAATAGGCAAGTCTTTTTCATGTTCTGGACTAATTTCTCTTTAATTAAGTTCACTTGTTTCTCTTCTGATGCCCCAAAATATGTATTGGAGTGTCAAATTATTTTAAAGGTTTTGCATATTTTGTGAAATAAGGTTTTTAGAAATTTTACTTTTCTATGAAAGGTTTTAGTGTCCTTTCCCTGCAAGATTTATAGTCACTTTCAATCTCTGGTTGTCTAATTAAGAATGAAACTTTAAGCAACATGTTTGTGGAAGCACTGAGAACAAGCAAACCCATCATCAGATCAAGGTCAGTTCAGTTCAGTTGCTCAGTCGTGTCCAACTCTTTGCTACTCCCTGGACTGCAGCCCGCCAGGCTTCCCTGTCCATCACCAACTCCCGGAGTTTACTCAAACTCATGTCCATACAGTCGGTGATGCCATCCAACCATCTCATCCTCTGTTGTCCCCTTCTCCTCCTGGCCTCAATCTTTCCCAGCATCAGGGTCTTTTCCAATGAGTCAGCTCTTCACAACAGGTGGCCAAAGTATTGGAGTTTCAGCTTCAGCATCAGTCCTTCCAACGAATATTCAGGATTGATTTCCTTTAGGATTGACTGGTTGGATCTCCTTGCAGTCCAAGAGACCCTCAAGAGTCTTCTCCAACACCACAGTTCAAAAGCATTAATTCTATGGTGCTGAGCTTTCTTTATAGTCCAACTCTCACATTCATGCATGACTACTGGAAAAACCATAGCTTTGACTAGATGGTCCTTTGTCAGCAAAGTAATGTCTCTGCTTTTTAATATGCTGTCTGCTGCTGCTGCTGCTAAGTCATTTCAGTCGTGTCCGACTCTGTGCAACCCCATAGACGGCAGCCCACTAGGCTCCCCTGTCCCTGGGATTCTCCAGGCAAGAACACTGGAGTGGGTTACCATTTCCTTCTCCAATGCATGAAAGTGAAAAGTGAAAGTGAAGTCGCTCAGTCGTATCCGACTCTTAGTAACCCTATGGACTGCAGCCTACCAGGCTCCTCCGTCCATGGGATTTTCCAGGCAAGAGTACTAGAGTGGGGTGCCATTGCCTTCTCCAATATGCTGTCTAGGTTGGTCATAGCTTTTCTTCCAAGGAGCAAGTCTTTTTATTTCATGGCTGCAATCACCATCTGCAGTGATTTTGGAGCCCCCAAAATAAAGTCTCTCACTGTTTACATTGTTTCCCCATGTATTAGCCATGAAGTGATGGGACCATATGCCATGATCTTTGTTTCCTCAATGTTGAGTTTTAAGCCAACATTTTTATTTTTACTCTCCTCTTTCACTTTCATCAAGAAGCTCTTTAGTTCTTCTTCACTTTCTCTCAAAAGGGTGGTGTCATGGTTCTCAAAAGGGTGGTGTTATTGTTCTCCAAAGAGGTTCCCTGCAGCCAGCTCTCACTCTGGTCTTGATCAGAGTCTTGCCTTTGCCAACTGGTTCTCCTCATTCTGGCTTTGCACAGCCCTGGCTGCCACTCAGCTCTGAGCTCCCTCTTTCCACATCATCACCTCTGAATATCTGACAACTTAATTTCAGGTCTCAGTCACTATTCTTCTCTCTCCTGCTCAGCTCATCTTTTTCATCATTCTTGATTAACTCTGGTGAATCACCTCCAGCCCTGGGACCTGAATTTGGTTCCTGCTCCAATCTTATCTTGCTTAGTGCCATGTTAGTTGCTAGGAACGACCTCCAACCTGGGATGTGGTACAGCAGTGTGAGTCTGACCAAGCCAGGCATAATAACAGCCATGAAGATATGCTTGGTCTCCTACTAGCTAAAATTTTATTTTAGCCCTTTTGCCAGGATTTGGATAAGAAAAAGTAAACATAAAAATGCAAAACAGTGCCAACACACAACTCCCTTTACATTATTTCAGAAATGCCCTCTCTTCCCCTTTATCTTGGTACCATCACCCCTGCGTCTATCATTGCAAGTACTATTTTGTTAGCATTTAGAACCTGTAGGAATGGGACTCCCCTAGTGATCCAGTAGCTAATACCCCATGCTTCCAATGCAGGGGGCCTGGGTCCCCTCCCTGGCCAGGGAGCTAGATCTCACAGGCTGCAACTAAGAGCTCACATGCTGCAACTCATGGAAGACCCAGCATAGTCAAATAAATATATACATTTTTAAAAAAAAAAAAGAAACTGTAGGAACCACTTATACCATCTGATTCAATTCCTCGATGTGACAAAAGAGAAAACTGATGCCAACTGCTTTATCTATATCATTAAGAAGTAATTTACTAGTTGTTTAAATTTAATTTTGGTCATAATAATAATGATCACAGTCGTAGGAGTGGTGACAAGTGTAGAGCCTGGTGGAATTAATGGAAAGATCCTCGGACTAAAAAGACCCGAGTCCTGATTCTACTTCCCCTTCTTCCCCTTGTGCTACTGACACAACTCACTTCTTTCCAACCTCAGTTTGCTGGAGAAGGGTAAAAGGAAGGAGCTGATTTGAGTAACCCCCAAGTTTTCCTTCTGAAATTCTAATGTCCCTGATGATAAAGCTACGGTTTCAAAAATACCCTTACACTCACTTGTTCCATGACTGGGCCCATGTATTTCTAGCCATATGCAACTTATCAATATTTAAAGCCAAAATAAAAGTTAACCATAACCAGTACAGTATTTGCATAACAGTCTACCATTTCCTGAGCACTTACTGACAACCTCTCTTATTCACTTATTAGTATAAGGTAAGATTGGATCACCATTCCACAGACAAGGAAACAAGTTCAAAAAGTTAAGTGACTTAACTTGTCCAGAGTCTTACAGACTTTAGGAGGCAGAATCCAGGCATGAACCTACTGTTGATATATGTATTCTCTTGTCATTATCTAACAACTTCTTCATCATTGTTATAAAGAAATGGACAAATGCAACCATTAAAAGCATTATCAAAACATAACTCCCTCCTTTCCTCCATCCATCTCCCTTCTTCCCACCCTTTCTTTCATATTTCTAATCTCAGCAAAGGTAGTGGACTCCTTCCATTTCTAGATGTATGCTGGCTATAATCACTGATGTCTAATTTTATGGGGGTTTTATGCTATTCTGTTTCTGATACTCTTATAATTAACCTCACTTCTATCTCACTGCATCTGCTCCACATACAGTATCACTGCTGAGAAGAGGATAATTCTGTGTTTTTATTGCTACCAAGGTTTATAGTGTGAATTCAAAGTGATATAAGAAGACTGTTGTCCTAGAAAAACATTTTCCCCTTAGGAAAAAAAATTGCTTGAAATATTTTAGTTGGTATTACTAGTAGTCTTATTACCATTCTTCCACAGAAGGGAACAAAACACTCATGTTTTAAGAGGTGAACGTTGAGTGTTCAATCAGGAGAAAACCTCTTTTAGACACATTACTTCTTTCTGTCTATTAAGTATGGTTAATGCTAAAAGGTCAAGAGAGCATTCTTTACAGGGGTATATTCTTGCCATTGCCAAGAGCCTGATGCAAAATAAATCATCATTCTCTAGCAATCATACTGTTATCATGCATGCATGTCTGCTCAGTTGCTCAGTATATGACTCTCTGAGACCCTATGGACCACAGCCCTGCCAGGCTCCTCTGCCCATGGGATTTCCCAGGCAAGAATTCTGGAGTGGGTTGCCATTTCCTCTTCCAGGGGATCTTCCCGACCCAGGGATTGAACCTGGGTCTCCTGCGTCTCTTGCATTGGCAGGCAGATTCTTTTCCACTGCACCACCTAGGAAGCCCACTGCTGTTATGAAGAATGAATAAACCAAAGGCTGCAAAACTGTTTTCTCCTCCCTCCATACACAAACACACACACACAGACATATTCACATACCTTTTCATACCCAGCAATGTACATTTTGACAGGGACCCAGCACCTGTTTTCATGACAACTTAGAGACCAAAATAGGCAGCATGTAGGCGGCGGTGCAGCTGAGTAAAAAGAAATCTGACATTGGCTTCAAGAAAGCTGGGTTCCCAACTCCTGCAGCTACTATCTGTTTGCCATTTAAGTAAGTCATTCCAGTCTTTGGATCCATGTTTTCTAACTTAGAGAACTAGTTAGTAAATTTGATGATTTCAAAATTCCCTTCCAGATAGAAGGTTCTATGAACTCAAGAAAAGAAACAGTATCTTTGCTCAGGTAGTCCATCCGCTATATCCAAACTGCTTTTCAACCAGTTTTAGAGTTTGAACAACATTTACACTTATAATTCACTTTTTCAGACCTGGGACAGGTTATTTATCTGTTCCATGATTATTTATCTGTCCACAGATACTGTGGGTTCATTGCTTGTTAACCCATTAAATACAAGGCCCAGTGGAAGACATGAAAAGGAGAGAAACACTGTCTGCAGCCTTCAGGTTCTTTCATTTTCATTGTTGAGATAGATTATAGATACAAGGCACTGCAAGATACTATCAAGAGGGCCACTGGTTTTCCAACGAGGTAAGGTAAAACTCTCTCTGGAAACAAAACTTCCTAGTGGAGTTGGCATGTGAGCAGGACCTTGAAGGACGGTTAGGATACAGCTCTACAGAATGGGGTGGGAATGAGGAAGGGCCACCGTCAAGTCAACAGGCAGGGACCAGGAACATTCCGTTTGACTTCAGCTAAATCTTGGTCACCGAACTGGTCTTGTGAAAACTTTAGTAACATTCAACAACCTGGATCAAACTGGAGGTCATAGGCAAAGTGAACTGTGCAGTCACAGGAGGTCAAACACTAAAGGATTCTACTTATATGAGGAATCTACAAGAGTCAAACTCAGAGAAGCAGAGAGGAGAATGGTGGTTACAGAGACCAGAGGAAGGGGGAATGGGGAACTGCTCTGTGTGTGTGTGTGCGCTCAGTCGTGTCCTGCTCTTTGTGACTCCGTAGACTGCCAGGCTCCTCTGTCCATGGAATTTTCCAGGCAAGAACACTGGAGTGGGTTGCCATTTCCTCTTCCAGGGGATCTTCCCAACCCAGGGATTGGACCCATGTCTCTTGCATCTTCTGCACTGGCAGGTGGATTCTTTGCCATTTCACCACCCGGGAAGACTACTATGAGGAACTGCTATTCAATGGGTAAAAAATTTCAGTTCTGCAAGATGAAGAACTAGAGACCTGCTGAACAACATCCTGTCTACAGTTAACAGCACTATACTGTACACTTAAAAATTTTTCTAAGTGTAAAAATTTTTGCCATAATGAAAAAATTTTATGAAGATTGTTATTGTTCATAAACCCATTTTAATTTCATCTAGTTAGCTGGATAAGTGAAATTTATAGCACTACTATGAAAATAATCAATAACATGCTTTAAATACATACAATTATATTAGTCAGTTATTCCCTATCATTCCTCAATAATCTGAAAAAAACAAGTAGTTTATCAATTCTTTCCCTGAACATCCCTAATCACTTTCCAAACACTGTTTTTATCAATTTACCTTTGGTTAAGATGCAGGAATTATGGTCTTTGGAGAATGTGGACTTAGGAAAATAAAGAGGGAAAAGCATATTGGCAACTTAACATGAAATTATTATAATACATAGATCCTCTCACCCAGATTTATACTGCCTGGTCCAACAGAAAGTGTGCTCCATACCAACTGAGATGACCAATATTTGTAATTGACATGCATGTTCACAGAACTTACTCAATTGGTCAATATTCTCCATCAAATTCAAAGAAACCCTACTGGAAAATTTCTAAGTATCCAACTATAAAGCCTATCTAAATGTAGGGACACTCTCATAAATACCTTGCCTTGCCTTTTTTGGCAAAGTAATCTGAATTATTCAGGTGGTGTGATCCAGGTAGGTCAAAAGTATATGTATGTTTTTAACTGGGCTAAGAAAATCCTTTATTTATTTTTATTTGTATTTATCTTTCTGTACTGTCTACCACAAAACATCATACGTATACCAAGACATATCATTTAAATTGCTAAAAGCAAATATGCCTTAAGAAAATGGCAATTTACAAGAGAATTCCAATATAACTAGCATTAAGATAATGTCACAAGAACATCCTTTCTACTGTACCCATAACTTGTGACTCTTAGAAATACGATTTAATCTTTCTGTGCTCTATGAGGATTTCACAGAATTCTAAACCTCAACTGCATTTACTAGCACTGGAGGTGTATTTAACTAGGGAGACACCAACATTTGTAGAATAAAGCACTTTGGGATAATGAGGAATAAATTCTCCAGTGAACACTCAGTCTGAAAGTTAATATCTTCACACCTAGAATGAGAAAAGTCTAGAGAATCCTTTCATTAGAAACCACAGTTTAAAAGAAGGAAATTATAAGCATTCTTTTCTGAAGGCATAACAACACAGCATTCATGTTAGAGAAGAGCTGTAGCTCTATCAAATAGTGCAATTAACTTTTAAAGCTAATTCAGCAACAGTGTCACAACCCAAAAATCTCTATAGCACCAGGCAGAAATTTTCTATCATGTTAAGACAACTATAACAAAAGATACTGACAATTCTCTAATTAGCATAGAGGAAATGACCAATACAATGTATGACCAGTGAAATATACAGTGGAAAGGATCACATGACCTAGTGAACATAAATTTTAAATGCCAGAGAATGAAGTATGTCATAAGCCAAGAACTCAGAACAGTGATTCCAGAGATATTTCATTCCCTTTTTTGAGCAAAGGGTTTTCCCAACAGGCTAGTGACCAAGGGTTTGTCCTTAACTTTGGAGAAGCCCTGTAATGACCTGCATAATTGTGTAGTTATGTTAACGTGTTTACACAGGAAGGATCAATGGATAGTGAACTATATGTAGCTCGTTACTTAGCCTGAGATTAACTCATCCCCATGAACTCTTTCATGTTTCAGTATAATTTTGAATTAAAAGTGCTCCTTCAAACAGAGAAACAGTACTCTTTAGAGAAGAGCCAACAACCTCTCTCCTGACCCTGACTTTGCACTCAGAAGGCTCCTGAGCCTAGCATTTGGCTCCTGGCTCCTCATTTCTGATCTCTCGTTAAAGGGGTGCTATAACCCTCCCACCAGCCAACCAGCCATATTCAAGCTTGGCGTTTTTAAGATTGGGTCTTATGACCTCCATGTAATCACCATTTTCACTTAAGAATTCCTGAGAACAGAATGTTTTTCTAAAACTGGTACAAATAAACTTTAAGATTTGACTTTTGGAGGATCTTACCTATTTGAAAGTTTCAAGGAAAAACATCTTGAAGTAGCCGGTAGCTCAAGTTTTTCTTGAAACTCAATTAGACCAGAATGCATAACCATATTTTAAATAAACCATTGGAAGACAGGCATACAGCCCAAGTTGTGTATAGCTGACTCAGGCTGTAATTTACACATTAATATTCACAATCTAACCCAGCTACTTCAAACCACTGACAACCAGCTTTGCTTCTTTATTTATAGAATTTCCCTGGAAAGGATCAGTGTTTGCTAGGAAACTAAATGTCTATGTTCTAATTGTGTTTCTGAGACCTCATTTCAAGATCTCAGAAAAGTCTCCAAGAAAACTCTATGAGAAGATATTTCCATAAGTGAATTCATAATAAGTGCCTGTTAATAAGGATGATGTGTCTAAAAGTAGTTATCTCAGGTAAGTAACAGACTATTACAGTATAAATCCTGAGCACTCATGCCATTTTTAGTTTCTATAAGGGTAATGGTAATAATGATACTAATTTTTTATAACATTGGTCTTGATTTAGAATGTCTATTTCTTTCTAGTACTATCTCTGTGCTAAAAGGTAATATCCAGAAGAGAGACGTGAGGAAAGATAATGTAATTATTTTGTCCCATTTCAACATTATTGTCCTAGGGTAATTTCATGCCTCAGTTTCTCTCTACCACTTTGAAAACTGGTATTAGTCATCTTGTTGGGGAAAATTTCCTTCTCAAGCTGCTGAGGTTTTTTACAAATATTGTTATTATTGTGAGCTATATGAGAAGAGTCCAATCTAAATATCCAATTACACTATACGTGCATGTGTATTCAGTCGCTAAGCCATATCCTGTCCTACTCTTTGTGACCCCATGGACAATAGCCCGCCAGATGCTCTGTCTATGGGATTGCCCAGGCAAGAAGACTGGGGTGGGGTACCATTTGCTTCTCCAGGGGATCTTCCCGACCCAGGAGTCAAACCCACGTCTCCTGCATCAGCAGGCGGATTCTTTACCACTGAGCCACCTGGGATAATATATGTGGGCTTTTCTTAAAAAATAACACACATATACTGTATCATATGACATGAAATAAAATTTAATGTTCTCAAATGTCCCCATCCTTGTTTTGTAACTGACCTGTATCTACTGTAAAATGTAGAACAAACCAGATCCATTTCCAACTGTGCAGATGGCTCATTATCCAGCTGTCTTAAAGATAGAAAGATTAGTGAGTCTAAGTGTGGTGCTAGGAAGGTGCAAAAACTCTGGGAACTTGAAAACTAACCTCAAGCCAAATCTTTCTGCTCATGGTCCAAATCTCCCACTGGGAAATAAAGTTGAGATCTGAGATAAGACTTCCCATATTACTCCAGAGGTGATCCAACATTCATTTCATTTACTACATTGATAGAGCAAATGAGCATACAAACATGCGCGCACACACACACACACACACACACACACAAATCTCTCTCTCTCTCTCCCCAACTCTGTCTCTTAAATTTGTAACAGAAGTAGAGTTGCAAGTTGAGAGTCTTTTTTCTCCATTTTTCTTCCCCTTTTAATAAAGTACTAAAAATACTGTATTAAACATATTTGGGGTAAAATATATTTTCTGTAAATATACTTTCAGAAACAACATTTTCTTCATTTTATTAAAAGGGGAAGACCACTGCTCCTAAAGATTTCTATCCTCAACCCATCATCTGGTGTCATTAATTCAGATTTGTGTGCATGTACGTATTTTTTTAAGTCCTCATAAACACACAAAATACCAAGGTAGGCCTTTTACACAGCTGTTGTTTGCAGTCTATTGGGTTTGGTGGTATTAATGATGTAGGCATACTCTTGGCTGTGCCCACGTCTCCAGCTGGAAAACAGATTCATGTAATTTGTGTCACCTTTGTTGACAGGAAGGTCAGCAGTCTGAACAATTTTATTTATTCACTTTCCCTTTATTTCGTTTTCGGTGGGGGAGGACTCAGGGATAGGGTGAGGTGGACATATACATTTACTTATGATGACTATAAGCATGCTGTTTGAGTTTTTAAAAAATCAAAATATATTTGCATGCAACAGTTCAACATATATTTTATGATAGACAAGGTGACTGACTATACAGAGAACAATAGTGAAATTTGGGGAAATGGATCCCTGGAGAAGCAACGGTATTTTACTTATACTATCTGTTTTCAAATCAGATCTTCAAGCAAATACTAGAAGTAGGGAACAAAATGGATGAGTGTGTGGTCAGGCAGCTGCAATGCTCTTGAAGTGGGACAAAGAACAGGAAAAAGATACTTGGCATGTAGCTGTCTGCCCTCTATGGTTCTCCCACTTGAACCTCAAGTCCTAAAGGCAGGCTCTTAGGGTGGCAGTTTAGTTTCTTCTCGTTTGTCAGGGCAACAAATAAAAGTAAGAACACCATGTTGAAAATACCCCCTAGACGTGGAGAGAGAGGATGCCCTCAGAGGATGCCATCATCACCTCTGTGCATAAGGTCTTCATTGACTAGCTCAAACTGTCAATGAAGGTTCTGGGGAATCTTCACCAGGATTTTGTTTAGATGATGAGTCTCTCTCAATGCTATGCATCTTCTCATTTCAAGAGAGATTCCTTCTGCCAGCCCCAGCAGATCCTTATTCAGAGCCAAATTCAGATTTGACTCATTAAAGTAAAAGGGATATTCTGTGGTTCCAACTCAGATTGGCCAGAGGCATGAAGACCTCAGGGTGTCTACATTCCTCAGGTAGAAGTAGTGTGCTGCTGCTGCTGCTGCTGCTGCTGCGTCGCTTCAGTCCTGTCCAACTCTGTGCGACCCCATAGATGGCAGCCCGCCAGGCTCCCCCGTCCCTGGGATTCTCCAGGCAAGAACACTGGAGTGGGTTGCCATTTCCTTCTCCAATGCATGAAAGTGAAAAGTGAAAGTGAAGTTGCTCAGTCGTGTCTGACTCTCAGCGACCCCATGGACTGCAGCCTTCCAGGCTCTTCTATCCATGGGATTTTTCAGGCAAGAGTACTGGAGTGGGGTGCCATTGCCTTCTCTGGAAGTAGTATGCTACTAAGAATCAAAGAGCCTCCTGGGCAAATGATAATAATCCATAGTTATGAACATCTTTCTTCTTTCCCCAATGGCATCCCATATCCCCAAGGACATCAATGTTTATCAAAGCTCTAGCTGCTCAAAGGACTCTGGAATTTAAGGAAGATGGCTTGGTTATATCTGACCATAAAATTAGTTTTACCAAGATTTCAGTAAATGTATGAAAGAAATATATCTCCTAAAACATCTTATGACCTACCTACTGTATTTGATATCCAGTCTTTCATGTTAGAACAAATCTGTCTTCTACCAGTCTCAACTGTTCACTTTTTCCATCTCTACTCCACTGATGTGTGTTCTCCTTGGTAACTTTCAGGATGTTGGACTCAATCCCCATTTTGTACCCCAGCTCTCATCCTATTCTCTCATGGCAGGAGCTTTAAAGGCTAGATGTAGAGGATGGTAAAATAAATAAAAGCGAGCATCCCTTTTTCTCAATGGTATTTGCCAATAAGAATGAGAATAAAGAAGCCCAAGCCTACTCCCATGTTATGGAGCAAACTGTCTCTTCAAAACTTTTCTGGTCAAGTTCTAAACTCCAGTTCCTTAGAAAGTGACAGTAATTATAGTTAGATCATGATTAATATGGTTAAATGAGATATGCCAGGTTAAATGAGATATGCCAAGTTAATTGGGTTAAATGGGTGGCAAGTTGACTAGAGATGGACTTGTGATGGTTAATTTTGTGTGTCCACTTGGCTGGGATATGGTGCCTATAGTCTAAATGTGTCAATGAGTGTGTTTTTGGATGAGCTTCAATTTAAATTGGTAGACTTTAAGTAAAGCACATTGCCCTTCCATAATGTGGGTGAGCATCATTTATCTGGCTGGAGACCTGAATAGAGCACAGACTGATCTCCTTAAGCAAGAAGAATTCTGCCAGGAGATGACCTTTATAACCTGAACTTCAATATCAGCTCTTCTCTGGGTCTGTAACCTGCTGATCCACTGTGCAGATTTCAGATCTCCCTAATCACATGAACCAATTCCTTAAAATAAATTTCTCCCTATACATGTAGACACACATTCTATGAGTTCTGTCCCCCTGGAGAGCCTTAACAAATATACTCACCATACCCAACCTGGACACTCCTGTTCCTAGGCTCTGAGTCTGGAAATGACACGTGGGAACTTTCTAGCTGCATTTGGTTGTAAAGGATCTACTCTCTGCAGGTGGCTATGTTGAAAGTTCTGGGGATGGACAGAGGCTTTCTTTTTTGGATTACTTTTTACATACATAATAGATGGGAAAACAGTGGAAACAGTGTCAGATTTTGGGGGGGGGCTCCAAAATCACTGCAGATGATGACTGCAGCCATGAAATTAAAAGATGCTTACTCCTTGGAAGAAAAGTTATGACCAACCTAGATAGTATATTCAAAAGCAGAGACATTACTTTGCCGACTAAGGTACATCTAGTCAAGGCTATGGTTTTTCCAGTAGTCACGTATGGATGTGAGAGTTGGACTGTGAAGAAGGCTGAGCGCCGAAGAATTGATGCTTTTGATCTGTGGTGTTGGAGAAGACTCTTGAGAGTCCCTTGGACTGCAAGGAGATACAACCAGTCCATTCTGAAGGCGATCAGCCCTGGGATTTCTTTGGAAGGAATGATGCTAAAGCTGAAACTCCAGTACTTTGGCCACCTCATGCGAAGAGTTGACTCATTGGAAAAAAGTCTGATGCTGGGAGGGATTGGGGGCAGGAGGAGAAGGGGACGACAGAGGATGAGATGGCTGGATGGCATCACGGACTCGATGGACGTGAGTCTGAGTGAACTCCGGGAGTTGGTGATGGACAGGGAGGCCTGGCGTGCTGCGATTCATGGGGTCACAAAGAGTCAGACACGACTGAGCGACTGAACTGAACTGAAAAAATAAATCTATCCTCACGCAGCATATTTTTATTGCTATCATATTCCTATGCAGCATGCAACATCAGACTATCACTACCTGAGCACACGTGCAGTGACTGTGCTTCTAGAAAGGGCCGAGGAATAAATAACAGTGACATGACTGTGTCACACTGCAGTTTGTCACTTCAGCACTCTGTCAGGGGCGGGTGAAGGATGCTCCTTTTCTTCCTTCTTTCCTTCAAGCCGCTCCTTCAAATACCAGGACACCTGCAGACATTCTCCATTGGTAGAATCCTAAAATCAAATGTGAGACTAACAATCATGTTGAGAACTGAACATTTATCTTCTTCTCCTCCACTAAGGCCGGACTAAAGGGGAGAAAATTTTCCCCCTTTTAAAAGCAGGATAAGCAATTCAATTTATGCTCTATATTCTGACAGTTATTAAACAACTATTAGAGACAATGCCAAGTATGTTATCTTAGTATTTAGGGTTTTTTCCCCACTGTTTTCCTCTCAGTCCTGAACCTTATCCAATTCCCTATAAATATTTTTTATAATACTGTTTACATTTCATTAAAACAAATACTCTGTTTTTTAAAGCCAAGTATATATTTGAATATAAGTTTGTATGCATGTGATATATAGCTTTTAAGTTGGAAAGTGTAGACACTGAACACTATTTTAAGAATTACAAAAGATACATAATGAACCCCTTGAAATATTATTCCCACATGAAGCATTTCCCTGGTATATCATTCAGATCACCTTGTCCCATATGGGAATAAACCCATTACCCTGAGGTTTCACTGCATTCATTTTGCAACTGAAGGAAAAAAATACTGTGTATGCCAGTTAATCATCCCAGATGTAATCACCAGCTGCACTCTCCACTTTGTTTATGACCATATTTTACTTCAGGTAAACACTGTAATTCTGGCAGAAAATTCTGCCTGATGGATACAAACCCTGCCATTACGTATTCATTATTTTTTTTAAAAGAATATTTATATTTGTACAGGAAAGAATGTGAAATTAGAGGAAGGGAAAGTTGAATTCTGGTCTTCGCTCTGCCACCCTGATTCTAGACAAGTTAATTAGTCTCACTTTTCACATCTATAAATTGGGATAATACAATTTAAAGGGTGGGGCTGTGAAAGGTAAAACGAGTAATTTACGTGAAAATTTGCAGTACTTGGACATATCTATTGCTCAGTTATTGACTGTTTAACCCATTCTTTTCTGTAAAAAAATAAGTATAATATCTGCTCTATATTTTAAGTATACATGAGGAAAAAACACGATAAGAACCACAAATACTCATAGGGGTACCCTAAAAGTGAAACGCAGTTTTAAGTATAAGCGGTCATGCGTGTGCTTGTGTGTTTTGTCCTACAGTCTGTGTTAAATCCATTCACCTTAGTTCCTGTTGGACAGCACCCATCAGTATTACTGGTATTTCTAACTTCCTCGCATGTGCCTGTCCCAGCTTTTAAGTCCAGTTCAATTCAGCATGAAAAATGTCAGCGGAATGTTTCAGAAATGGCTGACAGAGTCAAGTCATTGTTCATGGAGGAAATTAATGAGTAACTGCCAGTTAATATCTTAATTCAACCCTGATGACAGAATTCACATGCACAGGACAGTACTGGCCAGCTGCAGAAAATCCACAACTGAATAGAGGGCGAGTCATTCATTCATTTTCTCAGGATTGGGCAGTTCAAGTGCAATTCACAAAAAAGTAAAGGAGAGAGAGGTTCTATCTGTCAGGAAAGTAGCCTGAGAAAAAGGAGATATGGAGATTTTTTTTTTTTTCCCATGGATACTGAAAGAAGTTAATAAACAAAGTTCAGTAAGGTAAAATTGTTCGGAGAGATGTTCATTCATAAAATGAAGGTTCCATTTTATTTAGTTCTGTCACATTAATACACAGAGAGCTTCAAGTCAGCACTTTCCTTTCAGACTACTTATTTGTTGCCCAATTTAAGAGGATTTTTTTGGGGGAGGGGATGGTTTCTCTTTCACAATAAAGGAAAAGGTTAAGAATAATACCACCAAATATTATACTGTATGGTTAACTCAAATTGATACGGGAAGTGGGCTGGACTAGCTTCTTAGTGACTTGGAGGAGAGCTCCAATACTGCTCTTCAGGTGAAGCCAGAGAGAATTTAGCCTCCAGTAGGATGGAATCAGTCTTTCATCCATAAGGCTTCATAATTCCAGATGTTCAAGCTGGTTTTAGAAAAGGCACAGGAACCAGAGATCAAATTGCCAACATCTGTTGGATCATCGGAAAAGCAAGAGAGTTCCAGAAAAACATCTATTTCTGCTTTCTTGACTATGCCAAAGCCTTTGACTGTGTGGATCACAAAAAACTGTGGAAAATTCTGAGAGAGATGGGAATACCAGACCACCTGACCTGCCTCTTGAAAAACCTATATGCAGGTCAGGAAGCAACAGTTAGACTGGACATGGAACAATAGACTGGTTCCAAATAGGAAAAGGAGTACGTCAAGGCTGTATATTGTCACCCTGCTTATTTTACTTATATGCAGAATACATCATGAGAAACACAGGGCTGGAAGAAGCACAAGCTGGAATCAAGACTGCCGGGAGAAATATCAATAACCTCAGATATGCAGATGACACCACCCTTATGGCAGAAAGTTAACAGGAACTAAAGAGCCTCTTGATGGAAGTGAAGGAGGCGAGTGAAAAAGTTGGCTTAAAGCTCAACGTTCAGAAAACGAAGATCATGGCATCTGGTCCCTTCATTTCATGGGTAATAGATGGGGAAACAGTGGAAACAGTGTCAGACTTTATTTTTTGGCTCCAAAATCACTGCAGATGGTGACTGCAGCCATGAAATTAAAAGACGCTTGCTCCTTGGAAGAAAAGTTATGACCAACCTAGATAGCGTATTGAAAAGCAGAGACATTACTTTGCCAACAAGGGTCCGTCTAGTCAAGGCTCTGGTTTTTCCAGTAGTCATGTATGGATGTGAGAGTTGGACTGTGAAGAAAGCAGAGCGCTGAAGAACTGATGCTTTTGAACTGTGGTGTTGGAGAAGACTCTTGAGAGTCCCTTGGACTGCAAGGAGATACAACCAGTCCATTCTAAAGGAGATCCGTCCTGAGTGTTCATTGGAAGGACTGATGCTGAAGCTGAAACTCCAGTACTTTGGCCACCTCATGCGAAGAGTTGACTCATTGGAAAAGACCCTGATGCTGGGAGGAATTGGGGGCAAGAGGAGAAGGGGATGACAGAGGATGACCTGGATGGATGGCATCACCAACTCGATGGACACGAGTTTGAGTGAACTCCGGGAGTTGGTGATGGACAGGGAGGCCTGGCGTGCTGCGATTCATGGGGTCACAAAGAGTTGGACACGACTGAGCGACTGAATTGAACTGACTCCCATATTATGCAGCTTCCCCTAATTCCAGATCAAACTGCTTATGGTTTTCATAGAGAAATCTGACCACTTAGCATCTGTGTACAGTTCTTCAAACTTCCTATTATCTGATGGAAACTTATCTTTTTTTTTTTGTTCCAGCTAATAGACTAATGTGATGTCTGGGTCTATAGTTTTACATATTTAACCACCTTTAAAAAATTCTCTCACAGAACAATCACATAATCAATGTAAAAATTCAGAAACGCTAAAAAGCACAAAGAAGAAAGTAAAAATCACCCATGATTACAACTCATTCCATTAATCTACATTGAAACTATTATATAGCAGGCACTGTGGATTCAAGTGCTGTTAACACCTGTGGTCTAAATTCAGAAACACAAGTAAGTGGATATTAATATTTATGCTTGCTATGGTTAAAACTTTTAAAAGAGGGGTTCTGTAACTTTATTTACTAAGAACCATGATATGATAGTATGAGAAAAATGTTGAAGTAGATTCATAAGCCCTGGGTTCTAAAACTATTTTACTAGTTGACCAAAGATAAGCACTTACAGGTTTAAAAATCCTTTAGTACTTTCTATATCTAATATTCTATGAGTTTTACTATGTCATCAATATATGCAGTCCTTTTCATTGGCAACTATTTAAACATGGCCCAGCATTATGTTTTTGTAAGTCAACATTAGGATTTTCTGTCATAATAATTTGGCATAAGATACAGATGAACTTTCTTTCACTTAGCTGTTCCTAAAGTATTTATCTATATGACTCACTTTTGTCCTAAACCTCTTTCAAACAAACAACTGAACAAAAACACTCTATCTACAATATTGGTTGGTTGGTTAGTTGCTCAGTTGTATCTGACTCTGCAACCCCATGGACTATAGCCCTCCAGGCTCCTCTGTGCATGGGATTACAGAATAATAGTCCTGAGATATCTCAGACTATTTTTTAATATTTAACAATAAATTTCCAATCATTTAAGAGTATTAAACACATTTCAGTTGACTTAAACATAGGAACCATGCACACATAATAGATCGCACAGACAAAACAAAATCAAAAGTAATAAAAGCAAAGTCTGAACAGATCTGCTCCATTTCTAATCAGGGCTACAAACTCTGCAGGGTCTAGAATGTTTCCCAAAACTACATGGGTCATGATAAGTCTGAGAAGAGTAAATCACAATTTGGGTAATGTTAGTGGTAAACAGATCATATTAATGGTAATCTTCACCTGATTCTATAAAGGAGTTCCTAAGACATATAGGCATAAAAGAAGAGAGGGAAAAACTATATAGAACAACAGGAAAGCATATACTTCATTACATATACTTCAAGTCATATACTTTCCCACTGGAAAGAAAGAGGAAAAAAGAAGACAACAGTAGCTTTTTGAGGATTAACTCCTCCAATAAGATTTGTGCAATGCTCAAGCAATGCTACAGGTAGACTCAGCAATTTGGAAAAACAAGTAGGTGGATATTAATATTTATGCTTACAGTGGTTAATGACTTTAAAGAGTTAATTTTATTTAAGTAAAGCCACACTGTGAATATTATGAGAAGAAACCTGGAATAATTTCAAAAGCCCTGGGTTCTAGATTATACCCTGTTTGCCTGATACACATCTGATTTCTTCTTCTTATTATGACATGAGTAGTATCTTCTTCATTTGGTTCCTATTAATATTGTAAGTCATGGAGGAGTTTGGGGCTGATATCTTTAGGGGCTTAAAAGCTTCAGGTAGGGGCTTCCCTGGAGGTCTGTCTGGTGGTTAACAATCTGCCTTCCAATGCAGGGAGCATAGGTTTGACCTCTTATTGGGGAACTAAGATCCTACATGCCCATGAGGCGACTAAGCCTGTGGACTGCAACTACAGAACCCACACACTCCAGAGCGCATGTGCTACAACTAGAAAAGCTCGTGCACTGCAAAAACAACAACAAAATTAATTTTTTAAAAAAGCTAAAGATAAATGTTTACAGTTGTCTTTATGGAGTATCTCTACAAAAGTTCTCATTTTATTTAAGGGCTAACCCTTAAATGGAGCTTACCCCAGCCCTGTTGCTGTTCCAGCATATTACACATAGTAACTCATTTAACTTACTCACAATAACAACCCATAAGCAACTCCTATCATCATCCCTATTTTGCATGAGGAGAATGAGGCAACTTGTCAAAAAGCACATAGCAAAGAATAGTATATTTAAGATTTGAATTTAGGCCATCTTATCCAGAGATTTTGTTTTAACTACTATATGTCTTTCAAGTATTTTTAAAAGTAAAGCTGTTCTACCTCTAGATTGTCCATATGAATTGGAAGGGATAATCAATAACTTGTTCATAAATGGTGAATAAATTCTTCCTAAACCCCACCCAGTAATTAACAAATATGACTACAATGAAAGAAATCTACCACACTCATTCTTTTCTCCACATGGCCAATTTCATCATGAATTTGTAATAGTGACACTGACTGAAATGGCCTGAGTTACTTTTAACGTCACAATAAGCAGAACAGAGGAAAGGAATATGGCAAATCAACAAGCTGGATACTAAGAACTGCCAGACATGCCTCCTGGGGACCCACACCCACTGTCCTGGCAAGTTTCAGCAATAAACTCAGTGCAGGGAGGGCTTCAGGAACATGGTTCCATCTGTGGACAGAAAGGAGAATCCGAACAGATTTTGTGGGTCTGCTTTATTAAAACCATATCCTATAGTCTGCAATTACAGTCCCATGGATTCTTTTTAAACTGCTATGTAAGCATGAGATTCAAGCTCCTGCACTAGTTATCAAGCTTGATTACCTAACTTTCCTATTCCTATCAGGTCTGAAGCCTATAGGAATTGTTACTAGGAGCTGTTATAGCAATAAGAGGTAACAGCTGACTGTTGGAGAGAAGACAAAACTCAAAAGTAGATGTAGAAGAGTCTGTGCTTTGGAATGAAGAATGCACACCCATTGACGACCCTGAGTGGCCATCACAGAAAGTATTAAGATATAGTAATCATCCCATGCCTAGTATAATACCTCCTCGAAGAATTACATCAGTAACTGTTTTGGTGGTTGCCGCCGAGGTTAGTTACCTTAGTTAACTTTCTGGAAGATGCCTTTCTCTAGTGAGTTTTGTGCAGTATAGGACATTTTTTTGTTAATAATATCTGATATCAACTAAGTCATTCATTCTGATTCTGGATAAAGTACTATTTACTAAAAAAATATGCTAAAATAAATAAATATATGACTGCTGCTGCTGGTGCTAAGTTGCTTCAGTCGTGTCCAACTCTGTGCAATCCCATAGATGGCAGCCCACCAGGCTGCCCTGTCCCTAGGATTCTCCAGGCAAGAACACTGGAGTGGGCTGCCATTTCCTTCTCCAATGCATGAAAGTGAAAAGTGAAAGTGAAGTTGCTCAGTTGTGCCCGACTCTTAGCGACCCCATGGATCGCAGCCCACCAGGCTCCTCGGTCCATGGGGTTTTCCCGGCAAGAGTACTATAGTGGGTTGCCATTGCCTTCTCTGAATATATGACTAATAATCTATCCCAGTACAGAATAAAATGTTCAAAAAATAATAATTGCCACCTCAAAAAAAGGTTTTCTTTTTTTATGTCCTACCTATTTCCTTTGTCAGGTTCTTTTAAATATTATTAGTCATATATTAAATATATTAGTCATATATTAATAATATTTAAAAGAACTCGACAAAGGAAATAGGTAGGACATAAAAAAGGAAAACCTTTTTTTGAGGTGGCAATTATTATTTTTTTGAACATTTTATTCTGTATTGGGATAGAGCCAATTAACAATGTGATGGTTTCCAGTGAACAGCTAAGGGATTCAGCCATACCTTTACATATATCCATTCTCCCCCAAACTCCTCTCCCTTCCAGGATACCACATAACATTGAGGGAATTCCTTGCACTCTTCAGATCCTTGCTGGTTATCCATTCTAAATACAGTGTGTACATGTCATTCCCAAACTCCCTAACTATCTCTTACCCTCCTCCTTCCCCCAGCAAACATAAGCTCACTCTTTAAGTCTGTGAGTCTCTTTCTGCTTTGTAAGTTCATGTGTATCATTTTGAAAAAGGGAAATCTTTTTAATCTATGATTGCCAGCATGCTGATAAATTCCAAATAAAAAATTTATATCTCAATTACCTGAATGTATTATTTATACAAAAATAAACAAACTGTGTATCTGCAACGCCTGGAACATTCAATAAACTTTTGACATTCATACTTACGTGTGGGATTGCATAGATGCAGCCTAAACGGCTGTTATTAAATGCTTAGAAACGTTTTCCTGGCAGGGTAGTGATAGTTTTCTGTCTCATCTTTCCACTCTGTAAAGTGAGGTAGTATTAGATGCATCATCTGGCTGTCAGACACTCAGGCTTTAGAAAAGAAAGACGCATAAACAGAGCAATTTTGTTATAATTCTGTGATAAGACATTGTGCCATTAAGAGCGGGGCACCCTTCTGTTTTTAAGGAAAGACTGCTACACAGCAATCTGCCAGGACTTTTCCATTTTTATTCCCATTTTCGATTTTTTACATTTGAACTTAGTAACCCTTGGTATATTTTGGCAGAGCCTAAGCTTTCTCCTCAGTTCCAGTTTCCCCCTTATTAAACCTGTAATGAAATTCTATGAAGTTCTGCACAGAAAAATCACAGGATCAAATGCAAGGGTTGCATTTGCTACCTCCTGTCTCAAGTTTCTGCTTAATGTTCTAAAGACAAGATAGAGAGTGACTCGGAATACCCGAGGGGCAGGAAAACAAGATACTGGCATAGATGCATGTGTCTCATAATGGGTTACGTACAGAGATAGAAACCAGAAGTTTCTTACTATTACCTAACTTCCCTATGTGCTGACTTCCTAAAAATAACCTCGGCTATCTCTGTGGCCAGACCTGATGTCAGAGACTATATTTAGGACAGTAACTAGTAGGAAGGTTTTATCTGTTCATTCAAAATTTCCCCTAACACAGCAACAGATGTTAGCAAGAAAAATGAGCAAGGTCTAGAAAACCTTAAGCAAAAGACTTGAAATGGTAGTAAATGAAGAGGGTAGAGCTATAGAGAAGCTGCCCCAATTAACATCATCGTGGTCATCATGGAACTGGATTGTTTTTCAGAAATTAGCACAACATATTTTTCTTAAACATTCACTCACTTATCATTAAGCAGACTGGGCCTGAAGAAATTTAAATTTGAACTCTTTTTTTTCTTCTTCTTTTTTTTTTTTACTTTACAATACTGTATTGGTTTTGCCATACATCAACATGAATCTGCCACGGGTGTACATAAGTTCCCACTCCTGAACCCTCCTCCCACCTCCTTCCCCATACCATCCCTCTGGGTTATCCCAGTGCACCAGCCCCAAGCATCCTGTATCCTGCATCGAACCTACACTGGCGATTCGTTTCTTACATGGTATTATACAGGTTTCAATGCCATTCTTCCAAATCATCCTGCCCTCTCCCTCTCCCACAGAGTCAAAAAGTCTGTTCTGTACATCTGTGTCTCTTTTGCTGTCTCGCATACAGGGTTATCGTTACCATCTTTCTAAATTCCATATATATGTGTTCAGTTCATTTCAGTTCAGTTGCTCAGTCGTGTCCGACTCTTTGCGATCCCATGAATCTAAGCACGCCAGGCCTCCCTATCCATCACCATCTCCCAGAGTTCACCCAGACTCATGTCCATCGAGTCCATGATGCCATCCAGCCATCTCATCCTCTGTCGTCCCCTTCTCCTCCTGCCCCCAATCCCTCCCAGCATCAGAGTCTTTTCCAATGAGTCAACTCTTCGCATCAGGTGGCCAAAGTACTGGAGTTTCAGCTTAAGCATCAGTCCTTCCAAAGAAATCCCAGGGCTGATCTCCTTCAGAATGGACTGGTTGGATCTCCTTGCAGTCCAAGGGACTCTCAAGAGTCTTCTCCAACACCACAGTTCAAACCATCAATTCTTCGGTGCTCAGCCTTCTTCACAGTCCAACTCTCACATCCATACATGACCACAGGAAAAACCATAGCCTTGACTAGGTGGACCTTAGTGGGCAAAGTAATGTCTCTGCTTTTGAATATACTATCTAGTTTAGTCATAACTTTTCTTCCAAGGAGCAAGTGTCTTTTAATTTCATGGCTGCAGTCACCATCTGCAGTGATTTTGGAGCCCCAAAAAATAAAGTCTGACATTGTTTCTACTGTTTCCCCATCTATTTCCCATGAAGTGATGGGACCAGATGCTATGATCTTCGTTTATAATAGCCAGGACATGGAAACAACCTAGATGTCCATCAGCAGATGAATGGATGAGAAAGCTGTGGTACATATACACAATGGAGTATTACTCAGCCATCAAAAAGAATACATTTGAATCAGTTCTAATGAGGTGGATGAAACTGGAGCCAATGATACAGAGTGAAGTAAGCCAGAAAGAAAAACACCAAGACAGTATACTGAACCCCCCTTTGGCTATTGGAGGTTTTTTGTATTTCCATACAAATTGTGAAATTATTTGTTCTAGCTCTGTGAAAACTACCGCTGGTAGCTTGATAGGGATTGCATTGAATCTGTAGATTGCTTTGGGTAGTATACTCATTTTCACTATATTGATTCTTCCAATCCATGAACATGGTATATTTCTCCATCTATTAGTGTCCTCTTCGATTTCTTTCACCAGTGTTTTATAGTTTTACATATATAAGCAATCAGAGAAGAAAAAGAAATAAAAGGAATCCAAATTGGAAAAGAAGAAGTAAAACTCTCACTGTTTGCAGATGACATGATCCTCTACATAGAAAACCGTAAAGACTCCACCAGAAAATTACTAGAGCTAATCAATGAATATAGGAAAGCTGCAGGATATAAAATCAACACACAGAAATCCCTTGCATTCCTATACACTAATAATGAGAAAGTAGAAAAAGAAATTAAGGAAACAATTCCATTCACCATTGCAATGAAAAGAATAAAATACTTAGGAATATATCTACCTAAAGAAACTAAAAACTTATATATAGAAAACTATAAATTTGAACTCTTAAAGAATATTACCCTTATAGACCTGCCATTACCTAACTGCCTTGGATATGAAATTATATAATAAAATTAAATGGTTGCTAACATATTAAGGACATAGACATCTGAAAGGTTCAATAATGGTAAACAGTGCAACTTGTAAACAACAGAGCTGAGATTCAAACCCAGGTTTATTTGACTACAGAGCCCTTGTGCTCAACCACTCCAACAGGTGCTTCCCCCAAACACCCTTGCACCTGCTAACGAATGCTATCTCACTGCACCAGGCTTTCAAGAATGGTTATCATACAAGAAAACCTCAGCTGACTTCTTCACCCAGCTTCCCACACTTTCATTGTCATATTAGGAATGTTAAATAATAATGAAATGCTCTCAAGCATTTTGAGTTTCCTAGTTAATGGCACAGAAGGAGCTGACTAATCTAGAAAGTAGATTCACACAACTGACCAAGATATTAACACTTCAATGATAAGGGAGGCTGCCAGGACCAGACAAAGTCATGGAGATCTTAGAAATAGAGTCTTCAACAAGATAACTTGAGAGGGTCATGTCTAATGTTAATGTAATTTAAAATAATCAAATATAAATTAAACCATTTAAACCAATGTAAAATATTTGCACACACATAGAGAAATACATCCAGGTCTTGTCATCTTTAAAAGTTCCTGCAAAATGTATCAAACTAAATCTTAATTCCTCAGTAATTTTGGATAGAAAACACACAAAACATAGTTAATATTTTTGGAAGATGAATCTCTTTAGCAAGTGAGACATCCCAACCCAATGGGTGTGGAGGAGAGGATCTCCTTAGTGTGTGAGGAGTCAAATGCCTGCCAATCTGTTCCTGAGTTGAAGTTCATTTTCAGGGTCATTTTACATACATAGATGTGGCTCCACAGTTTCCCTCCTCTCCCCACCCCTGCATCTAAGCACTTTTCTCTATGGCAATGTTCTCTGTAGGTTTAGAAGCAGCCAAGACACCATCATGAGCATTTTCACTGATTTATATTTAAGGCAAGAAATATTAAATTTCATATATTTGTAAACCAAAAGAAGAACTAAAATTAAAACTCAGGTATCCTGATTTCTTTTTTTTTTTTCAATTTTGGTTGAGTCTTGAACATTTTTACTGCTTCCCAAGCCAATTTTTTCCCCAACTTTTGAATATCCTCATCAATTATACTGCTATGAAATCAATGTCTATACTTAAAATGCACACCTAATATAGGGCCCTCATTTAATAGGTCCATAAAGTTGTACACTTACGTTTTGTTCACTTGAGGTTCTTACACTGCTGGTTTAAGAGCTGTCAAATGCAGATAAAAGATGCCGACAGGGATCTTAGAAGTCTGTGATCTGTTTCTTTCAACTGGCTGAGGCAGTTTTCAAAAGGTTTAGATTAGACCAATCTAGTCCTGGGCTTCCCTGATAGCTCAGTCAGTAAAGAATCTACCTCCACTGCAGGAGACCCGGGATCGATGCCTGGATCAGGAAGATCTCCTGGAAAAGGAAAAAGCAACCCACTCCAGTATTCTTGCCTGGAAAATCCTATGGACTGAGGAGCCTGGCAGGCTACACAGTCCATGAGGTCGCAAGAGTTGGACATGACTTAGCAACTAAACCACCACCACCACTCTGGTCTTAGGAAATCATTTTCCCTAATGGTAATCTACACATGTCTTGGTTAATAAGATATTTCTTACCATCCTACTAATTACAGACTTTGGCAATAAGTTAAAAAAAAAAAAAAGTCCATGAGACTGGAATCCACTCTATGCTATTCATGCTGGTAATCAATCCCTTCCTTCTAAGACAGCTAAACAGTGGCAGAGCTGTCAGGATTTAGAGTCATCAACTAAGGCATCACTTAGGGTGACTGCCAGCTAGTATCACTCATTAAATCATAGTCTAGGGGACAAGTCGTTTTGACAGATGAAACCTAACTCTTTGGGGGGAGAAAAAACCCTGATGCTGGGAAAGATTGAAGACAAAAGGAGAAGGGAGTGGCAGAAGACAAGATGGTTAGAGAGTGTCACTGACTCAATGGACATGGATATGAGCAAACTCCAGGAGGGAGTGGACAACAGAGGAGCCTGGAGTGCTGCGTCCGTGGGGAGGTAAAGAGTCAGACATGACACAGAGACTAAACAAAACAACAAACCTGTAAACGCAGGACAGTAGAAGCAGTTTGAGATACGCTCTCTGCTACTCACTGCACAACTTTCAACACATCTAGAATTTCTTTCCCATCTTGGCCAAACAAGTCTTTCCCAGCTTTGTTGAAAGTTTGAGTGCTATTTTTCTTAGTTGACTGTTTCTTTCATTACAAGATGTCTTTTGTGTGCTTAGAGTGCAGATGTATAGTAATTGGACAATTACCAGGTAGATCGTCCATCCTGGCTTTCCTGGGAAAGCCTTAGTTTAAAGCCTGCTGTCACAGGATAATTGTTAAGATTTCCCCTTTTCATTCACAAAGGTTTTAACAATACATTAAACTGTCCAATTACCAATTACTAATGATAAGTAATGTGGGATCCTTCCATCAAGCACTGGTCCCCCTAACAGTTTGATCTTTGAAAATATTTTCATTCCACTGAGCACTATTTTGATTGAGGTTTCTTTTGATTGAGCTGTCTTCATGCAGACATGAATGCAGCTGTGTTCTGAAGCTTCTTCTCTGTGTTCTATATTATCATTTCAGACCTCGGTGATATGCGATGAACTCTATGTAATTCCATTTTTACCTCTGATGCTCTTAATCAAATGAACATATTGTGATGGTAAAAGGGAAAGTGTTAGTCACTCAGTCGTGTCCAAGTCTTTGTGACTCCACGGACTATAACCCACCAGACTCCCGTGTCCATGGAATTCTCCAGGCAAGAATACTGGAGTGGGATGCCATTCCTTTCTTCAGGGGATCTTCATGACCCAGGGATCAAACTCAAGTCTCCTGCATTACAGGCAGATTCTTTACCATCTGAGCTGCCAAGGTAATCAGTGTAAATCTGGCCATCTTTTGGATGATCTCAGCCTTGAATTACATTTGGAAGAAATATGAATTTAACAAGTAAAAATAATTAAAGAACATTTACATTTTTACAGTGTTCTATTAACAGATGCAAAAGGCACAGCTTCCACTACATTTAATGTTGCACATTTCCCCACCTTGCTCACACATAGTCTTTTCTTTCTCAGGAATTCAATAAGGAAGAGATTGTCCTCAAGGGATTTCATCTCAGCCTAATGCACAGAACCAAAAAAAATTAGAGCAATTTCAACCCCTGAGGGTTGCCAAAAGAATGCAACTGTAATCAGGGATTTCCCATTAAAGAGATTATCAAATGACTTTGATGAAACTAATGAGGACTGTGTCTGTGTTAAATACAGAGACAGAACCAGAATGAACGACCAGCAGAATTCTTTTAGTGAGATCTAAAGAATAATTGGAAGGAATCATTTAGAATGGCAGGCAATCAAGTGATGAGAGACAAAAGGGATGACTACTTCATCAAGTACCTTCCAAAACTGGTAGAATACACCAAAGACCTCTCTTTTGTCACATACAACTCAGTGACAGATGTCATCTCTGTTCTCCAGAAAGCAGACCTAGAGAGATTCATGCACATCCCAAGGTCATGTAGGTCCCTTGAGGGGCATAAACTGACTACTGAGTTCTCAGCATGATGAACCCTTGAGTGGTAAGACAGGAAGCCTCCACCTGCCATGTGGCATCTTGAACACACTGACAATTTCTGAAGAAAGTAAAAGTGCACAAGTACACAGGTATTTCAATAAAATTGGCTCAAATTCTCTTCCTTTAATCTAAAGTCGGTACAGGTTCACCACATTTTTCATATGATTTCCTCATTTTCCAGAAATGTGGTTTATTTCTTTCCACTGAAAAATAGAAGAATTTTAAGATTAATCAAAGTCCTACATGGGGTGGGTAGACAAGACAGAACTCATCTATGTGGGGCAGTCATCTGCAAATCAGGATGTTACTAGAGAAAATGATGGCAACCCAAGGGGCAGACAAGAAAGGATACACTGGCATAACTAGAAGAACATGTATTCTAGAAAGCCATTCTTTCGTGATAAGGGCAGAACTGACACCAGTCTATTCCAATCATGTACTACGGAGCTGAGTTTTGGCCAAAGATTGCTGAATCTCACAGGACAAACCTCAGTGATAATGAAAAATGGAGATGAGCAATTTTAGCTGATCTCAGAGGCTCAACACAGGTAATTCATCTTCAATTTTTTTTTGTATCAGACTGTAGGTCCCTTTTTAATAGTAATAATTTTAATGAGAACAAATACACTTTAATATCTGTTGATTGACAAAATAATATATGTACATATAGATTCAGAGACCATTTTCAGAAACTTCAAAGTCCAGAGAGTGGGAATCATTGAAGCAGATCACATTATATAATTATAGTTGAATATCTTTGATCAACTATTGATCAACTATTTTTGATCATTTTTTCCACACACATTTGATTGGCCTACTAGGATCACACAACTATTTTAAGCATTAGAACCCATGTTCTGGCACCCATGTTATTTGCAATATGTTCTGCTGCTGTGTCACTTAAATGCATTAATACATGGAGTTGAAGATGCTTTAAACCAGAACAGACTTATATTTCCCTTTAATTTAGTGATTCGTAATTTATTGAGCACCTACTCAATGAATTTATTGAGCACCTACTACACAACACATAAACCATATGTTTATATCCTTCACCTGTTTTCTTCACAACAAATCAGAAAGCAAATGTTATTAACTATTCCTTTTTTCCATGTTAGGAAACTGAGCATCTGAAAAGTTGAGCAACTTTCTGAAAGTAACACAAAAAACAAGTAGTTAAGGTGAAACTTGAACCAAGATTTTTCTAGTTGCTATTCACTGTGAACCTCTGTGAGTGGTAAAATGCAAATAACATAAGTATAATTCCAGGAGAGCAGTTTATTTAGACATCAGAAAAATCTATTTAGGGGATTTTCCTGGTGGTCTAGTGATTAAGAATTCACCGGTCAATGCGGGGGACACAGGTTTGATCCCTGGTCCAGGAAGATCTTAGTTGCCATGGAGCAACTAAGCCCGTGCACCACAACCACTCAGCCCACACTCGAGAACTCATGCTCAGAACAAAAGAAGCTCCCACAATAGAAGCCCCGACGCACTGCAACTAGGGAGTAGCCATCACTCCCCACAACTAGAGAAAGCCTGTGCATAGCAATGAAGACATGCACAGCCAAAAGTTTTAAAATGAATACTTTAAAAAACACTTATTTATATATAATTCACATTTTAAGCACAAATCATATTTTTGTAGGATACAAAATCTAGGAATCTATGAGAAGCAACAATTTACTGGAATGAGTGCATATGTTTAGCCTGGTTTAAGTTATTACATATGTCATACTACTTGCTTTTTTGCTTAGAAACTCAGTTTATCTTTACTTTTCTAGAACATTATGATTCCCTAAACAAAATAAAACAATTAAACAAATGCACTGTAAACTGTCCTTGCTTTGGAATTTTTGTAATGTCTATCAATTAAAATCTTTAGTGTTTTTTAAATGTTAGAATAAAATGAAAAATGACAAAATTATTTTAAAAAATCATGCTTTTCAAAAAAATCATGCTTTTCATTTTTTCTTCACCCAAATTAATGAAAACGTGTTGTACCTAGACTACTGGACTTCAGCCTTTCAGTGGCTGATACAGGTTAAAAACCAATAAAATATTGTAAAGTAATTAACCTCCAATTAAAATAAATAAATTCATATTAAAAAAAATTAGTGCCCAACTACATTTACTCATTGTGTCCCTAATTTTCAGGATACATTTGGATAGACAAAAACAAAGTCACTAATTAAAAACAAAGTCACTCGTCCTATTTAGGAATATTTATATTTTAAAATATGTATTTAATTTTTCAAATAATTTAAAATAAGTGGTTAATATTTCAAAATATTTAAATGAGTCTAAGGATATGTTTCAGTACATCCATGATCAGTATCATTCCTTGTCACACGTGTAAATTTCTATATAGTGGTACTGCTATTTCCAGTCCATGTGCTTCCACACTATGTACCAACTCATAAAACTTAGAGACAGAAACGCCCAGTTTCTGTCCTCTGGGAATTGACTTAACTTTCAGAGTTTCTGTTTCTAAAACGAGTACCAGCCGTCTTTAGATTCTTTGCCTGTGTGTGTGCTTGCTAAGTCACTTCAGTCCCATTTGAAACCCCACAGACTGTAGCCCACCAAGCTCCTCTGTCCATGGAACTCTCCAGGCAAGAATACTGGAGTGGGTTGCCATGCCCTCCTCCAGGGATCTTCCTGAGCTAGGGATCGAACACACATCTCTCTGTGTCTCCTGCACTGCAGGCAGATTCTTTACCACTAGTGCTACCTGGGAAGTGACAATCCATTGTCCACCTCTGCCCAAAGCTGTTTCTCATTTTGCCTCTTAATTTATATAAGCTTTGTCCATCGCTCAAAGTGTTTATATCTGTCTCCATGACTGCCAAAACATCTCTTGTTTCTTCCTGACTCATGTCTTGCTTGGCTTTTTTTCCTCTCATCTATTAGAGCACACAGGTCTACATTCCAATATGTACCACTAGGTACATTATTAGAGCATTCTAGAGCTGTCATGAATTTTATAAGAACATCCAGTATAACTTTCTCATTTTAGAAACGAGCAAACTGAGTTCCAGAGATCAGAGATTACTTTTTCCATACTGCATACATAAGTAAGTTTCTGAACACACTTTATAAGCTAGTGTTCTTTCTCCCACACCAGTGGCTATAAACACTTATCACACCATGACACTCATTTACACAGAGGCAGTCTAGAACAGTGTTAAGAGCATAGACTCTGGAGTGAAGTGATTAGGGTTTGAGCCCCAACCCCACACCCTGATACATCTGATATGTTGGTCAATGAATCATATGTTCAACACACTTTTACTGACCAATCACTATGAGCTGGGCTCTGCCAGGTGCTAGGAATGCCAGGAGAGAAAGTCGTGATTCCAGCCCTTAGGGAATTGGGCATCCAAAAGAAATCACATGAAAGGTAGTATAAATGAGGTATGTCAGAAAAACAACATCAATGCAAGGGCAAGGAAAGCAGCCAGTGCACCTGGGCAGGCCACTAAGGAAAATGTTTGTTAAATGGATGAATGAAATGTATCTTCCCTGAACCAGAAGAGGGGGAAATAGATACTTGAGAGAAATATAGGGGAAAAGAAAAGGCACTTCTTTCTCAGTGATGGACTCTTGAGCTCAATAGAAAGAGTCCTCACTTATCCAGGCAATAACCATTTATTGAACTTTCCATGAGGCTGTCAGATTGTATGAAGCAGGGGAGCCTCCAGCAGCTCTATGCACAAATTTGTATAAAACTAGACAAAACTACTTCTTTCCAAATTTGGGGTCTGCAGGTCTATTTCTTAATACACTTTTCAAAACTTCACAGGTCCGACCACTCAGTAGCAAGACAAACTCAGAGGCGATCTCTTCCATTGCACTGGAACAATACCCCTGAAGCATGGTTTTTTGGACAGTTAGGCAGGCTCTGCTCTGAGGAAAGTTTTGCTGTGATACACATTCCTTCTGCCATGCAAATTCAATGGCAGATGCATGAGTGGACTGGAAATATCTCAGAGAGGACCCTTCCCTTTTAAAAGGTCACTGAGCCAAACACAATTAAACTGTCCACCATCACACACTCTTCTTCCAATTGACATGCTTCAAAAGTGCATACATTGAGGAGATTTGTTACATGCAGCACCTGGAGAAGAGGCTGTCTGAATTTCAACATCCTCTTGGGTACTCCTACGTCTGTCATGTAATTTCATTCTTGGAAACTCTGCTCTGTCTTCCTGCTCCTGTTTTGGCTAGATTTTATTTTTACGATTTCTCCCTGTGACTTACATTTCAATATGACACCACATATTTCACACAGGTGACAGAGGCATTTTCTGTACCTCCAGAATTCCACAGAGCAAGACTTCCAAAAGCTCACTGGCCAACAGCTACTCACTAATGCCTCTTCCCATTTCCTGCCTCGCTGTGTGCATTCACCAAGATCGAAGGTGCCGAAATGTGATTTCCTAGTTGTGAGAGGAGAGAAAAAAAATGAAGTGAATAGTAGATGACTGGGAGCCTCAGAGCGCTTTAGTTTATGGACACCTACAGGCCTCGCTTTAAAACAGCACTACTGGAAGGGTGTTGTATATGATATACAACACTGAATGTGCCAAACAAGTGTAAGGGTTAAGTCCTATTTTTACAGATCATAGGAAAAGGGATCAAGTCAAATTGTCTGTGGTTGTTGTTCTTGGGGGGAAATGTGTACATATTACATGAGCAAAGGAAGTTCAGAAATAAATGCGATCACAAAATGTTATACTATTGAAAAATAGGTATTTGTGGCGAGAGAAATTTCAGATATCAGGAGTGTATTGCATACTCAGAAGTAATACAGCCAAGGTAAGTATGTTAATAATTGGCCATAGGTCTTATGCTTTAAAGAATTTTAAATCCTAAAATAATTCCCCATAAAAGGAAAACCAAAAACAAACCACAGTGAAAATATTCAGAATCCATCTACTCGTATATGATTAGATAGAAAAGATTTAGTGATACTTTAAATGTGCAATTACTGGAATTGACAGACAGTACATTTTGCCTCCACTCTTTTCAGAGATTCTATTAAACATTTATATATTACACTTACTAATACATTCATATAAGTATCAATTATATGTGGACATACTATTTATGCAACATAGTAGGACAAAAAGGAGAAAATGTGTAAAAGCAAAGAAGAGTGGGCACTTTGATGATGGTGACGCAGACAGAAGAGGACAAGTGACTATTATTAAGAACAGGCAGGGGAAGTCACAGTCCAAAACATGCTCTAAGGAGACTGCAGAGTGGGTGGGGCATCTGTGCAGGAATCTCAGTGGAGTGCAAGGATTCGAAGGTGCGACTGAAAACAGAACCCAATGCAAGTTCTGTATTTGAAATAGCTACATACACTGTTCTCATCCTCAGTACATCTTCTCCATTCTGGAGCTCAGCAAACAAAGAGCTGGATTCACCCCCAAGCAAATAATAAAATACTACCAACATGACTAAAACAACTATTACTACTAGTTAAGTAATAATATTAAATCAAAATCAAGACCCAAAATAAGATAAAAATTAGTGATAGTGCATCTCTAAAATAACTAAACAAACTCCCAGGAGAAAGACAAAGTTTTAGTTCGATTTCAGCATTTGAAAATAACAATCCTCTCATTCTCTTATGGTGGAGATCCACTGATGCCAAATCATACCTCTTTACCCAAATGTGATACCTGATCACAATTCCTTACATCTTTTAATCCCAGAATTTCTATTCAGATAGGAATTTTAAGAATAAACAGTTCTAAAAAAATAAAAGAAAGCCACACTAGTCAGTTGTTTTCTCCTTTATTAACCAAATAATCAAGCACACCACAATATTAGGCAATCCAGCAACATTATAGATAAATACTAAGATAGGCAGGCTGGAAAACACAGATAATGTAAGAAATGGTGGGGGGTGGGGTGGGTGGGAATATCTGACAAACTCAGGCAAAGGAAAAGCTGTTACAACCAGAAAGCAAAAACAGAAGTTTTCCAAAGAGAATAACTAAAATAGAGAACAAGAAAGCATACTTAGAAACTAAACCATGTTCACTGAAATAAAGTACTGTAGAAAGACTAAAGAAACAGCCAAGAGGCTCTTACAGATATGGACTAATGAATGAAGACAAAAAGTATGAGAAAGGATACCTCTGGAGGGTCTACTATCCAAGTATAAGGAGCCAGAGAAAGGTGGCAGAGAGCAATTATTACAGAAATGACAGAGGTGAGGATTCCTTAGATGAAGGACACCGTGCATCAACAAGCCTCATAAGTTCAAAAGGAGCCACAAGTATGCCACTGAAAACATATAAATACTTAAGATACTGAGATAATACTAAAAGTTTTTTAGGGAAAAACAGACCTTAGACTTTGTCTGGTACCCGAGTTCTCATCAGCATCAACAATGCTTGAAAGGAAAGCTCTTTCCAGCCTAAAACTCTATACTCAGCCAAAGTATCAGTATACTGCAATTCAAGAAGACAGTACATTTTGCCTTCCCCTTTCAGAGATTCTATTAATTAGATATCAAATTCATTACTATATTTATATAAATACCAATTAATGTGAACATATTATTTAGTGTTGGTGTTACTGTCAGTTGCTCAGTTGTGTCTGACTCTCTGCAGCCCCATGGACTGTAGTCCACCAGACTCCTCTGTCCGTGGGATTCTCCAGGCAAGAATACTGGAGAGGATTGCCATTCCCTTTTCCTGAAGATCTTCCTGACCCAGGGATTGAACCTGGGTCTCTTTACCATCTGAGCTACCAGGCAAGCTTTACACAACATTATAGGACAAAAAGGAGCAAAGCATGAGTGAATGCATGAAGCAGAATGTACTAGTGGTACAGAATCCACCTGCCCAGCTGGAGACGTAGGTTCAATTCCTAGATTGGGAGAATCCCCCAGAGAAGGAAATCATAACCCACTCCCGTATTCTTGCCTGGGAAATGTCATGGACAGAGGAATCTGTTGAGCTACAGTTCACTGGGTTACCAAAGAGTTTGACATGACTTATTGACTAAACAACAGTCTTTTCTTGGGACTTATTTTATGATGTATTACAATAAAATGAGAAGATAAGCTAAGAAATCAGTAGAGAAATAGCAGATTTAACCAAGACAAACAATATGAAACCCAGGTGTAGGAGCTGGGAGTCCAGGAGGAGGAGTTAAGGGGGGAGATTTATGGCTACAAGAGGGCAAAGCAAACAGACTAGATGATATGATGGAGAGTAAAAATATATGAGGGTATGATAAAGGAGCTTCCCAGGTGGCTCCGAAGGAAGGAATCCGACATGAATTTGAGCAAACTCTGGGAGACAGTGGAGGACAGGGGAGCCTGGAGTGCTACCGTCCATGGGGTCGCAAAGAGTCACACACGACTTAGTGACTGAACAACGACACCAAGTAACACAGGAAAATAGAATTTAAAAATATACTCTCTGACATAAATCATAGCAGGATCCTCTATGACCCATCTCCCAGAGTAATGGAAATAAAAGCAAAAATAAACAAATGGGGTCTAATTAAACTTAAGAGCTTTTGCACAACAAAGGAAACTATAAGCAAAGTGAAAAGACAGCGTTCAGAATGGGAGAAAATAATAGCAAACGAAGCAACTGACAAAGAATTAATCTCAAAAAGATACAAGCAGCTCCTGCAGCTCAATTCCAGAAAAATAAATGACCCAATCAAAAAATGGGCCAAAGAACTAAACAGACATTTCTCCAAAGAAGACATACAGATGGCTAACAAACACATGAAAAGATGCTCAATATCACTCATTATCAGGGAAATGCAAATCAAAGCCACAATGAGGTACTATCTCATGCTGGTCAGAATAGCTGCTATCAAAAAATCTACAAACAATAATGCTGGAGAAGGTGTGGAGAAAAGGGAACCCTCTTACACTGTTGGTGGGTATGCAAGCTAGTACAGCCACCGCGGAGAACAGTGTGGAGATTCCTTAAAAAACTGGAACTAGAACTGCCTTATGACCCAGCAATCCCACTGCTGGGCATACACACCAAGGAAACCAGAACTGAAAGAGACACGTGTACCCCAATGTTCATCGCAGCACTGTTTATAATAGCCAGGACATGGAAGCAACCTAGATGTCCATTGGCAGACAAATGGATAATAAAGCTGTGGTACATATACACAATGGAGTATTACTCAGCTATAAAAAAGGATGCATTTGAGTCAGTTCTAATGAGATGGATGAAACTGGAGCCGATTATACAGAGTGAAGTCAGACAGAAAGAAAAACACCAGTACAGTATATTAATGCATATATATGGAATTTAGAAAGATGGTAACGATAACCTTATATGTGAGACAGCAAAAGAGACACAGGTGTAAAGAACAGTCTTTTGGACTCTGTGGGGGAAGGCTAGGGTGAGATAATTTGAGAGAATAGCATTATTCTATTATGTATATTATCATATGTAAAATAGATATTATCATATCTGAAATGTCACATATCACATATCAAATATCATAAATATCACATATATTATCATATGTGAAATAGATCGCCAGTCCAGGTTCAATGCATGAGACAGGGTGCTCTGGGATGATCCAGAGGGATGGGATGGGGAGGGAGATGGGAGGGGGGTTCAGGATGGGGAATACATGTACTCCCGTGCCGGATTCATGTCAATGTATGGCAAAAACCACCACAATATCGTAAAGTAATTAGCCTCCAATTAAAATGAATAAATTAATTTTAATAAATAAATAAATGAGGCTTGATTCTGAGCAAATGACTCAATGTGAGAACAAAATCACTGATTTGAACCTGAACTTTAGGAATCTTTGCTTTTCAGTGAACTAGGGGGTTGTGACATTGGACTCAAAAAAAAAAAAAAATTAGTTTCAACACAGATCTTGACCTAACACTAAACAGCATTTATGTGGTCATAATAACATTAAGTGAAAGTTAAATTATCTCTGTCATGTCCGACTCTTTGTGACCCCATATGCTTTATTGTTCTATATTTAAAATCAACCTCTGGACAAAGACTTGGTTGTATTTTTAGCATATAGTGAAAATATCTACAATCTGAAGACAGAAAAAGAGTGACAGAATTAAGACCTGAAATGAGAAAGAAAATGTTGGGGAAAGGGGGTTGGACTAAGATTCTGATTGTATTTAATAGGGAATAAAGAGAGTGTTGCAAATTATCAGAAATGGAAGATTCTACTCAAAGCTTATAATTACCTTAGAGTTACATTAGGAGAAGGAGAAGAATATTAATAGAAGGAAGGTGAAGTACAAGTGAGCAAAAATCCATCTTTCAAATTGCAGAGTAAACTGTTTAAGTCCAGTCAGTCAAGAAATTACTAAGGTCTCTACCAAATTGCCTAGAATAAGAACATAACTTAAAAGATGCCTCTAGGAGTAAGAATGGAATGGGGAGTATGGAGCAGGGCATTCTTGTTTCTCATCAGCAGAATTCTGGTGCTACTTGGTGTGTGTATTGGCATGTAATACTTTAATAACAGTAGTTGTGTGTATAATACATTTCATAGTAAGTACTGACTGCATTGAATTTTTATGTGTGCAACACATGAATTGTATTGGGCACTATTACAAAGTGGGATCCTTGTTTATTTTATAGACTGTGCATAACTTTTCTATATAGGGACATATAGAAATTTATATATATTATATATCCTTTATATGTAGACATTTCTCTTGAGTTATAATTTTCAGTATCTGAAGTTTCTCCTTTTCCTATCAAATTTCACCATTAACAATTCAATCATCTGGATTAAATATAGTCCTTTCCTATGTTTATTTTTTAATGCAAACATCTATAAAAGGTATAAATACTGGGAACCTAAGGATAAGGTGATATTCACCAAGAAAAGAACAAATGGTTTCAAAAGGCAGGGTAAGAAACTGTAAAGATATTTTGCTTATTTTGCTACTTCAATAAGGTCTTTTATCTTCACAGACTCTTAGTTCTCAATGCAGTAAGTACTTGTCTTATACTTACACAGAAAAAGTGAAAAGTTCAGAAAGACTGAACTGATACTTAACCCCATGACCTAGAGGACAGGGCATGTTTACCAAACCAGTCTCTTGAAGTTGGAAATTTAAGAAACACCAAGGGGCTGAGTGGGAAGTGGTTAAAATTTCTAACCATGAAACATCTCAGTCAGTCAGAATTTGTTTTGACAAATCCACAGCCTGTGGCCGGTATTAATGAACTAGCAATTAAACCCCAAGCCTAGTCAGGAACTGAAGGATGACTTTAGGACTCATGTTTACTGTTCCAGGCCATGTGCAAACCTTTGAACCTTTGTGAAGTGCAAATATGCAGGATTCGGTGTAGACCATCAGGCCATTTCCCACTGTAGGGCTCAAAACAAAATAAATATATGGGCAAAGGAAATCAATAACTGATCAAGTACAATGTCATTACACAGACACAGTTTAAGAACTCCAGATTATCTTAATCTCTGCATATAAACACATCCTTTCTTTAAAGAGATCTGCTCTCCCAAGTACTAAATACTTGTCATATTGGATTAGGAACATAAATCAATCAGATTTGGTCATGGGTCAAAGATAACAGACAATTATTCAGGTTTTGGCCATCTTTATTTTGAAGAAGTTGACATCTTTGAGGGTGGGTACATGGACACTATATTGGCTGACCCTCGGTGTATATCCAGTTGTTTGAGGAGATAGCAGAAGATTATGGAGACATCTCATGAATACTTCCAGGGGGTGTTTGATGTCAGTCTATTCATTCATGCTGAAAAGTACCCTCAATCCCCAAATCATCTCATATTCTCTTTATAATCACCAAAAAAGGAAAGTAAGTTTTTATTTCTTTGGCATTTCTTTTTTTGATTTTTTGAAAATAGGCTTCAAACATTTTAATTTGCATTAAATATCACTGACGAAGAACAATATTATTTCCCCTGGATCTCACAATCCCATTTCTTTTGCCATTTTGGAAAATGTAGCAAAGAAATAGAAGTGTTTTTAAGGCTGGGTTGGAGGGCTGCAATGAATTGATTTCCAGGATTTGAAAATAAAGGATATGATTAAACAAACCTAGAGTTAGACCAATAAATTACACATTTGATTTTAGGATTTGGCAATAGCCCTAAATGCCTATAAAGATTATATGGACTTGAGCTTAGAGCTCCAGGGCTGCAATGTGACTGGGATTGGATGAACTGACAGTCTGGTAGCCAAATGCCCAAAGAGTTGCATCATGTCCTTCTTTAGAGAGAGTTAGTTGGCCAAGAAAAGCATACAAAAAGAAAAGGAAGAACACAAACACTGATTTAGGGATTGTCCACTTTCATTTAGGGACTAACAGAGTAATTTTCTTGGCAAGGCCAGCCTGGTAGAGGGGTAAATGTTAAAACCATCTCAGTTGGAAGACCAGACATAAGATCAACTCATTCCCATTGTTCTGAATCCATATTTCCTAGCAATTTTCAGAAAACTTGGCAACCCATGTCTCTAATGTATAGGGAGAGAATGAGTCTGTCAGACCAACAAGTGATGTTCTCATCAGACAGATGCACTTCTCATTATAAACAGATAAGCTGGCATTCTGAATATAATTTGGATTCCCAAGCAGCTCATCTATGGGGACAGTCTTCTGGGACTCATTGTTGACTTAAGCATCATACCCTGTGTAACAGTTAAACTGATCACTGTAAATCAAAACCATTGCATTCTCGTTTGCATTTAAAACTGTATATAACACAATATATGTTAACGTGAATCTGACTCTGAATGGAACCAGCTCTACCTACTCTGCTAACAAAAGCCACAATTCTCAGCCTATAATCCTAGAGGAATATGACCAGGTTTAGTGTAATAACAAAGCAAAATACCACCATAGGGATCTATCTGGGTGGTCAACCCCCAAGCAAGTTTTCCGATTTCAGATTATACGTGTAAGTTAAAAGTTATGAGGAGGAAGTTTTATTCTAAGTTTGTTTTTAATGGGAGGAAAACTGCTTTACAATGTTGTATTGGTTTCTGCAGTACAACAATGTGAATCAGCCATAAGGATACATATATCCACTCCCTCTTAAGCCTCCCCTCCACCTACCCATGCCCCATCCTACCCCTCTAGGTCTTCACAGAGCGCCTAGCTGAGCAGCTACCCAAAGTAAGAAAATGTGTCAAAATATGTTGTATGCCTTTCTAGGGACTTAGGACAAAGGAAAAGAGAAGAGAAAGATGTGGACTCAGTTTACATAATTTGCTACAAGTGGTTATAGTAACTTTAGCTTCTTCCATTTGTCTTCAGAGAAATGCTTTGCCTTGCTGCACTCTCTAAAATTGCAGCTAGATTTTCACTGAAATTACAAATGAAATAAAGTGGGGAGAGAACTTAGTCAAGATCCTTACGTACAGATCTTTTACAATGATAGATCTATTATACTGATGCCCAAGGGGAATTTACTTAATTTGAATGCAGCTGGCCAGTGACAAACAGGAAATTCTTGCCCTTGGCACGCTAAGTAGACATTGAAATATATTGTATGTAGAAAAAGACTTTTCTTCCTCAAATGTTGCACACAAAACTATTCACCTCAAAACTATCACGTTCTGTGTCTTTATTTCTAAACTTTTGAGGAAGAACAACAACATCCCAGCCAGCTGGAACAAAACATGGAAGCTGGGTCTGCTTTTATAAATTAAGCTGCTTTGTATGAGAAATGGCTGCTTTTGAATTAGTAAACACCCGAAGCTTTACCAGAAACAGATTTTATACCAAAGAGACAAAGAAAGCCAGAGTAGGTGATGCCAATTCCTTGATATATCAGTCTTTGATTACTCTTTGCCTGAGTTACCCAGTGGGTTGCTACAGTGTATTAATAGTACTGAGCTATTGGGTTGGCCAAGAAGTTCATTCCGGTTTTTCTGTAAGATGTTATGGAAAAACCCAAATGAACTTCTTGGCCAACCCAATATAAGAGAGCAACAGTCCCAACACCATAGCCAGCAGATAACTCAGATAATAGAATGGAACTTTAAAAACATGGTCAACTATTCTCTAGCTTTGCTCACAACTTCCACAAATATCATTATCTAAATGCTTTAAAATAATATGTTATTAATTGACATATTTGTGTAGCCAGGGACTTAAACCTTCTGTTAGTGGCTGCAGGCTGCAACCATCTCCCTCTTGACTGATTCTTATTCCATTTATGGTCACATACAGCTGGCCCTTTATTCAATAAGAATTCATTCATTCAATGTGCTAGCTGAACATTTTGCATCATCCTTGGGGATCCAAAGATAAAGACACTGTCATCTACCCTCAAAGAACTCAGGCATATGTGCTCTGTTTACCACCACCGCCCAGTGTGGCATTTTATCAGACCACCGGGTACAGAGTAATGCTATTAGACTTTCCCCATGTCTATCTATTATTTCCACATGTATACTTAGTCATTCAGTCATGTCCAACTCTTTGTGACCCCATGGACTAGAGCCCACCAGGCTCCTCTGTCCATGGGATTTTTCAGGCAAGAATATGGAGAGGGTCGCCATTTCCTTCTCCAGGGGATCTTCCTGACCCAGGGATTGAACACGTGTTGTCTGTGTCTCCTGCACTGCAGGTAAATTCTTTAACTGCAGAGAAATTTCAGTATATATCATAGTATCTAACATGGTGATGGGGCAAAGGAAGCCTTCCAGTAGTTCTCTATGTCTGATTAAGAGAGAAAACACTATCTTCAAATTAAAAGACGCTTACTCCTTGGAAGAAAAGTTATGACCAACCTAGATAGTATATTCAAAAGCAGAGACATTACTTTGCCAACAATGGTCTGTCTAGTCAAGGCTATGGTTTTTCCAGTGGTCATGTATGGATGTGAGAGTTGGACTGTGAAGAAGGCTGAGCACCAAAGAATTGATGCTTTTGAACCGTGGTATTGGAGAAGACTCTTGAGAGTCCCTTGGACTGCAAGGAGATCCAGCCAGTCCATTCTGAAGGAGATCAGCCCTGGGATTTCTTTGGAGGGAATGATGCTGAAGCTGAAACTCCAGTACTTTGGCCACCTCATGCGAAGAGTTGACTCATTGGAAAAGACTCTGATGCTGGGAGGGATTGGGAGCAGAAGGAGAAGGGGATGAAGGATGAGATGGCTGGATGGCATCACTGACTGGATGGACGTGAGTCTGAGTGAACTCTGGGAGATGGTGATGGAAAGGGAGGCCTGGTGTGCTGCGATTCATGGGGTCGCAAAGAGTTGGACACGACTGAGCAACTGAACTGAACTGAACTGAAGAGAGAAAACACTATCTTCAAATTAAAATGGAGAAATGTAGAGCTTACATGGTCATACTCAAGGTGCTATTATACACATTTTAATTTTGATATCATTCAATTTTTTATGAGTCTATACTACTTATGATCAGAAAAAAATAACCAATAAAAACTGGATAAATGAAAGTTAGTGATAAAGAACAGGTAACTGTTTTAAATATGTTTGTGTTCTCCCACAAACAACATAGATGTAGTCATTGTCACAGCAGTTAAAAAATATTCAGCTTGAGGTAGAAAAAATTTCTTGAGCAGCCTGAGAAAGAAAACGACTACTCACCATGACGCCTCATCATTCTTTTTCACTCATTTATCCCACCTACAGAAACTGTTATAACAACACGATGAAGTCAAAAGCCCTTTTCAATTCACCTTTAATCCCTGACCCTTGTTATGTCTGTCACTTTTAATACATGTGCTCTCTCCATGGTATTAACTGACATGTTTGATAACTAAACACATCATGTCAGAGGCCACCCAGTAGCTTTCACGATGAAAAGAAGTTTGATCCCCAAAACATGACCCTCCCCGTCATCCTGGTGGTTCAGTTCAAATTCTAGTGCTGCAATTACTACACAAAGCTGAGTGGCCAAGTGACCCAGGGTGTGGAGTTGAGCTCAGTCCAGAGTTCCTGGGGGCTTTTCTTTTCAGTTTTATCCTCCCTCCATGGTGACTAGTGAAAACATCATTTTGTTCATTTGTTCTCTCGTTAATTCAGCAGCATTGTGTTTGTAAAGCATGTAACTACCAGTCATTGTGCTCAGTTTTGAAGATACAGGTAAACACAATGAAACACACATGCCTTCATACATCTTTGACCAAATATGGATACTCAGGAGTCAAGCATCACCTATGTAGTCAATCCAGCTATTTATCCATATCACTTGGCCATTAGGGAGTCTCCAAAATGGAACATTAATCAGTTTCTATGCTTTTATCAATCACCCTTATACTCACATACTTTTTTTTTTCACTTTTTGTTTCATATTGGAATACAGCTGATTAACAGTGTTGTGACAGTTTCAGGTGGACAGCAAAGGGACTCAGCCATACATATACATGTATCCATTCTCCCTGAAACTCCCCTTTCAATAAGGCTACCACATCACATTGAGCAGAATTTCCTGTGCTGTACAGTAGGTCCTTTGTTGGTTCTCCATTTTAAATACAGCAGTTATACTTATGTACTCAACCAAAGAATAATTTTCTGCTTTCAAGTAAGTGTATTCTGTGTGGTTTATTCTGTGTGTATTGCCAAGGCTTTCTGTGTGTGTGCACACTGAGGAGACGCCGAGTTCAGCAATCCGTACCAGCCAAGTCTAATGTAGAGATCAATGGTGACAGAGGCGGTGACTCTTCCTCCTTCACATTCAATATAAACACTTATAGCAAATCCAGGTTCTCATCAGTGTGTTTACAATGACTATGTCGTCCACAGGAATATGATAGAGCATAACTCATAAATATCATGGCAAATTGATTGATTTAGGGGTTTTCATTTCTGTGTTAACCTATTTTAGGTAGCTCTCTGCTATACACAAAAGCAAGGTAAACAAAGTACTTTTGGCATATTTCTATATCCAAGAGAGAACTTGTATTGATTTTCCTTACCCCACTCAAAATTAAATTTCTGGACCATACAACTCACTAAAATACAGACTCTTAAATCTATAGATGAAGTTAAAGACTTCTAATCAGTTTTCATAGACTTGAAAGTGTGAAGAGCTTGAATTAGTTACATAGCACAAAGTTATCCAAATAGCCAACTATCTGGCTATTATAGAAATGGAAGCTGAAATGGTTTAATCTTGGATTTCTCTCCTATTTTCCAAACCTGTTTGTATCCTATGACTTATTCTGTTCCACCACCCATATATCCCATGGACATCTCAAGTCAACAATCTCAAAGCCACTTGCATTTCCTTCATGAGAACTAATTACTGTTCGTCCTGTGTATCATGTTGCTTCAACCTGCTGAAATATCATTATAGGAATCTTTGCTGAGTCCAAGTCCAGTAAATTCTAGTCTTTTAATTTCTCTCCAGGCTGACCACTTTGTCATCTCCCCATTTCAAATATGAACTCTCTTTCTTAAACTCCTACATTGTAAGGATCAACTCCAAACCATGAAATAGGCTGTAAAACAGCTCACATGTCCTGGTCCTGGCTTCTGAATCTGCCTCCAACCCTCAACAAATCTCCTGCCATTTATACTCTCATATCCTGTGGTCTAGGAACAGAATTTTCTTTTCTTTTCTTTTCTTTTTTTTTTTTTTTTTGCAATTCCTAAGCACACCATTCTCTCTCCTCCTGGAGTTTCACACATGCACTTCCCTTTGCCCTTCACCTGGCTGAGCTTGCTGGCAGGTCATGAGTCTGCTAGGTGTAATACTTTGAGGAAACTTCCTCACCTTCTCTGCCCCATTAGTGCCAAGCTGTTTCAGTTAGATGCCCCTCCTCTGAGCTCCCACAGCACCTTATCTTTATTAACAACATGACTGGGACACCCCATACTGTACCATCTATTTACTAACATGAAATGGGTCCCTACTGCATACACTGGGCCTAGTGAAGAATATTACACACTATTGGTAGCCAATACGTATTTTAAAAGACATAAGCAAATGGAGCATCCTTTTAGGTACATCCTAGACAATACTTACTTTTTACTCACATTCATTAAACAAAAAAAAATTGAGAAACAAATGTTTGGAGGATTAAAATGCAAGGGCATCTACTGCTCTTATTGGCATCTTCATTAAGCCAGGAGGCTTTGTGGATTTTCTAGTGGAGAGTATGGAGCCACTCCATATTAGATTTTTCCAAAAGAATTACGACCTCCCTTCATATCCTCAAACAAAAGTACTAGAATATAATACTCACTAAAGGCACAGCATGGCATGGATTCAGATACTCTCTAAGGACCCAGAAATCTACTCCATTCTCTTCTTGCTGCCTTCTGGATTTTTCATTTTCTAATCTGAATATCTTTTCTCTACATTATAAAGCACCCATCTCAATGTTGTAAATCATACTTCAGTTCAGTTTAGTTCAGTTGCTCAGTCGTGTCCGACTCTTTGCGACCCCATGAATCTAAGCACGCCAGGCCTCCCTGTCCATCACCATCTCCCGGAGTTCACTCAAACTCATGTCCATCGAGTTGGTGATGCCATTCAGCCATCTCGTCCTCTGTCATCCCCTTCTTCTCCTGCCCCCAATCCCTCCCAGCATCAGAGTCTTTTCCAATGAGTCAACTCTTCTCATGAGGTGGCCAAAGTATTGGAGTTTCAGCTTTAGCATCAGTCCTTCCAATGAACACTCAGGACTGATCTCCTTGCAGTCCAAGGGACTCTCAAGAGTCTTCTCCAACACCACAGTTCAAAACCATCAATTCTTCGGCGCTCAGCTTTCTTCACAGTCCAACTCTCACATCCATACGTGACCACTAGAAAAATAGCCTTGACTAGATGGACCTGTGTTGGCAAAGTAATGTCTCTGCTTTTGAATATGCTATCTAGATTACCCATACTCAAAGTTTCCACTTTCCTTCAATTTCAGCTTAACTCATTGCCCATGATGGCCATCAGGATCTCTCTCTGCATCACAAGCATTCACCTTCACTCACTGCTTTGCTCCCTCCATGTCAGACTCCAAAGATGACATCTTATCTTTTCAAGCAAGGAAGATCCTATCAAAAGCTCCCAGCCAGCCTGCAAATGACCACCCAGGCCACCAGGCCATTAGTTTGGGGCAAGAGGAGGGGAGGGACAAGCCCATGTGTTCTGTCCACAGTTCTCTCCTTGGCAGAGAGAAGAGGCTGCAAGTGGATGCATGGGGGTTGGAAGGTGGCAGGTATTTTAGTATGCTTGTGAAAGAAACATGGATCTCACGTTCTGATAGTAATCACCATTCTTACCTCTTACAAATTCTTAAATAATATTTTTCACTTTTCCAGAATGAAAAGAAACCCCTAGAATTCCACAAGTGACAGGATCCCACTTGGCAGCACAGTCCCCGCAGAGCAATACAATCCTAAGTCACTGAAGGTGTGATTTCACAGGACCCAGACTGGAAGTCACCCTCTAGCTGCATCCTAACCTTGTTTTACTGTTTCCTTAGTAAAAACAGATACTAGCTTACCTAATGACTTTTTACTTTTCCCTTAAATAATATTTCTTCCCTTGATGCCATTACTGCATGCCTTGCTATATATATTAAATTTGCCTGCAATGTAGGAGACATGGGTTCGATCCCTGGGTAGGGAAGATCCCCTGGAGAAGGAAATGACGACCCACTCCAGTAGTCTTGCTTGGAGAATTCCATGGACAGAGGGCCTGGTGGGCTACAATTCATAGGGTTGCAGAGTCAAGACACGACTGAGCAACTAACACTTTGCTATATATTCACTTCTTCATGGAAATCATCTTATTTGATTTTTATAAGATGACACATTTTATCTTAGTTTTCAAGATAAGGAGGCTCTTTTGTAATCTATATTCCTAACTAACTGCAAGTTATTTCTTCCTGAACATGTTTGTATGGAAAGTATTTTCTAAGATGTAAAGTACCACTTTACTCATTATCATACCATTAATAACTGGTAAATTTTAGATCCCAAACCACCTCTCTCTGATGACCATGATCAAGGTCTTAACTATTATAGAGCACTAGGGAAACCTCCGAGCTGACTGCAAGAGATGTAGAGACAGGTGTGGGCTGATTGGAGGGCCTGTAGTGACATTTTATTTCAGAAATCCTCTACTCCAGTCCAGAACCTAGATAACAAATCACCATTTTTCCATTTATTTCTAAAGTCTTAGAGAATTCAAAACCATCTCAGAGAATCTTGCTCTTGGCTTTGCTTCCTCTAATATTCTATAGATGCCCAGTTTACTTTTAAAGAAAATAATACTGAATTTTCTACTCCATGAATATATAATGGAAAGTATTTGCAATTAAACATCACTTCAATGTAGTCAAAATTCAGTTATAAGATTTTTTTTCTAACACTAATGAAAAGAAGATAATTTTTCTCAAGCTGCCATTTAAATGAAAACTGATTAAATCTGTGACATCTCATCAGAAATTAGCCAGGAGCTTAATGAAAAAGAAGCACGCCAGGGTTTCTGAGTTTTACCATCTGCCTTCACCAGGGCTTTCAATTCCCACAGAAAGAGTGGGAATCTTACATCCAGAAGACTGGAGTCAGATCATAACTTCATGAAATATACTTAATATAGGTCAGAATTTTTTCATAAATTTAGAATGCTAATGCTTAGGAAGGGATTAAACACTGTCCATGGCGGATACCAGGCTCTGCATAGCTGCATTAATAATCCATTTCTCGGGGTTTCCTTAACTTTGGAGAGGCTTTTAAAGCATCAAAGCTGAGCAAATATTTTGCAAATGAATCTGGCCCTGAGTGATCCAGTATTAAATTCTGATCATTAGTGGAGGAAAAGCTGCCTCTCCTCTCAAGTGAAGAGGCTTTGCAACCCTCAAGTTCTTTAAATATTGACATAGTAAAGAGGAACCTAAAGAAAACATGCCAGAATCCACAATGGAGTTGCAGAAGGATCTCCTTCAAGCTTTCCATTAAGCCCTTCTTTTCTGCCTATGTTGCCTGGCATGTGGGATCTTAGTTCCCCGACCAAGGATTGAACCTGTGCCCTCTACACTGAAGTGCAGAGTCTTAACCACTGGACCTCTAGGGAAGTCCCTCTATTAGGCCTTTCTTAAACCATCTCAGATGATGAAGAATCTACACTTCTCTTAAAGAGATCAGAATGATTCCATAGTCAACCACAGTCATGATTGTCAGCAGGGTAACACTTTTCATGATAGGAAATTCTTCCTTATGGCACTTCTTAATCCCTCATGGTACAACTGATGAGCATTTCTTTTGCCTATACCCATTGTTAATAAGCAGAACAATTGTTCTCCATTTATCTGAATGGTTTATTATCTCCTTTCAACTGTATTTCTGCCAGGGTAAATACTCCCAGCCGCTTTCATCTTTTCACAGGAGTATTAGAGTCACAGAAAATTGTTCAGAATGTCAGTAGGATGAAATTCACCCTTGCCCAAAGAAGTTTTAAAACCATGAAAATGAAAACATTGATCCCTTTTCAAGTCTCTGAAAACTGAACGTTCTTGGTGAATAAGGTCATGCTGTAACCAATCACATCTGCCAGGTAACCAGCTCCAGATATGATGCTGGACTCAAATATCAGTCCTGGAGAGATCTGTACACTGTGATTTGGATCTTTAAAGAATAAAGAAAAACCAAAGTGAATGAGGCACTAAGGAGTAGAGATACCCCATGAATTGGGACAGAACTGAGCAATCATGGAAAAACAGGCAGGAAGACAGGTGTGACGGGAATGGAAGCCATTCATCGCTTGCTCTGGAGTTTGGCAGATTATCTAAAGTCAGTAGACATTCACTGAGAAGGTTTTTTTCTGATTTTATTTTAAAATTGACTTTTCTTTATTTTTATATTTTAATTGAAGGATAATTATTTTACAGATAAAACTAATTTATAGTCAAATTTTATGGCTTATAACACATGCATAGATTTACATAGCTGGCATTAGAATCATGATCCCGAACAGTTACATCCCCACCAAAAAAAAACCAACAACAACTGATCATTCTATCTCCTTGTAGGCACATCCTCTCCTGGCTCACAGACCCTGGCAGTCACTCACCTGTTCTCATCACTGTAGCTTTCCTTTTTTGATGACATCTAATAGGCAACTTTCTGAGGTTTCTTCTTTCATTTGTCCAACTTGTTGCATGTTTCACTACTCATTCCTGTTTATGGCTAAGTAGTAGTCCACTGTAAGGATGTACCAGGGTTTGTTTGACCATTCACCCACTGAAATATTTATTTCTGGTTTATTGCCAGTTTGGGGGTAAATATGGAGTATTATAAACATTCACATATGGGTTTGTGTGAACATGCATTTTTATTTTGCTAGAGTAAATAGTAAGGAGTGGAATTTCTGAGTCATATGGTAAGCATATGTTTACATTCATGAGAAACTACCAGACGTTTTTCAAGAGGCTATTCCATTTTGTATCCCCATCAGTAATGTTTGAGAATTCTAGCTGTTACACATCCTTACTAATAATTGATAGTGACAGTATTTCGTTCATTTTGTTTTAATTACCATTCTAGTGCTACCACATTGTCATTTTAATTTGCATTTCCCTAATGGCTAATGATGGTGTACATATTTGCATGTGATTTATTACCTTGTCTATATCCTTTTTGGTGAAACGCCTGTTTAAGACGTTGTCTATTTTTAAACTGGAATTGTTTGTATTCCTACCATTGACTTTTCAGTTTATTTTTTAAATATCTAAATACAAGTCCTTTTGTGGATATGAGACATAAATATTTTCTGTCTTTTGTGTATTTTTCTCCTCTCCTAACAGTATCTTTCACAGAACAAAGGTTTTTAATCTTGTTAAAGTCAATTTATCAAATATTTCTTTCCTTTCTAGAGGTCATATCTAAGATGTTGCTGCCTAACTCCAGGTCATGAAGACTTTTTCCTATGTTTTCTTCTAAAGGTTTTATAATTTTGGATTTTTATATTTAAGTTTATGACCCATTTCACACTTATTTTTGCACAATGTGTAAGGATTAGGTTGAGGTTACTTTTATATGCATATGGATTTCCAATTTTTCCAATAACCATTCCTGGGAAAGATAATCTTTTCTACGGAGAACTGTCTTTATATATTTGTCAAAAATCAATGAGTATATTCGTGCAGTTCTATTTCTGGATATTGGGTTCTGTTCTATTGATTTATGTATCTATCTCTTTAATATACTGTATTCATTATGATGAAATAAAAGTGTTAGCTGCTTATTTGTGTCCAACTCTTGGTAACCCCAAGGACTGTTGCCTGCCAGGCCCCTCTGTCCATAGAATTCTCCAGGCAAGAATACTGGAGTGGGTAGCCATTCCCTTCTCCAGGAGATCTTCCCGACCCAGGGATTGAACCCAGGTCTCCTGCATTACAGGCAGATTCTTTACTGTCTGAGCCCACCAGGGAAGACATATTGATTACTATAACTGACAGTAATTCCAGTATTCAAGTTGTTTCAGTTTAGAATATGAAATTTCTTAATTCACTTCACCAAGCCAACAAAACCTTGATACCACTCAATACACAACACAAATTTAAAATACTCTCAACTATGAATGTAGAACTCCAAACAAAATTGGAAAATTGCATTTCTAAAAATCAGTATTTCACCATTAAGTATGATGTTAACTGTAAGTTTTATGTAGAGGTCTTCTATAAACTTGAGTAAGTTCCTCCCATTCTGAGTTTGCTGAGAGCTCTTTATCAAAAATGAATGTCAACTGAATTTAGTCAAATGACTTCTACAGTAGTTGAAATGATATATTTTTAATTTTTTAACTGTTTATTTGGAGGAGTATATTGATTTCTGAATATTAAACTTATTTTCCATTCTTAGTCATGACTATTTAGAAGTTTGTTGTTGAATTTCCAGATGTCTGGAAAATTTCCAGGTATCATCAATTTCTAATTTAATTACAATATGAATAGAGTACCTACTTTTTTGTGATTTTATTTCTATTAAACTTGTCAAAAAAATTTTTTCTCACACAAATTAGGTCTGTCTTGGTGGGTATTCCATGTGCAGTTGAAAAGAATGTATGTTCTATTGTTTGGGGTTCAAATGTTAAATAAATGTTATTTATGTCCATTTGGTTGATAAGAGTTTCATTCTTCCAGTTTTTCAACATACTACCAGATTTTCTACCTACTATTTCTACCAATTTTTGAGAGAGTATTTTTGAAAACTTCATCTATAATAATGAATATAACTGTTTCTTCTTTCATCTGTATCAATTTTTACTTCACATATTTCAACCCTCTGGTGTTGGATACACACTTATTTAAGATTATTATGTGCATCTTATTAGGAAATTGTTCCTTTCATCATTTAATTTCCTTTTTAATCTCTGGTCATTTTTCCTCCTAAATTCTACTTTGTCTGCTATCAACATTGCAACTCAAATTTTCTTTTTTGTTTAAAATTTCTGTGGTTTATCTTTTCCCATCCTTTTACTTTTAAAATAGCTATGTCATTATTTCAAAATGAGCTTATTTTACACAGCATATTGTAACATCATGTATTTTTCCTTATCCACTAAAAAAGTGATTTTTAATTGATTTTTAGACCACTTACATTTAATGTAAGACTAATACATTTGAATTTAAGTCTACCATTTTACTATTTGCTGTTTGTTCTTTCTGGATTTGTTCCCTCTCATTTTCCTGCCTTATTTTGCATTCCTGGATCTTCTTTTGGTGTTCCATTTAAATTCATCTGTGTGTGTGTGTGTGTGTGTGTGTGTGTGTTTTACCACATCTCTTTGTGTAAACATGCAATATATTTTGTGGTTGCACCAGGGATTACAATATGCATACTCAATTTTCACCTTCTATTTTGAATCAATATTTTATACCTTCGAATAGGATTTAGAAACCATATCTACCATCAGTTAGACTTCTTTTCTAAGCCCTTCTTTGTGCGGTAAACATATGAATTATATCTACATATAATGAAGACTATATCAGATATCAGTTTTTACTTTCAGCCACTCCTGGAGCTCTTTCTGTTCATGCTGATTATTCCACTTCTCAGTTTCCCCAAGTCGAAGCTGAGTGTTACCCAAGAGGAAAAATACAGGGAACTCACTACTCACTCTACAGTATTTTCATTTCTGCTTTCTCAATTCACGTGTGACTATTTACTTCTCAGAGTCTTGAAATATATAATCTATGCATTTGATCTGTATTTTGATAGCTGTATTCAGTGGAAGAGACAGGGCTCAGACCCCCTGGACTGTATGTAGCCTTTCAGGATCCTTTGTCCATGGAATTCTCCAGGCAAGAACACTGGCGTGGGTAGCCATTCCCTTCTCCAGGGGAGCTCCCCACCCCAGGGACTGAATCTGGGTCGTCTGCATTGCAGGCAGATTCTTTACTATCTGGCCACCAGGGAAGTCCCTGTTTACTCCATTTACCCCAAATTGAAACCTCACTAAAGAGTTCTGGATAGAGAAAAATATAGTAAAGTAATAAGTTAGAAAACTGGATCTTGCCATCCACAGGCATTTTTGTAAAGAGACTAAAAGACAAATAATCCAACTCTTGCCTTTAATCTTCAGTTGTCAACTTCAGTCGCAGCAACCCTTTCCTTGTTTTTTTTCTACAAAATAATTAAAAATTACATAACAATTCTAAATAACTGAGTGTTCTATATTAAAAAATGATTCATCAGGATTGGGAAGTTAATTTAGAATTTTACTCACTGTAACATAAAAGGAATTTCTCAACAATACCATTCATGTAACCACCAAAGTAATACACAGTAGCAGTGGTCATGGAATTCAATTTTTAAACTTCCTGGCTTTAAGAGAAAAAATCCTCTTCAATCATCCTTTGTGACAATTTTCTAAAGAAAGTTCAGCAGTACAAACACACCTTCAGTGCTCAAATAATCTACCTTTAAATAAAGTTCTTTTTATATAAGCCTAAATTTAAAATTGTGTATACATGTACGTGCATAAAGCCAGAACATGACCAGACAAACAAACAAACAAACAAAATGTCTTACCAACTGGGATTAATCATTTGTTTGCAATCTGACAAAGGCCACAACAATAGCAGCTGAGAAGAATGAGAAAAAACAATGGGTGCTGTGCAGATAGCCAATTTTCTCCTTCAGTTGTTCAGACATTCACATGCCAAGAAACCAGTGTTGCCTAAATTTCAGTTGGTAATATCTGTCTTTTAAAAACACAATAATGCATGTTGAATTCCACTAAACGAAAGCAAATTTTCATTCAGATTAACCTAATATTGAAGAGTTTTTATAATATTTATGAGAACTTGAATTAAAATATAGATAAATAGCCATTCAGGTAATAAACTTTAGATTTATTATTAATACTTAGAAGATCATTTGCAAGTTTCTTGGACCAGCTCTTGGAATTTATTAGCATCATGAGAATGATGATTCTTTTCTTAAACTGATTTCCTCCAGAACAGAATCTTTCATGCTATTGTGACCTTTATGAGGGCAAGAACCAGGCGCTGAGCACCAGGATATGAGTGAATGAACCTAGGATATGAGTTTAGAATGAGTCTGTTTTCCACCCCTGGTGAGTTCAGGTAAAGAGCAGTTTCCGGCCCAGAGAAGGTGCTGAATAATGCTTGTTAAATATTATTACTTTTCAAAAAGTTTAATTTCTACATGAGCCCTGGTATCTATCACATACATCAGTACAATCTCCCTTTCTCACTTTATACAGCAAACCCTAAAAATAACAGAAACCATTCATATTTGCTTCTAGAAATGTCCTTAAAAACAAAACATAAACCAAACCTCTGTGTTTTCATTCTGCCCATTCACTGGCAGTTCTTATGTGCTAAAGCATGTGATACATTAAGCAAACACACCCAGTGGTTTTTCCAGTGTGTCCTTTTCTACTGATCTCAAGCAAACACATGAAATAAAACAAAATCTAGGATGTAAGTTAAGTTCTTTGAGACTAGATACTAGATTCTGACACTGCATTCTGATACTAGAATGACGATCATAGTCTAAGATATACAAAAGGAGGAAAAGACTAAACATCTCTTGAATGAACATTATATGTCAATGAATATACTAGTTGTTTACAATATCTGCCTTACTCCTCACAGTAAGCCCTTGGGTTATTTTTAACATGATTGTACAAGATGCTGAGACTCAGACAAGATAACAAGTAAGTGAAGACCTAGTACATGGATAGAAAATTAAACGAAAAGCAATTTTCATCTTTAGTTTTCAAAGACACAATAATAGAAAGTCAAAATAAACGTCTTACAACTTAGTGATGCTCTGTGACTACAACTAACCATTTCAGATCACTTCTTCTGTCCGTGTTCAATGCAGTGACACATCTCTAGATGGGATTTCTCCCTTCATATTTTTCTTAGAGGAATTATTTTTTCCAGTGCTGCCCAGAACAAGAGAAACACCCACCCAAGGAGAAACTTCCAGGGATAGAATTTCTGTTTCACGCCAGCAAAATGAATCTGAACAACAGGTGGGGCTAGTTTCCTTTACAACAGATGTGAATTCTCTCTGCAGGCCCGACTGCTCAGAAGAGTACTAAGTCCTCCCTCATTCCTCATCCTTGGTAACAGCAAGACACACTCTCGAGTTTCACAGGCTTCTAAAATCCTTATTAAATTCAGATGTCCAAATCTGGGGTCATATTTCTTAAAACAGACAACCGTACAGGAGTGATTCATAGTAAATATAAACACTTACTGAATACTACCTACTTCCTCTAATTTTATTAGAAAACACAATGGAATAAAAAAAAATAACAAAAACAAGCTGTCATCACGATTGATGTAAGCTTCTGTGGCTTGTCTGCTCAGTTCTGCTACTAGCAGGATCTGCGGTATAAACTCAAACCTAGGTTGTTCAATTAAATATTTAGGAGATTGCTACCCAGTTGGAAAAGAAAACCCCACACTCCATCCTTAGACTTAAGGCTGCAGGAAGCAGAAAGAGGAAAATCGACAGTGTGAGGGATAACCGTGGGGAGGGGAGGGCAGACAGCACTCCTATGCCGTGAGTTTCTGGGTCCATAGAACAGAGATAAGAGTTGTCTGGGGACTTCTCCCACGGTTCAGTGGTTAAGACTTCATCTTCCAACACAGGAGGTGTGGGTTCGACCCCTGGTCAGGGAACTAAGATTCCACATGCTTTGCAGCCAAGAAACCAAAACAAACAGAAGCAATATTCTAACAAACTTTAAAAATAGTCCACATCAAAAAAAAAAATCTTAAAAACAAAAACGAAGAGTTGGTCTGGAATGACAGTGAGGCTGCTGCCTTTATCCCTGCAGAGGAGTTTCTTATACAGCTACAATAATCAAAGAATGGGGAGACCACCTACCCATCTACAGAGAGGCGAGCCTGAGGTCTGGGGTGTCCTGGGCACAGAGGTTGCTATCCCCAGAAACAGAGCTTGGGTGACTGGAAAATAAATATGGTGGCAGAAAGCTTCCAACAGTGGATGCTGGCACCAGGGGCCAGAGCTGTTGCTGAGGCCCAATGGGACCACGGGACCGTATCCCCAGTGAGCCACGTGCCATCAGAAGGCCATAAGACAGAGCAGGGCTTCCCTGGTGGCCCAGAGGTAAAGAAGCTGTCTGCCAATGCAGGAGACATGGGCTCGATCCGTGGTCCAGGAAGATCCCACATGCCACAGAACAACTAAGCCCCTGTGTTGGAACTACTGAAGCCCAAGCACCCTAGAGCCTGTGCTCCCCAACAAGAGACGCCACCACAATGAGAAACCCACACGCTGCAACTAGAGTAGCTCTCACGTGTCGGAACTAGAGACAAGTCTGCGCACAGCAACAGACCACGCGCAGCCAAAATTCCATAAAATTATTTAAGAAAGGGAAGACTTGGCAGCCAGGAAAGTTCTCACTCTAGTGATAGGGCAGCCAGTGACCCTGCTAGAGGTTTCGATCCAGAAACACAGAATCCTACCAGATATGTTGACCTGGGGACACATCTGTAACTAAGCTGTGTTAGTATATATGTTGGCAGTTTAACTCCTGCCAGCGCTAATCTTCAATGATGCTGACGTATGATGGAGGTACCCTGAGGTTTCATCCTTTCCTACTGCCAATGCCCATTCACTTGATCCACAGACTTAGTGGAAGGGATCAACCAGAGGCAAAGAGGTAAGAGTAATTCTACATATTATCACCCCCACCTAGGTCTGAGAGAGATTCTCGCCCCTCGCTAGCTATAGACTGTCCCTTAGTAGGTTTTTAAAAATCCTCAACAGTAAATGAATATTTCCTGTGAAAGAGGCAGAGGAAGGTCACAGAGTAGAAAAACTGAACAAGTTGCTAAAGAAGTAACATAATTCATATTTTACAAGCAAGGGCAAACTCAGTTGGATGTTAGTACCAGTGTCTGGCCATAATTTGTTCTTGGTTTTCAAATTCATCCTTTGCTTATAGATAACAGAATAGCCAAATTCCTACATTGATGACATTCCAAACTGGAGAGTTAACAGTTAACATATAATTACATAGGTCACCATCCTATCAAATCAACAGCATAACTTTAATAATACTAACAAGGCATTTACTGACTCTACCTGCGAATAGGCAAGTGCACAGGCAGCGGTAGAGCTCTAAAGAGCAGTATACCTCATTTTATGCGTGGTATATGTTGAAATTGGACTTCCGTGGTGGCTCAGACGGCAAAGCGTCTGCCTACAGTGCGGGAGACCTGGGTTCGATCCCTGGGTCAGGAAGATCCTCTGGAGAAGGAAATGTCAACCCACTCCAGTACTCTTGCCTGGAAAATTGCAGGGACAGAGGAGCATAGTAGGCTCCCCATTCCATGGGGTTGCAAAGAGTCGGACACGATTGAGTGACTTCACTTCACTTTATGTTGAAATTGGCCATCAAATAGAAATACAGACGTGTACTTAATATTTGAAGTTTAAAATGCTACAGTAATTAATGACAACTATGAAAGCTGTTAAATTTAGGTACAAAATGATAATTAAGGACTTTCAATATAAATAAGTAGGAAAATAGATTATCAGTTAAAGTGACTATGAAGAGAGCAAGCTTTGTAGATAACCTTAAGGAAAGTATTTATCGTTAGAGATAATGTCCATGAAATTTCCAAATAAGATAAAGCGGAAAAATAGATATCAGATTATATCACCATTTAAAATTTTTTGGAACTTTCTTCATGAACTAACATTCACAATTTTAAATATAATTACCCTTGAGAAGATATTCAATTTTTAGGTATTTAATACCACTTAGGTTATAAGGTTTTCAAAAAAAAATTTCTGCTTAGGATTTTTTCACATCCATGAGAATAAATTAATGATGAGAGAATATGAACTGTGGAACTCAAAATTTCATTAGCAGGAAAAACTAAAATTATGCATGACATCTATCAATACAACATCTTTGATCTAGATGTCATAAAGGATATAAAACATATAAAGAAAAAGAAAAAAATGAGATACCCAAAGAATGTTTTGTTTCTTTAATGAATTTTAAAACAACACACTTAGAATGGCTTAGAAGACACTTCTTGAAAGTGCTGTGTCTATGGATGGGAAAGTTTTTACCAAAACTTTAACTGTTATAGATGAATATCACTTTCAGGATTTAATGATATTCTAAAATTCATATTCCTTAATTATGAATCGTACTACAGAGTTCTTTCTGCTGCAATAAAACATGTTTACTGGAAAGCTATTTTCTCATTTTATTAACTATATAATATGTACAGTATAGTATATATATTATATAGATGGGTTAGTGACATTTTTAAATATACCAATTGAATATGAACACCTACTTTATATCCCAAATATTCTGTGTTCCTCTTTCTACTGCAGGAGGAATCTAGCAATTTACAGTGTTGAAAAATTCTGGTTTTGCACCAACAAAAAAATGAATTTAAAATTGTAGTTATTAATTTTAAATAAAATTTTAGCTATTAATATTGCCAAGGTTAAACTTCATCAATCTTATATTGGTCTCACTCAGCCATGTAACATTCATTCATTTGGTACATTTCTAAAAGCTAACCCAAATGTTAATTCCAAATAAAAGTAAAATAATGCAAAACCCTAAAGTAGTCTTTGAAAATATGTAGACAAATTTCTTTTTGTAAAAATAAAGAAACTGAGTCCAAATCAAACACTAAATGGCAGAACTGACATCATTATTATTAAAATTCCTGTCCTGTCATTTTATTAGGTAAGTTTCTTCCTTATAGTCAGAAAACAGTTGTTTTAATTCTTAACAACTTTTTTCCACTGAACTGTTCTGCATATAATTGAGATGCCTAGTTCTGATTGTTTTATGTTTGCTCATTAGAAGGAAACCATATTCACCAATAGTGCAGCCAAAGTATATGAGCCAAACAAGTCACTGATAATTTTCCTTTCCCAATCATAAGAGCTATGTTCTTGAAAATTTTAGCAAAAATTAATGAATTAGAAACAAAATATTAGTAAAAAAAAAAACTGGATTATTAAAAACAAACCACAACTAAAACTATGAATGCTAGCTCATTAGGAATCATGCTTTAGAAATCATTGTCTCCTGAAAGGCATGGCAACAAAATGGGGAAATAAATAAAATTTGATGAGAAGGAAGAAACTCCTCTGTTAAGCTATTATATCTTGGGCCTTACCTGTTACTGTAGCTTAGCCTCTCCTACCCTGAACAAGACATTAGCTGGTTCTGAAGAGAGTGAAGAGTCAAGGTTATACACTGAATTTGAGAAAGCATTCATTATGTTAGTGTATCTTCCCAGGAGATTGGAATAAAACCCTTTCTCCAATGTACCACAAAAAATCATGAGACATAAAAACAATTGCAGACTATCTGACATGAGCTCTTCCCTTTTTCATTCAATGTTCCTTAGATTACAGAAAAAATAAATAGCCTGCAAAACAAAATTCACTTCTCAAAATGTACACTGAATGAAGAAAACAAACAGTATGCAAGGAAGAGAAGCCAAGAGGCCACCCACAGGATATCAGAGCTAATAAGTTAAATTGACAGATATACCCAAGAACAAGCAAGAAAAAAATGAATGTTATGACAACCCCAATAGCTCAGTTGGTAAAGAATTTACCTGCAATGCAGGAGACCCCGATTCAATTCCTGGATTGGGAAGATCCCCTGGAGACGGGATGGGCTACCCACTCCAGTTTTCTTGGGCTTCCCTTGTGGTTTAGGTGGTAAAGAATCATCTGCAATGCACAAGACCTGGGTTTAATCCCTGGGTTAGGAAGATCCCCTGGAGAAGGGAAAGGCTATGCACTCCAGTATTCTGGCCTGGAGAATTCCATGGACGGAGTCCATGGGGTCGCAAAGAGTCAGACACGACTCAGCGATTTTTACTTTCACGTGACAATTATGCCAATATGTTTGAATGGAGAAGGAGAGAAGTGAAGGAAACACTGTACAAAAACTACAAATAAAAATACAAAATAGGAGATGCCCAGTTAAATTTAAATTTCATATCAACAACACATAACTTTTAAGTATTAGAAATTCCTAAATATTGCATGAGACATATTTAACTGAAACAAACTATTTACTGTTTCTCTGACGTGCAGATTTAATAGACAACTTTCATTTGACAACCATACTCCAAGCAGCTTCTTCCAAAAGAATTTAATAAGGGAACATGAGTTCATTAAGGAAAGAACTCACAGGCAAAATGATAGAATAACTGAATGAGATGATACAGGATACAATTGACCTGAAGGGGAAAACATAACTAAGACCACAGCCCTATAAAACTAATAACTAGAGTAGAACTAGATATAATTGAAAATTAAATTATTGACATAGAGGAATGGCTTAAGATGAATGATAGATTATAGCAATTAGAGAAAAGCTAAACTTAAGACAATCAAACATGAAGCTAACAGGTATTCCTGAAGTAGGGAATTTAATAAATGAAAGAGAGCATCTATTCAAATAAATAATCCAAGCAAATTTCTTGCAAATCATATGAGTTAGCTAAATCTTTAGACTGAAAAATCACTGTTCCTAGAAAATCTGCTACAAAATAAGCGCACAACTTTCAGGCCTAGTGGAATTCAGCTAGCATGTTTTAAGTCAGGTGTTAGTCCTCAGTCGTATCTGACTCTTTGTGACGCCATGGACTATAGCCCGCCAGGCTCCTCTGTCCATGGATTCTCCAGGCAAGAATATTGGAGTGGGTTTCCATTTCCTTCTCCAGGGACTCTTCCTGACCCAGGGATCAAACCCGGGTCTCCTGCATTGCAGGCAGATTCCTTACAATCTGAGCCATCAGGGAAGCCATGTTTTAAGGATAAAGTATTTTAGGCATCCTGGCACTGAGGAGCCAGTCAAACCAGAGGTATAGACATTAGTTCTACTTTAGTTGTACCTCCTGCAAAATTGAATATAAAAAGAGAATGAAAAATTGTCCACAAATCAAATGAAAGGAATTGTAAAGGACAGGCATTACTGGAACCTAAATTGTGACAGAAGCAAGCAACAAGTAGATATTGTCAAACATGAGATATTGTCAAACATGAAAATAGCCCATTTGGGGGGGAAAAAAAGACTATGATCACAAAATTCAGCCAAAGAAATTAATTCACTTAAAAATTCAAGTAGCCAAGGGACTGAATGGTGGAGAACACTGAACCCATTTGAGTTTATTACAGCTTGGAAAATATCATCATGGAAGATAATGCATATATTCTAAACTTGGTAAATATAAACACTAATATTACAGCCAATACGAGAAGTACGAGAGTGGCAGTACCTTTACTTTCATAATAGGGAGTCAACTGATCTTTGTAAGTTAAAAAGGTAAAAAAATAAAAGATAAAGAAAAATGAACTCACGTTCATGTTTTTCACTAGGTTAATTTTGTTTGACTCTTAGATAAATCCTTTAAGAAAGGATATCTCTTAAGGTGAAGATACAAATTATTTGAGGCCAACAGTTTTCTCTGAAAATAAAACTTTAGTTTGATTCTTCTGTTACATTAAAATATTGACTCTGCTGTGAGCTGTGTATAAAGATTGAGCTCACCTTCCTACATTTACCTGTATCTGCACATCTATTTGTCTATTGAGCCACCCATTCTCTGTTCATTCATCTATCCATCCTTTTATTGTGTGTGTGTGTGTGTGTATGTGTGTGTTCAGCTGCTTCAGTCATGTCTGACTCTTTGCAACCCACTGGGCTCCTCTGTTGGGATTTCCCAGGCAAGAATACTGGAGTAGATTGCCATTCCCTCCTCCTGGGGATCTTCCTGATCCAGGGATCAAACTTGCATCTCCTGTGTCTCCTGCATTGCAGGTGGATTCTTTACCACTGAGCCACTGAAGAAGCCCATCCATTCTTTTATTGATGAACATACAAAGAAATATGTCACAGAATTTTATGCATCTAATGTTAACTGCAAGTCTGTGTAGTTTGATTTGAGAGTTTTTGTTTTTGTACTAGCTTTAAGTTTACACTGCTTTTAACAAAATTATACAACAAGTTTCTTAAAAGAAACAAGGTATGCAAGCAAATATGCCAAGATGGTAAATAAGGTTAATTTTGAGAAGAATGTAAATTATTATTTTAATCAAAATGTATTTCAGAATCTTTAACATTAAAAAGCATAATGTTCCCTCAAACTTGCCAGAGAAATATAAAATGAAATGTAACAGATCTTCTGTATCCTACACCAGAATCCTATACCCAATCTCCAGAAGTAACTTATGTTCATTTTGCCCTCTTCTTTCTAGAACTCTTCTATATGTGTATACATAAATACATAGCTATCAATACAGATATATCTGTTTATATAAGCCAGATCAAGCAATTATCAAAACACTTTACAAACAAATGTAAAATGTTATATAAACTAATTTCATATAATTTTAATATTCTTTATTTTCTCTACACTTTTTGGATCATTTTCAGTCATAGTTTCAATGAGATGTTGGAAAATACGTGTATTAACATTTTCTTTCCTAGTCTTTCTGCGACTGGTTTTCCATTTGATTTCATGAATCTGAATTGTTGATTCTTGTCTGCCTCCTGGGTCCCATAGGAGTCTCAGGAATGCCAATTAACTATGGTGCTTGGTAAAGATAGAAAATCAAGTTTGAGGGAATCTTAATTTAATAAATTTCCATTCACTCCCAAGGCACATTCCTGTCCTCTTTCCAAACACACAGGGTAGCGTACATTTGTTCCATTCACAGTAACTTCCTGCCAGAATACATTAGGAGACAGCAGAATACTATAGACTTGCTTCTTTCCTTCACTCGTCCCTCACTTTTAATCAATGCATTCTCCTCTCCTTGCCCACCATTCAAAACTTAGAAACGGAGTTCCAAGACTTGGGCTATTTTTCTTTGATTTCTTGAATGCTCTCAAAGTTTCACTTTGGAACTTTCTATCTACTCCTTTTATCAGCAAGGTTCATGTATCAGTAGTCTGGGGAAGAAAAAGCCTATGGCTATAGCTCTGCCTTCAAGAAATTCACGTAATAGAAGTGTTCAACCGAGGTGAATTACATAATGAAACACAAACTGCCTGATACATATGATCAGAGATCACATCTGGGGCCAAAGAGTGAAGCAGAGCATCAGACCCAAAGATGACCGGAGACACCCATCCATGGGAGGGAGCAGCCGGCACGGCCTCGGGGCTACGCAAAGAAGATCCCTGTTTTGTTTCCTACCAGGATTTCCTTCTACACCTTGGGGTCCAAACACACATAGCAAAATCCCAGCCTAAGTAGGGGGATAAGTTAATGTCAAATCAGTAGAGGCTGCAAGGTTAGCTCCTCGGAGTTCGTGTTCTTCTAGAGAAAGGTTAAGATGAATGTGGTGCTCCATTCTTCAGCCAGGGACTCTGATTTGACCCTAATTAAAATGAAGCCTAAGAATCCTGCTTCAAGCCCTTTCTTTCTTCTAAGAAGTCTGAGTGTTTGCTTGTCTCCTTCAAGGCATTGTCTGCTGGTGTCTTGGGAAACTCAGAACCAGCTGGGCTCTGTCTGGGTCAAGATACACTTTCCCTCTTCTCAGTCTTTCCCCTAAGACTCTGGAAGGACCCAGAGCTACTCCCGATTGGCTCTCTGGGCAGCTGGTCACCAGTGGGTGCACTTCAGCAATTAAAATGCCAACCCCGGTTCCTGGAGGGAAGCTGGTGAGGCTTCGCCTGCAACTGCCCTCTGAACAGATGACCGACTGCTCAGCCTTGGACATCTTACTCAACTGCAGCTGTTAGCAAATTTTGCTCACTTCCTTTCTGCAAATTCCATGGGTTCTCTGTTTCACTATAAATCAAATTTCATTCCAACATTGTTGAGTTTGCACTTTTGATATCTTAAGGAAAAATGAGGTAACTCTATGCTTAATGATATCTTTCCAGCATTTTCCTTTAGCCATTTCTTTAATCACATGGCCAGGAAAACAGGACGATGCAATTTAAAAGTAATTTGAAGGGAAATATGAGATGGTAGGTGTAAAATTTCATTACCTACAATATCAATTAAAGTGTTCCAAATGTAAGTTCTAGAAATTCCCAAGATGTGGCCTACTTAAGTATCCAGATTACTTGACAGACAGGATAATAAGTGAATTTCCAATGCTGAAAATATGCATGTAACTATATGTATATACATCTGTCTTGGTATTGTTAAAGGTGTAAGGTATAAATGTAATAAGATAATCCATAAGGGTGTAATGAAACAAACTTTGAAAGCTATGCACTCATGCACATTAAATAGTGAGTGTTTTAAATTCCCTAATGTTGTTATAGTGATAATAACATTTAGCATTGACTCTGAGGTTCACTGGCTAGGTGTATTAAAACAAAGTGTTCAAATATTGAGATATTGTGAACTCATTCATTTCATATATGAAATGAATGCACAGTGAAGAATATAAGGTTTTGAGCTACAATTCTTTTTAATCTAAGCACTGACATTATACAAGTCCAGGTGATTGCATAAGTCATATTAAATGGAGTGGTAGTCAAATAATGTGCCAAAAAATTTTTAGATAAACAAATACCCCCCTACTTACTCTGAATAGTTCCCTCTCCCTTGCTGTCATTAGTTTTTAGAATAAATTTTCTGTCGTGTAATTTGAACATACTTCAGACTACCTAATGGAGCCCTCTGACACTAGATTTACCTTGAAATGTCAAAATTTCAGCATTACAAGTGTTTCTACCTGTGTATCTCTTGTTAAATAAATCACCTGATCTTAAGCAAGGCAAAGAGAGAGAAATAAAAGCCTTGTTTAAGATGACTGACACACTGGCTAGAAGCAGTGCTGTCTATATACTAGGGATGTCGGCTAATACGTGTTTTTTTAATTATTTAGATTAAGAGAAGATTCAGGACATACTCCTATGTCTACCCCTACCTGGAACAAGGATTTAAGTAAATCACCCTCACTACCTAATGTCTGCCTCTGAAATTCATAGGCAAATTACTTTCTTCACAGGATTTAAAACCCATAAACAACATCCATAAGATTAAATACCCTTTAGTACATATGATCAAAAGTAATGTTTATAAAGGTACTGTTGCAGATCTGATATAACAAACGTACCTACAATTTCACTTAAAATTAAAATTATAGACCTAGGTATATAATATAATATTTTCAAACACCACTGTCCCCAACATTATCCAAATTGCCATGCTAACCAGGGAAATCAGAAAACACGGTTAATTTATGGGTAAATAAGAAAAACAAGGAGGAGGAAAAAAGAGATGAAACCAAAAAAAGTTAACATTTTTCTCTATGTTTATAGTAAAGGAAAATTATACCAATGAAAATTAATTTGTATTTTATTTTAAAATGTAGAATAAATTCTGTAGTCTATGTGATCAGGTAACAGGAATTTGGTATACTAATATGTAAAGATTGATCGGTACATGTTCTGATGATTACAAATGCATCCAGGCATCCTGTTATGTTTCAAAGCTATATATGTTTACTTGTCTGGTTGCACAATAGTTTATGCTGAGTTAATATAATTTTTAATTGACATTTTTCCAGAAGAAAATCAACTTTGATTATATTTTGACTATTTACAACAGCAGTAATATAGTAAAATGTAGTGCTATTTAAATGGTGATTATAACCAATAAGCAAACTCCAGGAAATAGTGATGGACAAGGATGCCTGGCACTCTGTAGTCCATGGGATCACAAAGAGTCGGACACAGCTTAGCAACTAAACGACAACAACGATAATGCAATTTTAAGTTTGAGAATAATAAAAAGAATTTATTTTCTCTAAAACAATCAACAAGTATTTACTGAGAGAAGGCATTCTAATAGCTACCATTGGGTTCAAAATAAATGTAACATGAATCCCTGCTCTCTTTGAAACTATGTACAAATGTGGTGAAGAAAAATATTTATATAAAAGTTGCCTATATTTTAAAGCAGTCACAAATAAAGAGGTATGAAAGCATTGCATTTCATAAATTATGCTTCCTTAACACATATTTTCTAGAATTGAATGTGAAATACAAAGATCTCATGAAATAAAATTATTTGCTTTCTAAACTGAAGTTTGTCATAAATTATATTTGGAAAATCATGTGGAGATCAAAGAAATTCAGTTAAATGTGAAATAACCAAATGTAAATTGTTGTGTTATTACAAATACAAAGTATGGTTTGACTAGAGAATTAACAAGATAATGATATGCACTGAGTAAGCCTCCTATTTTGGAAACATGATAGGAATATCTGTGATCACCCATTCAACATTACACTGGAGGTCTAGGTGAATTCTTTACCTGCTGAGCCATTGTGGAAGACCACGGGAGATCTCAGCCACTGCAATAAAGCAAGGAAAAGAAAGAAAAAATACAAAAAATTGGAAATAAAGCACTAAAACTATCAACTGTTTACACATGACATGGTTATGATCAGAAAATACAGAAACTACAATGAATAGATGAACTTAGTAATGTTTTAAATCAGGTCAAAATGCAGAATTGGGTGAATTTCATTTAACAGCCATAAAATTATAATGGAATAAAATATCACTTAATGTAGCAACAAAACTATTAAATACTTGGGTTTAAATTAAATTTAATGATAAAGTAAATTAAAACCATGAATTTGACACCAATTTACACCTATCAAAACGCCTAAAATTTAAAATATTGACTATATTAACTGCTGGCCAGGACGTGGAACATTTGGATCTCTCATACATTGTCAGTGTGAATATAAACCAGTTCAGCCACTTGGTAAAATAGCTTGGCAATCTCTATTTAAGTTAAATACATGTCTACGTACAGAAATCTCACTTCCAGGTATAGACCCAAGAGCAATAAACACATACGTCCTCCAAAAGAACTATACAAGAATGGTTGTATAAACTTCATTTATGATAGCCCCAGACTGGAAGTATCCCATATGTCCATTGATATACAATCTGCAGTTTAGCCATACGATGGAATATAACAGAGAAATAAAAAAGTACTGATGCATCAAACAGGGCTTCCCAGGTGGCATTATTGGTCAAGAACCTGCCTGCCTGTGCAGGAGACTTAAGAGATGCGGATTTGGTCCTTGGGTCGGGAAGGTCCCCTGGAGGAGGGCATGACAACCCATTCCAGTATTCTTGCCTGAAGAATCCTATGGACAGAGGAGCCTGGCGGGCTACAGTTCATAGGGTCGCAGAGTCAGGCATGACTAAGGCAACTTAGCATGCACGCGTCAAACAAAACAGGTGGAATTAAAAGGCATTCTGCTCAAACAAGAAAGATACAAAGAATAAATATTTTTGTTCTCAACTCATAAACAGACAAATCTATACAAGAGTAGAAGACAGAATGGTAGTTACCTTTCAGAGAGAGGGTGATGTCCGGTAAGGAGCTTAAGGGAGTATCTACCGTAATAGAATTACTCCTTATATTCATCTGGGTGGTGGCTGCACATGTGTAAATATATAAAAACTTTTCAAGATCACTTCATATTAGTGTACTTTACTCAATATAAATGGCATGTCAGTTAAGCAAGAAATGGATTTAAAAGAAGAGATAATATGTTCTATCAGTTGAAAACATGAGATACGAAGAGTTCAGTTAGTCCAGTTTTTCCCCAATGTTCTTCTGTATCTAAAAGACATATATTAGCTAGAACTATAGGAAGAAAGCACATAAGGGAAGAGCCAGGAGCATTTTGGTTGAAATTCTTTTTATCTTCACTTAGAAAAATTGAACTCTGTGTGTGCGTGTGTGTGTACTACAATATGATCCAATGTCTCAGCTCTAATGCTATTTCTGCTGGTTCTCTCAAATTGCAATCACACACAGAAACACAGATAAAGCTTTCCACTTACCTTTTCTGAATCTCAACTCTAAAATGAAGGAAATAGCTGGGCTCTTAGAGTAGACGTTGCCCCTAAATAGGAACCATTCCAACATTTTCCTCTCTACCATAATGTTTTAACGTCTTCTCAATTAAGAGTTTGGGAGCCTACAAATAAGTGTACTTTTGATGCCACTTCTTTTGGGAATCTTGGAGAGAAACGTAAAATAACAAATTACTGCATAACTTGTACAGTAGCTCTGCGACTGGGTGTCACTGCAGGGACTCTTAATTTACAGGCCATGTTCACACAATAGCCACTGATTGTGATCATTTTACTGTTATTACCAAGTTCAGTCATCCACCTCCACCTCTAATCACTTTCTTTAAAAGTTATATTTGTTATTCAGAGAATTGGAGCTTTAACTGCACTTATGATTATGTACAATACTTTTTAAAAATTAAGTTGGGAATGAAAATGAGAACAACAAGGAATACATATTTCACAGCATAAAGAGAATTTTTTAAAATGTACTGTTATAATCATAAGAGAACACTAAAAAAACAAAAAATAGGATAAAATTGTGTAACCAAAATTTGCTATGCTTTTAGCATGACAAAATTTAGACAATCTCTTGAAATTTGTTGAAGTATAGTCTGATCTGTTTTGTTCAAAGCAGTTTGATAATTATCTTGTGACTATCTTTTTTTAAAAAAAGTTTGATGTCTGTTATATATTTTTAAAGGATTGCATTATTTCCACCAGCAGGATAAGAAAGATGAAGAAACCTATACATCTGCTTTTCTAATGATAGACTTTGACAGAGCTGTTGATACCTGAAACAGTCTACCTCTCAAAAGAGAATGCCCATCCCTAGGCATCATACCTTATTTTCCTATTTGGGGTTGGGTTTTCCTGAAGAATATAAAAGGATACATTTTTCATTTTAGGGTTCCCTCACTCAATGCATGCCTTCACATATTCTTTCAATACTATAATGTAAAAAACAGAGTTGTCGAGTTGCTGTGAAACATGATTTTTAATTAAATATTTATATTTTAAAATGCAATACAAGTTCAACATATGTGTGTGTGTGTGTGTGTGTGTATGTCTGAGTCCCTTTGCTGTCCACTAGAAACTATCATAACATGGTTAATCTACTATCCTCGAATATAAAGGTTAAAAAAATGCAATGCAAGTTTAGATTAAAATTGGCTGATATATTCAAGATAACTCAGAATTCTCAAAATAAAAACAAGAGGAAACTTCTACTGTGAAGCAGCAACTGACTTCCATTACCAGATTTACTTAGGCTCTGAGTAGAGGAATAAAATGGCAAATACATAGAAGGCACAGCAGAAAAAGTAAACCCATCACTTACAAAAATGAGGTGTACCCATCCTTACTTTCTTCTTATATTTAGCTTTCATATATTGATATGGCTTCCCCAGTGGTCAGCGCTAAAGACTCCATCTGGATGCGGGTTTGATCCCTGGATTAGGAAGATCCTCCAGAGGAGGGCATGGCTTCCCATTTCGGTATTCTTGCCTGGAAAGTCCCTTAGACAGAGGAGCCTGGCAGGCTACAGTTCATAGGACTGCAAAGAGCTGGACACGGCTGAAGCGACTTAGCACACAAGCATGCATATTGATAAGATGTGACATATTTAATAAAAGCTATTAAAAAGACAAGTTGCATTACACACTACTTCAAGTTGGCTATGGTGGTCACATTTTCCATCTCCAAGGCACTGTATCTTTCTCATGACTCCCTGCCTCAGTGTGGTGTTGGTGATGATGGTGGTGAATGGGACAGAGGGGGACTAAAATAAGTTCCATCCATCAATGTAAGTCAATCCAGTAATTAAATACAACCTCACATCTCCCCTTCTCCCTCTGTTCCCTCTAAAACTGCAAGGGGGATATGGAGACTGTAGTGAGTTTTAAGACCTCAGAATGGGGGTCAGATTGGGTCTCTGGATCTATGTGGGATGTGGCATCATGCCAGTCTCTGGTGTGGGCTGTCTCCTGAACGGTGCTGTCTCTGGGATCTGATGCCAGAGTCTGGCAGCCAGTCTCCTGGAACCTAACTAGGGATGAGGGATGTTTCTTGGAGCCCTGGCCTTTATTTATCACCGGTCCAGCCTAGCACTCAACACCTGCGTATCTCATAGAGGGCACAGAGGCACTTCTCAGCTCCATCCATGCCACCATTACTAGAATCATATTCCAGAAAGCGAAACACAAGCCCTTCTTCTGTGCCTGGCTGCACTGCATCCCTGGTTCCCTCTGATGCCCTCTCTCCCTACACCCAATGGGTATGGGGGTACCCAGCAAAGTAAGTTCCTCCCCTTGCTGCTGATATTCCTTTTAATTAATATAAAATAGCTTCCCAGTCCTGGACAACATCTAGAGAAAGAAGACTGCCCTGACTTTCAAACTATCTTCCTCTCCTTAGTATAGTCCTCAGACCAGAAGGGATGAACTTTCTCTCCTTCTTATTTTGTCTAAGAAGATCCTCTCTTAGGTAAAAGGCTATGATATAGCTTGGCTTCCCAGGTGGCTTAGTGGTAAATAATCCACCTGCCAACGTAGGAGATGTGAATTCAATCCTGGAAGGAGGGAATGGCAACCCACTCTAGTATTCTTACCTGGAGAATCCCAGGGACAGAGGAGCCTGGCAGGCTACAGCCTGTGGGGTTGCGAAGAGTCAGACATAACTGAGCTCTCACACCAGAAAGGATGATCCAGTCTATCTACTAAGCCTCCTGGTAATGAATTTAATAAAGCTTTCCTCTGCTCACAGTCTAGCTTTCCTTTCTACTGTCTACCTGTTCTCTGAAAATTCCCATGAGGGACATTAAAAGCTGAATCTCATCTTGATCTCTTTCCATTTCTCCAAGAACAATCCTACATCAGCCCTCTCTGTGACAGACGCCTCAGCTCAGCTAGATGAAAGTCACACATTCATAAAAATGCGAAAGAGAAACCAATTTACATCTCTTTCACACACACACACACGGTCAAATACAATTTCCACAGCACAATAATAAATGATATCATTTCTTAAGCATGTGCTTACTGCCAAAATACTATGCTAAATTCTTGACATATATTATCTCATTTAATCCTGGTAACAACTCTGAAATATTGGACGCTTTAGTCCCATTTTTCAGATGAGGCAATTGAGCCTTAGAGGAAAGATACTGTTTTTCCCAAGTCAAAAGCAAGTAGAGGACATATGTATACCTGTGGCTAATTCATGTTGATGTATGGCAGAAGTCAACACAATATTCTAAAACAATTATTCCCCAAGGGGGGAAAAACAGTGAAACAAAAAGTGAAACCTAAGTAATTCTCTTCTAATTATTTCAATCTAAAAAGCTACACATAACTAAACAGCATTCTCCCTTCTGGTCTCACTATAATTCTTAAAAAGGTGATAATCTGGTAATTCAGTCCTACAGAGTCATTCCTAATCTCTCCTGAGATTGATACTGTCTCTGAAACTATGACCGGGGAGTCTCTCCCTGATGTCACTTTGTTCCTAAGAACCACTGGCAACTCTCCCCACTTCATTCTGTTTTTACTAATACTTATTTATTTATGTGGAGAAGGAAATGGCAACCCACTCCAGTATTCTTGCCTGGAGAATTCCATGGGCGGAGGAGCCTGGTGGGCTGTGGTCCATGGGGTCACAAAGAGTCAGACACAACTGAGCGACTAACACACACACATATTTATTTATGACTGCACCATGCAGCATCTGGGAGCTTAGCTCCCCAACCAGGGATGGGACCTACACCCTCTTCACTGGAAGAACACAGTCTTAACCACAAGGTCCTTCACTGGAAGGACCACCAGGGAAGTCCTGTCCCCACTTAATTCTGACAGTGATATTCATCTTCTCTAAACATTGAAGATGAATTATCATGGATGCCCTTTTGCCTAAGCACTGTGTATGCCTAGTAAATATACTTGTCATCAACAGCCTATTAGCATTCAGCAGCTGCAATAAAACAAAAATAAGGAACAAACAGTTGAAGCTCCAGAATTTATAGAAGTCTGCAAACAAAGGAACTGACAAAGTGAGGCAGGCTTGCCTTCAGTGCAAAATTCTTGCTTTCCTCCAAAGGTCAATTTGCTTACCATAATGTAGCATCTAAAATTTCAGACACAGTAGTAGGACTTTAGGACCTTCCCTAAGTTTCTAGTGGTTCACCAAGTTTTTCCTCAGTCCCCTCCTCCCACATGCATATATGTGTATATATATATGTGTGTGTGTGTGTTATATGTGTATATATGTGTGTACATATATGTGAATATAAATAAAACATATAAGTAAATAGGCAAGGCATATATAAGTACATAAACATATTTATATACCTTACCATATATATATATATGCCTTGATGCTGCTGCTAAGTCGCTTCAGTCGTGTCTGACTCTGTGCGACCCCATAGACAGCAGCCCACCAGGCTCCATTATCCCTGGGATTCACCAGGCAAGTACACTGGAGTGGGTTGCCATTTCCTTCTCCAATGCATGAAAGTGAAAAGTGAAAGTGAAGTCACTCAGTCATGTCCAACTCTTAGCAACCCCCATGGACTGTAGCCCACCGGGCTTCTCCATCCATGGGATTTTCCAGGCAAGGGTACTGGAGTGGGTTGCTATTGCCTTACCCACATTCATATATGTGTGTATATATGTATCCGTTCAGTTCAATCACACAGTCATGTTTGACTCTTTGTGACCTCATGAACCATAGCACGCCAGGCCTCCCTGTCCATCACCAGCTCCCAGAGCCCACCCAAACCCATGTCCATTGTGTTGGTGATGCCATCCAACCTTCTCATCTGTCGTCCCCTTCACCTCCTCCCCTCTATCTTTCCCACCATTAGGGACTTTTCCAATGAGTCAGCTCTTTGCATCAGGTGACCAAAGTATTGGAGTTTCAGCTTCAACATCAGTCCTTCCAATGAACACCTAGGACTGATCTCCTTTAGGATGGACTGATTGGATCTCCTTGCAGTTCAAGGAACTCTCAAGAGTCTTCTCCAACCCACAGTTCAAAAGCATCAATTCTTCTGCGCTCTATACTTATGTGTGTATATAAGTAAAATAGGTAAGGCACGTATATATGTGTGCATATACATTAACACATATACATACATATATATATATATCTTACCTATTTTACTTTTTGTTTCATATATAATTAAGTTGACAGGATGCTATTCTACAGACTCTCAGAGTTCATTCAAAAAACAAAAGCTCACATAAAGGTAAGCATACATTACGAATAAAAGAATGAAGAAAATTTCATGTAATAGTATCTTTTAGAAGCTCAGTTACTTGGAGATTTTACTTGGAGGAAGCAAAACTTCCTCTGCTCTCCAGCCAAGCTGCATAAAGACAAAGCAAGGCTCAGCCCCTCCAGGTCTCGGGACTTCTTCCCGCTTCCTCCTCCACTGTCTACTTGGAGAGGAGACGGAGAGGCCTCTGTGCTCAGCACTGTCCACAAACAACGTTTTGTAGCCTCAGAAGCAATTTGGACAACAAGCAATTTTGATAACAAGGTACAATTTCTTGACAAAAAAAACCCGTAATAGTCGGTTGCAAAAGTGACAGGATGAAGCTAGAGAGAAGAAGAGAAATAAGAGGAGGGGCTGATAAAAGGGCTTTTAGGGTTGTAATTTTAATCATTCTGACATTTTGATGAATGCCTACTCTCATCAAATAGGAGAGAGGTTGAGGTGTTCATCATGGAATGTGGCAAGGCGGCAGCTGCTGGCTTGGAGACTTGAACACGAATGTGTAGCAATGTTCGAGGAGCTAGGGCTTGCTAAACTGGCTAGCGTCACAAGCAAATCTCACTAATATTTAAATGTTTGCAAAGTGACTTAGCAGCAGCAGCAGTTGCTGTTTTGTCTGACTCTTTTGACCCCAGGAACTGTAACCTGCCAGGCTTCTCTATCCATAGAATTTTCCAGGCAAGAATACAGGAGTGGGTTGCCATCTTCTTCCCAGTCCTCATTTTGACCATCAACTACCATAATATACAAAAGAAAAATAAATGCATGGGCTCTGCAGGCCGAGAGGAGCTACTTCACATTCAACGTCAGGAGGGGCGGCCAGGAGGAGATACCCCTCGTCCAAAGTAAGAAGCAGCGGCTGTGCTTTGCTGGAGCAGCCATGAAGAGATACCCTACGTCCAAGGTAAGAGAAACCCAAGTAAGATGGTAGGTGTTGTGACAGCATCAGAGGGCAGACACACTGAAAGCATAATCACAGAAAACTAGGAATCTGATCACACGGACCACAGCCTTGTCTAACTCAATGAAATTAAGCCATGTCCGCAGGGCAACCCAAGACAGATGGGTCATGGTGGAGAGGTTTGACAGAATGTGGTCCACTGGAGAAAGAAATGGTAAACCACTTCAGTATTCTTGCCTTGAGAACCCCATGAACAGTATGAAAAGGCAAAATGATAGTATACCAAAAGAGGAACTCCCCAGGTCATTAGGTGCCCAATATGCTACTGGAGATCAGTGGAGAAATAACTCCAGAAAGAATGAAGGGATGGAGCCAAAGCAAAAACAATACTCAGTTGTGGATGTGACTGGTGATAGAAGCAAGGTATGATGCTGTAAGGAGAAATATTGCATAGGAACCTGGAATGTTAGGTCCAAGACTCAAGGAAAATTGTAAGTGGTCAAACAGGAGATGGCAAGAGTGAATGTCGACATTCTAGGAATCAGCGAACTAAAATGAACTGGAATGGGTCAATTTAACTCAGATGACCATTATATCTACTACTGTGGGCAGGAATCCCTCAGAAGAAATAGAGTAGCCATCATGGTCAACGAAAGAGTCTGAAATGCAGTACTTGGATGCAATCTCAAAAATGACAGAATGATCTGTTTGTTTTCAAGGCAAACCATTCAATATCACAGTTATCCAAGTCTATGCCCCAACCAGTAATGCTGAAGAAGCTGAGTTGAACAGTTCTGTGAAGACCTACAAGAACTTTTAGAACTAACACCCAAAAAAGATGTCTTTTTCATTATAAGGGACTGGAATGCAAAAGTAGGAAGTCAAGAAACACCTGGGGTAACAGGCAAATTTGGCCTTGGAATGTGGAATGAAGCAGGGCAAAGGCTAAGAGAGTTTTGCCAAGAGAACCCACTGGTCATAGCAAACACCCTCTTCCAACAACACAAGAGAAGACTCTACACATGGACATCACCAGATGGTCAACACTGAAATCAGATTGATTATATTCTTTGCAGTCAAAGATGGAGAAACTCTATACAGTCAGCAAAAACAAGACCAGGAGCTACTTTGGCTCAGATTATGAACTCCTTATTGCCAAATTCAGACTTAAATTGAAGAAAGTAGGGAAAACCACCAGACCATTCAGGTATGACCTCAATCAAATCCCTTATGATTATACAGTGGAAGTGAGTAATAGATTTAAGGGCCTAGATCTGATAGATAGAGTGCCTGATGAACTATGGACTGAGGTTCGTGACATTGTTCAGGAGACAGGGATCAAGACCACCCCCATGAAAGAGAAATGCAAGAAAGCAAAATGGATGTCTGGGGAGGCCTTACAAATAGCTGAGAAAAGAAGAGAAGTGAAAAGCAAAGGAGAAAAGGAAAGATATAAGCATCTGAATGGAGAGTTCCAAAGAATAGCAAGAAGAGATAAGAAAGCCTTCTTCAGCGATCAGTGCAAAGAAACAGAGGAAAACAATAGAATGGGATAGACTAGAAATCTCTTCAGAAAATTAGAGATGAAAAATGGGGTCAATAAAGGACAGAAATGGTATGGACCTAACAGAAGCAGAAGATATTAAAGAGGCGGCAAGAATACATAGAAGAACTGTACAAAAAATATCTTCACGACCAAGATAATCACAATGGTGTGATCACTCACCTAGAGCCAGACATCCTGGAATGTGAAGTCGAGTGGGCCTTAGAAAGCATCACTATGAACAAAGCTAGTGGAGGTGATGGAATTCCAGTGGAGCTATTTCAAATCCTGAAAGATGATGCTGTGAAACTGCTGTACTCAATATGCCAGCAAGTTTGGAAAACTCAGCAGTGGCCACAGGACTGGAAAAGGTCAATTTTCATTCCAATCCCAAAGAAAGGCAATGCCAAAGAATGCTCAAACTACCACACTCATCTCACATGCTAGTAAAGTAATGCTCAAAATTCTCCAAACCAGGCTTCAGCAATATGTGAACTGAGAACTTCCAGATGTTCAAGCTGGTTTTAGAAAAGGCAGAGGAACCAGAGATCAAAGTGCCAACATCTGCTGGATCATGGAAAAGGCAAGAGAGTTCCAGAAAAACATCTATTTCTGCTTTATTGACTATGCCAAAGCCTTTGACTGTGTGGATCACAATAAACTGTGGAAAATTCTGAAAGAGATGGGAATACCAGACCACCTGACCTGCCTCTTGAGAAACCTATATATAGGTCAGGAAGCAACAGTTAGAACTGGACATGGAACAACAGACTGGTTCCAAATAGGAAAAGGAGTACATCAAGGCTGTATATTGTCACCCTGCTTATTTAACTTATATGCAGAGTACGTCATGAGAAACCCTGGGCTGGAAGAGGCACAAGCTGGAATCAAGATTGCTGAAAGAAATATCAATAACCTCAGATATGCAGATGACACCACCCTTATGACAGAAAGTGAAGAGGAACTAAAGACCCTCTTAATGAAAGTGAAAGAGGAGAGTGAAGAAGTTGGCCTAAAGCTCAACATTCAGAAAACGAAGATCATGGCATCTGGTCCCATCACTTCATGGCAAATAGATGGGGAAACAGTGGAAACAATGGCAGACTTTATTATTTTGGGGCTCCAAAATTACTGCTGATGGTGATTGCAGCCATGAAATTGAAAGAAACTTACTTCTTGGAAGGAAAGTTATGACCAACCTAGAAAGCATATTCAAAAGCAGAGACATTACTTTGCCAACAAAGGTCCGTCTAGTCAAGGCTATGGTTTTTCCAGTGGTCATGTATAGATGTGAGAGTTGGACTGTGAAGAAAGCTGAGCACTGAAGAATTGATGGTGTTGAACTGTCATGTTGGAGAAGACTCTTGAGAGTCCCTTGGACTGCAAGGAGATCCAACCAGTCCATTCTGAAGGAGATCAGTCCTGGGTGTTCTTTGGAAGGAATGATGCTAAAGGTGAAACTCCAATACTTTGGCCACCTCCTGCGAAGAGTTGACTCACTGGAAAAGACCCTGATGCGGGGAGGGATTGGGGCAGGAGAAGGGGACGACAGAGGAGGAGATGGCTGAATGGCATCGCCGACTCGATGGACATGAGTTTGAGTGAACTCCGGGAGTTGGTGATGGACAGGGAGGCCTGGCGTGCTGCGATTCATGGGGTCGCAAAGAGTTGGACACGACTGAGAGACTGAACTAAACTAATGATATCATGAGTTACGAGCTAAAGGGTTTTGCCACCACAAAACAACTTTATATGTAATGTGTTCATCATTTCCACCACCCATGGCACTGTGCTATCCTATTAGTATGGTGTGGCTAACCAGTCATTTCAAAGATGGCTTTGTCATTACTTTTCCAATATTTTATTTCAAAGCAACCACCTAAAACTCTATTTAAATAAGGAAGATTGCTTTCTATACACCTGAATATTCAGCTTCCGGTTGCAAAAAATTTCCATCATCCCTCCCTCTAAAACATTGTAGGGCATCATTTTACTAAGTTTGAAAAATAAAACACCACACATATTCCTTTTACTCTGTCAACTGTAACTTTCCGAAGATGATTATCAGGTACATTTAATGTCAGATGTTTCTCTAGCTTATCAATGTTAAGGGATAAATTATTTTCAACTAAAACAGATCAGCTGGAAACAATGCAATGATGGGTACTGCTGGGTGGACCAAGTCATTTAAGTAAAGGAGAAAACAAAGTAATGACCTGTTTCAATTTCACCGATTGACATTTTTAAGCAATAAGAAATCACACGAAAAACATGATAAAGTTACCATTCTTCTCTGTTAAATCATGTGAAGGTTAAAAAAATACAGCAGGTATGTGCTGCCCTTGCCTGAAATAAATGGCTACTTTAAAAGAAAGCAAAAACTGTATACTCTGCTTTTCTTTATTGCCTTATTTCTAGGTATAAGAAAAACTAATAGATAGGGGAAGGGGAGAAAAGAAGTATGGAAGAAGATGTATCGTCAGTCTCCTGCCAGCCTCACCTTGATGAGGTCACAACATAACCTAATGCTTTATTCAGTGTATATTTTAATACACAGAAATGGCCTTGTCTTTTCAGATATCATTAATACATATTGAAATCTTTCATGACAATTTGTTTTACTCTAATTATGAGGTGATTCCTTCTCTGGTAGCTCAGATGATGAAGAATCAGCCTGCAGAGCAGGAGAACCAAGTTCAACCTCTGAGTTGGGAAGACTCGCTGGAGGAAGGAATGGCAATCCACTCCAGCATTCCTGCCTGGAGAATCCCATGGACAGCGGAGCTTGGTGGGAGACAGTCCATGGGCTCGCAAAGAGTTCGACAGGACTGAGCAACTAATACTTTCAATTTTTTTTTTCCTTTCTATAATAACAAAAATATATTTAATCTACCTGATTTGGGGTGTAGAGTAATTAATGATAACTCTCAAGCTACTGTTGCAAGAGACTTGTCCATAGTAAGTACTTAGAAATGCTGTGGGACTGATCAGGAGGGGAATCTGGGTTCAGGTAGAAATCCAAGCAGAAGGTGACTTCTTTTCAGAGTCGTTTGATCACCAGCTCTTATCATGAATACCAAGGCCATTTTGATCTCAGCCACAATGCAAAACTGAGAAAGGGAACTCAGGAACAGAACTCTGGGTAGAGGGGGCTGGTGTGAGAAGGAGGGGAAGCAGACAGACATGTTCCCTAACCAGTCTTGTGCTTCTGACATAGGCAGATATACTGATCATGAAGAAAGATAAGCCTCAGTAGGAATCCACTGGAAAAGGATGAGGCATTTGAACACATCTCTCAACAATGCATAAGATTTAGTATGAAGAGTCTAAACTGAGAGCTGGACATTCAGGCCCACAGAGCATACAATAGGACTGCAAATCGTGTAAAAGAGACTTCCCAGAACCTAGAAAGAAGATCACAAAGGGACCAGAACCACCCCACTAGTCACAGTCATGAAGGGTAATGCAATGATTACTAATGAGGAAACATTACATTAAAACTTACTCCATATTATAGTGAACCAGCCAGTCTCAGAAACAAAACCCAGCAAACCTGAGTCCCATCATAAAATTCCAAGTAGAACAATTACTCTAGACATTGTCACATTATTTGACAGCAAGACCAAGTGAGCACTGCTAACTGCTCTGATAAGATCTTAGTTTCCAGATTGTACCAACAAAATCAGCAAACATGCACACAACTCTGTGCGTGGCTTATTTCCAACAGGGTTTGTGGCAGTGTTTTTCCTACACTGATTATGAGTGATTTTAATTAATGGTTCTGTTTTACCGCAGCTTTTTTCCCATCTCATTAACAACATCTCCATCTTTTTTTTTTTCCCCTCATCTCCATCCTAGTAACAGGCCCAAAATTTGGGAGTCATCCTGGGCTCCTTTTTCGCCTCAAATCTCATATCTAAACCATGAGCAAACCTTCATGGCTCTACCTTAATAAGCACAAACCGATTGCTTATCTTCAAGGCTACCATATTGGTCTAAATCATCATCATCTCTTTCGTGAATTACTGCAATACCCTCCTGATTGTGCCCCCCACCCCCACCACCGATTCCACCCTTCTCCTGCCCCCAACACACTTCTCAACACGGCCAGAAGAGTAAGTCTTAAAAATACGAAGCCAAATCATACTCTATTCCCCTACAAACCCGCCAAAGGCTCCTTCATTTTTCATGGCTCTCAAGGACCAATACAGTCCAGCAACCCCTTCACTGTCCATCTATGACCCCAGTTCCTCCTGTTCTTTCCTACACTGCTGCAGCCAAATGGCTCCTTACAGTTCTCCAAACATATCTAGCATACTTCCCGCTCAGGATTTGGCACTGGCTTCTGCTTCTGCCTGGAATAATCTTTTTTATGTACCTGCATGCCTTGCTATTTTACCAGCTTGCACATTTTTGTTCAACCATTACTATCTCAACAAGAAGTTATCTAGACCATTAAATTTTTTTCTATTTCCTCTTTCTCCCCAAAACCCTACCTCATTTCCTGTTTTATCTTTCTCAAGAGTACTTATGACATTCTAATACATTATACTACTCATTTCCTTATAGCCTTCCTCCTCCAACTAGAAGTTTTGTTCCAGGAGAGCAATGGCCTGTTTTGTTCATTGCCTGCCCCTTAGCACTCAGAACAGTGTCTCTCAAGAGCAGACACTCAAAAACTGATGTGCTGGTTGACTGAATGAATGAAAGTAAACTTAACCATTGTATACACCACTGGGAGCAAAAATATATCTTTAGGTCAACAGACTAGGTTTCATTCACCAAAAGAGCACGGGAAGATGAAATGGTTGGAGAGGGGGAGGGATAAAAGCAAGGGGAAATGAGATGTCTGAAATTTCTACTAGGTTCTTGACATCTATGAGGATCTTATACGGTCATATTTTCCATGATGAATTTCCCAAGAATCTTAAGAAGTACATTGTATTTATCATCTTGATTTTACAAAAGTGTCAGAGGAAGCTCTGAGAAAATAACCAGCAGGATGAAGACCACCAGAGTTCAATGTGGAAGTCACCCACAAAACCATCTAGTCTTCAGCCATGTGCGGAAAACAGAGCATCTTAGAGCTGTCCTACCTGTGACCTCCTGGATACCCAGATACACCTGGATGATGGGGAGGGAGGCAGGCTGGGTGGTAAGCATTGTCTCGGTGCTTGGCTAGCTGACACGCTGACAGTGATGGAAAGAACCAGGACACAGAATCAGCAAGCGCTATTCAACTTCCCAGATTTTTCTGGTGCTTTGAGTCAAAGTGAAAAGGCATTTCTCGGGACTTACACAACTCCCCAGAAAGCTAGAGGAGGGTTTGCTCCCTTCTGCCCCGAGGCTGATTAGGATCATACAAATCATGAACCTGACATATTGTAGTCAATGCATTTGTAACTAAAAACGTCACTTTCATATTCAGAGGCACTGAAACATTTCAACATTTTTTTTAAAGAACACTCCCATCTTTTTCATAACTGCCTCACACAGAATATATATATATACACACATACATTCATACACACATATACATATAAAGTATAGCGTATGTGCACTATTTATGTAAAAACATAATACTTAATATAAATACTTAATATTTGAAATAGTCACTCTAGAAACAGAAACTAGGCACATCAAAGCATAACAATGAATCAATTTCCCAACAAAGCTGTTTTTTTTTTTTCCCTAGCAGTACAGAAGAAGAAACGTTTCCTTTTGTTTCTCTTATAATTAAAACTTGTTTGAAACTCCTGAAGAGAAGTGAAGGGGAGGGTTACATATGTCTAACAGCTCCCTGGCGTCTGGCCCTCAATGGATCTCAGATCCGGTGGGGAAAACATCTGAGTTTAAACTAGCTTCAAAAAAAGCCAAGCTTCTACACACCAGGAAAGCATACTCTAATAAACACATGAAAGAACAAAAGCAAGTTGGCATTCATCTTCACGAAGCAACATATAAGCCAAAGAAATGGGATATGTCTTACTGGGTCAAGGGACTCAAGCAACAGACACATTCTTTAATGTCCCAAATAGATGGAGAAAACAGCAGTAGAAGTATATCAGCCATAGTTATTCTGAGGGCAAGGGAGGTGTTTTATTCCCAGAGCTATTTTTAGACCTCATGACTCAGCATATCTTCTCACGGTTTCTCCTAAGCCCTGTAGGGACTGGGAGTGAGGAGTGGGCAGTGAGTAAGGGATTAGTCACACATAACAGGATTGGGTATAATTCACATCCTTCAGGTATGCAGCATTATGGGCTTCCCTTCCAACCAAGCTTAACACAATTCTGGAGCCAGACTAATGTTAAAATGACTCTAAAAACTGGTAGCCCCAGAGACTTCCCTGGTGGTCCAGTGGTTAATACTGCACCTTCCAATGCAAGGGCTGCAGGTTCGAGCCCTCATCTGGGATCTAAGATTATGCCGCACGGCCAAAAAACCATAACATTGAACAGAAGCAATATTGTAACAAACACAATAAAGACTTTTAAAATGGCCCATATACAAAGGAAAAAAAATTGTAGCCTCGGAGAAAATCATAGTTTCAAAGTCATGGATATTCCTGTTGGAAGTATAGTGATAACTCGGAGGTTGTGAACATATTTTATTTCTCAAACTGGTGTGGGTGCAAGTTCTATAGAACTGATACACATCTGTACAATTTAGTATAAAAAAAATACTGGAAATCAAGAGACTCACATTATAGTTCTCTCTCGGCCATGAACTGGGTACATTTGAAGTAATAATGGCACCTCTTTGGGCCTCAGTTTCTCAACTGCAAAGGATGACCTTGAACGAGCTGCTTGTTTCCTCTGGACTTTATTTATTTGTCCATTAGAAGCAATGTTATTTTATGATGTTACTAGGGAGACTTGTATTATAATATAGACGTTTAAATCCTGTCCATGTCTCTACCCTTCAATAGATACTTAAAGAGGATTCTGTGCAGAATTAACCAAATGATCAAACAAGTACAGTATCTCTTTAAAGTTGGGATTATTTTCTTAGTCAATGAGAATATGCAGTTCAGAGGCAATGTGCCTTGAGGGGAAAGGTGACTGGGTTAGAAATTCTGTATCTTGGTTTCTAGGACCAGCTTTACTTCCTGCTACCTGTATTACCTAAGTAAGTGGTTAGATTTGCAAGACCTCTTATGAGCAGAAAAAAAAAAATTTTTTTTATACTACATATCTTAATAACTGAAACTTTTAATGACTTTTCATCCTTTCTGTGATGTCTGAGGGAGCCTGTTTTAACCAAACTAAAAGTCAAGTCAGTGGGATGTGAGGAAAAATAAAAATGGGCAAGTGCTCTGAAACATCAAACACTGGAATGGGATTCTCTTTAGCATCTCAAACCATCAACAGCTACCTGTCTTAGATCCTGTATTCACTGTCCACTGTTACATAACCAATTCCCCAACCCTCAGAACCTGAAAACAGCCCCTATATATCATTGCACGGTTCTGTAGATCAGAAGTCCTGTAGAGTGGGCTCAGCTGGACTTTGCTCAAAATATCTTAAGGTCAAAATCAAGGTGCTGACAGGGCTAGGCTCTTTTATCTGAAGGCAGTGGAACCCACTCCCAACGCCTCCAGGGTGTTGACAAAATCAGGGTGACCTGAGGCCCAACATCCTCTGCTAGCTGTCAGCTGAGGATCATTCTCCCAGGACCTACGGCCACCCATGTTCCTTCTCATGAGGGCCTTCCATCTTCAAATGGCAACAATAGGTCAAGTCCTTCCTATATTTCGAATTTCTCTGATTTTCCCTTCTTCCCTCTTCTGCCACTTGCAGGAGAATGTTCTCTGCTCTTGGCAGCGATGTGATTAGATTAGGTCCACTGGGAGACTTGACCCTTTTTAAGGTCAACTGTGCCATATAATGTAACATAACCATGGGAGTGATAACTCACCACATTCAAAGACTCTGGTATTAATCACATGAAATTGGGGGGCCATTTCTAGACATTTTCCTTAACGTATGCTTTATTTATATTTTTTCTAGAGTCACAAAGCCTGAATAATAATGACTTTTTGCCAGGCTGTTAAATATAAAGTTTTTGCAAACGATAGTGTTCTGTCCAGGCAAACAATGATAAACGAGTATCTTCTATTTTTTGTGGAATTCAGAGGTTCTGACCATTTTTATTACCAGAGCACATTGCCTAGTGGGAATTTTAAACAAACATTCCCCAGCTCACCCGCATCTAGTCCAATCAGGATTCAAAAGCAACTCATGTTCACACAACCAACATCAAATTAGGAAGGCAGCAAGTATAAGAGAATATGATCCACACAAGTAACCCATTTAAATAAATGAAGTAAAATATTACACCAGAAACTAATACAACACTGTAAATCTATTACACTTCAATTTTAAAATTAAAATGAAATAAAACTCCTAAATGTTTTTTTTCCTAAGTGTATGAGGTCATTATCTTCGGAACAGTTATCTGAATAATTTCCTTAAAACTCTCTACTTTAATTTTTGTGGATGCAGCCAAAGTATAAAAAACAAACATCTAAAGCAGTGCATTGGACAGTGAGAAAATAAGAGAATTTTAAACACATATGAATTATAACAAAGAAGCTTCTGGTGAATGGGAACTCAAAAACTCCTTTTAATGCTCCCATCAGTGTGACCTTTATTGTACTGGAATATTTGTGCACACATATAAAGGATGAAATGGAAATAATACCGGCTTATGGAGTTACATAAGAGCAGCCAAAGTTCAGCTCATTTTTCTACTAAAACAATAATAATTTAACACTCATCCCACAGAACATTTTGTTCTGTTCATCTGTTTCAAGGAGGCATTTGAATTATTGTAGAAAACTTATACTGTCAGTCAAGTGTCTGAAGTATCACACCAATTGCTTCTGAAATATTTTAAAGATAAATTAAGTAAAACATAAAAATGCATAAAAATGTCTTTGATCCTTATGAAGAATCATTACTCAATAACACTACTTGATAGCAATACTAGCCATTACACTAGACTCTTCAGATGGCTGTTTCAACAATTATCATTTTGAAAATTTTTTCTCATACAAATCTCTCATATTTATTCACTGTTGACCAATCTAACCATTTTTATAGGAGTGGCTCTCCAATACTCTTGCCTGGCAAATCCCATGGACGGAGGAGCCTGGTAGGCTGCTGTCCATGGGGTTGCTAGGAGTCGGACACGACTGAGCGACTTGACTTTCCCTTTTCACTTTCATGCATTGGAGAAGGACATGGCACCCCACTCCAGTGTTCTTGCCTGGAGAATCCCAGGGACGGGGGAGGCTGGTGGGCTGCTGTCTATGGGGTCGCACAGAGTCGGACACGACTGAAGCGACTTAGCAGCGGCAGCAACAGCACATGGAATTGCCTTACATGCTACAAAAAAAAAAAAAAATAACAACAAAACAAACAAACAAAAAAAAAACACTGTTGCAAAACAGACCAAAGTTCTAAGATACCTTCCATTGACTTTCAATTACAAACTTCATTGACAACTGAAGAATTTGTAAGGTTAAAGGACTCTTCAGCGTCTGCCCCTCGTGCTAAGCCTCACCACTCCCATGCCCTCAATTCACGAAATTTATAGAATAGCTGCACAGCTGCTCAATAATTTCTGACCATGTTCGGACTTCCCTTCCCTTCTCATTTCCCCTGACTCCTTCCCTCTCTCCCCCCACTCTCTCCTTCTTTCCCTCTTTTCTTTTTTCTTTCCTTACTTTTCTTTTCATTAGACTTCAGTTTTGTCCTGGTTTGAGAGTTAAAATCCTCAAATTTTATTCTTCCTAAATTACTACCATTTTATTCAGAAAATACCTATGATAATTTTCCTTACCATGTATATATATATTAATACAATTCTATGTTGCACCTAAGTCAAGTTCCCTAGTATATTCTCACCTCTCTGAGGGTTCCTCAAGCTCTTTTTTCCCACACTCCATCCCATTCTACTAAACTGGATTTTTATCTCAAAAATCTCTAGATTATTTTAGATACATCTTTTTTTCTCTCAGTTCTTGATACTTTACAAATCATAAACGTTACTGGTAGTTTTCTCATTCATAATTCCCATATTTTCTTGTGTTCTGGATTTTTTTTTTCCTGGAATACAATTTTTAAATTAATAGACTTTTAAAGAATAGTTTTAGGTCTACCAAAAAAATAAAGTGAAAGTGAAGTTGCTCAGTCGTGTCCGACTCTTTGTGACCCCATGGACTGTAGCCCACCAGGCTCCTCTGTCCATGGGATTCTCCAGGCAAGAATACTGGAGTGGGTTGCCATTTCCTTCTCCAGGGGAATCTTCCCGACTCAGGGATCGAACCCAGGTCTCCCGCATTGCAGGCAGACGCTTTAACCTCTGAGCCACCAGGGAAGCCCAAACTGAACTAAAAGTATAGAGACTTCTCATGGGTGAATACTTCTTTCTCCCACAGCACAGTTCTTCCCTATTATGTACATCTTACATTAGTGTGGTATAGTTGCTGCAACTGATGACCAACATTGATATTTTATTATTAACTAGAATTCCTAGTTCACGTTAGGGTTCACTCCTTGTGTTATACAGGTCTTGTTGGTTTTAACAAATGCATAATGTCATGTATCCACCATTATAGCATCATACAGAATAGTTTCACTGCCCAGAAGTTTCACTGAGCTCCACCTATTATTCATTCCTGCCCCTCCTCCTTCATCGTGGACTCCTGGACACCACAGATCCTTTTACTGTTTCTACGGTTTTGCCTTTTCTACCTTCACTATAGTAGGTAACTTCTTCAGACTGATTCTTTATATTTACTAGTTCACACTTAAATGTCTCTGTGTTTTCACAGCCTTTTTTAAAAATATATTTATTTATTTTAATTGGAGGCTAATTACAATATTGTATTGGTTTTGCCATACATCAACATGAATCCACCACGGGTGTACATGTGTTCCCCATCCTGAACCCCCCTCCCTCCTCCCTCCCCATACCATCCCTCTGGGTCATCCCAGTGCACCAGCCCCAAGCATCCTGTATCCTGCATCAAACCTGGACTGGTGATTCATTTTTTATATGATATTATACATGTTTCAATGCCATTGTCCCAAATCATTCCACCCTCTTCCTCTCCCACAGAGTCCAAAAGACTGTTCTATACATCTGTGTCTCTTTTGTTCTCTCACATACAGGGTTATCGTTACCATCTTTCTAAATTCCATATATACGCATTAGTATACTATATTGGTGTTTTTCTTTCTGGCTTACTTCACTCTGTATAATAGGGTCCAGTTTCATCCACCTCATTAGAACCGATTCAAATGTATTGTTTTTAATGGCTGAGTAATACTCTGTTGTGTATATGTATCACAGCTTTCTTATCCATTCTTCTGCTGATGGACATCTAGGTTGCTTCCATGTCCTGGCTATTATTAACAATGCTGCGATAAACATTGGGGTACACGTGTCTCTTTCAACTCTGGATTCTTCGGTGTATATTCCCAGTAGTGGGATTGCTAGGTCATATGGCAGTTCTACTTCCAGCTTTTTAAGGAATCTCCACACTGTTCTCCACAGTGGCTGTACCAGTTTGCATTCCCACTAACAGTGTAAGAGGGTCCCCGTTTCTCCACACCCTCTCCAGAATTTATTGCTTGTAGACTTTTGGATAGCAGCCATTCTGACTGGTATTTTCACAGGCTTTTAACTCATTTATTTTTATCACAGAATAATATTCTATTGAATGGCCGTTCCACTTTCAGTGGCATTTTTAAAGAACATTTTGAGTGGTAAAACTAATCATTTGTTTTATATTCACAATCAAATATTTTGATCAACAAATTTCGATGAAATCCCTTTCCTTGAACAATATACTACTCTCATGTATTCAGCATAAAAAGTGAGAAATATGATAGCACGCTAATTCTTGTTCCTTCCTAGAGAACCACTGTTCTCTTCCCTGGGAGATTTTAGTGTATTCTCTTTGTCTTTGTTGTCCTAAGATTCACATTAATGTATCTATATATAGGCTTTTCTCACTTCTATTTTGTCTATATTGCCCTTTAAGAAACCTTTCAGTTTGTATTCTTTCTTTATATCAGTTCATTTCAGTTACTCAGTCATGTCTGACTCTTTGCAACCCCATAGACTGCAGCATGCTAGGCTTCCCTGTCCATCACCAACTCCCGGAGGTTACTCAAACTCATGTCCATCGCATCGGTGATGCCATCCAACCATCTCATCTTCTGTCTTCCCCTTCTCCTGACTTCAACCTTTCCCACCATTAGAGTCTCTTCCAATGAGTCAGTTCTTTGCATCAGGTGGCCAAAGTATTGGGGTTTCGGCTTCAGCATCAGTAATTTCAATGAATATTCAGGACTGATCTCCTTGAGGATGGACTGGTTGGATCTCCTTGCAGTCCAAGGGACTGTGAAGAGTCTTCTCCAACACCACAGTTCAAAGGCAGCAATTCTTTGGTGCTAGTCTTTCTTTATGGTCCAATTCTCACATCCATACATGACTACTGGAAAAACCATAGCTTTGACTAGATGGAATAATTTCAAAAATTAGAATCAACACTCTTTAAATATCTTTTACTCTTAATTAATTTTTTGCTGCTTCTAGAACTTCTATTTTATGGATATGAATGTTTTAAGATATATCTTCTATGTCACCTTTATCCTTCATTTATTTATCCTTTCTGTATACTTGCTAGAAAAGTTCCTCAAAGTAACCACCATTGTTTTGAATTTGTAAAGGCATATTTAAATGGTTCTGTGTACAATCTACTTGGTGAATTTTTCACACAACCTTAAGAAGAATGTGCATTCTGCTGCTATTGGATGGAGTAGTGTACATGTGTCAATTAGATCAAATTGATTGACAATGCTGCTCAGCTCAACTTACTAACTGTATATCCTTACTAATTTCTTTATAGTGCACTATTGTAAAACCTTACTAATAAGAGAAATTGAATACAGAGTATATGTGCTACCTTTGCAATTTTTCTATAAATCTAAAACTGTTCTAAGAAAACACAAAGTTTATTTTTAAAAAGCAAAAAAAGTGCATCAGCATGTTACTTGTAAAAATTTTTTAAAAATGAAAGCAACCAGAATATCCCTTAAAGAAAATGGTAAGTAAATGATGGTTCATTGACATAAAAAATCAGTAGTGTTACATTTTTTAAAAAAGGATTTAAGTGCCATATGAATTCAGTGATCAGTATAGTTCTCTCTGGGGAATAGAAGCAAAAGCACAAGCAGGAGAGGAGACTTTCTTTTCGGTGCAAGTTTGCATTATTTCATATCTTAATGAAAAGCATATGAACTTGTCAAAAATAAAGTTGGTTAAGAGAAAGCTAAGATGCTGAGGATGTCAGACTCATTTTCAAGGACAAGATGTCATGAAGGTATTTCATTAAGGTACTGGCCCCGCAAAAACAAGCAGCAACTCTGGGCACGTGACAACAGTCATCCCCAGATACTGTAACTTACAAAGTTTGTTCTAAATAGTTTAGTCTCAAAGTATACCATTACAGTTCAGAATCGGTGTTGTTTGCTTCTACTCACACAAAACAGTCCATGCATTTAGGATTTTAAAGAATTTTCCAACCTGATTTCAATAAGCCTTTTCCTAAATATCTCCTATCTCGCTGTCATTTGCAGAGCTGTACTTCAGTTCAGTTCAGTTCAGTCGCTCAGTCGTGTCCGACTCTTTGCGACCCCATGAATTGCAGCACACCAGGCCTCCCTGACCATCACAACTCCTGGAGTTCACTCAGACTCACGTCCATCGAGTCAGGGATGCCATCCAGCCATCTCATCCTCTGTCGTCCCCTTCTTCTCCTGCCCCCAATCCCTCCCAGCATCAGAGTCTTTTCCAATGAGTCAACTCTTCGCATGAGGTGTCCAAAGTACTGGAGTTTCAGCTTTAGCATCATTCCTTCCAAAGAAATCCCAGGGCTGATCTCCTTCAGAATGGACTAGTTGGATCTCCTTGCAGTCCAAGGGACTCTCAAGAGTCTTCTACAACACCACAGTTCAAACGCATCAATTCTTTGGTGCTCAGCCTTCTTCACAGTCCAACTCTCACATCCATACATGACCACTGAAAAAACCAGAGCCTTGACTAGACAGACCTTAGTCGGCAAAGTAATGTCTCTGCTTTTGAATATGCTACCTAGGTTGGTCATAACTTTTCTTCCAAGGAGTAAACGTCTTTTAATTTCATGGCTGCAATCACCATCTGCAGTGATTTTGGAGCCCAAATAAATAAAGTCTGACACTGTTTCTACTGTTTTCCCATCTATTTCCCATGAAGTGATGGGATCAGATGCCATGATCTTCGTTTTCTGAATGTTGAGCTTTAAGCCAACTTTTTCACTCTCCTCTTTCACTTTCATCAAGAGGCGTTTTAGTTCCTCTTCACTTTCTGCCATAAGGGTAGTATCATCTGCATATCTGAGGTTATTGATATTTCTCCCGGCAATCTTGATTCCAGCTTGTGTTTCTTCCAGTCCAGCGTTTCTCATGATGTACTCTGCATAGAAGTTAAATAAGCAGGGTGACCATATACAGCCTTGGTGTACTCCTTTTCCTATTTGGAACCAGTCTGTTGTTCCATGTCCAGTTCTAACTGTTGCTTCCTGACCTGCATACAGGTTTCTCAAGAGGCAGGTCAGGTGGTCTGGTATTCCCATCTCTTTCAGAATTTTCCGTGGTTTATTGTGATCCACACAGTCAAAGGCTTTGGCATAGTCAATAAAGCAGAAATAGATGTTTTTCTGGAACTCTCTTGCTTTTTCCATGATCCAGCGGATGTTGGCACTTTGATCTCTCGTTCCTTTGCCTTTTCTAAAACCAGCTTGAACATCAGGAAGTTCACGGTTCACGTATTGCTGAAGCCTGGCTTGGAGAATTTTGAACATTACTTTACTAGCATGTGAGATGAGTGAAATTGTGTGGTAGTTTGAGCATTCTTTTGCATTGCCTTTCTTTGGGATTGGAATGAAAACTGACCTTTTCCAGTCCTATGGCCACTGCTGAGTTTTCCAAACTTGCTGGCATATTGAGTGCAGTACTCTCACAGCATCATCTTTCAGGATTTGAAACAGCTCAACTGGAATTCCATCACCTCCACTAGCTTTGTTCATAGTGATGCTTTCTAAGGCCCACTTGACTTTACATTCCAAGATGTCTGGCTCTAGATTACTGATCACATCATCATGATTATCTGGGTCATGAAGATCTTTTTTGTACAGTTCTTCCATGTATTCTTGCCACCTCTTCTAAATATCTTCTGCTTCTGTTAGGTCCAGACTGTTTCTGTCCTTTATCGAGCCCATCTTTGCATGAAATGTTCCCTTGGTATCTCTAATTTTCTTGCAGAGATCTCTAGTTTTTCCCAATCTGTTCTTTTCCTCTATTTCTTTGCATTGATTGCTGACGAAGGCTTTCTTATCTCTTCTTGCTATTCTTTGGAACTCTCCATTCAGATGCTTATATCTTTCCTTTTCTCCTTTGCTTTTCGCCTTTCTTCTTTTCACAGCTATTTGTAAGCCCTCCCCAGACATCCATTTTGCTTTCTTGCATTTCTTTTCCATGGGAATGGTCTTGATCCCTGTCTCCTGAACAATGTCACGAACCTCAGTCCATAGTTCATCAGGCACTCTATCTATCACATCTAGTCCCTTAAATCTATTACTCACTTCCACTGTATAATCATAAGGGATTTGATTGAGGTCATACCTGAATGGTCTAGCGGAGCGGTTTTCCCTACTTTCTTCAATTTAAGTCTGAATTTGGCAATAAGGAGTTCATGATCTGAGCCATAGTCAGCTCCCAGTCTTGTTTTTGTTGACTGTATAGAGCTTCTCCATCTTTGGCTGCAAAGAATATAATTAATCTGATTTTGGTGTTGACCATCTGGTGATGTCCATGTGTAGAGTCTTCTCTTGTGTTGTTGGAAGAGGGTATTTGCTATGACCAGTGCATTTTCTTGGCAAAACTCTATTAGTCTTTGCCCTGCTTCCTTCTGCATTCCAAGGCCAAATTTGCCTGTTACTCCAGGTGTTTCTTGACTTCCTACTTTTGCATTCCAGTCCCCTATAATGAAAAGGACATCTTTTTTGGGTGTTAGTTCTAAAAGATCTTGTAGGTCTTCATAAAACCATTCAACTTCAGTTTCTTCAGCGTTACTGGTTGGGGCATAGACCTGGATTACTGTGATATTGAATGGTTTGCCTTGGAGACGAACAGAGATCATTCTATCATTTTTGAGATTGCATCCAAGTACTGCATTTCGAACTCTTTTGTTGACCATGATGGCTACTCCATTTCTTCTGAGGGATTCCTGCCCACAGTAGTAGATGTAATGGTCATCTGAGTTAAATTCACCCATTCCAGTCCATTTTAGTTCGCTGATTCCTAGAATGTTGACGTTCACCCTTGCCATCTCTTGTTTGACCACTTCCAATTTGCCTTGATTAAGCGCAGGCGGCTGCGAGCTGGCTCACTAAGCACGGTCGAGAGGAGCTACCCCACGTCCGAGGTCAGGGGCAGTGGCCTAGAGTGCCAGGCTGTGACAGCGCAGGAACGGCCAAGCGGAGCTACCCCGCATCCGAGGCCAGTGGCGGCTGGGAGGAGACACCCCGTGTCCGAGATCAGGGGCGGCCAGGAGAAGCCACCTCGCGGCCGAGGCCAGGGGCGGTGATCTTGAGGAGCCACCCCGAGCCCGAGGCCAGGGGTGGCAGCTGGGAGGAGCAACCCAAGGAGTGGTGCCTGCGCAGGCACAGGAGGGCCTAGAAGAGCTATCCCATGTTGAAGGTCAGGAACGGCGGGGGTAAGGAGATACCCCTCGTCCAAGGTAAGGAGCAGCACCTGTGCTTTGCTGGAGCAGCCATGAAGAGATACCCCACGGCAAGGTAAGAGAAACCCAAGTAAGATGGTAAATGTTGCAAGAGGGCATCAGAGGGCAGACACACTGAAACCATACTCACAGAAAACTAGTCAATCTTATCACACTAGGACCACAGCCTTGTCTAACTCAATGAAACCGAGCCATGCCTATGGGGCAACCCAAGACGGGCGGGTAATGGTGGAGAGGCCTGACAGAATGTGGTCCACTGGAGAAGGGAATGGCAAGCCACTTCAGTATTCTTGCCTTGAGAACCCCAGGAACAGTATGAAAAGGCAAAATGATAGGATATCCAAAGAGGAACTCCCCAGGTCATTAGGTGCCCAATATGCTACTGGAGATCAGTGGAGAAATAACTCCAGAAAGAATGAAGGGATGGAGCCAAAGCAAAAACAGTACCCAGTTGTGGATGTGACTGGTGATAGAAGCAAGATCCGATGCTGTAAAGAGCTGTACTTCAGCCCTCGGCATTCAGCATCTGCCTTTCAAAATCTCTGCTTCATTGTTCATACAGTTCTCTCTTTCATGTCAATCTATGCCAAAACCAATACAGAATTGTAAAGTAAAAATTAAAAATAAATAAATAAATAAAATAAATAAATAAATAAATGAAAATTTTTTTTAATACAGTTCTCTTTTCCTCCAATGTTTCCTCCACTTCTCCAGTTTTTAAAATTCTGCTCAGAGTTCAATTTTCAGATCAAACTTCTCTTCAATAAATCTCATTCAGATTTCAGCAAACAGGGGGAAAGTGCTTGATTTGCATCATTTGATTGTAAAGGTCCTGTTTCTTCATCTGACTGTAAACCCCAGTGGCATGAGGCTATCTTGTTCGTCTTGATATTCTCGCTTCCTCTTTAACTAGTGCTTTATACAAGCTGAAGCCAGTTAATGGTAGAGACAACACACCTGAATTCACTGAAATGGATTCCTTCAAAGAGACTACTAGTGAACCTATTTTCTGGATTTTACTAAGATAAGTTGGCAAAGTCAAGTGTATGGACTACAACCTCTTGCCTCTAAGTTCCCCGAAAATGAATGCTGAAACTTTTCAACTAGTACATCCTTTGGGAATTAAATTGTACTTCCTCTTTGGCATATGTCAAAATCTATATATCCACTGTTAATTTAAAACTAGTGAATCACTTGATTCTGACCAAGAGAAGTCTTACAGAGAAGATATATTTAGACACATAACTTAGGCTTATTCACCTTTACTCCTCAGCTGCCATAGGTAGTTTGTTGGAAAAAGGAGTACAGAGTTGCTTAAGTGTGATGAGGACACTTAACAGGAAATGAACTGCAAACAAAATTCATTCAACTCTTGAACATAACCTTAAGGCTAGGAAATTAAAACACAATATTTTCTTCTTAATCATGATTCTTGACAGTCTAACAATATACCTGTCACTTCCCACTGGAAAATTCGTCTAGTGTTGTTTTTGTAGAAGAGCAATCAATTTCAGCAAAGAAATCCTCTCTCATGATGTTAACAAAAGGAAGAATAAGCTTAGGTTTTAAAGAGCCATTGATCAAAAACATTCTCCAAGAAATGATGTGAAAGTCTCTTCTCCATTGCCCTTGAATTTCTAGCTTAATAAGCAAAGTGAGAGTCAGAGAAATTCATTCAGAATTTATATTGATTTAACCGTAATCAAAATGAATGTTGGGTGCTTACCAAAAAAAGATATAAAAGTAGATATAAATAACTGCAAGAATTGATTCTTTGAGATGGGAAAGATTTATCCTTCCTAATATGCCCAATTAAACACTCAGGAGAACCTTTCTTCAACAAATGTCAGTGCAGTGGTTTATCTAAGCACAGAGTGCTTTAAAATGGATATACTTTATTTTCACAATCACATGAAGTCCCTACTGATTCATAAAGTAAGTTCTGTAAACTTTATACTTGATGAAGTATCCCCAAAGAACCCATATACAGTTACACCATGTACTATAGTTTGCCTTTTCCTCACTTTTACCCAAAGACTAGCTCTAAGGCTACTGTTTCCATCAAGTCTCCCTTGTTTTTTCCATATTAAGGGAACTGTGCATGTTTCCATGCAGCTTTGTGCCTTTAGTGGGTTTAACAAGCACCTGTTCAAAAGTATTTCTTTCATTAGATTTTAGGCTTCATGTTTTTGGGCTCCAAAATCACTGCAGATGATGACTGCAGCCATGAAATTAAAAGACGCTTACTCCTTGGAAGGAAAGTTATGACCTATCTAGATAGCACATTAAAAAGCAGAGACATTACTTTCCAACAAAGGTCCATCTAGTCAAAGCTATAGTTTTTCCAATGGTCATGTATGGATGTGAGAGTTGGACTGTGAAGAAGGCTGAGCGCCAAAGAATTGATGCTTTTGAACTGTGGTGTTGGAGAAGACTCCTGAGAATCCCTTGGACTGCAAGATCCAACCAGTCCATCCTCAAGGAGATAAGTCCTGGGTGTTCAATGGAAGGACTGATGCTGAGGCTGAAACTCCAATACTTTGGCCATCTCATGTGAAGAGCTGACTCATTGGAAAAGACCCTGATGCTGGGAGGGATTGGGGGCAGGAGGAAAAGGGGATGACAGAGGATGAGATGGATGGATGGCATCACCGACTCGATGCACATGAGTTTGGGTGAACTCCGGGAGTTAGTGATGGACAGGGAGGCCTGGCGTGCTGAGATTCATGGGGTTGCAAAGAGTCGGACATGACTGAGCGACTGGACTGAACTGAACTGAACTGAGGCTTCATGTAGATATTATCAAAGCACCTATCACAGCCCTTGAACATAGGAAGTGTTCGATAAACAGATGTATAGTTGACTGAGCAACTGATACACTACAGTCTTAGTCTCAAAACTGGCAACTTTATGGCAATAGCATTATTCTTCATACCTCCCAAGATCTGAATTCTAATAGAATACACATTTCAGTTCGGTTTACCCACTAGGAAATCCATCTTTTTTGGAAAGTGGTCCAATATAATGATTACTAAAATTCTTATTGGTATAACCAGTATCTAGAAAGTCATCTCCAAACCATGCTGTTGATGAGAAAAGTTATTTATAAAATCTTTAGGAAGTTATCATTGCAGAAGCAATGGATGGCGACTAAGCATATGGCCTCGCAAGGGAAACTGAGACCTATTTATTCCGTTTAGTGGCTATGAGATCTTGGGCAAGTTATTTAAGATCCTTGTTTTCAAAAAAAAGAATAGAGCCAATAATCTGACATGCCTTATAGGTGTTATGTAGTACATGGCAAATACTTAGAACAGTAAGCACTCAGTATTCTAAGGCAGCATGTTAAGGACACTAACTAGTTAGTTCAACAGGTTAGAACACAGCACAGGAGAAGAAGACAATGTAACGATGTATTTTTTGTTGTTTGATCACTCAGTCAGAGAAAGACTCTTTGTGACCCCATGGACTGCAGGCTTGCCAGGCTCCTCTGTCCATGGAACTTGGGGGCCCAAAAGTTCATTCAGGTTTTTCTGTAAGCTGTTATGGAAAAATCTGAACAAACTTTTGGATCAACCCAACAGAGAGGGCCCTGAAGCAAAAGTAAGAAAAAAAATGGATTTAAGCCCTGGCTCTTAATACACTGTGTCTTCAGCCAAATCATTGCTTCCTTGAGCATCAATTTCCTCACATTTAAATGCAGAAAATAATACCTAATTCACATCATTGTTTGTGCAGATTAAATGAGGTATGTGAAAGAGCTTTGTGAAATATGTTATAAAAAATGAAGTGTTATCTCTATTTTCTCATCAAAAGCATACCGAGGAACATTGACACTTTATTGTCTAACTGGGAAAAGGACAGTAAAAGTCTGTGCCAAGCCATTCTGTTATTAGTTCTACTATTAATAGCTAATGACAGCATAGACATTTGAAATCAAAAGGAAATACATTCTTTCCTTTGACTCTAACAAGCCTAACAGACACTCTTGAAAATGAACTGTGAACAAGCACTAAAAAGAAAATGAAATCAATGCCTTCATAGCAAAAACGCAGTTGTCACAACAAGGGTAGTATTTTCTCAATATATTTTGGCCAGTGGTAAAAAATAAAATATGTATTACTGCTACTGCTAAGTCACTTCAGTCGTGTCTGACCCCATAGATGGCAGCCCACCAGGCTCCCCCGTCCCTGGGATTCTCTAGGCAAGAATACTGGAGTGGGTTGCCATTTCCTTCTCCAATGCATGAAAGTGAAAAGTGAAAGTGAAGTCGCTCAGTCGTATCCGACTCTTAGCGACCCCATGGACTACAGCCTACCAGGCTCCTCCGTCCATGGGATTTTCCAGCCAAGAGTACTGGAGTGGAGTGCCATTGCCTTCTCCAAAATATGTATTACCTTTCAAATAATTTTAAAGATAAAGGAGGTAATTTAACCAACATGGAGAAAACTCTTGAGTTTTCATTTTTATTTAATGATAAAGTAGAATAGAAATAAGTGATTGTATTAACAAAAGTGGCATTCTGATTGGAATCTGAGAGCATCACTATACTTATTATATATGTAATCTGAAAGAGGAAAACTATTTGCATACTTATACCCCCTTCATAAAGATGGGGTGTGGGGTAGGAGAGGTTCTCTTAACCAAAATACAGCTTTCATAGGTCTTTTATACAATTGTCCAAATTGTAAAATGTGGATAGATTGCTGAATCAATGCAACCCTTTAAGGTGATTCATTTTCTTCACTTAAGACTTTTAGTCAATTGAGCTAAGTTTATGTGTTTTCAATTAGGTCAGAAATCACTTGCTTCCTCTTTATGCATTGTTTCGCTCTCCTAAATGCTTCTTTCTCTGCAAAATTTATTCTCAGTCTTTCATGCTTTCTGCGATTTTTACTTCAGGTGTTACCTATTGTAGACCATGTGTGTCTTGAATCCGCTTCCTTCCATGGAAATGAAAGTTTCTCTAAATATTACTCAGATGGGAGAGATGTCAAATGGGACAAGAGAATCTTCCCAAAGGAGATGATATTCTCTGAAATCCCACTGAGAGGCCCTTACTCTTTATGAAAGTGCTCATCAGATTTTCTGTGTGTATGTGTCTGAGTGTGTTCATTAGTTACTCGGTGATGGCCGACTCTTTGCGACTCGAACTGTAGCCCGCCAGGCTCCTCTGTCCATGGAATTCTCCAGGCAAGAATACTGGAGTGGGTTGTCATGCCCTCCTCCAGGGGATCTTCCCAATCCAAGGACTGAACCTGGGTCTCCTGCACTGCAGGCAGATTCTTTACCGTCTGAGCCACCAAGGAAGGCCATCAAGCTTTCTACCATCTTCTAAACATGCCCTTTTGTTTATGTGGGATGACAATATAAAGGATATGGAAAAGATGTGGTCTTAGCCCATCAGATGCCCATGACTTAAGAGTACAAAGACTTCATGAAAGAAAGTGACCTTTATTATTACTGGATTCCTAACAGCAAAGAGATGAAGCCTGTGAAACGGAGAGGAGAAAGCAAATCATAGGAGAATAAGCAAAGATGCAAGCAGGTTTGATAGCTGAGAAAATGAAGAAACACATGCACACTTCATGAGAGATGAAGCAGAAGAAATGGGTACAATGAAAGAGCAGAAGACGGACAGGTTCAGAGTACTGAGAAAATAAAACCACTTTTCATTATAGCATTTCAAAAGAGTTTTGAAACAGACAAATTAGGTCAACACAGGGTATGTAAATAGAAAAAAAAAAAAAAGGTAATTTTGTAGGTAAGCTGTCCAGGAAAAAAATATATGTGGGTAAGAGAAAGATAAATCAAATAAAAAGATATTTATATGATTAGGTAATTGCAATAATAATATTAATATGTTACTCCTGCTAAATTTATTCCCTCTCCAAATCCACTGCTAAGAAAAAGGTACACTCAGTCCTCCATATCCACAAGGTTGTAATCAAGGATTCAACCAACTACAGATAGAAAATACTAGGAAAAATATTCCAGAAAGTTCCAAAGAGCAAATATTTAATTTTCCATGCACCAGCAACTACTTACATAGCATTTACATTGTATCAAATATAGGTAATCTAGAGATGATTTAAAGTACATGAGAGGATGGGAGTATTAATAGGTTATACAAAAATACTATATCATTTTATATAAAGGACTTGAGCACCCTCAGATTTGAGTATTGGGAGGAGGTATGGTCCTGGAACCAATCTTTCATGGATACTGAGGGACAACTGTACCTCTATATTCATAAAATAAGACTCATAGAGGGAAGTGAATTATTTGAGAAAACAGAAGTAAAGTGACTGCTTTAAAGCCTCCAAATTTCAGATATAATGCAAATGCTTTGCTGTCAAAATCAGGTCCAGAAAGAGCCTCCAGCTATGACATAAGTGAGGATGAGACACAGCTCAGAGAACCCTTGGTACCCCCGCTGCTGCAAGGGTATCCCAAGTAGACAACTGCTATTATATGATTTTCAATGTGATCCTCATTTTAGATAAAAATAAAGCCTCAATTCTCCAGTGAAAAAGTTTGAAGGATTCTAGTTTTCAGAATAAAATCAAGGGAAGAATATAAGGAGGATTTACTCAAGACAGCAAAACACTTTATAAAATAATTTTTCAAGTGCAGTAACAGCATTACATGTACTCTCAGTATATACCGAAGTGAAAGGGATTAATTCAGCTTGGGATAAAGGACAGAGCAAAGAAAGCTGCACAGAGGATGTGACAAGAAGTCAAGCTTAAAGTCTTAGCAAGACTTTTGCCAGTGGAGAAATTTCTCTAGCACCTCCCGGTGAACTTCTAAATGAAGAAAGATGCTGGTATTTTCCCTTCTTTCCAAATTCAGTCTTTCCAATGGCTGTTTCCTCCAGCAGAGGCAGCAGGAACATGGCCAGAAACTGAGCCATACCTAAAGGGCTCACAATAGCTTTATAACCCAGATCAAAATGATTTTTTTTAATCAAAAAGGAACATTGAGTGCATAAAGCAATGAGAGATGTGAGCTATCTTCCCAGAACCCAAGAATTCAATGTCTGTGGCCAATGTCCATTTGGCCATGGCATCAAGACTGATGCTGACATCTACTAATAACAAATAGGTATGTGAAGATTAACTGTTTCAGGAAATCTGAACCCTCATAGCATGAGAAAATATGCAAATTATGATCCATGTGTCTATTGCATGACTTATGTAAGTGGATATGAAATGAAAGATCCTTTTAAATCCTATGGTTTACTCATAAGGAGGGAAAGAAATGGTAAATGGGGTAGGTTTTGAGGAATTCACGTGTATCACGTTTCTGTATTTATAGCCTAGCCTCCTACAAACCGCTGGAGAAGAAAATGGCAACCCACTCCAGTATTCTTGCCTGGGAAATCCCACGGACAGAGGAGCCTTGCGGGCTACAGTCCATGGAGTTGCAAAAGAGTCGAACCCAACTTAGCAACCAAACAACAACTCTTACAAATAGTCTACTACTTTTCCAGTCTACAAAGTTAAAATATACATAACAAGGTAATTAAGAAAACAGAGTAACAAAGAGAAATTGTTTTTGAATGAAAAGAAAAAAATAACTGAACCAAAACTAATGGGTAGGTTAGTCGCTCTAATTGTTACTCTAGTTGTGAATTAAATTTAGCTGTGAACTTCCTGGTAGCCAAGGACAAATGAGAACTGTCATGATTATTTACAGATCACTAATGAATGACAACTTATGAGACTGTCTGTAGGAATCTGTCATTTCTGGGCATTAAGTCCTTGGAAAATATCATCATGAAAATCTCTGTATAAGGAATTTTCCATCACACTAAACAAAGTCTTCAACTGCAGTTTTATAGAAAATATAAATTGGCTCTTTTTGTGCTACTTCTTACAGTGACCCCATAAAAAATATAAGGACAAAACATTAAAGTGTTAACTCAGGGAAGTCATTTCTATGAGGATGTAAAGTAAAATATATTGCTATTTGGTAATATAATTCAAGAATAAAACTTGGAAAAACAAAAGATGTTATTAGATAGCATGTCACTGAGACGTTCAGAAATTGTTCAGCCTAACCAATTCAACACTTGAAGCATTAGATCTCTTTACTGTAAAAGAAAGACCTTTAACTATAACATAATAATTAAAAGCTAGTGATCATTTAATATTTTAACCTGAAGCCAAGTGTCTTGATTTGTATTCTCAAGAGAGAAACCTTGCCATTTCCAAGTCAGAGTGATTCACATGTTTTCACCCTAAAGATTTTTGAGGCCACCCAAGTCCTCAGCTGCAAAGTGAAAAGCCCAGAAGGGAAATGAAAGGTATTATCAACCAGTCTTCTCTTAGGTGAACCACCGGAGGCATCTAATCTATCAAACTACTTTGGGCTACACTTAGCTATGTTAACATCCAACTTAAATTAATTCCTAACTCTGCCCTTGACATTCACGTCCCAGAGACCTTCCACTGACCCATTCTTAACTGATTACTCCCCCTTGCAGTCTAAAACACTCTACTGAAGAAATAAGAACACTCTTCAGACCCTCATCTTATAAATTCATGTGGTCCAATAACTTCGTTTAAAGCTCACTGGAATTATCCTCAAACATTCTCTTCTGTCTTGCTACGAGGTTCTCTAAATAGCACCATACACGTTTTAAAGAAGGCAACCAGCACCTGGAAAATTGAATTAGTACATCACTACTTTTAGAATTGCAAAGACTGATGTTTTAAATCTATTAAATCAGAAAATCCACTCTCTCTCTGCCTATTTCCTCAGTTAGGTTTGAACCTCAACTCTATTTGGATTCCGGCATAATCACTTATTGTTTTAATGGAGCCAATTGGTTAGTAGTGTTGGTTGTGAGCTATCTGGTCTCCATGTCACTGCATCAAGCTGTAAGATACAGCACAGTAAGTAACTCCATGGGTGTGCAGTCGTGTTTATCACCAACTAAAAGAAGCCATAGGGCAGATAGTCTGTTTACTATAAGACCCATGAAAGTACAAGTGATTTTGTGGCAAAAGTCTTTGGTCCAAAGATCCAAAGCAGATCCAAGCAGAACTCAAGGTCGCAATGAAGCTCTCCATTCTTTTTCTGGCTGGCCTTGTATTTATAGTATCTTGCTCATCCTACTTTCCTGTCAACCTTCCATGTACCCTAAAATAGCATGCCAGTTTTCTTGGTCTCCTAAATCATCAAAACCCTGCTCCTTAGATTTCAATTCCCTCTGTGCTCCAACTTCACTCTACTTCTTTCATTTTTTCACCCTTTCATCTACATTCTCCTTCTTGCCTGCCCTGTGCTCTCCTCCTTCAGCACACCATATTTAATAACACTAACGGGACTGCTTGCAAGGCGTGAACTGAGAGGGCCCTTTTCTCCGTTCACAGTTTCTCACCTGTCCAAGCCCTTGATGAGTATGTTCAAGGGTAGGTTTCCCCCATGAAGCTTACTGATCACCCTCTACTTAACTCAATAACACATGCTCTGTAACTCAGGTTCAACCTTATTTTCTGTGCATTGCTCTTGTCGCTCATACTAGAATGCAAGCTTCACTAGGATCAGTACTAATTTTTATAATTCATCTGTATCCCACATCACAGCCAGAAGTGTGAGCCTCAATAATACGTATGGGCTATTCAGTTAATGAAATATATTTTGGAGTAATTCAATGATAACTTGTTATTCATATCATTTTGGAAGAGATCCCACTTGGGCTTCTCTGAGTTTGTGGAGACTTTTAAGTACTTCAATATTTAAACATTCTTGGAAAAAACTAGTTCACATTTGTCAACATTTTATATTCAGGTGTAACCCTATTTCATAACGAAGCTGAAAACTGCATCTGCCAATAATTAAGACAAATGTACTATCTTATGTAATCTTTTGTTCATCACTGAAATTAGTAGAAGTATAGGTGGCAACGATACTTTCAAATGTGGGATGAAAGTGAGTGATATATGACTAGAATGTTTTTCAGAAGAGATGAAATCTTTTTAGCTTAATTAATGTAAGTAGGAGTCAGGTAGCAAAAGCCTTTGTATTTCCTATGGAAAATTCCATCCTTTCAACTCTAGTTCTCCTCCTCCCCCAATGGGCCCTGCCTGTACTTGGCTCCTGGTTTTAATATCAAAGGTTACCCTCCACCCTCTCTCACATCCGGGAGATGATACACATGGTTAGTTTAGCTTCATACAAGCAGAGGTGACATCACAGCAGTGCAGGTGTCTTCAAATGGACCATCAGACACTCCTGTTCTTAAACACCATAGTATAACATGTCACTTGGCCCAGACACTCCATTTTGGGGGGATGCTTTTCCTTTCAGAAATCCAGCCCAATTCAATACAAATTGAATCCTTCCTATTTTGTTTTCGAAGCAAACCATCTCTTGATTGCCCTTCCTTGAATGTTTAGAAGCTCTTGGTAAATTGCAGCAAGTCATGAACTTGGGGTCTTACACTCTCTCCTTTCCCTAGCAGGCTCTACAAGGGAAGGGGACAGTGAAAAGGTGTTATTTTGTCTTTGATAAAATGTCTTACTTAGCCCAGGGCAAAAGAATGGAGCCATTTCTAGTGATGTATTACACGTAATCAACACCTTAAAAAAATAAAAAGCTTAATTTTAAAAGTAGATGGTCTTCTATCTAGCTGCCATATAACACAAGGAGCCCAGCCTGGTGCTCTGTGATGACATAGAGGGGTGGGATGGGAGGGAAAGGGAAGCTCAAGAGGGAGGGGAGATATATATATATGTGTATATATTTACAACGGATTCACATTGTTGTACAGCAGAAACCTATACAACATTGTGAAACAATTATTTATCCAATAAAAAAATAAATTTTACATAAACTGAATAATAAAAAGTAAATGACCTTCCTTCTATCCATGGGTGAGGGAGAAACTTGAAACATGCTCACAGCATATGGTTTGAAAACAGCATGGGCTTTCAAATCTGATAGCTCTGGTGCCAATTTGAGTTCCCTCAGCATGTTACGTTGAGCCCAGTTTCCCTCTCGGACTCTACGTCTTGTATTGTAGCACTTGTGTTAGAGAATGGTGCAAAGAGTAGGGTGAAATCTGTAAAGATCTTGGTGCAGCACATGGACACAGAGATGCTCACTAATTGGTCCCTGAAATGATTATGGTGATGATGATGCTGCTAAGGTCAGAACGAGGTGACTTTGTCCCTGAGAAACAATAAATATACAGGTGGCTGACGGAGTTTGTTTACTCAGCAGTTAAGAACTTGTTCTCCAGCATACAAGTAACTCCTTAGGATGAAAAGGGTAAATGCTCTAGGATCTCATCTTACTTAGAGGGTTCTAAGCATTCCTCTACATTTAAGCGATGGAGGACCCCTCCTCAGAGAGAAGAGAGAGTGCTGTCCTGTGGTCATGCGAGATGAAGAAGCTTACAGTCAGGATGAAATTAACAGACAATGGCAATTTTAAAAAATTGTTTTTTCTTACTACTAGAATTATTGCAATATATATTTTCTTTCTGAAGCAGCAGCTAACAGGGAAGGTGATAGAGGGAGCTATTAACATTTCTAATTGACTTGTCAACACATGAATCAGGATAGTTTAAAAAAAGCAACTATATTTTAATTGAAAAAAAAAATTTAAAGCAACAATCTAGGAGCACCAATTATTCCTTTGCTAGAACTTACCCTTCTCATTTTAAATGGTTCTCATCCTACCTGTATGGAATGATAAAAAGGAATCCCATCCTGCAGTTTCATCTGAGCCCAGGGTAACCATACTAACATTGTCTCTTTGGTGATTTGACAACCATGTGTGACATTCTTTTACAAGGGCAAAAAAAATAGCAATCTCAAAGAAGTTTTGATAAGAACCCATTTCACTTCATGTTGATACTTCAAACCTCCCCAATCTAAGATGAGGGTTAGAATGGTCACAAAGAAAGGAAATGGATGTCCCTTGACAGACAACATCCACCACAAAATGTTCTTTTTGGAAGATATGTTTTGCCTTATGCTAAATATTACCAAAAAAGGGAAAACTTCTTATTCAAGGCTTACATATTTTCCTTGTCCAATACTTCCTACCACTAGAGCACAGAACTGCAACTAGTAATTTCCTGCTCTTATCCACAAAAGTTCAAGGCACAGTAACCCTACTTGTATTTATCAAAATAAATCAACTAAGCATCAATTTCTTTCAGATCTGTCTTGTCTGCACATTTCTACCTATATCACCTATAAGACTTTCTCTTCCATATCATAATTGAAAAACTTCAAAAGTGATACCTATGATTAGCAGCTCAATAACTCTTTGATAAATGCAACTTAAAGTGAGTATTTCATTTATAATTCAAATAAAGTAAAATGTAACATAGCTTGTTGAGGCAGCATAATCTAGATTAGGATATGCAGTTTTCACTAGGGTATCTGCCAATTACTTGCTTTATTGCTTAACTCCGGTTACCGGCTCTCCATCTTCCTACCTGTAAAACAACATTTTTTAATATTTGAATTCAGAAAGCCACACAGGGCTCAGTGAAAATAAATGAGATATGTATTTGGTACCATGAAGTCCTTGGAGTTACAAATTCGGACATTCCCTCGTTGCTAGGTAACATCAGACTGGATAACAAATCAGAGCCTGAAACAGCACTAATCTGACTAGATTTGTAACACGTTCATAGGATAACTGCACAGATAAAATTTATGAGAAATTGCTTACTAGACGTAATACCTTTGAGATGTAGAAAATTCACATAGAGTCCAGAATGGCCAGTGGATATATCAAGAAGCAGAAGGAATTCCAGTTGTAAGCCAGTCTTTCAAAATGGTTCAGACTCAGTCAACTTCATTGGCTTGTCGTGGAATAGGAGGACTAATAAGGGCCTTGAAAGAAGAGTAGGGCATAGCGGTTTTCAATGGCATCTTTAGGTTAGATGACTATTCTCTCCCAGTGCAGACAAAATTCTTTTTTTACTTAGAAATAGCCAAATTCCAGATCTTCTTCCAAATTTTGTCAACAGTGACCCAAGAGGACCTGTTAGTCTGTTATGAAGGCAGATACTTAAAGGTTAAAGGAAGTGTTTGAGGCATAACAGCTTCGGAAAGGTACTTGGGAAAATCTCTGTATCATTTTTGCCTGATGCTTCATAAAAAGTGATGTCAATTGGACTGTCTACCTAAATACTCATGGTAAATGAGACTGGCACTCAGAAAACAAGCATTTGGAACGTGACACTCCTGTTGAGAATCTCTAGGCTTTTCCCCATACACCCAAGTATATTACTTAGGTTTTTTTCTGTCATAAGCAAGGTGTCATATAGGCATCTTCAAAAAAGAAAAGAGGACAAGTTGCTCTAAAGATCCTGTGATAGAAAAGATTAAGAATCTCCCTGACACTCAGGATGGATAAATGCACACACCCAGACTTCCTGAGAAGTAGAAATGAAAGAATACAGGATGTAAGACATGCAGTTACACAGGCTAGCATCATTCCCTCAGAATCATGAATGTACTGCTTCGCCCTTTTGTGACAGGCACTTTTGCAATGGGCCTCTGGTCTCACCACAGCTGTTTTATCTAAGCCATATGTCTGTGTGCTCAGTTGGGTCTGACTTTTTGTGACCACACGGACTGTAGCCCACCAGCATCCTCTGTTCAGGGGATTTCCCAGGCAAGAATACTCTGTATATATTACTTTACTGCCTAATCATTCTGACCTGTGTGCGACTACTTATGGTCCCCTGCTACCTTGAGGTCTCAGATTTCTTGTTTCCTCTCTGCGTATTTATAACTCCAGCATAAGAGAGAATTAGATTGGCCCAGCTAATTAATTGCTCATCATTTGAGTTTAGATAGAAGTTTTCATGGTAAGCTACCTTTAGTGTTTTGGTCAATCTACAAACTGACTGAATGGGTCACGGACCTCGGCTCACTCACTAAGAGGGGTGGTCACATGAGCAGAACCTTCCGTGGAAACTGTGAGTCTAGTATTTTTTCATTTGAAGAGGGAATGGAGAAGATGGTATTGGGTTTGAACCATCCAAACACATCATCCCTCACAGTGTTCATCTCTCTTATGTCCAAATTTTGAAAAGTAAGAGTGCCAACCAATTTCCCGTGATGAACGTTCACCCAATTGTCTGTGGCTCATCTACTCTGCCCAAGGCAGTGAACTACATATGTCAGTTAATACCATTTGCTCTTAGAGATCAAAGTCAAGTTTCTTTTTTCCTAATATTTAATAAGAAAAGCTAATACAGAAACATCTGGATAAAAGGATGTGAGTGATTCTAAAATGGAAGTGAAAGATATTATTATAGTTAGTGTCCTAGGGGAGAAGGCAATGGCACCCCACTCCAGTACTCTTGCCTGGAAAATCTCATGGACGGAGGAGCCTGGTGGGCTGCAGTCCATGGGATCTCGAAGAGTCGGACACGACTGAGCGACTTCACTTTCACTTTTCACTTTCATGCATTGGAGAAGGAAATGGCAACCCACCCCAGTGTTCTTGCCTGGAGAATCCCAGGGATGGGAGAGCCTCGTGGGCTGCTGTCTATGGGGTTGCACAGAGTCGGACACGACTGAAGCGACTTAGCAGCAGCAGCAGCAGCAGCAGTGTCCTAGGAGGCAGTATGGTGTGGAGGAATAAGTATTGAATTTAAAGTTGAGATCTAAAGTTTTGTCTCATCTTAGAATATAAGTATTTTTGCCATGAATTTCAGAGTAACCTTAAATAAGTTAATTTATCCCATGACATCTAAATTTCTTTTTCTTAAAATGAGTATGAAGACCTAAGGGTATAGCTTAACTTTTTGAAGATTTTTTGGTGTTACTATTATTACTTACCCAAACAGGATACAGAAAAAAGCCTTTAAATTGCTGATGTTACAGAATAATTTCATACCAATCTTACAGGCAAATTACATCATATCATAATCTTACAGTAATCCATTTCAATTTCCTGATTTTTTTCACAGTATATTTTGATTCTTATAGCAAAGAGTTAGATTATAGTACTCTACTAGAATTGTCCATTTATGACTTTAGCCTTTGAACATAAAAGTCAACTAACTTAATGCATGATTCTAATTTAAAGAACACCTCAAATTGAAATGCACACCATGGTTACCTCAGGTTTAGATTCAAAATAACTCAAGTACTGAAATAATGAGTAAAATTACTCAAATACTCACAAACGAGTATTATGGCTACCTCAGGATTAGACTCAAAATACCAGACACACAGAAGCAGAGAATGTATTTGCAACCCAGAATGAAATGGTCATAAAGTTTGGTCCTCAAATGTGCCTTATTTCAGCCATTCTGCCTGTCTTGTGTGTGCAAAATGACATAGACAGCCAGTTTGTACTAAAATCACATATTCATTTCTCATACTGTTTTTTAAACATTAACCAAGAAAACCAAAGAAATATTTCGTGTTCCGCTGTTTCCAATCACTTTGCAGAAAAAGTGTGAAGTTTAGGAGCCAGTCAGAATTGTGTCAAATGCCAATTTCATCATTTGCCAATTGTATAAAGTGTCTTAGGCAAGTTACTTGAAATCTCTGGTCTCTGATTATACCCAGATTTCAGAGTTATTTCAAAATGTACAGAAGGCAACATATGCAAGGACCTGGCAAGATGTAAGCTGATACCCACTGTGTGCAAGTGCTTCTTCCAAATCCTCTCCCGTCGGTCTACCCACCTTTTTCATTCCTCACAAGCCAATGATACCTACTGACCCACACTTGACATAAATCACATCCTATCCCATACTCTCCCCTGTAATCTGAGAAGTCTACTACAAGAAAGCTGCCTCCCAGTTACATGGAATCCATACAAGATGGTTAAATGAACTTCACAGAAACCATCCAACTGAACCACACAGCAGCCCTCAGAGCCAAGCAAGGACAGTAATTGCTCCAAAAAATTTCATAGACATGAAACCAAGACATCAAGTGATTGACTGAGATCACTTAGAGGGTAAGTTATAAATGGATATCTAATAATATAATTTACTAAACAGGTCGGTACAATGGTATTATAGAGCCATTTCCCCAGAAGGTACACTGAAGAGTTCAAATTAGGAAGCAATGTTTTACCAAGTGCCATACTGCAGAACAAGGGTACATCATCAGTAACTACAAAGAAATGCAATATTTCTACAACAGTGGATGATACAAGTTCCTTAATCATTAAAATAAGATTGGAAATCTAATTTCTGCCTTTTAAAGGCCATCAGTGAATTGGATTTTTTTTTTCATGTAGAATAAGTATACACAGAACCAACCAGAAATCATGAAATATGTGAAACTGTTAAATATGATATTTTTCTTTTCTTCTGAGGTTGGAAGTACTTCCAAATGTCTTTGTAAATTCTACTCTTAGTATCTAAACTTTTTTTTTTTTTAAGCCATCGAAGACTGAAAGACGATATGGAAAAAGTCATTTCTATTCATCTGTTTCTAGTCCTCTTAATAATAAATAATAACAACTGATATTAAATCACACCTTTCTTTTGGTGGCCATGAAATATGCTCCTAGAGTTTTTTCATGAATCGTTAGAGGCACCAAGTATATTCAACTGGGAGAACTTTGTGCCTCTTTCTATAAAAGCTTGCTTGTTATGGACACAAAAGCTAGGCTAAAGTTTTGTAACTTCTTTACTTTAGAGCCAAGTGCAAGATGCATAAAAGAAAACCAAAAACTACATGGAGATTCCTGAGTGCTTGTTGCAGATCAAATTTCCCTACCTATTAACCTCTCCTCTTTCTCCTTTTCTCTTTCTCTTCTTGTAATCATCCCTTCAAGTAAATATCTGCCTTTTTTCTTGTCTAAATAAAGCTCTTAAATCTCACAATTCTTCTTTATAAACACTATGACACTTGAGTGTTAATAATTATTTAGCATTTCTCTCTATTGCACTCAATATCATCTCTTAGTTAAAACAAACCAGAAAAAAAGGATTGTTTCATCTCATTTGCAGAGTCTGGGATGGGTAAACCTCCAAGCAATGTGTAGTTTTAGCAAATAAGGTAAAAAATAATTCTTCTCTTTCCAAAAATGACCCTCAGTGTCAATGCTTTTTAACAGCTAATTTCACTGCTGAATAATCAATATGAAGCAGAATAATCCAAAATTGTTTTTAAAAAATGTATTATGTGCAGACAATATGCTGCTGCCGCTGCTAAGTCACTTCAGTCGTGTCCGATTCTGTGCGACCCCATAGACGGCAGCCCACCAGGCTCCCCCGTCCCTGGGATTCTCCAAGAACACTGGGGTGGGTTGCCATTTCCTTCTCCAGTGCATGAAAGTGAAAAGTGAAAGTGAAGTCGCTCAGTCATGTCTGACTCTTTGCGACCCCATGGACTGCAGCCCACCAGGCTCCTCCGTCCATGGGATTTTCCAGGCAAGAGTGCTGGAGTCGGGTGTCATTCTGACCAAGGTACATGGAGGCAATGAGCCTAATGCAGAATGTGCAGCGCACAGACTTAAAATGATGGTTGCCTCTTTTCTCTTGAAATACTTGACAGAAAGAATTGGAGAGACTAAGCTGAGTGGTTTTCAGCAAGCACTGCATCCCAGGGTACAAGTTTCACCAAGACCCCAACCAGGGGACCTGACACAAACATGATCTTAGGTCTCCCAACGCCGACAGTAGAAATGGGACCAGTACAGCTCTGTTTGCCATTTTCAGAACAAAGTTATATCTTACCCAAAATAACTTTATTATACCCCAGCATTCAGGATGAGTTCCAAATGTCTTAGGGTCACCATCTGTCTAGTTTTAAAGGAGATAACCAGCCTGCCAGTGCAGGAGACGTAACTGACATAGGTTCCATCCCCGGGTCAGGAAGATCCCGTGGAGAAGGAACTGGCAACCCACTCCAGTATTTTTGCTTAGAAAATCCCATGGACAGAGAAGCCTGGCAGGCTACATTCCATGGGGACACAAAAGGGTCAGACACGACTGAAGTGACATAGCACTTCTGGCATTTTGGGATTCTAGTAGAGATATATCAAATAGGCCTTGATAAAGGCCAACTACAATCATGAGGATGGAGACCCATGCGTAACTGAGGTTCTGTTCTGTGATAGGTAGCTCAAAGAAACACTTCTCAGAGTTTCTGTAGCCTTTTTAAAGTTTATATCATGGCAATTATTTTACAGGTTTTACACTGCTCATAATTCAAGAAGAAACGTACCTTTCAAAATTTCCTATTCTACACTGTATCACACTTATTCTGAGTAAAAATATTTCCCTTCAGGAATAAAAGCTTATTGTTTTGTGATGGAAGGGTACATCACTTATGTCTCTTTGGTCTTTATAAGATTTTAGATATTTTAAGGATTTAAAAGCTATTTATCAAAGACTCCTTAATTTGGAAGATAAAACCCTTGATAATATGCCTCTGCCCACTTTCACAGTTTTTCACACTAGTCAACAATTTTGTCATCAAACTTATAGTTGCTTTGTTTTCCTCTTTTCCTTCTTCAGTCTTCTATAAATACTCCTTTTTTCTTTTTTAAACATGGTAATTTCACTTCAATGTCAAAGACTCAACTTGAGATCACTTCTCTTGTATGGCCAGCTCTGACTCTTCCTGGTTAGATTAGGATCTTCTTTTGTATACTCCCTTAGCATCTTGTGTGGGTCCTTAACCTAGCCTGTCCCAGCACCTGCTTTTTTTGACTATTTCCCTCATCAGTTCAATAGTTCTCCTTGAACAATTATGTACTATTTACTCACTTTTATCAGCATAGTCCAGAAGTGAGCATATAGAAGTTGTTCCATAAATGTTAACTGTATAAGTTAATCCATGATTCATGATGGAAGAATTTATTCTGATTTTTAATATTTAATTAAAAATCAATAGAATGTGGCATAGATGAAGAAATTAAGACTTCTGTGATTTAAATGACTGGTCTATAATACAAATTCTGGAAGTCAACAGATCTGGTCAGAGCAGGAATTCAACTCCATGGATTGTAATTTTACCGTGTTTATTTCTGCTGTTAGTCGCTCACTCATCTCTGACTCTCTGCGACCCCATGGACTGTAGCCCGCCAGGGTCCTCCGTCCATGGAATTCCCTAGGCAAGAATACTGGAGTGGGTAGCCATTCCTTGCTCCAGGGGAATCTTCCGGACCCAGGGATCAAACCCAGATCTCCTGTACTGCAAGCAGATTCTTTACTGTCTGAGCCACAAGGGAAGCCCGGTTTTACCATGCTGCTAGTTAAATACCTTATAGCAGCATTTGGCAGTTAAGCACAAAAATGTTTCCTACAGATGACTAAACAATGAACGTGAGGAGATACGACTACTGAACTCTAGTGGTGCTTCAGCTATTGACTTAATGTTCAGAAAAGATTCCCAGAATATATGGCAATGTCACTAAAATATAAATATTCTACAGATTTTGTCTGGGGACTAGGTGACCTCTAATGTCCATTTTAAACTTAAAATTTCATGGCATTATTTATATAAATTAACGATACTGTGTGCCAACCTTGAGTGAATCACTCTAGAAAGAAAATAATGGCCCAGCCCTCTCCTAACAGAGGCAAAAGTTCTCCTTCTTCAGTCTTTAATAACTCTTGCCAGGTTGAAATTGGCATTGATTATTTGGCAGGAGTAAATTTCCATCTTGCCTTGCCCCAAATAATCATGTTGGTTATTCACAATTACTTACTAGGCATCTATGCCCAATCGCCTCTGGGAGTTAAATGAAAGATAATTAAAAGTCTTAGATGAAAAATGGCTGTTTCTCAATTAATTTCATATGAGGCATGGAGCAAGAGTTGACCGGGTACTCTTGTTCATAACCAAACCAACTAGACAATTAAAGAAAACAACAGGCCATGGATTTCAGGTGGAGAAATAGAGAAAAGAATAAGCTTTTGAAGTCTGATCATGTCATTAACTTACCTGAGACTCAACAAGTTTGCATAACTCTACCTTCAGAGCTATGGAAATTGATAACTAGATACTTGATAGAATTCTAACTGGAGCCTACAAGGCCCTACATGACCATACCACTCTTATGTCACCAGCTCACTGAAGTCCCCCCTCCTACCTTCCCTTGACCATGACCATAGTTTTCTTTTCTCAAAACCTCCATGTTCCTACCTACCAGGGGACATATTTATAGACACTGTTCCATTTCATCACAAGACCTTTTCTTACCCATCACTCCTACCACTTTGATTAGATAACACCCATCTATTACCTAAATATCAACCCATTCCCAGCATATACATACCTGTTAACTGGTTAATATCTCTTAGTCTAGGTCCTAAACACCATACTCCTTTATTGTAAGCTCTTATTTAAAACTACCTTTAATGATGAGATTAATTGATCATTATCTGTATCCCTCACAGGGCAATAAGCTCCAGTAGAGCAATGACGATGATGTTTTTACTCAAAATTTCAATAGGCCAGGGCAGAATACTGGTGGAGGAGACAAAGGATAGATTGAGGTGAGAAACATACATGTCAGGAAGACTCAACTGGAGGCTGCCATAATATTTAAAGGAAGAAGGAAAGAGTAGTGAACAAGGCAGGTGTTGGTAACAATGGAGAACAATGGAGAAAAGCAAAGGAAGTTTCAGTAAGATAATGATTGACAGAGGACAGAAGAAGAGAGGGTTCAGAGGTGACTCAGACTCTAAGCTCATACCACCCTTACGGCAGAAAGGGAAGAGGAACTCAAGAGCTTCTTGATGAAAGTGAAAGAGGAGAGTGAAAAAGTTGGCTTAAAATTCAACATTCAGAAAACGAAGACCATGGGACCTGGTCCCATCACTCCATGGCAAATAGATGGAGAAACAATGGAAACAGTGACAGACTATTTTCTTGGGCTCCAAAATCACTGCAGATGGTGACTGCAGCCACGAAATTAAAGGATGCCTGCTCCTTAGAAGAAAAGCTATGACAAACTTAAACAGTGTATTAAAAAGCAGAGACATTACTTTGCCAGCAAAGGTCCATGGTTTTTCCAGTAGTCATGTATAAATGTGAGAAGTGGACCATAAAGAAAGCTGAACACTGAAGAATTGATGCTTTCGAACAGTGGTGTTGGAGAAGACTCTTGAGAGTCCCTTGGACAGCAAGGAGATCAAACCAGTCAATCCTAAAGGAAATCAATCCTGAATATTCATTGAAAAGACTGATGCTAAAGCTGAAGCTCCAATACTTTGGCCACCTGATGCAAAGAGCCAACTAATTAGAAAAGACCCTGATGCTGGGAAAGACTGAAAGCAGGAGAACGGGATGACAGAGGATGAGATGGTTGGATGGCATCACCGACTTGATGGACATGAGTTTGAGCAAACTCCAGGAGATGATGAAGGACAGGGAAACCTGGCATGCTGCAGTCCATTGGATCACAAAGGGTCAGACACGACTGAGCGACTGAATGAGAAAGCTCACAAGGTCAGGAGAATGGTGTCAAGTCTGATTAACAAATAGAGAAGGTCAGGAGAATGATGTCAAGTCTGACTAACAAATAGAGAAAAACAGAATAAGGAAGTAGTTTTATGGGAGAAGTGAAATAACCACATGTAAATTTCTAGCACACAGTTGGAAATCTTGATACAGAGAGTTCATTTTACTGGATCAAATGCTCAAGACTTGGAAATGAATAAAATCACTATGAAGAATTTACCACAGTGTCCCTCAAGATGGTAGTCATATTGTTGAGGGAATCTGAAAATCTATCAGTCCTTCCCTGTCTCCATTCATCTTTTACTGTGGGAGAGGAGTGTTTGGACATGCGTGATGGTCTAAAAAAAAGTTTCAGTACACTCTATACCCCCATCCACCTCCCCATCTAATCCAATGCCCAGACTGAAAACTGTGATATAAAGGAAGAAGAGCAAGAGGCTAAGAGCCAACATCCATATTTAAATCAGAAGACACACAACCAGTGAAAAACTCAAGAAAGAAAGATGAGGGAAATAGGAAAGGAGTAAGATAATATAGTATACTCAAAATCAAGGATTTTAAGACAAAGAGTTCTTAAAAGAATATTATATTCACATATACATGTGGGATCTTGAAAAATGGCACAGATTACCCTATTTGCAAAGCAGAAATAGACACACAGAGGTAGAGAATAAATGTAAGGACATAAGGAGGGAAGAGGGAGGCGTGGGATGAATTGGGAGATTGGAATTGACATATATACACTATTGGTACTATGTATAAAATAGATGACGAATGAGAACCTACTATATAGCACAGAGAACTGTACTCAAAACTCTGTGGTGACCTAAATGGGAAGGAAATTTTAAAAAGGAGATATATATATATATATATATATATATATATATAGCTGAGTCACTTTGCTGTACAGTAAAAATACAACATTGTAAAGCAACTATCCTCCAATAATTTTTTTTTTTAATTAGGGAAAGATTGCATTTACTTATCAACTATTACAGGAAACTTTGAAAGTGAAAATTTGAACCACTGAGTTCAGCTACTGGGAACATCTTACAGTCAACAGAAAGGTATGATGGAACTTGCCCATGGTGGGGAGGTGAGAATTCAATGACAGATTTCATATGAAGTCCTTATTGATGGATTAGCCACTCAACAAAGAAAACAGTCCTGGTATAACCTTCCATCTCTAAGTAAACTGTTGCTTAGAAAGACATACAATTTGCAACAATAGATTTAGGTATCCTGAATAGAAGATTTTACTCTTAGCATAGGTATTAAATCACAAATAAAAATTTGGAATATCCATGATGCTACGTCATTGAATAGGCATTTTGTTGTTGTTGTTGTTCAGTAGCTCAGTCATATCTAAATCTTTGCCACGCCACAGACTTCAGCTCGCCAGCCTTCCTTGTCCTTCACTATCTCCCAGAGTTTACTCAAATTCATGTCCATTGAGTCAGTGATGCTATCCAATCATCTCATCCTCTATCGCCCCCTTCTCCTCCTGCCCTCAATCTTTCCCAGCAACAGGGTCATATTTTAGGTTTTCTTTCCCTCTCCATGTAAAATACAAAAATATCCACTCCATAGTACATCCCACAAATCTCAAAACAAAGATGTAAATGTCTTCTGGGTTAGCACCTCAGCTCTAGTACGTAAGAACCATTAGTTTAATGCAGTTGATCCAATTCTCCACCTCATACAACACTACTCTTTGGTGCAGTTAGTGGAGAAAAGAAATGTTTTCTCATATACATAATTAATAATGCCTTCTCAGTCATTTTTACATTGCTACTTATATCGAACACTGTCTGTCACATTGCATTATAAGGAAATTTCAACATGTTAACTCTTTGTAGATGACTACCCACCAGTTCTTTATATTCTTCCATCTAGAATGAAGTAAACCATCATGAAATATATATATATGTGTGTGTGTGTGTGTGTGTGTGTGTGTGAAGTGAAGTTGCTCAGTTGTGTCCGACTCTTTGCCACCCCATGGACTGTAGCCTACCAGGCTCCTCTGTCTATGGGATTTTCCAGGCAATTGTACAGGAGTGGATTGCCATTTCCTTCTCCAGGGAATCTTCCTGACCCAGGGATCAAACCCGGGTCTCCCACATTGTAGACAGACGCTTAACCATCTGAGCCACACGGAACTACATAGATATATGTGTGTGTGTGTATATATATATATATACATATATATGAATATATATATATATATATTTAGATTTTTTGGCTGTACCATGTGGCATGTGGGATCTTAGTTCCCTGACCAAGGATCAAACTAACACCTCTTGCATTGGAAGCATAGAGTGTTAATCATTGGACTTCCAGAGAAGTCCTGTGAAATATATTTTTGAGAAACAGGAATGCAAGAGTAATACATTACTCTTAATAATGATTATGCCAAAATCTATGAAATATCATAAAGAAAACATGGAAACTCCAAGATTTCTAACTTCCAAAGAATAGTGACTGGAAGTAATTATCTAATCTAGATATAAACCCTCATGATGATTTTAGAGAAAACTAGGAACATTACTGATAATAGAATTAACTACATTTGATGTTTACACTATTTTAATACTAGAACTAATACTCAATTCCACACTTTGGTTGCAAAAACATAGCCAGCATACACACCTGAATGAAAGTATTTTTTAAACTAAATTGCAACTTTCCTTTAGGTATTAGGAAATGTTAGCAATTAGGAACCATAATCTTGTGCTTAAAGGGAGGGAATTTTTTATAAAGGAGAAGAGGCTAAGTTAAAAAATTCAAGGAAACCTACATTTCAAAAAAGGGAAAGCAGGAAGAGGAAAACAGATTTGGAGAAAATGGGAATAGAGCCTGGACCCCAAAAGTGACATCTAAGAGTGATAAACTACCTCCCACCATTGGCAAAAAGGGAGTCCCAGGAAGATTCATAAGTAAGGGGTGAGTGGTGATTGAGCCAATGGAATTTGGAGATAATTTTCAGTGCTGATTAGTAAAAGAGGCAGAACTGCTTCATTCATTATTTAGGGAAATTCTGTCCAATTTATGGACAGATGGAAAGATAATATGTGCTCCACAAGAAGAGTGGTTTTGAAGAAGAGGGCTGGGCACAAATGGCTCCTGTGGCAAACTGGGAGTCATTGAAGAGCCTATAATGGTTGCTTGCTTTTAGGCTGAATCCCTCTTATGTTGATTGCTTCAAAAGACGCTACACTTTTATACAGGACATTGGGCATGATAGCGTATCATGAGAATGATGACCCGTGGCAAAATGATCATCAGAAAGGAAAGTCTCATCCAAGGTGGATTAGACCATCCCTTAGGCTTTGAGTTCCTGTCTCTTCTGTGTACACCAATGAAGCTCTGATGCAGTATCTAAAATGTGTATTAATTTCTTTTTACTAAAAAGTAAATGGATAGTTTTCTTTATGTGATTTAATAGTCAACCTATTGGGATATCATAAACAGAGAAAGAAGTCTAGTTCTTAGAGAAAGCTACTGTCTAAATCCCAAAAGCACAGCTGTTAAAAATGGAGGTTCAAATCCTGACACTGATGAGCTCTGTGCTCCTGGCCAAGGTCCTTCTCAGTAAATCAGTTGTCTCCCATAGAAAATAGGGATGGTATTAATAACTGTACACACCACAGAGGGTTGACTTCAAGATTAATTAAGATACCATTTGTAAAATGCATAGAAGAGTATCTAGCACATACTGTACACTAGCATTTGTTAAATAAATTAAAACGCCACTGATTCAAATCAGATGCTAAGGAAGCTATAAAGAATGAGTGAAAATTTTTGAATAGAATGCTTTATTGAAAAGGCATGTTATACTTAAATTCTTGTATCTATTTTAAATGAGTGTAGGGAAAATCCTGGGCCCCACATTTACTGAAATACAACATCTATTAATCACAGTGTGCCAACCTGGATCAGACGCATAGGTAAGCTTGCGTAAACAAAGCATGTCACAGTCATCAGCAATTACAGCTACCAGCCAACAGTGAACCCCGAAGGAACTCAGGAAGGAAATAATACATGCCATCTAGCAGCCATCAGACTGGAGCCACTCTCTATGGTGGTGAACCCAGAGGATCTGAAAACACAGGATACTGGCCCCTGATAGCTGAGGTGCATATCAAAGGAACGATTTCAGTGGGCCCAGTCATTTGCATTTTCCCACACAGAGAAAACTTGAGATTTCCAGTTTTCTTTAATTAACAGTCATCTTTTGTTCCTACTACCTGTCCTTTGTTTCAAAACTCCTATATACCCTGGCATCCCCTTCACCTTTTCCAAGGAGTTCTCTCAGGGTTACTTAAGATGCGACCTCTTGGGCTGGGCTTGAAGTTCTAAAAATTCCAGCCAAATAAAACATAACTCATACCTTTTAGGTTGTGAATATATATTTCTTAGTCTGGGCAAGTAAGATGGAGCCTCTCTGGGGGAAGACCTTGAATGTCAGGTTAAGGAGTTCTGACTTTATCACACAGGCTATCAGAGCCACTGAATGGGGTGTGTGTATGTGAGTACGTGGGTGTGTTAAAGGAAAGTAACCAGAAAAAAACAATATAAAGTAAGGGCCAGACCACTCTTTTGCAACGAGAGACCTGTGAAACAGTATTAGTTCCCAACAACCTACCACTTAGGAGACTTAAACTGCAAGCTTAATTACGATTCTCATAAAAATTTTATCATGCTCTTAATAGTTCTCACATTTTTAAACATCTTACACACATAGAATGTGTAGACTGGATAGGGTGCTATTCAGTTCAGTTGATTAATTCACACATAATTTGCTTATTAGTGCCTTATATTTGATGACTTTATAGTTCTTATCACTGCTTTATTGTCTCTAATAATATCAGTTCACACCAAATAAACTAATGACTCAAAATTAATCCATTGGGCATATAAAGTACTAAAATATGAAAAGACTACTATAAATTATGTACTATAATACGGCATAAAGTTGTCCAAGTGAATAGCAGAGAAATTTTCAGAAAGAAGAGAGTGAATCTGTGCACAAAACAAAGTTTCTGACCAATGCATGATGTTCCTGAGTAGTAAAGGAGTCTTTGGGCCTAGAAAAGAAAACCACAGTCTCAAAGGCCCTTGCTGAATCATCTAACTTCGGAGAAAACAAAACCAAACTTTAGGTCCCGCCCTGATGCTCCAGGCTGGTTGCGTCTACCTGGGACTTATCACCCTCTCTCCCGAGGACTTATCACCCCCTGCCCAACTACAAATGCCATCTCAACTAAAGAATACCCAAAACATCCTAGCTGACTAACGTTTCCCTTATCGCTTCCACAAACCTCCCTTTAAATATGAAACCTCCCTGATCCCTCGGATACTCAGCCTGGTCAGTAGGCTGACTGTTGCCCCTCCTTGCCTGAATAAAGGTAACCTATCTCTGTTGAGGTGGTCTCTCCTTTTCTGCCTCGGCCAGAACTATACCTTACAAGTAGGGTGAAAAGAAAATTACAAACAGGAAATAAAGCAATGAAAATCTCAAGACTAGATCTTTTGGACCAGCTATTTTTCATCACTGGTCCTCAGTGTGCTGCTTGTTATAAAGAGTTGTCTGATAGTGGCATGAAGACATTAAAGCTTTCTGGTAATTTTCAAGGTGAGGTTCAGGTAAATCTATGGAGTTTTTCCAAAACAAGCAAAAAGTAAAAGCTTTTAAGTACGATACTGATGAGTTGTCCCACTAAAGGCAGAGAAGAGACCATAACTAAAGAGGCATCATTGAAACTTGCAAAGAAGTTCAATAGCAATTAGTAACACCCAAGAAAAGCAAAACTAATTTCAAAACCTTCTATGAAGTGACACTGTTAGAAGATGAATATCATCAGTGGAATGCAATGTGAAAGAACATTTACTATTTATCATTATGTTTTCACTAGCAGATATTTTTCTTCTGAGCTGTACAAAATCATATGCTCACAGCATAAAGCAGACCGTGTGTGTAGAAGGGAAAAATGATAAATGATTATTTGTTTTCTTTCATCATTGAGACTAATGCCAGAGTGTAAGAGATTTCTTGTTTGTTAATAGTTTTGTCAGCCCTGATGTAATACAAAGTGTATTGGGGTCGATATTAACTGAGTACCATCTCTATGTACAACAAAGTAAAATGTCACCACATGAATGACAGAAACTGGACTTCAGGGCAATCCAATACTCCTTTATTTACAGTTGGCAATGTTTGCCTCCTGAACTTGACTGAAGTTTCAAGGAAACAAAGAAAGCTGTGAATTTGATCAGATCATTGCCAAGAATTTTCAGCATGCTGTGCAGAAAAAAATGAGTAAAGAACAGAAGAGTCTATTTCTTCACACTCAAGAACTCTGGCTGTCAAGAGTTAGGCTCCTCAAATAAGTTTTTACAAGAATAAGTGAAAAAAGTCCAGTAAAACTGGTTCTTTAATTTACAAAGGCTTGTCTCAGTAGTATATTCAATATATGGAGGAGCCTGAATCTATTACTTCATAGACAAAGTACCAAAAACTTTAACACTTGTAAAAAGAGAGGGAAAGTTCCCAAGGTTGACTGTTGATATAAATGGATTAGTTAACAAAGATTCTTTCTTACTATTTAGACATATCCAAGCTTACTGCAGAAAGAAATCAGTGCTGTATTAGCCATATTCAATGCATGTGAATGCCAAAACTGAACATCAAAAATAATTCCCACAGACAAAACTAAGAATTCATAAGAAATCCATCTGCCAGTATCTTCTGTGTTGATACATCAATATTCCAGCCACTTTTGAGAAATGCGTTCTCTCAACCTAATTAGCTCCCAGTGGGGCAATGAATGTCTATCAGTGAAATCTCTCTGTAATATCTGATTCCTCGTATAATCCAAGAAACTAGAACTTGCTGACAGACCACCGAATGTTTGCTTTGCTTTACAATGACTTGTAATTTAAGTCTTTCTAATTTGGCATAAATAAAAAATAAAGGAAGAAATAGACTCTGTAGAAAGTCTAATCTGTGTTCAAATTCTCTTAAAGGTGGTTATCTGTATTCTGGGGAAAGACTAAAAACAGTCTCCCCCTCATTAATATAACTATTGTCTTTTTCATTATTATAATTTCTATTATTACCATTTTAATTTGTGTATTACTGTTATTTTTTAAAATTGTGGCACATATTTAAAAAGTTTTTCTATAATCACCCAGGTATACCTCAGATATCCGTTAAGTGATTTTTCAGATGTCAAAAGATGGAGTAACTGATGCACTGGAGGGATTGAAGGAAGAAAAATGGTAGGCAGAGAGATGAAAATAAGTCCAGTGGGTTAGTAGAGGTCTGAAATGGAGGTGCCGGAAATGAAGCTAAAAATATAGCTGAAAAGTAGAATTTCTGGATGTTGTGACAGAATGGATATGCTTAACATGAGAGGGTTCCTAGGAAGACTTTGAGTTTCCAAGGTAAGAGGAACAGTTCTATCAACAATAAAAGGGGGTAGTGAGCAGGTAAGACTCATTTATCCTAGAAACTGAGGATTTTAGGGTAAGTATGCTGGGTTTGAAGTTAACATGGTAATGTCCAAGTAAAGAATATTTTTACATATAATTAACATAACCTTTGTTTGTATATAGATGCTTCTAAAATGTTTGAAGATGGTTTTCTGAATGACAGTAAGCAAATTACACTGATCATTTGCCTAACAAACTGTCTTTATAAACAGACAAAGATAAATAACAGCTCATACACCAAATTAGCATGGTTGAAATTTAAACAAATATTGCAAAGGAATCATTATTAGTATTAAATGTTATAGCACCATAATACAAACATTTAGTCTTCATAAATAATAATATGGCCCCTATTTTGAATAACTCATATAAATCTTTACAGTTTTCAGGATTTTATTTGTAGGTTTCCATTGATGCTTTCCAGTATTTTTTTTCCTAACGACAGATAAGAAATTCTCCCCAACAGTTGGCAGCAATACAAACACCACTTTACATTCACTGTGAAGTGCCGCCTGTTTCCCTTCACTTGATCATTTGCCTTTCTTAGATAATTAACAACCATCACACACATACAACCATTTCAGATCCTGGCCCACTGACCCCAACAATCCCACAACGTGAAAGGAGCTGAGATGGAGTAAGAATTAGCAAAAAGCGTTAGTCTGCTCAGTCATTTCCGTCTCTTTGTGAGCCCTGGACTGTAGCCCACCAGGCTCCTCTGTCCATGGAATTCTCCAGGCAAGAATCCTGGAGTGGGTTGCCATTTCCTTTTCCAGGGGATTTTCCTAACCCAGGGATCAAACCCACGTCTCCTGCATTGCAGGCAGATTCTTTACTATCTGCGCCACCAGGGAAACCCTAAAGCTTAGCAATAAGAGTAAAGTTCGGGCTTCCCTGGTGGCTCAGGGGTAAAGAATCTGCCAGCAGTACAGGAGACACAGGGTTCAATTCCCAGGTCAGGAAGATACCTTGGAGGACGTTATAGCAACCCATTCCAGTTGCCTGGAGAATCCCTTGAACAGAGGAGCCTGCTGAGCTACAGTCCATGGATCACAAAGAGTCGGCCATGACTGAAGCAACTGAGCATGCACACACAAGATTAAAGTTATAAAACAAAAGGCTTCCCTCTGGATGGATGGGCAATTTCTTCAATACTTCAATATTTCTTTCTAAAGACATCTATTAAAATAAGCTAATTTCATCTCCTGTAACTGAAGTGAAGTGAAAGTCACTCAATCGTGTCCGACTTTGTGACTCCATGGGCTATACACAGTTCATGGAATTCTCCAGGCTAGAATACTGGAGTGGGTAACATTTCCCTTCTCCAGGGGATCTTCCCAATCCAGGGATCGAACCTAGGTCTCCCACACTGCAGGTGGATTCTTTACCATCTGAGCCACAGGGAAAGTCCTGTAACTGAGGAGGACCTTATGGGTCCTTCCCAGGACAGGCCTTCCCTCATATCCTCTGCTTTAGCTCCTCTCTGAAGTACCTATTTAACTGATGTTGTTGTTCAGTTATCCAGTCATGTCCGACTCCTTGCGATCCCATGGACTGCAGCACACCAGGCCTCCCTGTCCCTCACCATCTCCTGAAGTTTGCCCGAGTTCACGCCCATTGCTTTGGTGAAGCCATCCAGCCATCTCATCTCTAATGCCCTCTTTTCCTGCCCTCAATTGCTCCCAGCATCAGGGACTTCTCCAATGAGTTAGCTGTTCATATCAGGTGACCAAAATACTAGAGCTTCAGCCTCACCATCAGTCCTTCCAATGAGTATTCAGGATTGATTGAAATAGATAACAGTATTTAATGCACATTTCCTGAGTTGTTTTACAGATGTGAAAACCCCCCACCAGATGGAAAATGTTAACTACTTCATGACCATGCAGCACATGTCCCCAGGCCTCTTGGAGTTTAAGGACTAATAATGTTTAATCCTGTGACACCACTCTGTTCCCTCACTATCAGCCAATCAGAAAATCGTGCACAAGCTGATCATGTATCCTGAGATCCCTCTCCCTCACCTGGCTCTTAAAAATGCTTTGATGAAAAGCTTTGAAGAGCTCAGGGCTTTTTAGGGCATGAGCCACCTGTCTACTTCCACCGCCTTGCAATAATCCTTTCTCTCCTCCAGACTCTGACATTTCTGTTTGGCCTCACTGTGCTGGGCATACGGACTTACGCGAACACTCCTACCAAGACCCACGTGCAACTTGTCAAGAGAGGATGATGTCATTGAATGTCCAGTGCTTGGGGTCTCTTTGTCACTGGACTCTCCTCTGAGCACATGGTGAATATATGGAATTAGCTTCTCAGGGGATTAAGCTAATATAAAATTGCTCAGAAACTTCAAAGATGAAAGGAGACCCAGGCTGAAATAAGGGTAGGGAGTGAGGGCCTAAGCTACTATTCAGGCATGAAGTGTGTCATGGTAACATTAAACAAGCAGTGGATTTCATTACCAAGGAGCCCAAACCGGAAGTCCTATCTTTCACCCTATAGTGGTCATTAGCCAGAGAGTGGCAGACATCCAGATTCATTCCACAGCTAATATGGTAACCTTCAAAATGAGTTCTCTATTAGAACACATGAGAAATTACATGAAACTCTGTATACAATGTCTCATCTAAAAACGATTTAATTCTGGCTCTATCACAGAGTCTATCACAGAGCTGGGTAGCCCTCAAGGGTCATTTTGTCTTTCTGAGGTTGTTCCCTCATCTTGAATAAATACAGGCATGATAACACAAATCACCCACGAATCTAGTGCTAAGGAAACTTTATGGAATACACATATAAAACAAATATAAGAGCTAAACAGAACTGTTAAGTTTAGCTGTGAATAACAATACTTTGATTTATACCATATGGTCTCCTGAGAGACTTTCTCACCTGGAAATATCAATTTACTGCACTCTCTCTGTAGACTCCAGCTATATGTAGAAATAGTCCACTAAAGAGATATAGAGAATTCCTTGCTCACTGAAAGCTGGGTTATCTGACTACCCAGAGAAACAAGTATTGGATCAGCCATAATTACCCTAGAGAGATTTTTTTGGCAGGACTGGAAATTGTAGTTTTCTTTTTTTTGTAAACTGTCACATTCTCTGAAAAGTCAGTCTGCTCTCCCTTTCCACGGTTCTTTGCAGTACTTGTGCAGAGATGGCATTCAAAAGAAAATTCCAGCTCCAGGAGACCACTCATATCAAGTAGGACATCCTCTAAACATTTAAAATTCAGCTTTTAGAAAATAAGATTCTCCTTTAAAGATTTTTTTTTAATGTGGACCATTTTTCAAGCCTTTATTGAATGTATTATAATATTGCTTCTGTTTTTTATGTTTGGGCTTTTGTGGTTTGTTTTTTTTTTTTTTTTTTTTGGCTGCCAGGCATGTGGGATCTTAAGTTTCCCAATCAGGGATTGAACACACACTCCCTTGCATTGGAAGCAGAAGTCTTAACCACTGGACCACCAGGGAAATGCCAAGGCTCTCCTTTAAAACTGACCCATGAGAACATAATTCCAGTCCCACCTGCAGCCCCCACATCCTAATTCTCCTCTGTCCCAGAGCTGGTGGGGGCGGGGGGGGGGGGTGGCGCGGCGTGTGCCATGTAATCCATCTCAACCCCAGCTTTGGAGACATGGGAATCTGGACCTCCTCCCCGCCTTGTGCAGTTCTGTGACATGATGTAAACCACCTCACCTCCCTGGGCCTCCTTTTTGAAGATATAGTAACAGAGGACTGGCAAGGTGACTGGATTAGAAAATGTCTGTGAAGTGGCCAGTAGACAACCTGCCACCTAGTAGGTATCCACTGAACCCTAGCTATGATCATAATTTACACAAGACTGCGGAGTCCCAAAAGGAAAATATAACATGCACAATAAAGACCCTGAACCCAGTACGCTTCCTGAACTTCCCCAAGAAAACCCAGCATTGAAAGCAATTTTTTATCTGGTTGTCAGGTATCCTGTGATGTAAAAGCACATCACATACTTACAGAGCTGAGGTGTTCCGGGATGGGTGGGGGGAGGTGCAGGGGGAGCTGTCTTGAAGGGTCTGTATTATACATATTCTGGTGAAATTATACCTTCAAGGACTCTCTTCAGAGTTTTTGGAATGCATGCAAAAGATCCAATCAGCTTCTTAATAACCAAAGAATTAGCTGGCTTGAAAGAACGTTTGTTCATTCCCCTCTGTTTTCAGTGAAGGTCATGGAGTCCACATTGAATTATCTAGAGGGATGAATACATGGGAGATTCGGTGGTTTCCTGCTTGGACGTGGAAGGCCCACACCATCAGACTCTCCCTTTATTCAGCCCCTGGCATTGTGCTGGCACAGAACAGATGCCCGACAATTATCTGATGACCGAATGAACAGAGTGGGATTCAGGTCAGTTTGGAGACAATGGAAGAAATCAAATGCACAAAAATCTGGCAGAGGATAACACTTGACAATTAGATCCACAGAAGCCCCATTAAGAATTGTAAATGGGGTGGGATGGGCGGGTGGAAGGGAAGGCCACGAGGGAGGGGATATATGTATATATATGGCTGATTCGCTTGCACTGTACAGAAGAAACTAACAACATTGCAAGGCAACTACACCCCAATTAAAAAAAAAAGATGTGGGGGCTTTCCTGGTGGTCTATTGGTTGAGAATCTGCCTGCCAATGCAGGGGTCACAGATTGGACCCCTGGTGTGGGAGGTTCCCACATGCTGCAGAGGAACTAGGTCCTGTGTGCTACAGCTACTGACCAATGCTCCAGAGCCCATGAGTCACAATTACTGTGCCCCCAAGATGCAACTACTGAAGTCCACATGCCTACAGCCTGTGCTCTGCAACAAGAGAAGTGACTGCAATGTGAAGCCCATGCACCCCAAGGAAGAGTGGTCCCCCACTAACCACAACTAGAGAAAGTCTGTGTGTAGCAATGAAGACCCAGCAGAACAACAACAAAAAAATGCTAAACAAAAAAATGTGATTTTTTTTTTCCCCATGAACACAAAGTTTCTCATATTTTTCCATAAGTTTTAGCATCTTGTGCAACAGCTTCCTTTCCCTCAGCACGGGAAAGGGGCTCCAGTTGAAAGCTCAGCCTTTCCAGATGTGTCTGAGCAGCCAGAATGTATCTTCAGTCACCTTCTACCATGATTTTCTCTGAAAGAGCTCTCTTAAGATGGGGAGGGAATTTCTTTCATAAGATCTCTTAAGTAGCTCTTCAATTCAAATTTCTCTTTTCTATTGATGTCCCTTCAAATGCTGGGAGATCCTAATGAGTCTCCACTGGTTGATAAATTTGGTTCAATAAAAGCAGTTGCTCTGTCTACAGGGCCAATGAACCATTATGAGGAACTAAATTGCTCATCACTATCCTTCCCTACCTCAGACCAGAATATTTATCTTATTTTGCAGCATATTCTTAACTTCAGGTGTCAGTAACTGTCAGACAAGACTCCCACATTAATTTATGGGATTTAGTATTAGTTGGCCAAAGAGTTAGCTCGGGTTTCCCCATAACATGTTATGGGAAAACCTAAACAAATCTTTTGACCGAACCAATATATAGTACAATTGAAAGAGTACTGAACTTGGAGACCATAGGAGCTAGGTTCTGATCTGAGACATGACACCAGTTGGCTGCATGACCATGAATAACTCATGGATACTTATCAGGCCTTCGTTTTCTCATCCATTCTATGGGAGGGCTGGATTATGAATCTCTTTATTCCCTCTTCAATTCTGAAATGTGAATAAATCTCAAATTAGAATGCCCACTGTAGATGCTCAATAAATGTTTATATGAAGTAACGACATTAATAATTCAGAGTAAAAATGATTTGGAGTGATTTCTGCCACTTAATACACAATGACAAATGTAAGAAACAGACAATGCATATTTTAAAATCTCATCTTTTATAACAATGACCAAAAAGCCTATACAGCCACAGTGTGCATGTATGTACATACATATATATACACATATATGGATGTTTACACGAGTGTGTAGCTCAGCTGGTAAAGAATTCGCCTGCAATACAGCGGATTAGGAGACCCCAGTCTGATTCCTGGGTTGGGAAGATCCACTGGATAAGAGATAGGTTACCCATTCCAGTATTCCTGGGCTTCCCTAGTGGCTCAGCTTGGAGAAAAACATAGTATCTTTATATCTTTATGAGCTTGGAGAAAAACATATATTCTAGGTTATTTAGTTTGGGGGGTTATTATATGTTTGTGAAGTAATGGCTGATATTGACATAGAAAAAAGAGGGAAAAGTGGAAATAAAATCAAAACAGGGAAAAACAATCAGAAATTCTGCTCATCTCTCCCCACCAACCATATTTTCTCATTTCTATAAAATTATCTACTATGTATGCGCACACATAGAGAGAACATTTTAAAAGCACTTAATTTATCGTCCTCTCTCAATTAAGAGATCCCATCCGTTTCAGGGCAGTATTTCTGATTCTGAGGTAGACAAGTGAGCTCTGTGAGCAGCATAGACTTTGAGGACCTGCCAATCGCACCAGAATGGCAAGTAAGATGAACACTGTCAATATGAATGACTCATTCCTTCACTGTCTTTCATTTTACCAGCTGTTCTGATGGGTTGTAGGAGTAGCAAACATCACTAAGAGATCTGATGCAGAGCTGGGGCAGGCATTGCAAACAGGATGAGTTGAAAGGTCAAGGGAGCCAAGGAGGTGATGAAAGATAAACTGAAGTGATCAACCATGAGGTCCTGAAAAATGAAGCCTAAAGGGGCTTGAAAACAGGGAGAGATGAAAGAATTCAAGACTGTAAATACACAAGAGGTCAAAGGGAAGGTAGGATTGAGAGGTTCTTGTTGAAAGAGTATAATAGGTCCAGGCCCAGGTTATGACAAGTCACTGAGGAAGTAGACTCCTGTGGATCTAGGGAGATAAAGGTCTCTAGAAGAGGGACATGGCAGAACCATAAAGCTAGGCTGTTCAATGGGTCATTCCAAACAAATGAAGAATCACACACAAGCACATCAGGAGATTCAAGCAAGACCATGAACCTGTTGCCTAATTCACTTATGAATGTTTATTTCAGATATTTCCAGGAACTCAGATGTGAGTCACAAGAAGGGATACACTGTGTATAGCCCAATGGCAAAATCCTTTCAAGAGGATAATTTTTTCAGACATGGTCATACTATGGCAAATATCTGAAGATGCTGATGGGAAAGAAGAAAGCCTCCAGACTAACCACTCCCCAATCTAACTGCATGTACATGGGTGTGTGATGGAGGAAGGGCAGTTGGTCTGCAGGGAACCCATGCCCTTGAAGGAGCCCTAGGTTTCAAAGTCAGGAACAAGGTGTTGAGAAAATAGAAAATTGTGTTAGAAACTCAAGAATAAGAAATTTAGGCTAAGAGCCGGGTCAGTGGTGAAGGATGAGTGCAGGGCAAGCTGACCTAAAGGAGATGGAAGCTGAAGTTTGCTAACCAAAAAAGAGCCTAAACTCCACACACCACCTGGGGCTTTGGGGGGTGAGGAAAATATATATATATAAGTAATGAGCTTAAAGATTCTTCAAACTGTTCAAGTTGGGTTTTTTTTTGTGGGGGGGGTAATGTATGGGGTCTTTGTTGCTGTACCCAGGCTTTTTCTAGTTGCAGTGCAAGAACTTCTCATTCCAGTGTCTTCTCTTGTTACAGGCCACGGGTTGTAGGGCATGGGGGCTTTAGCAGTTCCTTCACGTGGGCTCAGCAGTTTCAATTCATGGGCTCTGGAGCTTGGGCTCAGTAGTTGTTGCTCACAGGCCCAGATGTTCCCTGGCATGTGGGTTCTTTCTTCCCAAACCAGGGACCGAACCAGTGACCCCTGCACTGCTAGGTGGATTCTTAACCACTGGACCACCAGGGAAGCCCTCAAGTTGTTTTGCTGCTAAGATTAAGGCTCTAGGAGACGGTACAGCCTGGAAGAATCCCTAAGGGTTCAGTGGTCCCCATCTTTGCTCCCTGCATTTGGGAAGGATGTTGAACAACATGACTGTCCCCGTGATTCACATGGAGTGGCCAGGAAGGACAGCAGAAAAACAGCTCAAGAGCCCCTCAAAGCAGTGGGGAGGAATAAGCCAGGTAGTGGTCTGATGCAGTGCCAAAAAAAAAAAAACCCACCAGGTGGAACTAAGAGTTGAACTAAATATGCTGGGGGAAGTTCAGATGACATGTTCATGTCCAATCCTGATGGCTGTTGTAGGGACCTGAGAACCTTCCTTCAGGACCATCACCCTGCCCAGACTTCCTGCCAGAACTCTTCCTCCCACCCAACCATAACTTTGACATGATCGCCAGGTTCATCTATAGTATTAAAAGGTCGTTGATCCTTTCTTTGTAGCCCAGGGAAGGAGAAGGTAGCCATGTCTGGGGTTTCCTAGGTAGCTCAGTGGTAAAGGATTCACCTGCCAATTCAAGAGACTCAGGAGATGCAGGTTTGACCCCTTGGTCGGGAAGATCCCCTGGAGGAGGAAATGGCAACCCACTCCAGTATTCTTACCTGGAAAATCCCACGGAAGGAGGAGCCTGATGGACTACTGTCCACGGGGTCACAGAGTCGGACACGACAAAGCGTGCATGCACGCAGCCGTGTCTGCAGGCTAAGAGGAATTGAGAGGGAGGAAGACACGGAAACCATTTAAGTAACTAGCATTTGGAAACTCAAAATGCTAAGGGCTAAGGGTAGCCCTTCTCCATGATATTCTGAAAATGGCCATTAGCTGTATCTGGATTTACTAAGAAGTGTGTATTTTCAGAACCTCTGTGGAAGATGAATTAATTTCTTCACTAGGAAATAGGTCAGATCATATTTTTTTATAGCCAGGGCAGTAAAATCATGAAAGTTTGAGCAAAATGCTTGACAGCCACTCAAGGTACACTATTATTAGCCCCAAGATGAAACTGCTATACACTTGACCCTTGAACAACACAGTGGGTTCAAGGAGCAAGTGTAACTTAGGTCAGTGCTCCACACAAACGGTTCCTCTGTATCAGAGGTTACACACCTGCAGAGTCAACCAGCCAAGGATGATCCTGGAGTTCCACAGTATTTACTCCTGAACGAATCCACATGAAAGTGGACCCACACAGTTCAAACCCCTATTTTTCAAAGTCAATGTGTATCTGCTTTATCTGTCAATTATTTTATTCATGTTTCATTAAGGGAAACATATCAGTGCACCACAGACTAATTCAGATGGAAGCAGCTCACCTTTCCAGAGCTCAGTTTTACAACAGTAAGGTGGGAGTAATGCCAGGAACGTTTCGCCTGACTGATCCTCGCCAGACACCATCACCACTACCCTGCCTCTCACACACTCACAAGTGTATATACACACATGTCCTTTTTAAAAAAAGAAAAAAAAAACTGGCAGGAGAGAAGAGATTTCCTAATTCTTGAGAGGGAATTTTTTGCTGGCTTTATTGACTTTTTCTGAAATGAGTAACTTAATAGAGAAGAAAGAAACTAGGATTCCCTCTGTAATGAGGTGGAGCAGAGGACAGAAAGCAGCAGAACAGATTCATAGGTATAGGAGGGTATACATATGTAGTGGGTAAGTAAGTATTCACTGCGTGCTTGCTAAGTCACTTCAGTCATGCCTGACTCTTTGTGACCCCAGGGACTGTAGTCCGCCTAGCTCTTCTGTCCATGGGATTCTCCAGGCAAGAATACTGGAGTGGATAGCCATGCCCTCCTCCAGGGAATCTTTCCAACCCAGGAACCCAACCTGTGTCTCTTTGGTCTTCTGCACTGGTAGGCAGGTTCTTACCACCAGTGCCACCTGGGAAGCCCAAGGATTCACTGGGTCTTATAAAATGAGCTTCCATCCTTCTTGCCCAGATCCAACCAAAGCAGAGGAGAGGAAAGGTGGTATTTGGTAAAATGTATACCAGACGGGGGCCTTTTGAGATCATCAGCTTCAAACATTCCAGGATTTGCTAACGTACCATCAGTAAACCTCTCCCTCAAAGCAGCCTGGCATGGTTATGAATGCTTCACCGCGATCAAAAGCTCCAAGTTCCTCTGAAAAGTGAAACACCGTGAATAAAAGGGCTTTTATCGCTTTAGAAAATGACCCCAAGAGAATGCTGGTATTCAATTCTTAGAATTTAGTGTTTCCTGAGGTTTTCCTATAATCTAAGTAAAAACTATTGTAGGTTTGAGAAGAAACTCAACAGTTCTTTCATGTGCTACAAAAAGTTAATTTACAGAAAAACACACTGAAAGTTGGCAGATGGCAGGAATGCCACACGGGTAAACAGACAACATGGACCATCCTTTCTGCACAGGATCTAGAAAGGACTGTAACTGACTCTCGGGTGGGGCTGCAGCACTGTGAGGGTTAAGGGGGAGGGGCGGTGCTCAGAGGACATGTGACCCCCCAACACAGGTGATGGTAAAGATATACAGTTAAGTCCCCTACATACGAACCTTCAAATTGTGAACTTCCAAAGAGGTGAACGTGGGTTCCTAAGTCTGATCACGTAAGTTACTTCACGGGTCTGGGGTACACTGTCACATGTCTGCATCCCCTACAAGTGGCTGCGCTCTCATGAACTTTACATTACTGTATAGAGTACAGTAGTGAAGTATCTATTTCAAGCCCAGGATGTCTGGAGGAAAGCATAAAAGCAGCGGTGATGTAGCTGGCACTACTAAGAAGCGCCCGCTGTTATACTGTACTGCTATGCTTTTCAAGGTACCATGCTGTAAGATTCAAAATGTTTTCTTGGACTTCCCTAGTGGTACAGTGGATAAGAATCCACCTGCCAGGGCAAAGGACACGGGTTCAACCCCTGGTCTGGGAAGATCCCACACACCACAGAGCAACTCAGCCTGTGTGCCACAACTACTGAGACCTGCCCGCTTTAGGGCCCACGAGCCACAGCTGCTGAGCCTTCACGCCACAACGACTGAAGCCTGTGCACCTAGAGCCTTGCATTTTTTTTTTACAGGTGTTTCCTATCTGTTTTTTGTGTGAACCGTGATATAAACCTCTTATAGTGCTATATAGCCAATTGTGTTCATTGATTACCTAACACAGTGGACTCTCAGAATGGACTTGTTAGTACCTGGAGGACTTACTGTAGTCATGGAATAGGCCCTGTTGTTGGTAATGCCTTTTGCTGCCTTGGAGAAAAGCCTTTCTTGTTGTGTCAATTACCACATTGTGTGCCAGCTGGCTGAACAAAAGGCATTCCTTAAACTAAAACCCAGTTTGCCACCCCAGCACAACTCTTTGGCATATGGATTAGTTCAAGCTGAAAACAATCAAGGCCCCCAAAACTCAGAAATTCTGACCTCCCCCTAATTGCCTAAGAGAAGAGAGCCTGTTCTCAGCATAGAGCTATCAGCACCAACATTGCAAAAGATATGGACCAGGTGTGGTGGGGGAAACCCCTAGAGATCAGCGTCCTTTCTGGGTCCCACCGTCTCTGCAGGTCCAGCAAATATTTATTTACCAAACATCAGCTTTTCCAACTCCCTGTGAACTGCCCTCCTCCCCGTTTAAGTCCCAAACCACACCCCCCAACATTCTCTTTTGTCTTGAGCTGAACATGGTATTTAAGGTGAGGGCTTGGGCCTATTTAGTGAGTTAACTCAGTCTCTCTAGGTCTCTCCCATAGATCCATGTTATTCAGCTTTTGTGTGATTTTCTCCATTGATCTGTTTCATGTCAATTTAATTCACTGACCCACCAGAGCACCTAGAAGGTAAAGAAAAAGTTCTTCCTTCCCAACAGCCCAACTTGATTCTGCTTTACAGAGAGATAAAAAGGAAATGCTGATTCTTCCTGGGTTTACCAAACTCTGGAAGCCACTTCCTCTAGTATAATACAAAGTGAAAGTGAAAGTTGCTCAATCATGTCCAACTCTTTGGGACCCCATGAACTATACAGTCCATAGAATTCTCCAGACCAGAATACTGGAGTGGGTAGCCTTTCCCTTCTCCAGGGGATCTTCCCAACCCAGGGATTGAACCCAGGTCTCCTGCACTGCAGGAGGATTTTTTTACCAGCCAGAAGGGAAGCCCAAGTATAATACAAGGGTACCTGCAATTTTAAAGACAGGATCCATTCAATGAGAGCAGGAAGTCAGGCAAACACCCCAGGAGTCGGGACATCATATCTCATGTCCTGTTCTAGACACCATCGAACAAGACAGAGATGCCCTTGTGGAGAGTACATTCTAACACTAATGACATAATAAAGCCAACAAAAACAAAGTGATCTTTAGTTTATACTGGCTTTGGGGGAATAAGGTGAAGGGTGGCAAATATGAAGCTGATTCATCAGCAAGTAGAAAGCTGATTTGTCAATGCTCCCCTTTCCTTCACCCCCGGCAGGTGTTTGGCAGATCAATGATGACATTCTCAGCAGCTGAACCCTCCACAATATGGTACTCCCGACAGCCAATGATAATTCATCAGTGTCAGCCCATGAAAACCTAACCCCGAGTTACCTTATATTTGACATGCATACCTATTTTCATCCATCTTACTTTCCTTATTTTTGTTTCTTTTTTTTTGTTTGTTACTTGTTGAAAAATGTGAAACTCCTTGTCTTAGCTGGGCTGGAGGAAAAGAAGGAAAGGGAAGGTTATGGCTCTCCTCTAGCCAGTGTTGGAAAAGGACTCTTGAAGAATCTGGGGAGTAGATTCAGTCTTGTGTGCAGTACTGGGGACAATTTAACTTGAAAGCTGAGCCTGTACTGCAGCTGGGGCAGGCTGTTCAAGCATGTTCAGTCTCCCTCAACCTTCTCACGCTGATGTTTCCGGGGAGGGTTTGCAGCTTTATTTGAACAACTGTGACCAGTGCCTTAAAAACGACACTCAGGTGCTTTGGACATCATCTTCAATCCAAGAAGTGGTGGACCACTTACTTTGGTAGTATTTTCTCTTTGGCTCTGATTGATTCTGCTAGGGGTGGGGGACTGGAGGCCCCGCTCACTGGTGGCTTCTTGGCTTGAGTGGAATCTTGTCTCCATGGTACCACTTCCTTCTTACTGCCAGTCACTCTACCCAACATCTGGCTGGTTCCTGTGTCTTCCGCATCTTATCTCTAGTTTTTATAGAACTGTGCATGTCTGATCACATGCTAAGACTTTACCAAGTGCCTTGCTTGAATCTCTGGAAACTACTTACCAAGGCCTCTGTCCTTGCGACTTGACTTTGACCCACCGCCTTGCTTTCACTCCTGCCTGTTGGTATTACAATACCTGATGGCCCAGACTGCTCCTAACTCCACTGGCTGAGGCTCCCCAGACCTTGGTAGGCCTCAGTATCCAAGGCCTAGCACTAATGTATTGGGTTGGCCCAAAAGTTCCTTTAGATTTTCCCATAACATCTTACAGAAAAACCTCGAGAGAACTTTTCGGCCAGCCTAATATTTAGTTGTTTCCTCTTCGAGTTACTTTCAATGTTTCCAAGAAAAGAAGGGAGGGAGGGGCGGAGGAATAAGGGGAGGAAGTAGAAGGGGAAAGGGAGGAAGGAGAAATAGTTTCATGCAACTGAGGTCCTACAACCATATGTCAGCTACTCAGATCATGTGTATTTCCTTAAGCTTTGAACTGTTCAGGCTTTCTTTGTGTAAAGTGCTAAGCATCTTCTCCAGCCTGATTCGCCAACATACCCCTGAGACTCCTCTCTATCAGATAGCATAATCACTGAATACAAGTTAATTTTAATATTATCCAAAACAAAACATAATTAGCAGGGCAATGGGCTGTGAAAATTATCATAAAAAGTGTTCAAAAGCCAAGTATAAATACACTGGAATTATCTATGGCTTAGGAGTATTTGTGCCACTGTTCCTCTCCATTAGGGCAGAAACGGAGTTGACTTTAGCTATGATTTCATGGTCTATAAAAACAACCATTGAGAATTGGGAATGGACTGCAGTTGTGTTCAAATATTGCAGGAATCTTCTTCAGCATCAACATTTACTCAACTCCCTCCTATTAATGACAGCCCCCCTATGTGACTTCAGTATAATAGACACAGGTTACCTTTCCTAGATCCAGAACGCACCAGAGATATCAGTGGGAAAACGCAATTCAGAGTTAGCTTCTAAGATTGAAATGTATTAAGCAACTCCCTTAAGAAGCACTGTGCAGTGAATTGCAGTGAGGAAACTATAATAACGAATAATAGGAGAAATATTTCAAACACCAGGAGGCACAACTTCAAATAATGGGACAAAGCTATAGACCAGCCTAACATGCAGCCTTCAGAAATGGGGAATCTCTTCTTGAATTTGGGCTATTAAATGCCTTCATGTAAGGGCCCTTGAACTGGAAAGTCCTGTGCAATTATCCTGTAGACAGTTTTAATGACAATGATAAATATGCCTCTAATCTTGATGCCTTTGCTAGATTATGGCCCCACAATACAAAAGCAGGCCTAGGAAAGATGAGTAGTCCCCTGAATCTTTCTGGTGTAGGTCCCTAAATTCATGTATGTTACAATGTAGGTAAGTTTCAGAAAGCACAGGCAAAGTTACAAAAAGCAAAGAATCTTTCTCTTCTATTATGCTTTTCAAAGATAAAATATGGACATGATTTGTTTTAATGTAACAGTTCAAAAAGAGCATAGAGTAGAAAGCAAGCCTCTTTTCCACTCTTGAATAGACAGAAAAATACAGACAAAAACATCTTCCTTCGAACAATGTAGAGTCTGATTATTCTTCCAACAAACATTATCTTTTACCACAAACATTTTCAGAATGATATCTCCTTGACAAGGTGGAACAGTCTCACTGATTTACTCACATACATTTTATTGAGTGCCTACTCAGTGCTAGGTCTGAATTTTTTAGACATTTGCATTTTTCTACTAATTCTCCTTTTAGTTAATGAGCCCTTTGCCTCAGAGGATATCCAGCCATTCGCCATTCTTTAGAACCAGTACTGTCTGTGGCCAGGAAAGACAACAAGCTGTGGGTCAAAAATGCAGCTCTAGGGGCTTCCCTGGTGGTTAAGAATCAGCCTTCTAATGCAGGGGGTGCAGATCTGATTCCTGGTCAGGGAACTTAGGGGGCTTCCCTGGCGACTCAACTGGTAAAGAATCTACCTTCAATGTGGGAGACCTGGGTTCGATCCCGGGATTGGGAAGATCCCCTGGAGAAGGGAATGGCTACCCACTCTGGTATTCTGGCCTGGAGAATTCCAAGGACTGTAAAGTCCATGGGGTGGCAAAGAGTCAGACATGACCGAGCAACTCACTTTCAGGGAACTATATCCCACATGCCTCAAGCCAAAATAAATAAAACATAAAACAGAAGCAATACTGTAACAATAAAGATTTTAAAAATGGCCCATGTTAAAAAATCTTTAAAACAAAAACTTAGCCCTAGGACTCCACCACTGGGTCCAGTTTGATCCTGTATTTTGGCCCTAATGATGAAGCTTTTTTATCTGGTGCATTTTTTTGGTTATTCCAGCTTCAGCTCTGCTTTATTCAAATGTGTCATAGTCAAAGCTTTCAGAATCTGCCCAGGAGAGGATCATGTTAACCGCCCTGAGCCTTGAAGTCAGATGATTTGGGTAGGAATGTTTACTTTTTTACTTAAAGTTTTTCCTTCCTCGAGTCCCACAGAAAAACTTCCATGTGGCTGGTTCCTCCCCTGACAAATGAAAATACTATCAGTACAAACTTCATAGTGTTAACAGAATAAACAAACCTCTAAAGTTCTCAGCACCATTGTCTACGATTGTGCCTCTAGTCATCAAAGGGACCAAAAATACTCTTGAAAATTACTCTACTGAGACTAAAAGACTCAGTTTAGAATAGAACTAGAGTCAATGGAAAAAAAATCCAGAGTCCTTTCTCTTTATAATAAATGTTGCTGATAATGGTGGTTTGCCTGTATCTCCAAAGACGTCTAGTTCATCTCTCATCAGCTCTCTGACTGACAGGACACCTTCTCGTGTCTTCAAAGGCATTCACAATGTATATAGAATCCTTACTGATATCTGTTTTCCATTTTCACAGACATTGTGTATCACATTCTAGCATCCTCATTAAAATTTCTTCTCTGCTTTTCAGCTGTGTTTCACCATGATGAACACCAGTCTAGTGCCCATGTGGGTTAGAAAGACAGCCAGCTCCCAGTCTGATGTACCCTGGTTCATGCCAGAAGTCTGGGGTTCCACATGGTACCTAATACTCACTGGAAAGGTAACAGCCCAGCCAGGCATGGTATGTGTAGGTTCCAGAATAAGTTAGTGTGAAAATTCTCAGTTTCCTCCAACGCATTTCCTACCCATTATCAGAGGTCAACTTTATCTACAGACATCAATCTGAACTCAATTTGCTCAGACAACTCATCTGTTAAATGACACATTTGACCTAGAGATCAGTTAAAGAAATAATCCGAGGGCCAAGCTCTCTCAGCCAATGACCTCCTCCAGTTTTGGTGGCAGGTTATGATTTGCAGAAATGCAGACAGCAGACCTCTGATTAAGTACCATAAAAGACAGGAGACCTCCGATTAAGTCCCATAAGAGCACAAACTTTCATTTTCTTGAGTTTCATGACTGGAAAATGAAACTACAAAGTGTATGGTTGTTTTGTCAAACTGAAAGGAGTCGAGTGTCACATCTTTGAGGATGAAATAAATAATTTCTTTAGCAAAAAGAACAGAGGTAACATACAATCATCATAAATAAAAACTGGCTCACTTTATATGGATTTCGAAAACCACCATACATGTGACTTTCCTGGTGAGCCAGATAATGAAGAATCTGCCTGCAATTCAGGACACCTGGAAGATCCCCTGGAGAAATAAATGGCAACCCACTCCATTATTCTTGCCTGGGAAATCCCATAGACACAAGACCATGATGGGCTACAGTCAATGGGGTTGTGAAGAGTTGGACATGACTTAGCAACTCAACAAACACATGTGGGAATATTAAGGTACCTTATATACCACAAGTTAATTTAGGTTATGCAATAATTATTGGTTTTATTGGCTCACAATCTGTTAATAATATCTTATTTGTACTTAGAGGTGTAAGTTGATTCTATGGAAACCCAGAATTTTAAAAATCAGATATTCAAACTAGTGAAATTTTAAATTAAATTTTAAATTTAAATTTTAAACATAATAATACAAAAGCATAATTTATTCACTTGAAGCTATAGAACAAAATAATTTAGCTGATCTATTTTGTTGATTAGAATATGAGGATAATGAAGTCAAGGATTCATTTGTACATTTGCTAACAAACCTACTGACTTATTGATATAGCCTGTGAAGCTTCTAGTTACAGCCTCTGATTTTGTCATCATTGGCCACAACTGGAATTTTCACATCAATGCTAGACAACTACAACCAATATCAGAAAAACACAACCCAGAATTTTTTTCTTCATATGGGGAAACAGAATGGATTCAGTTGGAGATCTAAAACATCTCTCCAAGCCAACTAATAAGATGCTTGGGAATATTAGAACAAGTAGTCACTTCCCAATCATTTTCTGCATCCTTCACTGTCTACATGATATGTTATACCCATTTATACTCTTATCTCTTTTCTCCTTTAAATATAAATGAAACTTCCCAAAGAGATATTGATTCCCTCAGAAAAGGTTTTAATACGCTAGGCCTAGTATGTCACCACTTTTTATATAGACACAGCTTCCAAGCTGCAGGGAGAAAATAGATCTAAAAAGATGGCACCTTTCCCAAAGTGCTTGAATGTAAGAGAAATGGCAGCAATGCCAGGCTTATACCCAGCAGGCCTGGGAAGAAACAGGACTTAAATGAATTAGCTATTGATTGCTTGAGTATTTCTGAAATTTCCTTTAATCCGAATTGGTTTCCCAGACAAGAGATTAGATTTGGACGATAAATAACACTGAAAATAATTCTTGAAAATACAGAAATTTCAGTTAGAAGGTTGCTTAAAGGCCATTTATTCTAAGCTTCAATTCCCTCCACTTTCCCCCTTCAGTGATTTTTCAAACCATCACTGAGCAAAAAAAAAAAAATTTATCATCTTTTGATAAAAAAAATAATTTTTTAACTAATAAGAATAATTTGCAAGGTTAGAAAGTAAGAGCTCTTCACTAAACCTTGATAATCCCATAACTATTACTATTGGAAAATTACAAGTCATTTATTTCCTTTCTGACAGCTATCCCTATGGGGTCTGAAAATGAATATGACTTTCCAAACCTCTTAGTAACCAGCTTTGGGACTTTCTTTTAAACATTCCAAAAATATATGCTGAAGTTGAGTGCTTCTGAGCAATGCCTCTATAACGTCCCACTGGAATGAAAGAGGGATGGACAAAGGATATGGAAATAAATTTCAACATGATATAATATTAGTGGAGCTATATATATTTCCTTCATAAGTTTAATTGCAGCACTTTTCAAACTTCATATATTGTTATGTTTGTGCTAGATTGGTTACTGTGCCTCTCAAAAGATTTGGCCATTTGCACAAGTGAAAGTGAAAGAAATCATTCTTTTAATTGTTTTTAAATCTTAGACTCTCAGAGCTCCTAATTTTCCCTTTATGTTTCATTTCCTTTACCATATTCAAATCTCAGTTGGAAGAGCAAGGATATTCCCTGACTGTCAAGAAAACCATCCTTCATGCTGCTCTGAGTAAGAGATATTCCCAATGAAGCCAACACACACTGCCTCTCCCTCACTCTGCTGGGAAAGATTGAGGGCAGGAGGAGAAGGGGGTGACAGAGGACGAGATGGTTGGATGGCATCATCGAATCAACGGACATGAGTTTGAGCAAATTCTGGGAGACAGTGAAGGACAGGGAGGCCTGGCGTACCACAGTCCATGGGGTCACAAAGAGTTGGACACGACTTAGCAACGGAACAAAAATCTCATGTACTGCTCCTTGAAGCTTTGAGAGGGAAGTACTAGTACAGATGCCATTGAACTGATAAGAAAAGGGAGGCTCAAAGAGATCAGTAACTTGCCCAAGGTCACACTGTTAGTAGATGGAGAGCCAAGACTCTAAGCTCATGCTCCTAACCATGGCATTCCCTGAAAACGCCGTTGTTTAGTTGCTCAGTCCAGCTGGACTCTTTTGAGACCCCATGGACTGCAGTATTGGAGTGAGTCTGCACTGGAATATTGGAAAATTGGAGTGGAGAATATGGGAGGGTGTCTGCATTTGAATACTGGAATATTGGAGAGGGTCTGCATTTGAATATTAGAATATTGGAATGGCGAATATTGGAGTGGGTCTGCATTTCCCTCTCCAGGGGATCTTCCTGACCCAGGGATTTAACCCACATCATCTACGTCGTAGGCGGATTCTCTACAGCTAAGCCACCCCATGGCGTCCCACATTCCCTGAATATACCCATTTGTACTTCTGATATATTCAGATCAATTTACATTTATACACTCCATGGGCTGAAAAGATGAGGTCATTACCTTACTGAAGAAGTAATAGAACCCTCTTTCCTTTAGACTACTTGTAGTCTACTGTGGACAAAAAACACGTTGCTTGCCATTTCAGTAAACAAAGAACACTGCCTGCCATCAAGCCAACAAACTAGCAGCCACTGCAGCAGGTAATGGTACTCCCTGAGGGGATTCAGGATAGAGGAAAATAGGATACTGGCCCTAGACAGGTAAGATGCATATCAAAGGAGCAGTTTCAATGAGTCCAGACTCTTGCATCTTCTCACACATAGACTGGAACTAAAATCATTTAACTGATATGTCTGTTCTGGGGTGACTATGCTTGATTACATGTTTTCAACACAAAATTCCTATATATCCTTGCTCCTCCTCCCTTACCTCTTTGGAACAGTCTCTCAGCGCTAAGAGGCTGTCTTCCCACACTACAGTCCTCAGTAATGCTCCAAACCAAACATAATTCTCAGATTTTAGGCTGCACACTTTCAGTTGACATTACACAAACTGTTTTTGTAAATAAGCAAGATACTACTTTTGTAAAGATTCAAATAAGCGCTACTGTAAATTTTTAAAATGAAGGGCAGCACCTTAATTCATTTTTTAGTTAAGTAAATGCATTTTTCTTAATAATGTAAAGACAAATATCTTCTTAATAATGTAAAAACAAATGTCTTTAAATTGAGGGTAAAGTTTTAAGAATTAATATGCAAAAAAAACATTTGTTTAAATTTTTTTCTAGCATCCAATATGTTCTACTTACAATGATTTGGATTCTCTTTCAATCTTCCAAACCCTTCAGAAAGGAGCAGCAAGAAAATAGTGGATGGATGTTTTATGCTCTATGCATTGATTTATAGTGATTTCCAGAATGAAGCCTGCCTGTCTCACCCAATTTAAATGTACTAGACTTTGCTACTGAGTAAATGATGCTTCTTTTCATTTAAACCCAAACCCACACAAACCTCTTAACACAAACCATCTCAAGTTTTGTTTCTTTTAACTACGAAAAAAAATTTTTTCAAGGACTAGAAGTCATCGCTAAATTGCACTAAGAGACACCATCACAAATCTACTAACTAAAAATAGCTAAAGCAAACTGAAGACAAATAAGTAGGAATTGAAGTTAAACAAATTATAAGTGCCTGCGGAGAGAATCACCATTCTCTTATAAAGTTTATTAAGTCACACTGTAACAGCGCCTAAGTGTGATTTTAGACATACACCCTTGCCTAGAGGGGCTTCCCCGGTGGCTCACATGGAAAAGAACCCTAACCTACAATGCAGGAGGGTTGGGTTCGATCCCTGGGTTGGGAAGGTCTCCTGGAGAAGGAAATGGCAATACACTCCAGTGTTCTTGCCTGGAGAATTCCATGATCAGAGGAGCCTGGTGGGCTGTAGCTCATGGGGTTGCAAAGTTAGACATGACTGAGCTGGCACACACACATAGTACCCTAAAATTATCACTCCTTTGACAATGAATGAGCTATCAAAAGTAAATTTCTAGAAACCAAAATCACTGAGGAAGGTTCGCAAGAGATACAAGATTTGGAGAAAATAAAGTTAATTATTCTGGGGTCTAACATGACTCAGAAGAGCAGACTAAAATAAGCTCCCAGGTTTGGATGATCAAGCTTTATTAGAGGGAAGAGCTTTCCATCAACAACTGGCCCAAGGCTGCAGGCAATTCAAGGAAACTGGAAGAAACGGTAACATCCCCAAGTGTCTCCTTCTAAATCCTCTTCTCATTCTTGAGAACTCATTTGTCCCCATGGTGAACTCATCTGTTCCCACAGCTTCAGCAACTGTCAGAGAAGAACCCCAACTTCTTAAAGAATAGCCCAGAATAAACGCACAACAACCCCCATAAGTGTTCAAAGTAGACAGTAAGAGGTAATGGATGAGGGTAGCACAGATTTCTTCTCTATGACATCCTCATCTAACCTGTCATCAGTAATCCTGCTGAATCCACACCTTCCTCATCATTCCCAGTCATGCTTTATTTCAAATCTCATATGATTTTTTTTCACTTATATTAGTTTGTAACACTGCAACTGCAGACTGGTTTCTAAGGCAGCTCTGATTATGTCATTCTCCCTTCCCAAAAACCTGTATCATGCATAATCTAAAGTGGTAGCTGCCCAACTGGAATCTCTGCCTTCCTGGATTTTTTTAAAGTGTCCCTTGGGGCCAGGAAGCTATTCTCAATATTTCCAAAAAGCTTAAAGGTAATCATGAATTTATCCGGATATGGCTGTATAGATTAACTACGTGTTATGCTTTGTTGCTCAGTTGTGCCTGATTCTTTGTGGTCCCATGGACTGTAGCCCACTAGGTTCCTCTGTCCCTGGGGATTCTCCAGGCAAGAATACTGGAGTGGGTTGCCATGCCCTCCTCCAGGAAGTCTTCCCAACCCAGGGACTGAACCTGGGTCTCCCGCATTGCAGGCAGATTCTTTACTGTCTGAGCCACCAGGGAAGCCCGTGAATACCAGAGTGGGTAGCCTATCCCTTCTCCAGGGGATCTTCCTGACCCAGGAATCAAACCAGGGTCTCCTGCATTGCAGGCGGATTCCTTACCAGCTGAGCTATCAGGGAAGCCCTAGATTAACTGTAACTACTGAAATTACTGCAACTAAATATGGTACCCAGTGTTCTTTAACCCATCAGCACAGGGCCAGGGGCTAATGTGAGTTCTCCTGGGATTCTGAACCTCTCCCAACTCTGCAACACAACGCTCAGTTGACATTACCTGGTAACTTTGATTCACAGGCAAGACTAATGGAAGGCTCCTTTAGGGCAAAAGCTATCATAATAATTCACGGTTGTGTTTCCAGAGTCTGGCACTGAAATCGCATAAGTACTTACTAGGTATTCGTTTTAATGACATTTTAGAAATTTGACTGACAGCTTCTTTTTTGTGGAGGGTGTACCACATAGTATGTGGGATGTTAGTTCCCTGACCAGGGATCGAAACTGTGCCCCCTGTACTGGAAGCACTGAGTCTTAATCACTGGACTGCCAGGGAAGTCCCTGACTGATAGCTTTTGATTTCTAACAGATTAACTGTATATTATTTAATACAAAATTAAGAAGAAGATAGAGAATGTTAAATTAAATCCAGTCTGTAGGCTGCAGAACTTCTCCAAAAACAGGGTCACGGGAACATAGCAACACGAAGCTCTTCGAGGCATAAAAAGCAAAGGCACCAGCCAGTGTTTATACTAAGCAACCAGTATTCACCAGGCCCTGTCCCAGACAAATTAGATAAATGCCTTCATTTCCTCCTCACAGGAAAGCTGAGAGCTGGTGTTTACATCTAACAGATACAAACAAAATAAGATTCAGAGAGACTGAGTGATTTCCTAAAGTCACAGAACAGCTAAGGTGTAGAAGCAGGGTCTGAACACAGCTGCCAGACAGGAAGTCTATTGTTCCGCGCCTTATTTTTGTTGCAGGGAACTAAGCATCCACAATAACAAACCCAGAGAACAGTCCAGCAAGTTCTAACTCTGTTTAGTTTCCTAAAGGAATCTTGATAAATGCATCCAGGAGCTATAGAGTGAAAACTTGATGATATTGTGGGTCCACAGGAAATGACCTGGATTTTTGTATTAACTTCTCCTAACTTCTCTATGGGGCTGTCCTAGAGCATTCACAGACTTCACATATATAACAATTAAGCATATTTTCCCAAAGCTAAGGCTCATGCCACTCTCCTGCACAGACTTCACCAAGACACTCGGCTCAAGAGAATGCCTTAAGAAGCTTCCTGCCACACAAGACTGTCCATTCAGGGCAGTAGCATAGCATCCACGCTACATAGGTTGAATCCCTAAAATCCTACACCCGCTTCTCTCTCCTTTGCCAAGTACACTTCTCTGTAGCTGTAGCCCAACAACAACAGATACATTTTAAAATGCAATAGTCAGAGAAAGAAAAATGAATGGGAAGAACTGAGCTCTCTTATGCTAAGGCATGTGCCTGGGCGGGATGTGGGGGTATTATACATTTTTTTTTTCTTTAAGTTAGAGAAAGTCAGGAAAAAAAAACAAAATATTAACTGAATTGACTGCTTTCATGAACAGCTTTACTCCTATTCTCTCTTACATTCTGTCTAAGTTTAGTCTTTTAGTTCTGTTTAAATACACAAACTGGTTTTTATTGGATGTTCATTTCATTTACCTATTATCTTTAATCAGAAGTTTCAGTGTTTTGCCTTCTGGAATGTGAGCCAATTCGACAGGTACTTAGGGATATAGATAGATAGTGTCTATTGCTGGGGTACACAGGTTGTAAATGATGTAATATTTACAGAGCTGGTAATGATGTAACTCCTCCTGACAAAAAGAGGAGGCAGTTCCTTTCAATTAAATACCACGCAGACGTCCTCTCTGAGGTCATCATGCCGCACATTCCTCTCCAGATTCCCTCAGGTTCTCTGATGGAATGGAAACGGTGTGCTCCCTCTGCAGGTAGATAGATGGGGTAATGGAAAATAAAGAATGCATTCAATGAACAGCGAGTGAATATTTCCCTGGTGGAGACCTGCACTGTCCAACAGAACTGCTGATCAGATGTGTCTATTGCATACTTGAAATGTGGCTTAGCTGAACTGGTCTGTGCTCTAAGTGCTACAGTCACACTGGATTGTGAAGAGTAGGACTGACATATATACACTGCTGCTGCTGCTGCTAAGCTGCTTCAGTCGTGTCCGACTCTGTGCGACAGCTCACCAGGCTTCTCCATCCCTGGGATTCTCCAGACAAGAACACTGGAGTGGGTTGCCATTTCCTTCTCCAATGCATGAAAGTGAAAAGTGAAAGTGAAGTGGCTCAGTCATGTCTGACTCTTAGCGACCCCATGAGACTGCAGCCTACCAGACTCCTCCATCCATCGGATTTTCCAGGCAAGAGTACTGGAGTGGAGTGTGATTGCCTTCTCCGGACATATATATACTACCATGTGTCAAATAGATGCCTAGTGGGAAGCTGTTGTATAGCACAGGGAGCTCAGCTCAGTGCTCTGTGATGACCTAAAGGGGTGAGAGGGGTGGGTGGGAAGGAGACTCAAGGGGATATATGTGAACACAGAGCTGATTCACACTGCTGTACAGCAGAAACCAACACAATATTGTAAAGCAATTATCCTCCAATTAAAAATAAATTAAAAAAAACAATATGGTAGAAGTGTCACTAATAACTTATGCTAATTATATACTGAAATGATAATTTGATACATTACATTTTGAAATGTGGCTACAAGAAAATTAAATTTAATTTTGTATATTTTTAAAAAATACAAAAAAATATATAAATTTTAAAACAGTATAAGTAAAATTATTTATAAATTGCACATACTGTTGAATTATTTTTCTATTGCTCAGTGGCTAGTCTATTCTTTTTTAAGTTTTTTATTTTGATGTGGACCATTTTAAAAGTCTTTATTGAACTTGTTAAAATATTGCTTCTGTTTTATGTTTTGATTTTTTGGCCACAAGGCATGTGGGATCTTAGCTGCCCAACCAGAGATTGAACAACCCACAGTCCTTGCACTGGAAGGTAAAATCTTAACTGCTGGACCATGAGGGAAATCCCTGCTCCCAATATTCTTGCCTCTAAGATCTAAGACAAGTTGGGTAGAATGGAATATGGTGGTAATAGACTAACTAGGGATATAAAAACCACTTTAAGAAACAAAAAAAAAAAAGGCAAATTAGGGAAGTGAAGGACCTGTGGCACCGTGAACCATATTTGGTTTACTCTTATCTTTGACTCATAACATCTGGCAAGAATGTGACCATGTGACAGAAGGTTAACACATGGGTATGTGTGTCTTACACTAAAAATTGCCTCTAGATCTCATTTCACCTCCTCTCAGGGACTCCCTTGCAAAACCTGCCAAAAAAAAAAAAAAAAAAAAACCATGGATGTCAATTGGCCAGTGTAAGACTCATAATTTTCTAACTGAGAGTTCCCAACAAATTTTTTTTTTCCCCACAAGAAAGCATCTTGGCATTTGACAAATCTGGCAACTCCCAATCTCTTTCAACATCTAAATTCGCCTTAACCTGCAGCCAATATTCCCCCAAACCTAGATTTCTCTTTTTTTTCCCCCTCCATTTTTCCCTGGTAGAAATAATATGGTTTGGCTGGTTCTCATCAGGGAACTGAACAATCAAAATTCATGCTTATTCTCCATACCTCATTTTAGCCAATAGTTTCCGTCACAGCAGTTAATGAAGAACCAAGTATGCTGGTTTGAATGTCAGTGAATTTTACATCTTTCATCCTCCTAATAATTGAACAGTCATGAGCCAGAAGGCACACAGCGTAGGTAATAGAAAAAGAAAGGGAATCGAAGCCATACAGATGTGGGTTCAAATCCCAGCTCTCTTGCTTAAAAGAATCAACATCATTATCACTATGTTACTTTGAAGGGCTGTTGTGAGGATTAAATTAAATAATACACATAGAGCACAGTGCCTGCACAGAAGATTCTCATGGAAAGTCAGCTGCTTCTTCCCTTTCTTCTGTTATTAAGCAATTCAGTTATTAAGTAATCTGGTGTCTCCATAGTCACTTTGCATTCCACTGATAGCGTTGATTCTCTCTCAAAATGCTGCATTGGGCAAACCACAAGTATGGTCCATTTTATCAGCTCATTCAGTTATTAAGGAATTTGATTTTCATAATTAAGCTTCCCAGGTTACTTAGTGGTAAAGAATCTGCCAGCTAATGTGGGAGATGCAGGAGACCTGGTTCAATCCCTGGATCAGGAAGATTCCCTGGAGGACGAAATGGTGACCCACTCCAGCCTTCTTGCCTGGAGAATCCCATGGACAGGGGAGCCTGGCGGGCTCCAGGCTATGAGGTTGCAAAGAGTTGGACACGACTGAGTACATAGACACACATTTTCAAAATTACAGCAATGCTGGGTATGTTACAGGAGGCAGCTACAGATGTGTCTGGGGTTGAGAATTTAAAGACATTCTTTAAGTAGCTTCCTGCTTCTTGACTAGTTGAGGCTGAGAAAAAAACAGCAACAACAGGAGTGTCATTTACTTCCCAGACTTGCAAGGGCTCCCTGACTTCCTTGTGAGATCCTATTCCCTCCAAAGCTCAGAGAGCCTAGATGACTCCATAGGCTGTGCTTCTGCCCCCAGCTCTCACAAGACCCCACTTGCTCACCAATACTTCTTTTTAATCTGCTCAACAGAGCAAACACCAATAAGTTCCCAAGTAGGGCGTGGCTCTGACTTTTCTTTTCCTTTTCCTCTCTCTTAGAAAACAGACCCAAGCAAGCTTTCTAGACCTGTGTATTCACTTTTCTATTTATACCAGTTTCTCAAATAAAGTACAGAAGGATCTGAATTGCATACCATAAATGACCGTACATGTTTCTCTGCACTGTTGCTTGAGAGAAACTCTCTTTCTTTCGCTGAGCTTTACCTAGTTTATTTTACCTCAATTCGGCTTAACCCTTTGTGTTGTGACATTTATTTTTATAAAACTTAATAGTGCCAAGGGCCCAATAAGTCAAATTTTTCTGCTAAAAAATCCCATCAGCAGCTTTTATTCATCTTTTCCTTCTATCCGTTCCATTCATTTTCTGTCTCCTCCTTTCCTTTTCTCTCTCCTCTTACTCACTCTCTGTGTCTTATATTCCCTTTTCCCCCTCTCCTCTGTGATAAGAAATAGCCTCCTCTAATAGAAGAACCGTCATCTTACCTCTGAGTTGAGCTGTCCCATCAAAGTTCTTGAACCCAAAATATGGGCCATTGACTCCAATATACAGAACCCCCAGAGTGTTTGAACCTTAGTTCCAAGCTGTGAATCTTCAAATCCCTAGAGCCCACCTCTGTCTTGTCAGGGAAAATGTGCTATGCCCCACAGATCCAACAAGATACACACAGAGAGAAATTTCTAGAATACTTGTGCTATTTGAAAAAGAGGGAAGCCATCTTTGCTGTTTCTAATTCCACATAAACCTACGTGGGGCTAGAAGATATGGACTATATAGATTACAGATATTGATCTATAGTTAAAGCCAACCTGTGGCTCAGTGGTAAATTATCCACCTACAATGCAGGAGATGAAGGTTTAATCTTTGGGTCGGGAAGATCCCCTGGAGAAGGAAATGGCAACCCACTCCAGTATTATTGCCTGGGAAATCCCATAGACAGAGGAGCCTGGTGGGTTACAGTCCATGAGGTCACAAAGAGCTGGACATGACTTAGCAACTAAACAACAACAAAAGAGAAGTCATTAGAATAATTTAATTAATGGGGCAGTCACCCACATGGCAAGATTCAACCAAGCCATTCAGACAGTTTAACTCAGGAGCGGTGTGATGCAACATTCTGCACCGCGCCCTTCTTGGGAATCTTCTGGTGCATTACCTTTGTTGTTGTTGTTCAGTCGCCCAGTCATGTGCAACTCTTTGCGACCCCATGGATGGCAGCATTTAGATACCCCTAAACACATTCTCCAGAGAAGGCAATGGCAGCCCACTCCAGTACTCTTGCCTGGAAAATCCCATGGACGGAGGAGCCTGGTGGGCTGCAGTCCATGGAGTCGCCAAGAATCGGACACGACTGAGCGACTTCACTTTCACTTTTCACCTTCACGCATTGGAGAAGGAAATGGCAACCCACTCCAGAGTTCTTGCCTGGAGAATCCCAAGGATGGTGGAGCTTGGTGGGCTGCCGTCTATGGGGTCGCACAGAGTCAGACACGACTGAAGTGACTTAACAGGAACAACAGCAAGCACATTCTCTTCTAACCACATGAGCATATGCCTAAGTATCTTCTCCCTTACTTCCTGAGAAATGCTAACATGTTTCCCAAGGAATGTTTTTCCTTCTGACTCTCTCTGCAGTGGAAGCTTTATTACCCTGTGTGCTCCTCACTGGCCATGGACTAGCTATGTCACTGCTTTCAATCCATCTCAGTCTCCTCATCTCTAAACGTGAGGGGGAGGAGCTGTCCCAGATTCGGGGCAAGCCCTGTTTCAGCTCCAAGACAGTGATGCTAGAACTGTGCTAGGCCCACAGTAGGGGCAGAGGGCAGGAGAAGAGAGAAAGGCAGCTGTCAAGCAAATCTTATGACTGTAGAAAAAGCGAAAGTGTCAGTTTCTCAGTCGTGTCTGACTCTTTGGGACCCCATGGGCTGTAGCCCACCAGGCTCCTCTGTCCATGGAATTCTTCAGGCAAGAATACTAGAGTGGGATAGTCATTCCCTTTTCAAGAGGATCCTCCTGACCCAGGGATCGAACCTAGGTCTACCTGCACTGCAGGCAGATTCTTTAATTGAACCACCAAGGGTCTCTGTCAAGCAAATCTTATGGCTATTGATGGGTTAATTTATTTTTTGATTTGTCACTTTTACTTGCTCTCTAGGTGAAAGATATTAGTGACCCTTCATTAAGCCTTGCTATTTAACAAACAATGGGTTAACAGTCTTTATTTGCCAAATTTCACAGATGAAAACACCAAGGCACAAAGAAGTTAGGTAACCTGCCCAAGACCCCAAGATCACAGAGTTCCAAAGTCCAGCAACTCAATGCACTTTAAGACCTCCATTCACTTTATCACATTACTTATTATCTTTCTCTGTTTCTTGATACTAACCTTTCTGAAGCACTTCCTCTCAGAAGCCCCAATGCCAAGCACCATGGTTGAAGTATATGAAGTATTCAGTATATGTGGAAATGACTGAGAAGGCAGAAAGTGCCTTACCTGTGAAGACTTCAGGCATTGTACAATGCAAAATAACTCCAAAATATCCATTTATATATTGCTGAGTGGACAAAAGACTGAGCTCTTAGTGAGCTAGACTTTCCCCAAAATGCCCTTTTTTTATCTGACAGATTCATTTACTAATGGTGAAGAAAGACTGTATCAGCTCAAAGATGCAGCTATTTACTTATGTCTGTGTTTTAGTAAGTCAGAAAAATTTCTCTTCATTTTCAGTTACCTAATGTTTATCCAAACACCTCTACCAATTATGGTCTCTGCTATCTTATCCACCTCCCAATATTACAAAAATTTCAAACATTCCATGAAGTTAAAATAATTGTATAATCCATACCCATGTTTCCACATCTCAGTTCTACTGTGAGCATTCCACTATACTTGCTTTATAACATAATCACCCTATCCATCCATTAATCCACTTGGTGATACATTCAAAATAAAAGGCACACATCTTCCCACTTCCTTTACATACTCCCATATGCATGTCTATGCTACATTATTTTTTAACAACAACATGAAATCTTTGTATACTTCATATCCTATAGAATTGTAAGATATAAACTCTTTGTTTTCTGTGGATTTGAGGGTATTGCTTGCTACTGAAATTGAAGACCAAAACCTGCAAATTATTGCCTGATCTAAAGGAAAGTGAGTTTAGGTAAGACCAGGAGAAGGAAAGACTTCAGCATTGTCAAATGTATAAAGTTGTCTTGAGTAAATGCTGCATAAAATTAAAATTCCACTCTTTATTCTTCATTCAAGGAGACAGTGACAATCCTATTTGCATTTGCTTCATGATTTCATAAATCGACTGATGACAACATAGTATATTAGATCATTAGAACATCATTACTGAGACTTAAGTCTATGAGGCTTCTCTTGTGAAGGCAACTATGACATTTTTTTGATCTGGGTCAAGTGTTTGACAAGGGCAAACCTCCAGGCCAGTACCATCCACCTGTCTATCAGATGCCAGCTCACAATGGACACAAGGCCAAGATAGGAAATAATACAAACAGTAATTTTCAGAGTTAATGATCTAAAATAATTATAGCAAATATAGCAGTTGTTTGCAAGTTGTTTGGCAAAGCTAAAAAACCAAGCAAGGAAGAAAATTTATTTAAACCCTTGAAATAATCTTGTTAAGTCCCCAATGCAGGTAGTATTTTTCCTACCTCAGGGTTGGGGGAGGCTCTCTGGTGGCTCAGATGGTAAAGAATCTGCCTGTAATGTGGGAGACCAGGTTTGATCTCTGGGTTGGGAAGATCCCCTGGAGAAGGAAATTGCAACCCACTCCAGTATTCTTGCTTGGAGAATTCCATGGACAGAGGAGCCTGGCGGGCCATAGTCCATGGGGTCACAAAGAGTTGAACACGACTGAGTGACTAATACCTTCACTTTCACCTCGGTACTATGCTGGTAGAGAAAACCCCCTCAGTCCGATAAAAACACTCCTCTCTTATTACACAGTGACTGTTCACTGTATCATCGCAGGCACAGATACTGCTGCTTGCACTGCAAAGACTTCCTGGTCTTTTCTCAGCAGAAGTCTATCTTCTGTTTATTTCACATTGTAGCTGCTCATGTGTCAATGATTATGTTTATGATTTGATTTATAATGAGTTCATTACATGTACATCTGCCCATTATTAGTACACGGCGCCTCCCTCATATTTGAAAATGCCAGTCACGAGACTTGACTTCTGCTAGATGCCCAAGGGATGTTGAGCAAATTAAAGTTGAAGCTCATGCCACATCATTTCATACCAGGTGGTGTGGAGGGGACATCCTGCAGTACTCCTTCTGAGAACCCACTGACCAGCAATATAAGCTTTGACTCTGAAGCCCCAGAGAAAACGCATCAACAGTCTGTTTTTTATTGACCACCCCCCCCTGCCAATTAACAGATCCTGCTTGAACCCCAGGTCGCCCCTGAAATGCATGACTATTCAAGTGAATTTTTATCTTGGCCAAAGATTATTTTAAAAGAGTTCCTTTCTTAACAGAAAGAGCAAAAATATTTTACGGGAGATAAGATTTGGTTTTATGTCCTGTCATTCTTTTGATCAAAAAGATGCTCTCTGTTTTCTATATTTCTTTCTCCTCTCCTGCCTTCCACTTCCTACTGTGTTTGAAAAGGGGCACTTGGATGCCAAGGAAAACATGCTCATTTCGTTCAGCATCCCGGGGGAACAGGCACCACCGGTCTACGCCATGTTTGGCAATTTCTTTCCCCTCATCAATTTATCAGAACAGGTCTCCAGCACGACAATGACACTGCTTGCATTTCCCCAGCAAATTTATCAGCTCCTGTCATTATAAATCTGCATTTGGATATTTTTAGCCAGCCTAGCAAGAGAACAGTTCTCCTGAGACTCAATGTCAATGCTGCCGTATGAATCAGTCCCGCAAAGGGCGGGGGAGCTGCAGTCTCAGAGTCACTGTGTTTTGCGTGTGTGTGTGTGTGTGTGTTTTTTTTTTTTTTTTCAACCCCCTGGAGCTGGAATCACCACTTTGGCTCCCTGCCCAAAATGCTCTGTAGGCTGCTCCAGCACATGGGGCCTCAAGTGGTGCTCTGCTCCATCTGGCCCTGCAACACACCATACAGCTGAACCACCCCTCTGACTTCTGCCTGACGGACGACCGTTCAAGTGCAGAGGAAACCCTCGGAAGGCAAGATGATGAGGCTTCAAAGAACAGATACCCAAACTCAAAGCATGGATGAAGTACAGGAGGCAAACACACTATCTGAAGGGAAAAGTCAGCCTCCAGTCCATTTCAGTCTGGACCTCTTTTTGTTTTGATGGTTATTTTCCCAAACTATCATGAGGAACGGAGGGAGACGGGAACTGCGACATCCTCAAACAATCCCTTTGACCTGACAAATGAGCAAAATATTGCCGTGACGTTAATAAGAGAATGAACTGTCGGTGAACGCACGGTACCGCATTACCCTAATCACTGTTATTTTCCATGACTCAGATTCGAAGTACTTTCAATATAAGTCCCTTTGGAAAGTGATTTGCACAGTGTCCTTTCCTCATAGTTCTGGTTCTTTTTTGGTCGGTTATTTAAAACGCCATACTCACCTCGGGGAGATCAACACGTCCAGGGCTTAGAGAACGCAAGGTTCTGGGAGCCGTGAAAACACAGCCTGCCTTTGCTTCCTCTGGAGTCACAGCAATGTGGAAGGCAAATACCACAAGGAGAGAAAACATTATGTGATTTAGGGTTTGGCTTACACAGGATGATAGGGATTATTCCCATTTAAACGGGGAGTGGAGGCAGACAAAACAAAAGCAAAAAAAAAATACAAACTCAGAATGATGTAGAATACTAAGGAACTTGGCTGGTTGACTCTAGCCTGTCTCAATGCAAACGTGAAGGAGCTGCTGGAGAGGACCCTGACTGAGCTGTTCTAGATGCCACATGATCCAACGGTTTGATTCTTACCAACCTGTTTTGTTTTCCCAGTCTCTGGGAGAGAAATGGCTATATAAAGCTGTTTCGTGGTCAACTGAATCTAGGAAAAAGTCCTCCTACCAGTTTTGTTCCCACTTCTCACCCCTATGTTCCCACGCAAATAATATGATTCAGTGTCTCCAAAGGATGTCATGGAACACAAATCCAAAGGCTATATAAAAAGACACAGAAACCTTTTGGAGATAACTTCAAGGAAACTCGGTCACACTAATAGCATTCATCGCTATTGCTATTGCTAAGTCACTTCAGTCGTGCCCGACTCTGTGCGACCCCATAGACAGCAGCCCACCAGGCTCCCCCGTCCCTCGGATTCTCCAGGCAAGAACACTGGAGTGGGTTGCCATTTCCTTCTCTAATGCATGAAAGCAAAAGGTGAAAGTGAAGTCGCTCAGTCATGTCTGACTTAGTGACCCCATGGACTGCAGCCTACCAGGCTCCTGCATCCATGGGATTTTCCAGGCAAGAGTACTGGAGTGGGGTGCCATTGCCTTCTCCGAATAGCATTCATTGGTAACTTTCAACTCTTCATCCATATTTTCCACTGTGGACAACTATCTTTCATATTCATCCTCTTTCTTCCCAATTTAGACTGTCTTTACCCTAGCTCCAGTCTTTCCCAAAGTCTAAGAAGAGCACCTTCAAGATCCATGCTATTTATCTCCCCACTCCAAACCTTCATCTATTCACTGAACAGCCATTATGTACCTCCTAGAGGATGGTGGTAGGGTGACAAATAGAGAGAAGACAAAGTGAAAAGTTTGAGATAGTGGAGGCAGAATAGCCAAGACATGCTATGGACAGGGTAAAATGTGTATGTGAGAATAAAGGAGGAATCACACATGATTTCTGGTTCTCCTAAGCAATGGGACTGATGATGGAAAAGACTGGAGGAAAAACTAAACTGAGACTGGAAAACAATATGTCATGTTTGTATGAACTAAGTTGGGATAAATCAAAATATCCAAGGTGTCTTATACTTGTAAAAACACAAATCCACTGCTGGCCACAGAAGTACATGGTACCAATAAGGTTTAGAACCCCTGACAGAAGAGGTCCCAGGAGCAGACACATTGGAAATCAAAGTAAAATGCTCCAACAGAAGTTAGGCATAAGAAGCGGTATTATCAAGTGGAAGGGAACCACTAATGATTTCAGAGGCAACTCAGGTGACTATGGCATAAGAAATACCATGGTCTGAATGTCTGTATCCCTCCAAAATATCTAGGTTAAAATTCTAACGCCCAATGCAAGGGTATTAGGAGAGGGGCCATTGAGAAGGACTTTAGTCATGAAGGTGGAACCATCATGAACGGGACTAATTTTTTTTTTATAACAAAGACCTCACAGAGCTCCCTCACTCTTTTCATCATGTGAGGACATAACGAGACGTCTGTGACCAGTAAGAGGTCCCTCAACTAGCCATGCTGGCACCTTGATCTTGGACTTGCAGCCTCGAGAACTGTGAGAAATAAATGTCTGGTTTTTTTTGTAAGTGACCTGGTCTGTGGTATTCTGTTATAACAGCCCTGATGGACAAAGATGGGAAGTAAGGGAGGGTATTATTTTAAGGAAGGAGTGGTTAATCATGGCAATGGCTGCTAAGAAATCCAGTGACATGAAGGCAGTACACAGGAAACTGATGACCTTGTTAATGATTTCATTTCCATGGTAGTGGCGGATGCCTGAATGAATGGGTTGAAGACCAAAGAGGAGTTAAGGAATAAGAGACGATATATATGTGGAAATCTAGAAAAATGTCATAGATGAACTTATCTGCAAAGCAGAAATAGAGAAACAGAGAATAAATGGATGGAAACCAAGGAAGGAAGGAGGGATGAAACAGATTGGGAAGTTGGGACTGACATATACACACTGCTGCTGCTGCTGAGTCGCTTCAGTCGTGTCCGACTCTGCGCGACCCCATAGACGGCAGCCCACCAGGCTCCCCCGTCCCTGGGATTCTCCAGGCAAGAACACTGGAGTGGGTTGCCATTTCCTTCTCCAATGCCTGAAAGTGAAAAGTGAAAGGGAAGTCACTCAATTGTGTCCGACTCCTAGAGACCCCATAGACTGTAGCCCACCAGGCTCCTCCGTCCATGGGATTTTCCAGGGAAGAGTACTGGAGTGGGGTGCCATTGCCTTCTCCATATACACACTACTGTGCAGAAAATAGATAACTAATGAGAACCTACTGTATAGCACAGGGAACTCTACTCAGTGCTCTGGGGTGACCTAAATGGGAAGGAAATCCAAAAAAGAGGGCATATATGTATATGTATAGCGGATTCACTTTGCTGTATAGTAGAAACTAACACAACACTGTAAAGCAACTATACTCCAAAAAAATTAAAAAAGAATAGAGATGCTAAATATAAATATTTTTCAAGGAGTTAACTAGGAAGGGGAAAAAATGAGGTGACAGCTAGTGGGAGATATGGGGTTAAGTAAGAATTCTGTTAACATGTGAAATTTCTGAATTTATCTAGCTCTCTGTTTCCTCATCTATAAAATAACAATAGGATCTAACTCATAAATTCGTTAGGATTAAAGAAAATAATGTGTGTGAAAGGCCTGGCACAGTGCCTGACAAATTGTAATTACTCAATAAATATTAGATATTATTATCATAACCTTTTATTGTTCAGATCTATAATATGATCCTCACCACATATTATAGTTATTTTTTAGTGTTTCTTTTTTCTGAATTGGAAAATATAATAATCACTTAATAATTTTTGGTTGTACTGAACTGCAATTAAATTGAATCAAAACTCAATTCAACTAGCAAAAAAAAGGTGAAGAAGGAATCAAGTCCTTTCAAGACTTTTGGTTCCAATCTGACCTTGTCTCCAGTTGGCCATCCACAGCACACACGGCCAGGGGCCGGGGAAAGGATGCTAGCATGAATCACCATGTAGGCAGCCAAGTCACCTCTCATTTAGATTTATGAATGTCATATTCTTTATTGACTCTCAATAGAGTTTCTAATCAGAAAGATTCCAAACAGGTTTCAGCCATCTCATTAGGCCACAGGAAATTGGATAAAGAGGATAACCTCTGAAATCCTCCCTTAGTCATTGATCTTTGGGAAATTAGCCCTCGATCGCTCCGCAGATTATAAACATGTCCAGTAAACATGACCTCCATCTCGATTTGCCCAGCAATTGCAACTGCACTTAGAAGCCGAGAAAATGCCTGCCAAGATCCAAGCAGCTGTAGCAGGTGCTGTATAAATCACTGCAGGAAGCTTACATGTTTTCCACCAGGGCTCCAAGCCTTCCAAGTAGATTATCTGCATAGATCTCAGGGTGGCAAAGTGGCATTATGAACACACAACTCGCAGATCCATTTTCTTTCCATTTACCTGAATGTCAGAGTTGTTGAGCAAGAAAACTACAAGGTTCAACAAGGAAAAGCTCTACAGCTAAAGTGGAAGATACATTTCAATAAGAGCAGTGCTCAAGGAAAGTGAAAATGGTAAGAAGGGGAAAGAAGGTTTAAAGACAGGATGCTCTGGTAAAGACTCTTGTTTACACTATATCTGCTTTATAGAAATATATATTATACAAACACATACATATGGGCACGTGTATGTATATATGTATGGGTGCACATAAACATTCCAAGTCTCAAAACCTCTGCCCCTTTATAAGTGGATCTACTCATTGAGGTTAAGGAGCCAAAGGATTCAAAACATTACTTCTTAAGGTGAATTTCTACGCTCGAGTGGCATGTGACTGAAATGATCAGTGTTTAATATCATGAATGTGTGTGCATGTCGAGTGTTGAATGAACAAATAAGCAAACAGCTAGGCTGTTAAGATACAGAGCCAGAGGAATACAGTTTCTTCTCCATGACCCATTTTAGACTTGCTAACAGGGAATAATAACAAAAACAACACACCTGAAAACAGGAAGAAAAAAAAAACTGCATTTCAGCTTAAGACTGGAAGAAAAGGTTACATGCTAAATTACAACCATTCTTTTATAAACAAGTGCACAAAATATTGTTTGGATTTCGCATATGATTAGAGAAACAGAAGTTAGATCTATATTTATTCTATCTGCTGAGAAGTAACATGGCATGGATGAAACTTTACTGGTTTTCCAAATCTAAATCTTCTTATAGGTCTCTTATTCCTCTTCATTGAAATGCAGGGAGGAAAAGTCAGAGCTTCCACGTACACTTGGGCAGGTTGTGCTCTAGACAAAGGTATCTGAACTAAGAAGAGATCAGTGGGTCCTTAAAACCTGGCTGTGCTCTGCTCTCCCAGCCACGTGTCCAGGCATGGGTTGCCTCTTTCTGCAGACGATGCCTTTTTCCAAATTTCAAAGAGGCACCCGCCAGGCTCCTCTGTTCATGGGATATTCCAGGCAAGAATACTGAAGTAGGTTGCAATTTCCTTCTCCAGGGGATCTTCCTGACCCAGGGATTGAAACTGCATCTCCTGTGTCTCCTGCACTGGCAGGCAGATTCTTTACCACTGTGTCACCTGGGAAGCCCCTGAAAACATCTTTTCTGAGTTGCGGTAATCATAAAGAGTGATACATATCAGGTCATATCATAGCGCCAGGCACATCATAGATATTCTCTAAATACACCTATGGTTCTTATTTGGTTTTAAAAATCTGTTCATTTTATAAGTTGGATATAAATCATCATCACTCAAAATCAGAGACAATTACTAAACATTTGGATAGAAAGACAGTAGCTAACTCTTTGCAAGCACATGCCTATGTGATCTTTTTGGCCCTCCATATGCATTCAGGATTTTAAAACAATAATAAACTGAAGAGAAAGCAGGGTGGGCACAAGTACTGTTACACAAAGCTTCCCTAATCCAGAGGATAATGGAAACTGTCAATAAAAGTTGGACGTCCTAAAGGATAAATGCCTTGTGTCAGACAAACCTGATGAATTGTTTAGACGATTATCAAGTGGTGCAGGAAAAGCACACGTTATATAGTCACTTGGATACAAGAATAGGGTGCTCACAGAGGAAACCAGATGAAACACTGGCCAAGAAAAGGAATAAGGTAAAATGAAGTAATGACCATCAAGGCGTGGGGGCAGTCTAGAGAAATTCCACAGAAGTCTGTGTTAAGTCCTCTCTTCTGTTTATTCATCTTTATTAATGATCTTCAAAAGGCAGTAAACAGCATGCTAATGAAATCTGCAGATGATAGTAAGCTGTGGAATGTTGCAAAACATCAGCAAGGACGGAGAAATAATACAGATGGTCTGAGAGGAGTTACAGATCCTGGGATCAAGTAACAAAATGAGAGTCAGGTTGGGAAAAGGCCAGCTTATACACTAGGGGAAAATGAATGAAAACACAGATATTCATAGGGAAGAAAAAAAATGTAGAAAAGAGGTCTTCTGAGAAGGTTCTGTTGGAAAGCTGAGGCTGGACCACAGCTACCATCCAGATGAGTTTGGGCAGCAAAATGGCAACCCAAATGGAAGTATAACAATGAACTGCAGATGGAAAGACATCATAGCAAAAGAGGTGCAAGTTATTTCTCTCCACTCAATTCTCAAGTGGTTGCACCTGGAATACTGCTTGCTTTTGGTGTACCAGAGACTCTGGTTCAGATCAGGAGCATACGAGCAGAGATACAAGCAACAGGAAGCCTGTTAAAAACAGAAGATTAGAAGAGCAAAGTATAGAGGACTTGGCTAAAGGACACAGAATAAAGTCTGGTGACAGTCTATAAACTCTGGAAATAAAAAAAGAAACTGGGATGGTAAAAGTCAAAGTAGCAGAGTGAAAAAAGAACATACTAAGTTAAAGAGAGAATGCAGCTTGAATCATCGGGCAAAATTCCAAGTACATCAACTATGGAAACGGTGTCATGAATTGTTTTGGAGAACACACAGGATCAAGGTCAAAGATTACTCAGAGTAGGAAGCTTAGAATGATACAAAGCATTTACGCTAAGGTAAGAAAGACCTCAGGAAATGTTAATCTACCTCTATGTCTCTGGACAGGAGTAAATCATTCCTAATAAATTATAATTCATACTATTTCCAAAGAATTCAAGATAAGGAGTATGTTGGAAGAAAACTGGTCAATAGAGAGAGTTTTGACAAGTTAATTTTCTGCTTGCCATATTGGGAAACCTAGTTGCTTTTGACACCGAATCATTTTGTGACCCCAAAACATTCATTTGAATACTGCATACATGTGGTTTTTCAGACTCAAAGTCAAAATACAGAACTACTCACTACTGAACAAAAATTTGAAATGAATTAAATACTTAAACATAAGACCTGAAACTATAAAATCCCCAGAGTAAAACATAAAAGTTTCTTGATATCGCACTTGGCACTAATTTTTGGATGTAACACCAAAAACACAGTAAAAGCAAAAATTAATAGTAGAACTATACCAAAATGTAAAGCTTCTACACAAGTAAAAGAAACAGTCAACAAAATTAAAAAGAACCTACATCCAGTAGTCATGTATGGATGTGAGAGTTGGACTATAAAGAAAGCTAAGCACCGAAGAATTATGCTTTTGAACTGTGGTGTTGGAGAAGACCCTTGAGAATCCCTTGGGCAGCAAGGAGATCCAACCAGTCCATCCTAAAGGAAATCAGTCCTGAATCTTCACTGGAAAGACTGATGCTGAAGCTGAAACTGCAAAATTTTGGCCACCTGATGAGAAGAACTGACTCATTTGAAAAGACCCTGATGCTAGGAAAGATTGAAGGTGGGAGGAGAAGGTACGACAGAGGATGAGATGGTTGGATGGCATCACCAACCCGATGGACATGAGTTTGAGAAAGCTCTGGGAGTTGGTGATGGACAGGGAAGCCTGGGGGGCTGCAGTCCATAGGATCACAAAGAGTCGGATACAACTGAGCGACTGAACTGACTGACTGACATACTGGGAGAATATGTTTGCAAATCATCCATTCATAAAGGGTAAATATCAAAACTATGTAAAGAACTCAGGCAACTCAACAGTATCAAACAAAAACCACTAATTCAATTTAAAAATGGACAAAGAAACTAAACAGACATTTCTCCAAAGAAATACATATAATAGCCAACAAGTAAATGAAAAAGATGACTGACATCTTAGCCATCAGGAAAATACAAATCAAAACAACTGTGAGATATTACCTCACACATGTTGGAATGGTTACCATAAAAACACGCAAGAAATAGGAAGTGCTGGCAAGGATATGGAGAAAAGGGAACTTTCGAACCTTTGAACCCCATTGGGGGGAATGTAAATTGGTACAGCCACTACGGGAAACAGTATGGAAATTCTTCAAAAAATTAAACTAGAATTACAACATGATTCAGACTTCCCTAATGATTCAGTGGTACAGAATCTGCTTGCCAATGCAGGAGACCAGGGATCAAACCATGGGTTGGGAAGATCCCCTGGAGAAGGAAGTGGCAACCCATTCCAATATTCTTGTCTGGAAAATCCCACGGACAGAGGAGCCTGGCAGGCTACAGAGGTTGGGGTCACAAAGAGTTAGACATGACTTAACAACTAAACAACAACAGCAACAACCATATGACCCAACAATTCCACCTCTGGGACAGCCAGATGAAGTGAAAACAGGATTTTGAAGCATTATCTGCACTCCCCTGGTCATTGTAACAATATTTACAATAGCCGACATATGGAAACACACTAACTGTCTGTCAACAGATAAACAGATAAAGAAGACGTGTATACATATGTGTATGTGTTTGTGAATGAACGTCATTCAGCCAGGAGAAAGAAGGAAATCCTGCCATTTGCAATAACATGGATGGAACTTGACAGTTTTTTATAGTAAATGAAATAAGCAAGACAGAGATAAACAAAACTACATGAGATCACTTATATGAGGAATCTGAAATAAAACTCACAGAAACTGAGAGGAGAATGGTTGTTGCAAGGGGTTGAAGGGTGGGAGAAAGAGGGAGATGGTGATCAAAGGGTATAAAATTCCAGTTTTAAGACAAATAAGTTCTGGAGATCTAATATATAACATGATGATGATGATAGTAATATTGTATTAAATATTTTAAAATGGCTAAGAGAGTAAATCCTAAATGTTCTCACCACAAAAAAAGAAATGGTAATTATGGTGACACAGTGACATGATGGTGGTGTTAGCTAACAGTACAAAATAATTTTGAGTATGTAAGTGAATGAAATCAACACATTCTATACCTTAAACTTACACAATGTTATATGTCAACTGTATCTCAATAAAGCTAGAAAAAATAATGAAAATAATACATAAATAAAGAAGACCCCAGAGAGCTCTCTTACCCTTCTTGCTATCTGAGAACGCAGCAAAAAGACAGCTGTGAGCTCATGACCTCATTTAAACCTAATTATTTCCCCAAAGCTCAACTTCCTAAAACCATTAGTTTGGAGGGATAGAGTTTCGACATATGAATTGCATGGGGAAGGATACAAACATTTGGTCGATAGCATTGATGTAGGAAATATGGTGACAGAAAGTACTTACAACAACCCAGTACCCTGAAATGGACACAGGAGGTTTGAGTTCTTTTACCCCGTTCACTAACTTGGAAAATAAAGAGCTGGAGCCAGAAGGTCTAGAATTAAACCCCAGCACTATTTCTTACTAGCTGTGAGTTTTTGGTAAAGTCCTCTCATTTGTAAGGTAGTTTCAATAATCGTACGTGCTGTATGCAATCTTTGTGGTGATTAAATAAGTGATACATATTAAAATGTTACAGCTGTCTGACAAATAGTAGGCACTCATTATCACTATATGCAATCTCCATTTTTCAAAGCTTCCTTCTTTGTAAAATTAAAAGCCTGGATGAGCTCAAGCTAGCCTCTGAGTTCTGTATTAAGAGTTGTTCTTTGAAGTCAGAACTTCTAATTAAGCTAGAGAGACAAAATTAACATTTGTGAAAGAAAAAAGGGCTAAAGAATATGTCACTCTATGTGGTGCTAGTCACATGCGCCAAATAAGGGAAGAGAAAAATAAATCAATGTTCATTACAATGGCTGGAAAAGGCACGTGGAGTTAGAACTGAAGAATGGCTATCACTTGGGTAAAGAGTCATGAGAATATCTTAGACTGAGGACTCCACCTTGGAGAATGTGAGGGGATTGAAACCAAATCATGCGAATGCTAATGTACGAACAGCATATGGTCTTGGAGCAGCAGACAATGGGAAACATTTATGACTTCCCTATGGATGTCTTCTCATTAAGGTTCTAATCCAATTGCACATTCCTTCATCTCATGTTTAGCTAGAAAAATGATTATGCATTCAGTTACCTCAACAAACTTGGCTCCACTTATCCATATCATTAGAGGGTGAACAAGTCACTTCATCTCACCACAATCACACTGCCCTTTTCTTCACCAGATCATCTTAGTTCCTCTTGCTTCCTCACCAGATACTTCTAGCTCATGCCTTCCAATTTAGACAAATCTGTTTGCAGTCCAGTATTTCTTGCCTTTTTAAAATGTCTGGCTTCTTACACATCATCCCTAACATCTAAAATGTCTTTTATTTATTCTATGACCCCAAATGTTGTCTTTTTCCTTCTCCCTTTATTTTTTTATTTATATTTTACTTTACAATACTGTATTGGTTTTGCCATACATTGACATGAATCCACCACGGGTGTACATGAGTTCCCAATCCTGAACCCCCCTCCCACCTCTCTCCCCATATCATCTCTCTGGGTCATTTTAAATGCTATTAATAAATTCACCATTCCTAGTACATCTTCTCAAATACCTTCAAGATTCCATTTAATCCACCCAACAGAGAAAAGATCCTAGCATTTTGTTTTGGTTCATTTTTTCCTTCTGGGGGAAAAAAAAAAAATGAGTGTGCAAGTTGGGAATTGGTGGCAAAGTGGGAGCTCAACCAAGATGGGATCATAGGATGCTACTAGAAGAGAATAAAAAGAAAAGTGTGGGATGTGTCTGCAGAAGCTTGTGGAAGTTCATGTAAAAACCTTTCCATGATGTCAATGAAAAATAAACTGAAACCAATTGACCAAAATGTTCTGAAAAGTCTTTCTACTGCTTTTTTATTTTTTTAATTCTGATCCTTAAATTAATGTTAAGTAGGTCACTTGTAAAATGATTAGTATAAAAGGTAAGTTTCACTGATTACATTTACTTGCCAATAAGGACATCTGAACTAGATTAAAGTTTTTACAGCAGTTTTCAATATGATTCAGATACACCCAAAAGGTCCCTTTACATCCACTTCAATTCATGGACTTATTTTGATTGTTTGGGCTTATTTGTATTTATCCAACAGCCTGTAAGACAATGAGTATTTTGTTAAAGCACGTAAAATTTCACCCTACAAATGATGTACGCTGAAAATATACCAACAACAGCTGTTCTCATTCCAAAATGCACTATTATGCAGGCTTCAAATCCAGTATCCATGTATCCATTCTTTAAGAAATTAAAATGAGTTTTGCATTTTAGATAATTATTCTGAGGTAGAACACACTTATGTAAATCAGAAATGTACAAATCAGGTCATCTTTTGGGATTTGTTGCTTTGCTCTTCTTGAACCAAGACAGTGGAAGTTTAAATGCAAATATTCTAGGTTAATTGAAAAGAGAAATTCTCAAAGATCACTAGAAATTGCCATGCTTGCAAAAGGGAATATAAAGTTGAATGCTTATTTTTGGATATTAATCAATTTCTGAGAAGCCTCATAACTCTGAAATCAGAAAATATTTCAAAATAAAAAACATAAAATACGTATAACTATCTTTTAGGTTTCAGTCCACTAAATAGTTTTCTGTCTCTAAGTTTCTAGAACATGCTCAGTTCAATCAATATACATTTATTGTGCACTACTACATACTTGAAACTTTAAGGAAAAAATTAAAAAATTACTTGCCACTACTTTTTCCCTATGGAAGGAAAATATTTTCCCATAAATTAAAATAAATGAAAACTCTTACATGTTTCCTGTATTATTTATTTGTTTTACCTCCTTTGGGACCCCTGACTGCTGTCTTTTCATTTCTCCAACCACTTTGCCATTTCTCTTTGCTTACTGCTATATACTTTTCATTATCATCCTCTTCATTCTATGGCTCAGCCTTATTCTCCTCCTAAACCAAGGAGCAGACAGAAGCCTTCAAGAAGCTAAGTGAAATATTTTAGGACATTTACTCTAAAGCAATAGACCAGGCTCTTATGGAGCCCTCAAGCAATAATTTATCATAGGAAGAAAAACACCAAAACCTCTGAATTTAGTCAGGACTGTATAATCATGAAAAGACTAGAAACTCTTATGGCCCCAAGAAGTCCAGAAGATACTCCCTTCCAGTGTCCTGAGAGAATCGGTAGAAAGTCTCACACGCTGAGTATGGGCTCTGGAGTCAGTTCAACAGATGCTCCATACTTGCTTCTGCCACTTTACCAGTTGTGACAGTGGGTCAGTAATCCATGATGTCTGAGCTTCCAGGTTCATGTTCGCCAAACTGAAGAGATTGAGAGTACCTTACAGAGATACTTGGACTCAACTCTGAAAGCATATACTGAGTGCCCACACGTGCAAGCAGCATTTTAAGTGCTTGGGACAGCAGGGAACAAAACTAGCGAAATCTCTGCCATCATGAAGCTCAAATCTTACTGAGAAAAATAAGATAGATATATAGACAGGCAGGCAGGGAGATGACAGACAGGACAGAGATCCAAACATATAGAAAAGGTTCATTAAAGAGTAGCTACCAGACTCACCGACTCAGGTTACTCAAGGTTACTCAATGGACATGAGATTGAGCAAATTCCGGGGGATGCTGAAGGACAGGGAAGTCTGGCATGCTGCAGTCAGTCCATGGGGTCACAAAGAGTTGGACATGACTTAGTGACTAAACAACAACAATCAGCCTATATATGCATAACTAATCCAGAGAGATGTCATGTGTACTTCCTTGGGTGATAATCAACTTTTGGGGGTAGAAATGCAAATTTCTCTCACCATAAAATTTGTATAGTAGGAAATAAAGATATCTAATTTATGAATATTTATAACAGTCAAGTTCCTTGCTCATAATCAAGATTAAACACATGAGGCCAGAGTATATATTTTAACTTTGTAACTAATTCAATATATATGTGTATATATAAAGAGTTTGTTAAATTTCAAATGACCCAGGCTAAGGCAGTGAAATTTCAGCCTATTCTCTGGTATAAATAGATAATGTATAAAAGTATATTGTGTGAGTAGGTTTCCAGTTACAGGAATATAACTCTTTACATTTGTGACTTCTTTGATATTTTATAAAATATACATGAGCTGTATTCTAACTGTGACCAGACTTAGCTTCTCGCACTCAGGCTCATGACTGCATCTTTCCTGTCACAGGATAGGCCCGCACATTCTAATGTTGGTGTTAATAAAATTTAGGAATATACAAGGTTACTACTGACTCTTGGTTTAGACAGCAATAATTAATAACTACCCATGATAGAAACCAGAGAAGGCAATGGCACCCCACTCCAGTACTCTTGCCTGGAAAATCCCATGGACGGAGGAGCCTGGTAGGCTGCAGTCCATGCAGTCGCTGAGTTGGACGACTGAGTGACTTCACTTTCACTTTTCACTTTCACACATTGGAGAAGGAAATGGCAACCCACTCCAGTGTTCTTGCCTGGAGGATCCCAGGGACGGAGGAGCCTGGTGGGCTGCCGTCCATGGGGTTGCACAGAGTCGGACACAGCTGAAGCGACTTAGCAGCAGCAGCAGCAGCAGCATGATAGAAACTATATGTAAATGGAATTTAAGACCAATACTATTAATGTTTATACCAGTTACAGTATATGAATTACAAATAATAAGACTTATTCTAGAGAAGTATTCAAGAACCCATAGATTGGAACTAGGCTGTTTTTAATCTTAGTTCTTATACTTTTTAGCTTTGTGATCATAAACAATTTATATATTTCAGTTTCATGTCTTCAATGGGGATAGCAGTAGTAACACCTCACAGGGTTATTATAGGGATCAAATAAGTTAATATACAGATCTACATAAATGTTAAATATCATTGTCCTTTAACAAACAAAAGTAGATTGTCATAAACAAGAACCTAAACTGTTGAATGGTCCTGGGAAAAAAAGCCTTTTTCCTTTCTTAGAATAAGTCAGTACTTAGTAGCTAAAGTCATGATTTTAAAACTTTACATAAAATTTCATGTAAAAATAAAACCATTTTACAAACAACAAAATGACTTTTTTGAATTAAAAAAAAAAAATTCAAGAAGCAAGTTCATGGTAAAATATATCTTACAATACAGGTAGATGTTCTTCAGGGCTTATAGTCACAGCAGTTCTGTACTACATTTAAACAGGTAATTCAGAGTTATACACATAAACACACAGATACGTGCAAGCACATACATACTCCCTCTAGAGCAACCAGAAGTATTTCAAAGTTAACAAAGTTCGGTAATTTGATTTTCAGATGGTACAAACCTCAGACTGGTAATGAGATAACATGATCTTAGCCATGTGTTCCCCATGAGGTTTGTTTTTATCTCAACATATACTTTAATATGAAAAATGAGGATATTAAGGGAACAAAATACAGAATTTCTGTAGAAAGTATTCTAAATACTCCCATTTGATGAATAAAACTTTTCAAGTTTAGACCAGAGAAAACGTAAGACCAATCTATGTCACTCTTGAAGGTTTTGTAAAAGCAACCTTTAGTGAAATACTTCAGAACAGGAACATCTCAACTCACTTAGGATCTTAGAACAAGGTGATCTCAAAGGAAAAGCAGAACTATTCAACGACTTGGCTTGGTTCTCTACTAGCATCATCCAAAAGTATGGGTTCTTCTTTTGACACCACTGTCAGGCAGCTGGCTCTATAAATCTATTAAATCCGCCAGACACTTGCCTTAAATGTATACATCCAAATCTCTCTAAATAAAATGTGTTAAATGAAAAACACTGAAAGGATCCAAGATCAAGGGCTTCTCACAGTGGAATATGCCAATATTATTTACCAATCACATTTAACTTGAGACCCAGGAACTGGGTCATGACTAGTAAACTTGAATGAATGGATGAGAAAGGAGTTACCAAAAGACTTTCCCTAAAAAGTTGGCAAGATGAGGGAAAAACTCAAATCTTCCTTTCCAGGTGTCCACCTTTTCAGATGATCCGTTCAGCTGCAGGTATAGAATGCTTCATCTCTTCTGGTGTGAAGCCTTCCCTGACTCAACAGAATGACAGTTCTGGCCATCACTCCCTGTTTGGGGGACTTGCTTTTAGAGCAGGGACACTCACATGACACCATGATGGTGTGCGGCCACTCAGAGTGATAAAGGAATTAGCACAGTGACAATCTAAGCTTTTACTAAAGTAACTGAGCAGATGACAGGACTCAGGCTAACCTCAGACTCCACTGGTAGAACATCCTCTCATGTCTATGGTAGGAACAGGGACCACTTCCTCTCTACAGCAACTTTATGGGGTAAAATCAAAAGCACTAAGAATTCTGGAGACATAAGTATAATTTTTCATAAATTGAAGTACAACATTCTCTTGGGAGTATTTTTGTGTTTACTTCTTCAGCTAATATGTATTAAGTACAGAATATGCACCAACACTACGCTAAGCTCTTTGGGACAAATATTACATGTGACTTTCATAACAAAATAATAACATACTTACTCTTATTTATCATAACACTGACCACAGGAACTTCATAGGTTAGGAATATAAGGTGCTGATGAGTTAAACAGCTTGCTCAAATCACACACTTAGCAGGTAACAGGGCTAAAAGTCATATTATGATGTATTGGTTATCAAAGGTTAAAGCCTTCATTACAGGCTTTTTCAGTTCTTTTCTTTTTGGTCATTTGTTCTTTTTGGGGATCCCACCAAAGGGGAGCATATAGTAGCAATCATCAAATTAAAACCAATCACTGCTTGCCCCTTTACCCAAGGTTTACATGAGAGAGTCAGTATACTCAATATATTGACTATTAGGAGAGAAAAGATAATAGTAGCCCTCACCCTAACAGGGAATGGGAGAGAGGGCTGTTTTTCACCATTCTCAAGGGAGGAAGTAGATGAGCAAGAGTCTGTGGGAAAAGCCTTCTATCTGAATTGAATCCAAACTCTAAAACATCTAGCATTTATTAAAAAAAAAAAAAAAAACACCTCACTGAAGACAGAGAAATAATACAAATCCCGAGAAACATAGACAGGAACCAACAATCACATTCACCAGAAGGAAAGATGAGCCCGCAACATCTGGAGAAACCATCTACTATTCAGATATGGCATTCAAAGCAAAGGAACATTTGGAAAAGAGCAATTGTAACAAGTGATTATTCATTCATATCTACTGTGGTTGGAATTTTATAAAATGAGCCAGCAGGATACCCTAAAAATAAAAAAGGCAGTGGTAGTTTCTTGCTATCATTGCTGTACACTTTTAAGACAACATTACAGCTCAGAAAAATTGAGGCAATTATGAAAGGTCACACAAGTTGGCTCCAAAACAGATCCTGATCTCACAGTTGCTCTGCCTCAAAACATCAATATCACTTCATCCACCATAACTAACATCCCACTCATCCCAGAATCTGACTTAAGGGTTTAGAAGAGCTAGCTGTTTGTAGTTCTTCAATAAAGTTGTTTAGAAAGCAACATCAAAAAATAATCACCAAAGGCAGTTAATCAAGGTAAACAAAGGAAGAAGCAATGGACACCTAAAGTCACTGTGAATTACTTTGCCATAGGATCATATTGATGTGAAATTCAAATCAATGAACAATCATCTAGGGAGTGCTGGAAACTGTACCATGTGCTGGCATTTCTAGGGCTCAGTAACATTCACAGCTGTTAAAAAGTCAAAAGAGCGCCTTTAACGCTAGCTAGTCCACTCCAGTACTCTTGCCTGGAGAATCCCAGAGACAGAGGAGCCTGGTGGGCTGCCGTCTATGGGGTCGCACAGAGTCGGACACGACTGAAGCAACTTAGCAGCAGCAGCAGCAGCAGCTGCCAACATAGGTAGATAACAGATAATCAACGAATTAAAAAGTAAAGGCTTATCGTTGTCTTTCAAACCTTTAACCAGTTAAAAGTTAACCAGTTATCTGGAGTTACTATTTGTATCTCTTCAGGAGTCACAGCACTTCTTTGGACTATGAAATTAGGATCTTTATGTCACTGATCAGACTCAAAAGAATCATGTTCACAAACTCCAAACTGGACAGGAACCTCCACCCTGCATCATTACTTTCCAGGTCTACACATCTGTCCTAACAAACCTGGAGAGCAATCCATCCCAGGCAGCTACAGAGGGTCGAAGGCACACTGACAAGAGAGAAAGAGATTCTAGAGGGGTGCTTTGCTGGGAAAGATATAAGCAATGAAATATTTATAGTCAGGTCATAGGAGGCATGGGGTATATGGGATGACTATATCTTCCCTACCTGACAGGCCTATAAATAATAATGAGATGATCAACAGGTAGGAATAGTAAAAAGAATAATATATGTATATAAGACAGTTTTTAGAAATAAGAAGAAAGGGAATGAAACACAGTAAAGAAAAATTTAGGTGCATTATCAGGAGTAGTGATAGGATAACAGGAAGTTGAATGTCTTAGTTTGACAATTTATAGCCATTTAAAAAATATTTTCTACAAGGAATGTTATTTATGACAGAAAATAAATCCAGTAATATGGAAACAGTTAAATATCCACCTAAAAAAGTACAGGTTTGATTACAAAATGTTATGTATATTCCTTTATACAATTTTTTATGTCTATACCAAGGGTTTACAATAACATGAAAAGTACTGCACATAATTTAAGTACAAATTTTGAAGCAATACACAAAAACCCAAATGATGAATGATCCAGCCCCCTAGAAAAATATATAAGGGAGAGATTAAATTGTTAAGGGTTAAACATGGTTACTGAGAAAGAACTACAGATACTCCTTTCTTATTCTATTTCAATTTCATTTTTTTGTATAAAAATATCATTTACATTATAATGAACTTTCAAAAACGGAGGGCAGTCCCTGGAAATAAGAAAAGGCAGAGCTTCATTGCATCTGAGGGATAAAAGCAACTTTGCTCTATTTTCCAAGGACCTAAATTCTCTACAACATTCCCTTTGCTTGTCTCAGACTCAGAACCACACTTGGCTGTCTGCAGAGTAGTCAACAGCACTTTGAAGTGCAATTTAATAAATACTAGGAAAGCTCCCTATACAGATATTCCTCTTCAGTAGAGCCTAAAATGCTATTCTGCTTTTTGTCCACAACCAAATCCTGCTAAGTTTGTAAGGGGAGCTTGCTCTTTGCTACAGACATGTAACATTACATCGTCATACCATTATTTCAAGCTGAAAAATGCCCCCAGGGTTTTCAGTGACTTAAAAGTTTGGAAAGATTAGGCTGTGAGGAGGAAGACCAAGAACACCTTCATCCTTGGTGTCTTCTCGTGTGGCTTCTTTACTACACTTGCCAGCTTCCAGCAGCATCCTTTTGTTTCTGAGCCCTGGATGTCTGGACACCAAGACTATTTTTCCAGTAGCCTAATCACTCTCTTCTTACCTAGGTAGATGCCTCATTTCACACCCTCTTGTAAAGTATTCCTCCGTAGAATTAAGCTCCATTCTGCACCCTTCCTTTTTTCCCACAAACACATAAAAAAAAAAAAAAACCTCATGTGCCTTCAGTATGATTGTTTTATTATGCAAATTTATTTATTTATTAAGTGAATTTATTAAGCAAATTCACTCTAAGTAATAAGAGCTCCTATGTATAGGGAGATAATATGTCATCATCCAAAGCCTTAAAAATGTTTTTATACACAATACTCAATGTCCAACCATGGTGGCTCAGAAAAAGAATCCACCCTGGTGGCTCAGATGGTAAAGTGTCTGCCTACAATGCAGGAGACCTGGGTTCAGTCCCTGGGGAGGGAAGATCTCCTGGAGAAGGAAATGGCAACCCACTCCAGTATTCTTGCCTGGAAAATCCCATGAACAGAGGAGTCTGGCTGGCTCCAGTCCATGGAGTTGCAAAGAATCAGATATAACTGAGCAACTAATACTTTCACTTTCATACATCATGGTCATCAATACCCAACCCAAAATTACTAAGCACACAACACACAAGATCAAGTGTCTGGATAAAAAAGAAACCAGGACAAAAGAGAACAGAAATGGACCAAATAGTTTAAATACAGCAGTTACATTTAGACATGAAAATAAATGTCATTAATATATTTAATAAAACAGATGACAAGATGGAGAATTTCAGCCGAGAACTGAAATCAATGAAAAAGAACAAGATGGAAACTGTAGAACTGAAAGTTATAATAATTGAAATTTAAAGCTCAGTGGATAGGTTTAACTACAGAATTGACATAGAATAAGAAGGCTAATGAAAAAGAAAGCATGAAGAAAAAAATATCCTGACTGAAAAATGGAAAGAAAAAAAAATGAAAACTCTAGAAGAAAAGAAAATAAAGGCATTACGTGAGGTAGTAATATACAAGTGATTAGAGTCACAAAACAAATGAAGAGAAAGATTTGGAAACAGGAGAAATATTTGAGTATATATTGGCCAGTTTTCAAACCATGACAGAAGACATCAAATCATGAAGTCAAGAAATGCTACTAAATCTAAGCAGAGTATGTGTATCACATATCAGTAACTACATCCAATTTAAAAGGATTGATTAATCTAATTTGAAGGACTAATTATTGGTTTACTAATAACAAATTAGTAATTCAAAGAATTACTAGGGATAAATTTTTAAAATCCATAATGATAAGTCATACCTCCAGAAAGACATAAACATTCTTGATATTTGTATGCCTAATAATACAGCTTTAAATTATAAACTGGTAAATCCACAAAGTTAGAGATTTTAGCATACATCTCCTTATAGTTGAGAGAACAGTCAAAAACAAAACTCCGTAAGCATATACAATATTTGACTAGCATATTTTACAAACTTGCTTTAATTAGCACTTATAATGTACTACACTTAAGCAAAGTACATGTTTTTCACATGTGTACATTAAATGTTTATTAAAACTATACCACGCGGTGAGTAATACAATTCTCAACTTTCAAAGCCCTGAAGTCACACGATATATGTGCTATGCTCATTGTAGAAAAAGCTAGAACTCAAGTATAGAAACACAACTACAAAATCTCCAAATGTTTGAAATTAACCAACACACAAAAAAAATCTATGGGTAAAAAAAAGCCCATGAACTTGAAAGTTAGGGAATAACTTTAATGTAAGGATGTTGAAAATATATTAAAACTTGGGGAATTTAGCTAAGACTCTAGAGAGAAATGCACAATTTTATACAGGCATATATGAGGAAAGAAGGAAGACTCACTGTAAATAATCTAAGCTTTCAACACAAGAAGTAAAAAGGATGGAAAAAACAAACCCAAATGAAGTGAAAATGGGAAAAAATAAAGAGGATGAATCAGTAAAACAGAAAACAAAGCCAGCAACTTGTTCTTCAAAAGGACTATTTTAAGTAAAAAATCTCTCACAAGCCTGATTAAGTAGAAAAATTACAGCACAGATGATCAATATCAGGTGTAAAAACAAAACAGATATATAATTAGAGTTCCCACAGACATGAAAAAGAGAACATTAGGCCAATACATTTGACAATGTGTATAAAACAGATAAATAAATTCCTTGAAAAAAACCCAAATTAAAACCAACATCATAAGAATGGAAAATCTGAAGAATCCTAAAACTTTTGAATGAACAGAACCAGGAATTTAAAACACATCCACAGTGGAAATTAAGGGAAAGATGGTTTCACTGGGGAATTCTCCCAAATAGGTAAGGAAGAAATGATAGTAATGTTACATGAAAACTCTTAACAACAACAACAACAACAAAAGACAGTCCCTCCAAGAAAAGGGGGGAAAAGAGAACCAATTTCTAATGTATTTTATGTGGCTATTATAACCTTGATATCAAAACCCAACAAGAATATTCTAAGAAAGAAATTACAGGACAGTTTCTTTCATTAACATAGACTCAGAAATCACACACATGCACTCATGCATGTACACACACATATTTAATTGTAATTATGTGTGTGTATATATGTTTTCCAGAAAAATAATGTTGGAAATGTGAAAATCTGAAGTTATATTTGAAAATATATCACTGTAATTCACCTCATTAAAAGGATAAAGGAAAAATATACATTTCAATAGGTAGAGAGAAATATCAAACACTTTTTTATGATTTAAAAACTTAGAAAATTTGGAATGAATGGAAATTGTTCACATGATGAAGGGTTTCTTAGCAAAAGGAAAGAAAGCCTATGACAATCACAATGCTTAATGGTGAAATAGTGAAACCTCAGATCTGGAGTGCAACTAAGATGCTTCTCATCTCAGACCTCTTTGCTTGTCTCCTTTCTATCAACTCTTCCATGCTCAGCACACATCTCTTCTTAGAAACCTTCCCAGGCTCAGCAAGACCGGGTTCTACTTCCCTCCCATGTGTTTTCTCAGCTCTAGGCTAGTCTTTATCTCATTCTGTGATTCAGTTCAGTTCAGTCGTGTCAGACTGTTTGTGACCCCATGGACTGCAGCACGCCAGGTTTCCCCATCCATCACCAACTCCTGGAGCCTACTCAAACTCATGTCCATTGAGTCAGTGATGCCATTCAACCATCTCATCCTCTGTTGGTCCCTTCTCCTCCAACCTTCAATCTTGCCCAGCATCAGGGTCTTTTCAAATGAGTCAGTTCTTCACTTCAAGTGGCCAAAGTATTGGAGCTTTGGCTTCAGCATTAGTCCTTCCAGTGAATATTCAGGACTGATTTCCTTTACGATTGACTGGTTTGATCTCCTTGCAGTCCAAGGGACTCTCCACTTCTTTTTCAGTACTCTGTTACTTGAAAGAGCTCCAAGCTCTTTCAAGGCAGAATAGCTGCTTGTTTACCTTCATACCTTCCAATACCTAATACACAGGAGATATTTGAAACCTGTTTGAGTAAGTGTTGAAATACTGAGTGAACCGTCCACAGTTCTACATAATGATAGGAAATCTGGACGAGAACTTGGTCTCTTTACTCCTACCTAGTCCAGTTAGCCACTTAACCTCTAACTAATAGCACAACCCAGCCTCTTTCCTCTTTGTTGTTCGGGCTTATCATTTCCACATATTGGTCACAGCACAAATGATTAGGTTCTAAAGTTTTAAAAGTTTTAGTTTTTATTCTAATAATGGTACTAGCATATCAGTGACTGTGTGGCATATAGTTCACCACTGTACTGACTTCTATGGTGAGATAGGTGTAAGATTCATCTATCTGTATTTTCTTTCTCTCTTTCCTTTTTGGAGGGCTGGCTGTCAATCACTTTCCACACCACTGGCTGTTGCCTAGCTTAAAAAAACATATTGAGTCCCCTGAGATTTCCTAACAGTAACATTGCTCATTTCCTTGTCTCTGGTTATTGACCACCATGTCTGCCATAACAACCACCAAAGCTATGACAAAGTGATTATAAATAAAATAACCTTTTGGAGGTAAGCTTCCTATTCTCACTCTGCCAGGTTCACCTGCCCCTGATTTAGGTAGCTTCTGTCAGGATGTTATTAAAATGCTTTTTTTCTAATCAGCACTGAAATTCTAGGGCTTGCATTTCCTTGGAAATATTCTGAAAACAAGACTGCTGCTTAACTCACTTAAGAAATGGTAAGTGATCATGAGGTGTACTCAGGGAAACATCAACTAAGAGTTTTCTTTTCCCTTATAGAATAAAAAAATTAAAACCCAAGAAAATTAGCAAAGTCTCAAATAGAAGGGACATGCGTATTACAGGCCACTTTATTTCTCAGTTTAGGGTTTAGATGAGATAGAAATTGATCTATCAACATCTCCATAATTGCCTGCAATACTACAAAATAAAATTCTGAGGGTTCACCAATCATATTTTAGTGCTGAACACTTTGTACAAGCAGCTGTTAATGATGCCAAATATAGTTTTCACAGCATGCAAAATGAGCTAATGACCAAGCCTACATTTCATATTTCAGAGAGCTTCTCTCAGTGCCATTAATCCTCAGTTCTGCAGAGATTCCAGTCTGCAGATCGGCACAGAGGTCAGAAGGAAGGATTGTTTTTGATGTCAAGGGACTAGCTAGCATGTTCTTCCTGTTGCCAAAATTAAAATAACCAAGACCTTTTTTCCCCCCCATATGAAAAGAGATATATACAAGCAATCTCTGTCCTTTGGGACTTTTATCACATGCCCTGTGTATGATCATGAGAAAGATCCTCCCCAGAATCCTATGGGCTGGGTTTAAGAGTCAGCTGGGATGTTCAATGAGCTGGCACCAGTCACTACGGCAACACAGTGGAGACCACAGCTGACCCTTCCCATTACTCTGGCCCACAGACTTTGTAAGCTGGGCAAATTTGATTTGTTATACATTATACTGTGGTGACTTTCAGGAAAAGTGAGATTTGGGCTTAAATTAAGTATGTCTCTGTATTTTTAGAATTGATGTATTTCACAAAGAATAGGAAAGCAATATTAATAATGGTAGTTAGGAATCATTACTGTATGCCTCAGTGGGGAGGTATCATACACAACAATTTTGTAGCAGAAAATTTCACATAATTTGATCCCCTGTAATTATTTAAAAATTATCCTGTAAATGTATAGCAGGATCAGACTGTCTTATACTTTGACCATGTATTAAAAAAGAACCCTGAGACAAGCTTTTGCAATGTTGTGGGAGAGAAACTTTCAAGTGTATGGTTTTTAAACCTATCTATCTCTCTATAAGCTTCCCTGGTGGCTCAGACGGTAAAGAATCTGCAATGCAGGAGACCTGGGTTCGATTTCTGGGTCAAGAAGATCCCCTGGGGAAGGGAATGGCTACCCACTCCAGTATTCTTGCCTGGAGAATTCCACAGACAAAGGAACCTATACAGCCTATTTTTAAATGGTCAATAATTGAGTCCTTAAAGCTTGCCAAACTCTATAATGACTGACGTTTACATGTATTATCTTAGAATATCTTCCCCACAGTCCTATGTACTATAATATTCAGCATTTTACAGATGGAAAACAGGCAAAGCAGCTCACCCAAGGTCATAAAGATAGTGAGGAGGAGAGCCTGGATTTGAACCCAGGCAGTCTGTCGCCAGAGTCTGGGATCATAGCCACAGCAACATAAGGCTTCTTAGGAGCCAGATGGGCCCAGAGTACATCGGAAGAACCATTTGGAGTCATTCAGAATCAACCAGGTTACACCAGTCACAACACAATTTTTCGCAACAGAGCAACGGCAGACAACTCCATGTGTTTTGGATTTTGATTCTATTGAATGAAAGATACCATACATTCATTAATAATGATTATTTATTTCTATAAAATATCTGTCAATTATTCCTTTCAAGATTAAAATATGTGGGCCTAAAACAGTCTTTACCATTTATTTAGAACATATGCATGACTTTTTAAAATTTAAAGGACAAAAGAGTTTCCAAGCAGTGACAGTAAAATTCAAAATATTGACATATTTTGAAAGAGCACAAGCATCATGATTCTTCTCAACTTCAGTAAGCAAAATAAAAACAAAATACCAGATCATGTGACAACCTCCTACCTTTTATTTCTTTCAACATCTCTACAATGTTTCCAAAACATTTGATCATTGAAATATTTTATTAAGTTAGTTTTAATAAAGACATATTTAGCTCAATTGAAAACAATTAGGAACATGTATTTAATGGCAATAGTTTCCCCCGTTCTAGCAAGTGGCATGCATAAAAAACTGTAGGTTTCTGCATCCTCTTTTACATATATCTCATAGAAAATACATATCTACATAAAGAAGTTCTCCATTTCAAACCACATTTTTTTCCTTCTCTACCTCATCAAACTTCATATTGCTTTTAAGACACTGTGTTATCCCTGTTTGTATTTTATGGACTCATATATTTATCTTGCTTCTACTGAAGTATAAGCTCATTGAAAAAAAGAAAACTATCTTACTCATCTCCCTAGTCCTTGAGTGTCTTGTACCACAAAGATGCTTACTGTTGGCCAGACAGCACTGCAAATTAAGGTATAGAATCAGAGTATCCCAAAGTCATAGATATGTCTTCTGAATTTTTTTATATTATTGTGTAATCTTTTCTTATGTGTCTAATTTTAAGAGCTACTTTTTAAAAATCTATTTGCAACAGGATTTCCTCAAAACACATTGATAAATTGCCACTATTATATAATACACAAGCATGTTTTTAAAATAGAATCACATGTTAAAGATAGCTGACTTCTTCTGAATCCAATATTTCAATGATAAATTGAAGAAAAAATATTTTAAAGACTGATAGCCCCCATTCTCTCTTCATTGTGTTTGGTTGAAGAGTAAATATAAAATGAAATACTCAAAGAAACCACAACTTAAATACATTGCCCTTCTTCAAATAATATCACAAATATTTACCCAAGAATTTTAAAAATAGACTAAAATATTGGGATGGAGTTGTATACACAGCTATATACACACCTACTATATAGCACACCTACTATATAGCACACAAAAATAAAATACAAATAGACTAAAATATACTGGGCCTATTATACAATTTACATAAGAATATACTTTTAGACAATATAGCCAAACTATTCTAGTATATCTCATGTGCTATTTTCTATTTGGGGATATCAAAACTGCTGGAAGAAATGAATGATCAACGCCCTCCTGTTTCCTTGGATACTTCAATTTCCCATGAAATGTGCTTAAAGAGAGAAAAATAAAGCTTCAATGTCAGAATATGTCAGTATTAAGGACCATACAGTTAAGAATTGTGCACTAAAAACATCCTTACCATTTCAAGTGTTCCTAAAAAACTTGTTTTTACAATAAAAGGGGGTATTAAGTTGATTTCAAAACCCATAATATTAGAAATGTGTGCATAATAAATATATTAAGAAAATGCGTAAATTAAACTGGCAAAATATGTCATCTCCAGTGAACTGCTAACCGTTATAACCTACACTATCAATCATGTCATTGATACTAATGGCTCTCTTGGATCAGGAATCTAGGAAACAGCTTGTAAAGGACATAAAGTGAGACTATATTTATAGAGATGTATTCTGTGTACTTTTTATAACTACCTTGCAAAATTGCAGGTGGAAGATTGTGAAATATCCAATTTAAACAAAAAATGGTGCACAGCTATTAATATTTAGGTTCTCTGCAACTATTTTGGCACTGCTTACCCAAGTGAAGCTAAAGTATAACTCAGTTTCTATCTGTTCTTTCAGAGGAATAATGTGGTCAGTAAGGAAAAGTTAAGTTGACAGAGCTCAGTGTGATGGGGATGTTTTTCAAGACTATAACTTACACAAGATCCCCCAAGGAATTAATGTAGAGATGAATGCACCAGAGCTGACATGAGGATGAAAACAATATTTCATATAGTTCTGTCAGCAAACCATGTGCCTGCCATCATAATTTATGGTCTCAGCTATCTTGCCCTTAGCAAAAATAACTATATGCAATGTAAGCAATTATTTGGGTATTGAGCAGTATTTTCAGTAGAAGTGTTTTTAATTAAAATTAACTAAAAACAGAGTTTTGGAATCACCAGCCTCCAGATGAACAGCAGGTATTACAATGCTGTAATGATAATTTAAAATATCGTACACTCAATTTCTAAGTAACTTTAAGCCATTCCATAAATGGAACAGTCTGAATAAAATGAGTGATTTGGAAATTCAATAAATTATGAAAAATAGTTTCAAGAAATTATTAATATATAAATAACTGATAATTGTGGACATTTCATAATTTATACCATATGATGACTTTTGAAAAGAGCAAACAATGCCAAAAATAAACTATCGTCAGCCGGGCAATTAAATATATTGCATTATGCTAAAATTCTAACCAGTTTTTGGCCAAATAATCAAACTGCCGTGGGAAATAAAGCTCTGAGACATTTTGTCCATCACCTAAATGATAATACATGCTTTAAAAAATCCAGAAAATAAAATTATTTGATGAAGTCATAAATACCCTGATTGGAATAAACTAGTCTTATTTTCAAGTAATTTTATTAGCTATTAACATGTTCATGAAAGTGAATGCAAGCTTATATGTGGTTGCCTTAAAATCTAACAAATGTCTCACATATTCAATAATCTTTCCCTTCATATACCCAGTACCATTAGCTGACCTACAGTGGCCTAATACTCAAACTGCAATAGAGCCTACATATCTCATATCTGGGGCAGAAGACAGGTTGCTACGTCTATTAAGTTGCTACATTTACTAACCTTCCAAAACCACATACATATTCTCTCAAATGTTGAAAACTCATGCAACTGTCATCTTCAAAATATCGGTCAAAAAACGTACTTGGAAATTCAAAGTTTTTTTACTGTGACTCCCAAAAGCAGCACAGGATTTCAAAAAATAAAACTTGTTGCAAAACTGAGAGAAAAAATGGCATATAATAATGCTAATCGTGTTTACTGGAGCTTTGTATAATAAATGGAATTTAATTATGTCTGAATCATAGTAGCTAAAAAGTTGCAAAGGAATTATCTATCTACATGAACCAACATAGAAACTTCTGAATGGCAGAATCTCCTCCTCTAAGAAGGACATCCCCTTTCAACAAGACTCCTATTTTGTGAGAAAAGTCACATTGGTGGAAAGGTCATAGTCAATTTGGCCAAATACATACTTTAAATCAAATGAGTGATTATTTTGCCAGAATTCAAATTAGTGGGTTGCCATACAGGCTGAGCACCGAAGAATTGATGCTTTTGAACTGTGGTGTTGGAGAAGACTCTTGAGAGTCCCTTGGACTGCGGAGATCCAACCAGTCCATCCTAAAGGAGATCAGCCCTGGGATTTCTTTGGAAGGAATGATGCTAAAGCTGAAACTCCAGTACTTTGGCCACCTCATGAGAAGAGTTGACTCACTGGAAAAGACTCTGATGCTGGGAGGGATTGGGGGCAGGAGGAGAAGGGGATGACCGAGGATGAGATGGCTGGATGGCATCCCTGACTCGATGGACGTGAGTCTGAGTGAACTCCGGGAGATGGTGATGAACAGGGAGGCCTGGCGTGCTGCGATTCATGGGGTCGCAAAGAGTCGGACATGACTGAGCAACTGAACTGAACTGAACTCCTGCATTGGAGGTGGATTCTTTACCAACTGAACTATCAGGGAAGCCAGCCTAGAAAAGTTTGGTAACTTCATAATAAAACTTGCAACTACCATCTGCCCCAGCAATTGCATTCCTAGACATTTATACTAGGGAACTGAAAACTCGTGTTGATACAAAAGTGTACACAAATGTTCCATAGCAGCTTTGTTTGTGATAGCCTCAAACTGGAACAGCTATGTCCTGCAAGGGGTGAAGGTTAAACACATCATGATACATCCACACCAGTACCAGAGTCGGACAGGACTGAGCGACTGAACTGAACTGATACACTGTTGGATCTTGACCGGCTTTCTTCCTAGATCTGCAATTTTTGCTAAAGAAACCACATTCTCTTCCATCCTGACAGAGCTTTGGAACTCAAGGAAAATGAAAACCTACTTAAGATGTCTATGGATTGCTGACAATAAAAATAATATTATAAACTAAACCTAAATATGTCATCATTTCTTTCCTGTAAGAACTGGACTCAGACTCCTTCAGTGCAGAGACTGCAAGAGACTGCATTCATTCCACTGGGATGGCCAAAAAGTTATTTTGGGTTTTTCCATACAACATTACAGAAAAACTCTTTTGAGCAAATGTTTTGGCCAATCCACTAGAAGGCACCACGGTGTAAGGGGCATGTGGGTGGGGTGGGGATTAAGTTTGAGGAAGAGGAAAGACCAAACATACAGCTTCCCTTCTTTGAGTCTTTTCAGACTGGCTTATGCAAACAATGTAGAATATACCCCTCACTTTCTATTGAAACTTTACTATCTTTACAATTGTCTCTATATGTGTTTGTCTTCTCCAGTATGGCTCCTGTTCTCAAGGGATTCAAAACGTATTCTTCTTTGTAACCCTAGAGGACTCAGTCTCTAAGCATTAGATGAAAAGTAAATAAACACAATAAACTTGGGCAAACTATTTAATTTCTCTAAGGATTTCCTGAAAAAATAGTAATTACCTCTCTAAGCAACACAGGGGTTTAATACCCATTTTGGATTTTTTTTTTCCCCCCTGAGGATCATGAGAAAGTATTTGCAAAGTAACATGGCCCATGGTATGTGGCCAGTAAATGCATTTTCCTTCCCTTCCTCCTACTCTGAACAAATATATGAATAAAGAGGGCAGAGAACACCTGTTCAATTATAAATAGGACCTAGAAGATGGCTCTTTCTAAGGAATAGAGACTGTTTTAAACCACAGTGGCTCAAGAAAGGGGCTGGAAGGCGAACAAATCTAAGTTGAAACCGTGGCTCTACTAGAAAACTGGCAAGATACATTAGCCTCTTTAAACCTCAGTATCCCAATTAGCAAAAAAGAACTAAACCCACTTCCTAAACAGCTTGTGTGAAGTTAAATAATAAAATGCCTGAACAGAGCTATTACAGAGATTAATTTTAAGTGCTCAATAAATGATGGTTAAATCTAGCTAAACACCTATCAATCAAAATAGCACAATAGCAAAAAGGTGAGTTTCCTAAAACCTCCATATGGAGACATAACCTAGAAATATTTTAAAAATCACAAATAGCAACATGGTGAGGCTTAAAAAGAATTAAATAACAAAAAATGAGTTTAAACCTTAGCATCCCTCTAGTAGATATGACAAAAGATGAAAGATTTCAGTTCTATGGATATTTGTTTTCTTCCCTGCTGCTGCTGCTGCTAGGTCACTTCAGTCGTGTCCAACTCTGTGCAATCCCATAGACGGCAGCC